>NC_062225.1:14498105-15136769 GCF_902686445.1 Sciurus carolinensis
TCGCTGCAGGCTGCCTGGTGCAGTGAACTGTACAAAGAGCTAATCGTTTGTTCTGCAAGCAATTCTCCATAAATCACTTATCACCTCATTTTTTTCTACATATTTTTGAAACTAGAAATTCTTGTGGTTTGTTCTAAGAGTAATTTTGCCATAAATTTGGAAGACATTAAGAACATGAAGAAAAGAGGTATTTTCATTTTCCATTAAACAACTCATTTTCAGTTTTTAAATTTTCAAATAACAAACTCAAGTTTCAAAGGTATAACAGGGACCCTCAGATTTTGTGCTTTTGTTTTTCTCCCCTTCTTATCCCTGGCCATGATTTAAATTGAATTGCCTTTTCTCAGTTCACAAAATGCAACACGTTAAGTCTATGATTATAAAAAATTATATTTCTATTTCTATTTTTCCTTTGCTCTTACTTGTTTCTTCCCATTCATATCACAACTAAATTCTCATTTTTCATCATTAATTTTTATAATTACAAGGCCCATAGAAATAATCAAGTGTCATGGCTATGGGTTACCAGATCATTTCTGTTCACTCATCCAGTTAAATTATTTACCTACAAAAGGTACCCCTGTGAAAAACTTCATCCATCTTACCTGGGAGTTAATGATGCGCACAGTGGTTTTATTTCCAACATCTCTCTCATAACCACGTGTAGGAGCAGAATTAAATCTCAAAACTGCATCATGAGAATCTAAGGGTACATAAATAACAAGCTTACTTTTTCTTTCTGTAGAATCACATTAGGTAGGAAAAAAATGTTCAAGCGAATCTTTCAATACCTAAAACTAATCAGACAACACCAGCAAAATTAACATATCCACACACATATTTTTCAGATAATTTACTGCTGACTTAGGATGGGATCTTGGCTAGGGAGATCAACATGGAAATACATATGCCCTTACACACTGCATTATGGTGTGAGTCAACAACAACAATATATACAAGAGTGGTCCCATATAGGTTAAGTGACATGTGACAGTGTGTGTTTTTGTGTGTGTGTGCATGTGTGCGTGTGTACTCCATTACAGGTGATCCTGTTTTATTTAAACACTTGTTATCTTTTCACAGTCTTTACAAGTGACACACTTTATTCAATCAGCCCCCAAAGGTTCCAAGCCATTTGGAAGGTGGAGCTATAGGAGTAAGTAGAGATGTTAGGAAGGTAGGTGTTTCTCAGGGTTCCAGGCTTCTTACTACCTGAGGGACCCTGAGGTTGGTCATGGTGATAAAGAACTGCATCTAATGCTACTGCCTTCACAAGATCCAGTGCACCTCCCACAGGGTGAAAGCCTCAGCATTCAATTCTACCTTACTACTTTTTGATAAAGATTTATGCTTAAAAAGAAAACCAACCCTGATTTCCACACAGCCTTCCATACTGCTGCTGAAGTCAAGACCTGTGTGAGAGCAACCCGAGTCCTCTTCGTTCTCAGAGCACTGACTTGACCAACCGTGCAGCCGTGGAGAGACCACCAACATCACTGCCGGTCAGGCTCCTTGTTCTCTGTAATGGCACACCAAGCTTGCCCTATAAAGTCAGTCTCTGTCACCCTCCATTCAACTTGGCAGCTGGACTTGCCCAAGTTCTCTGAATTTGGGACAGAGAGTTGCTGGGTGAAAACAAGGCTCCCAAATCATGGAGGCTGAGAGGGAGACACAGAGGAATAGGGGAAGAAAGTGGGTCTCATCTAACTAAGGGTGGGAACGGGGATTCCCCTCACCTAAGGCAGGCTATGGACACACACATCTCTTGACATTTCCAGAAACCAAAGCACATGAGCAAGAAGAGAACTTCTGAGGACTGTCTTTAGCTTCAACCCTCCCATGCAATTTCCAAGTTTAGCTTGCAGCAATGACATGCCTGTTTGTGAGGGTGAGAGGTGGTTTCATGCACTTCTGTATGTTCATGTGCTTTGTGGACATGAGGGCATACGTAGCATTTCCTGTAACTATGCCCCACACAAGAAATGGAGGTAGCTGGCCTCCTTTGCTTGGATTATACTCTGCTCTCCTTGGACATCTTCCTATTCCGTGAAGAGCAGAAACTCCCAGAGATGTTCCCATTAAAACAAAGTTATAAAAGATGCCTTTATTAGCAAGTCCTGAATGCAAAAGAATTGGGATTCCAGTTCTGAGTACCAAGATCATAACAATAGATGCATAAAGTATACCTGGCTGTGCCATTTGAAGAATCCTACAGTATTCTTTTAGGGGAAACTTTGCAAAAGTAAACATGTATGACCTGCAGACCAATTCTGGAAGTAAAATGTAAAGTGACCGTATGGCCCACAATGTCTGAAATATTTACTACCTGGCTCTTTAAAAACAATAAAGTTCATTCATCTCCAGAACCGAGGGAATCTATGCTTTGTATAAATGATGTCAAAATACCTGAACACTTCTAATTAAAATTTAATTCTTTCCTTCACAATTTTAAGCACTTGTTGATGTTTTTCTGTTCTGAATTGCTTTCCTATTTTTACTAAATGATATATTATAGAAAACCAAATGATACTTTAGCTAGAAAAATGAATTGACTCAAAGTATTAGAACTCACAATTTAGCCTCAGTACCTCTTTAAAAAAATTATTCATAACATATTTTCTACACTAGAAAGTGGAATAGAAAATTTTAAGTGTCTATTAATTTATATTAAAATAACATTTTTAAACAAAATAACTCTATTTTTAGAACCAAAAAGTAGTGAGAAGACTGACAATATTTTGAACATTTGCAAAACCTTCATTGTCTGGCTTTTAGAAGAGACATTCAATCTCTTTCAATGTTGTTTTAACTGTAGTATGTGAGGACTTAGATACATTATTGAAGAAGGTAAGGCTATTTTAAGAGACCTTCCAGAGAACTGTAGATATTCTTCTTCAATACTTCATCAACACTTCACAAGTGCTGATTTGTTAAAGGTTGGTTATAGTGTGGAGACTGAAAAACATCAGTGAGTTGTTTTATTTCCTAATAAATTGATGACACCAGATTCAGTTATGTCTGCCCCCACCAAATAGGCAGTCTTCACAAGAATCCCCTCAGAAGAAGTGTGTTTTTAAGATAGGCTTCCAAAAATATAATTTTTAAAAATTCCAATGGGTACAAATCCAAGATTCTGATGAATTCTGACACATTATAATCCATTGGTCTATTTGTTCTTGAATGGGTCCTTTACTCAGACATAACTTTGTTATATCATGCAACGATCATTTGAAAACTCTCAGTTCAAAAAGTTAGGCAGATCTTCCAAATATTGTTGCATTTCATTATAAAGTATCAAAAAATCACACTGATTAATACCACTATATTCTCATCAGTTTTCAAGTATGTGGAGCTTCCAAACTCATGATTGAAAGTTAAATTTTACCACCTCCAACAAATACTGTCCATTATTTTCCTAAATGTGACAGGCTCCCTTAATTCCTTTATGAGAAAATATCTACCAAATATCCACATTTGAATAATTAAAGTATGGATGTCAGTCATCTTTTTTTTTCAGTCATTTTTTTTTAACTACACACTGTATTTCATGACAAGAGTGGCTAGTTCAGCTCACAACACAATACCACAGTGCCTTTGCATGTTACTGATATGCAGAAGTGCTTTCTTTTGCTTGGTTACACAGGATCTGAAAAATGCAGTCACTCAAAGGTTGAGATTTCACAAAAGTAGCTATTTTGATTTTGATTACTTCATCGAAGCCAATCATAAGTGAAACTTGCACTTGACTATGATACTTAGTGGTTAAAAAAAAGGAGTCTGATGATTACTATTGTTGGGTGCTACAGCATCAATTTGTACTAAAAAGCCAGTAGTTTTATCCATCATTACCTTTGCTTGGTCCATGCAAATGTCAAAGTTATATTATATTTTTACCTTCTGGGCCACTGAAAGGACCCCTAAGTGGGTCTTAAAAACAAATGTTTATCAATCTCTAGAACTGAGGGAATCTATGCTTTGTATGAATGATACCAAAATACCTGAATATTTCCAATTAAAATCTAATTTCTAGATGGAGTTGTTTGAAAATTGTTTGAAGTGATGATCTAGGGTACTTTCCTGAGAAGGCAGGAAATAAGAGACAGAGAGTGAGGAGCCCAGTGGAGCCAAGGCCAGGGAGGAAGTGACTCCCACACTCTCAGACCGCAGCTCTCCCAAGAACCTGTGCGGCCGAGCTCTTCCTCACAGCCTCCATCTCAAGGTCAGATGAGCAATCCCAGGGTCCCAGGGGCTGGGTGCTTTTCAAATAAATGGAGTAGTAATTCAAAATTAATCAGAATACCCTTGAAAACCTCCCTGCAGCTAACTGTCCGTTGTGTGGAGCGTGCTCTGAGCGTTCCAACAGCTTCACAAAGCGGAGGCCCCGCGGGGAGGAGGCAGAGCGGGTGGAGTCCTGTGCTGAGCCTGGTGGAAGCTGTCAGTGAGCAGGACTAGATGGGTATGTCGGAGGGAGAGCCAAGGGGGGGTCTCCTCACACGGGCGTGTTCCTAAATGCGTGCCTGGGTGTGCGCTGCCTCAGTGACCGAGGTGATGTACCTAAGATTCGAAGCTGTCCATTCGTATGTTAAAAAGAAGGAACAGACGGTAAGCACAGGAGCAACAGAGTGAAGCTTCATTTCTAGAGAAGGCGCTTCCAGGCCGGAGCAGTGCTGTGTTGAGGTTAAGAATGGGACCTGGCCAAGAGCACCCACGGAAGGGGGATCAAACCCTTCAAGGGGCTGCCAGGCCAGGAGGCCACCAGCACCAAGTCACTGTCTTGCCTTGGCCCATGCTCTTGGCTTTCTTCCTCCTGACCCTCTGATCAGAAAGCAAAAACTTGAAGTAACAAGAGAGGACGAATCTTCAGTCACTGGGTAATGGCCTTCCAGGAATCAGAGCTCAGCCATGATTCATCTCCTGATTCCCACCCACTGCCCTGGTCTCTCCTCGGGCAGGATATCCTCATCTCCTATTTTTTTTCTCCTCTGAAATCCAGGATGTGGGTCGATCTTCCCTGCTATGGTTGGGATGATTGTCCCCTAAAGGCCCATGTGATAAAGGCTTTGTGCCCAGCTGTTATGATTTGGATATGTGGTATATTCCAAAAGCTCATATGTGAGACAATGCAAGAAACTTCAGAGGTGAAATGGCCAGATAACGAAGGCTGTAAACTGATATGGATTAACTGAGTGGTAACTGTAGGCAGGAGGGATGTGGTTGGAGGAGGTAGGTCACTGGGATGTGCCATTGGGGTATATATATTGTCCCTGGTGAGCAGAGCTCTCTCTACTTCCTGGCCGTCATGTCCTGAGCTGTCCTCCACCACGCCCTTCCACCATGATGTTCTGCCTCACCTTGGGCCCAGAGATACGAAGTTGACCAACCAGGGACTAAAGCTCTGAAACCGTGAGCCAAAATAAACTTTTCCTCTTCTAATTATTCTTGTCAGGTCTTTTGGTCTCAGCAATGCAAAGGCTGACTGAAACACCAGGTTTTAGGGAAGTGGAGAAAACTTTGAGATTAGTAAAAGGAAGTTAGGTTACTGGGGGTATCCCCGTAAAGAGGATACTGAGATGCTGGCCTCTCCCGTCTCTCTCTGCTCCCTTGAGGCCCCGAGGTGAGCACCCTCCAGCACACCTTTCCCCCATGACGTGCTGCTTCATAAAAGACTCAAAAGCAACAGGACCAACTGACCATGGACTGAAACCTTTGAAACCATGAGTCCAAATAAACCTTTACTCCTTTTAAGTTGTTTATCTCAGGTATTTGTCACAGGGACAGAAATCTGGCATTCTCTAAAGTGAGAATCGGCCCTCTGCTTCCCTGTTGGAATGAGCTCACTGCCTCTGCACCTGGTGTGCAGGGTGGAGCTGAAGTTCCTCTAACCCAGATTGAGGTTTGACTACTGGCTCTGCCCACACGATCCAGGTACCTCCATTTCTATATTCGTTAGGTGGGAGTAACTCTATCTACCCATTATTTAGAGCTGTAAGGCTTCTAATACTTAACAGAGAAAAAGCATTAGAACAGGTCCTTGTCCTTAATAAACAATCTCAAGAGGTACCTGTTACTACAATTATTAAGCAAAGTCTAGTTTCTGCAGAATGATGTGCATGAATGTCCATAGCTCCCTCCTGCCTCCCTAGCCAGCTCCTCTCTCTCCTCGCTCCCGGCCTCCCTACTCCCTATAGCCCTAGCCAAGCACACGCCTGTTCTACTGTCCTCTCTCTGTCCACCTAGCCCTCATGCAGGGTTAGGAATCCACTGTCATTTCTATCCTCTTCATCTGCTTATCTCCCTGTCCTTCTCCTATTTATAGATTATCAGAATTGTTTGTTTACAGTCTAGATTTCTCCAGTACAGGATTTGAGGGCTGAGTCTGTGCCTTTCATCTCTGTCTAGCATAGGACCTGGCAGATATGATGATCAATAAAATAAATAACTAATGCTTGCTGAATGACTGTTTGAAGCGTCTTCTTGCCTTCCTGAAGTTAACAAGACATACCACATTCCAAACTCTACAGCAAGTACTATGAGTCCCGCCCCTATACACCCCCATCTCCTCCCTCCCATATCCCACCCACTTGCCATTGGTATTCAACAGTCAGATACGCAGGCCTTGGTCTTCCACATCAAGGCCACTACTGCTTTTCCAGTACAGACCTCTCCTCTGTAGTGTGCTTCCACAAGAGTCCTAGTGGTGACATCACTAGCATATTATTACTGCTGATATGTATGAGTGACAGCAGACCATCTCATGACTCTAGGAGAGAATACTCCATGTTTCCAAAACAGCTGAGGTTTCCTTTCACTAGTATATTCAAAGTGGACATGTTTACAACTACTACGTCTCTCTAAGCAAAAACAGTTACAGGGTATGACTAAGTCTAACAGGAGCGAGTAGGGGCAGGACTGCACTGGCCATGGAACAAACAACAGGGGGAGCCCAAGGGCAGCCCATCAGCAGACCTGAGGCATAACTAGAAGGATGAAGGAGCTGTTGAGGACTGGGGACCTTAGCCTGGAGGGGCCCTGGGGCTACTTTACACAGACTTCTGGCTGCTTTCCAGCTCTGCCTTCAATATTTCATCAGATCATGTGGAAGACTGGTAAGTCTTTTGATTTTCACTTAACCAATTCATAAGCAATTACTGAGGGGCCAACCTGAGTTTAGCTACAGCATGCCCCAGTTATTCCCAGGTGCCAGAAGGAACTTGCTGTGTGAACTTTGGTTTATCAAGAGAGCCATTAGTGACTATATGCATTTTGCATTGAGACCTTCAGGTGAGCAGGAAGGAGAGGGGTCAGCACGTGGCAGGCCCAGGGCTGATGCTGAGATACCGGCTCACAAAGATGAAAGATTTTGTTTTTCCAAATTGAGTGGCACTCTGATTACTCATCCTAAAAAGCACAGGTACAAAATCTGAGTCAAAGGAACCTAGATAAAACAAGAAAGACAATTTAAAAAAATGTTCCAGTCATGTTCTTCATTTGTGATTTTACAGTTCTGATCATGAAGCTTCATCTAAGTGCTCACAGCATAAATTAAAATTTGAATACTGGAAACTAACAAATATGTAACTCTGGCATCTCATGTTCCCCAGAAACATAGACTTCCCAATGTCTTTCATCCTCTCTTTCAAATTCTGAATAGAGTTTAAAAGGCCCTGGTCAGAGATATTTATGCAGGAATAAAGAGCAGGGGAATTCTCTCTGGCATGCAAGAGCAATCCAAATACTAAGTATTTATGATGCAGAGGTGTTTAAAACAAAACAAAACCAGAAGCAAGTTACTGCCTGCTTCAAAGCATAATACTTAAATTCCTTCTCTACATTATTAATACTGGTCCTTGGAAATGAGAAAGAACTGTGGTGTTATTTCACCCTGAGGACCTCTAAACCACTGCTCTTTCTTAATAAATTGCAGGCTGCTCTGCTCTGGCTTTGGCTACAAGCTTATGTGACACATGAACAGCGTTATTATGAGCCTGCTATAATGTCATCCAGGGACCCCAGACCACAAGTCCAGATTTGTTGTCTTGGGTTTTTTAACTTAAAATAAAAGTTCCCACTTAGCCTCACTCCCAAGGACATCTGAACTGAGGTCTGGTTTCTAAGCCTGCCTATAGAGGCATCGCTTTATTCTAAGATAGCTCTGCAACACCACTCTTCAAGGACACAGAACCACTAAGGGACCTGCTTAAAGTGAAGCCAGGAAACAACTATTACCTCTTTGTCACTTCCAGACAAGTTATGACCCAAGACCAACTGTAGTGAGAATATATTGGATGTGGTTGTTTCACATCTGGATTTGAGGCTGAGTCATACTCGCTTCCTGTACCTACTACAGAACCAGGCATTTGGTAGAGGCAAAACATGTCTGTTAAATGAATAAATTACCTAAAGGGCCGAGCTGCTCGCTGCCTGGGGCAGCAATAGAATTAGCCTAACTAGAGAGAGAAGTCTGGGGAGCAAAGGGATCCAGAACTGCTGAGGGAGAGAAGGGCACCAGCAACAGAAGAGAACAGGTCTCTGGCAAGAAGGGATGAGAGACTGGGGAACGTGGGGAAGTGAATGCAACCCAGAACAAATGGAGAATTCTGTGGAGATCCAGTCCCAGCCCACTCTGGAGAGCCTAGACTCTGGGAGGGGAAGGTACGTCAGCCGGACCCTACTTTCTGCACCCAACAGACTTACAAGTACCAATATTTTACTTGAAGACTGATGAGGAGCTGAGATGCTTAATGGTATGTGTCAACTCAGCTAGGCTACAACGCGGGTAGTTTGGTCAAACAGCAGTGTGCATATCGCTGTGTACCTCCTAGACGTGATCAACCTTTAAATCAGTACACTTTGAGGAAAACAGATGATTCTCCACACAATAGATGGGCCCTATATAATAAGTCAAAGGCTTTAAGAACAAAAGTGGAGACCAAAGAAGTCCTTAGGAAGGACCTCTGCCTCAGGAATATAACAGAAACCCTGTCTCAGTGTCCCACCAGTCAGCATTCCTAAAGACCTCAAACTTGCAAGTCCCCACAATCACTGAGCCAAGTCCTTAAAATAAATCTGTCTGGCAGTGTCTCTTTGTATCCTCTGTTGCACTTGAGCATCCTAATACAGGGGCTACGAAGTACCCATGCTCCAGGCCTCCTGACATGGGTTTGAACACAGTCTGGCTGGGAAGACGGAAGCCCAGGTATAGTCAGGCTATGGACCATTCTGGAGAAGACCCCTACTATGTGCCCTGGTCAGGACCAGAGGCTGGGCTTGTGCCAACAGTGCTCACTTTCCCATGGGAACCTATACTCAACAGCAGTGGGTGTTCAGAGCCCAGTGGACTTGGATTTGGTTCCTGACTTAACCAAAATTGTCACCATGTCTCCTGTCGGCAGTTGACACACGAGACTGGGTGATCTCCTGCTTTCCTTCCTCCCCTACTCCTGCCACATGAGGGCCTTTGTAGCAATGATGGAAGACTACCCATGTAGACTGTGGTTTCTGTGGGAATCAAATTCTACCAACAGGGAGAAAAACTGCGGGGCAAAGGGTGGAGTCGCCTTCCACGCTGGCTGGCACTAGCTATAGGAGGAACACCTTTCCAGTTCCCCAAGAATCTCTGACACCTGCTCTAGAACACCTCTGCTGGGACCACAGTCTCATTTTGTCCCAACCAGGGGAAAGCCTCTGTAGGCTCGACGTTCAGCTAACGTTGGAAACATCCAGTGCACACACCCCAGCCTGGCCCACCAGCGTCCCTCTAGAGGTGCACACGAAAAGAACCAGACTCCAGTTCCCCACTGGCTCAAGACGGGGAGACTGGCATCCCCGTGGTGAGACCCACCTATTTCCTCCCCCAAAGAGGAGTTGAGGATGGCGCCCGCGGACATGACCACGGCACAGCTGCGTAGGCCGCCAGGGTGCAGCTGGCTCAGCGGCACCGCGGGCACCAGCTGCCGCCAGCCCAGGGCGGAGAAGGGCGCCTCGGTGCCGTCCAGCGTCCTCACGCGCACGCGGCTGCGGAGCTCGCACAGAAGCTGGGCCCTGCTGAGCCTCGCCTCGCGCTTGCCACGGAAGCGCACCCCGTGCTTGTTGGTGTTCAGGTAGTCCCTCATGGCCTTCTGCAGGCGCGGGTTCAGCATTCTGGAGGAGACATTCCCCTTCCAAAGCCGGTACAGGAGAGCCCTGGACATGGAGGCGTACAGCCTGTCCCCATCCTCGCGCTCCTCCAACGCGTGGCTCCTTCCCTGCCGCCTGTGCCTCTTCTTCACATGCCTTCTTTGCCCTGCTCCACCTGGCGGAGCGGCCTCCCGCTGGGATGGCTCCCCGGGGACGGGGAACCCCAATGTTCCCTGAGTGTGGCTGTGCCACCCTGGCTGACCCGCAGCAAAGAAGTAGTCGTCGTCCTCCGGGTAGAAAGCACTTTGAGATTTCCTCCCCACCTGCGATGAAAAAAACTCATTTTCGAACCCATCTGGGGCCTGGGCCCATTTCTGCAGGTCCATTGGACCTGTGTGAAAGGGGCTGGCAGGATGTCCACCTGGCAACGCCTTGTTTGCATCGAAACTCCTGGACGAGGAGGGCTCGTGCATGGCGCCCATGATGGCCCGCTGCTTGCCCTGGATGGGCAGGAGCCCTCGGGTCTCCAGGAAGGGGAAGGTGCTGGGCGCTGGCTCAGCAGGGTTGCTGTCAGTGAAGTAGATGAAAATCACTAAAAAAAGGAGCCCCCACGCAAATATTCCAAAGAGCATTCGTTGTCTCCATTGCTTCAAGTGTGGTTTCATGGCAGATCTCTGGGGTCAGTGGCTGGGTGTTCAGAAGCACAGGGAGGTGGGAGGAATCTGAAACACAACCAGGAGCTACGGTTAGTCAGTGTGTGACCCCTGCTCAGATGCTGCTGGTGACAAACTAACCTGGGCATTGTTGATGGCAGGGAGGGGGACTGACAGGGCATCAAAATCAGAATCATTTGGCAGCTTCACTAAATTCCGGGGTTCTATCTATCCTTGCCGTGCCTCACCATCTCAGCCCAGAATCTTGGGAGATAAAAACCCTCCCCAGGTATCTCAGGGATGCATTTGGCCCCCCACCACTCTGGGGTATTCCAACAAAATCCCCCTGCATCTGAGTTTATAGAATTCCAATTTGGCAAAGCTCAGCAGAAGAATGAAGTATGGTTTCTCCATTCTTATCTTAAAGGCTCAAGCTTACATTGCACACCAGGAGCACTGAGCGTTTCTAAGGGGTGACTGTATTTGATTCCTCACACTACCCTGGGTCTCTAGAGGGCTGCCTGGAACATACCATGTATGGCACCCAATGAAGAAAAGCCTCAGAGACTCTGGTGGCTGTGGATGAATGTCATGCCAGGGTGCATGTTGATTTCAACAGTGTCCCCAAATAACACCCTTCTACTTCTACAACCAAGACAGAATCACCAATGCCAGGAAATGAACTCAGAAGAAATACCAGCAGTTAGCTTGCTTTGTGCTGGGCCCTGTACTTAGCATCTGTCCTGGATGATCTCATTTGGTCTTTTTAGCACCTAGTAAGTTAGGAAATATTGCTATGTCCATGTTCTAAATGAGGAAGCTAAGGCCCAGCGAGGCTAAGCAGCTCTCAAAACCACAGAGATAGCCTGCAGCAGATATTACATGCCCAATCTGGTTGCTGTAAGGTTCACACTTTTAACACTAAATTCTGATTCCATCTGCTCATACGAACTGAAGTTATAGTTTCTAAGTTAGGCTCCCCAAAGTATCTGTGGTAAAGGATCATTTCCCCCCATATTGTCACTGTCTGATATATTTATATTTCTTTCCATGCCTGAATGTCATGGCAAAGTCCAGTATCTGTCCAAGTTTCTAAGCACTTACTCACCAGTTCCCTGTAACATCACTTTGGCAATTGGTAATGAGCAGTTTGCTAACGTGCAGTCTGAGGCCACTCTTGGAGCAGCATCTACATTACCAGCCTAACTTGCCAACTCAGGAGACAGTGATTCAAGCTGTAATGCCCAACAGGAAGGTCTAGAAGTTTCCAGTATTTCAAGATACCTAATAGAATTGGAAAATTACCCTTAATAGCAATTGCTCTGTTTGCACTGTAGTTGTGTGAATTCCTATACTCTGACACGAGCATCCTGAAGTTAGCACACACTCCACAAATTAAGAGTTCAGTTATCCACAAGTCTGTCCTCACTTTGAATGCCAGCTCTGAATGCCAGCTTCTTACGTTTCAGCTACCAATCTGGGAGGTTCCTTTGACACCCATCAAATCTGGCACTCTGTTGGAAAGACTAACAGAATTCAGGCAAGTGTTGTACTTATGGTTATAGTTTTATCATAAGGATAATATGGGGTGCTATCTGGAGGGAATTCAAAGGTTTCAAACCCTCTCCTGTGGAATCTATGTGTTTCTCTCCTGGCACATTGAAATGTTCACCAACCAAAAAGTTCCACTAAGCCTTGGTGACAGAGATTTTATTGGGGTTTTATTACATTAGCATAACTGATTGAATTATTGGCCATCCGACTGAACTCAAACCTCCAGCACCCCTCTTCTTCCCGAGTTCCCCAAAGTTCTTCAAACTCTGTAATTTTACCTTGTGTTTCAAGTGATCAGTCCCCAACCTGAAGCTATCTAGGGATGCTATGTGAGTTACCTCCTATTGCTTAGGAAATTCCAAAAGTTTTAGAAGCTCTAGGACAGGAACCCAGGGGAAAGGCCAAATTCTTTGGCACCAAGTCTGCAGTCCTTCATTTAAAAGGCCATCTTTCTGCTTCTGGTTGGGAATTATCATTTCCTAATTTCCCTGCACTGAGCAGCAGCTTGGTGGGCAGAATGGGAAACAGAAGTTCCTTATTTCAGCATTAGCTTAAGAGAATTGTTTAAAAACACATTGACAAAGGTGAGGTGTGTGCTGAGTGGAGGGGTGTGCAAAAGGAGAGTGAAGCCTTCAGCTGTTGGGAGACGGTCAGGAACTTTGGATTGCAGGGCCAGGTCCTCCCTCCCCCATAGATGAATTAACATTGCCTTTAGTTTAGTGGAATCAGGAAGCCACGGTGAACCTGCTAAATTCCACAAAAAGTTTCAGATGATCAGATACTGACTTCATTATGGGAAAACACCTCGTTTCCAGCAGAAGAGATGGGAAGTCTTGCTTGTCAAGGGAGATGATGGCAGACATGATAGGGAGGGAGAATTGGACACACAGATAAGAGAGGGACAGAGGAACCTGCAGTGCGTCCAGGACCCTGGGACAGGTTGTTCTCTCTGCCTGGTGTACAAGGAAGCAGAAAGGGGTGGGATCCACGTAGTCCTCTGTGCTCCACAAAAGTCCTAAGGATCCCAATGCTGCTGCTTGGTCAGGTAACACACATGTGGCTCCCACAGTAATTATAGAACAGAACGGGTTTGCTGCTTTCATTTGTGATTAGACTTCAACTTTTAATAATCTGAACAGCCTTTGCTGCAACTTCTGTAGCTTCAGACCTTCTGTTGCTAATTAAGAGAACATTCTCCAAAATGATTAAATCTCAAGGCAACTGCAAATCCTCTGCTAGCAAAATGCTACAGAAATCACTCTAAGTACAGTGGGTCCCAGTCATCAGCATATTTGTAACAAACCCAGGGAAGAGAGGTAGGGGTTGCCATCAATGTGAAATCCATGCATCATGCTTTCCTTTGAAAGAAAAATACAGCCTAACAGAAAGGGAGGTTTGGCTAAGCAATAGAAAGCATATTTTCCCCCTAATACAGTACATCTGAAATATCGTAATGACACAGCTCAAACAAAGTCGTCTGTTAGACTCACTGCTAACATGCCATCATTAGCTGGTGTGATATAAGTGGCATCAGGGAGGTATAAGAGGCCCATCATCTGTCCCCAGGCACCAATGGAAAAGTGCTCCCTAATCAGACCTTCACGTGTGCTTTGTCGATGATGGTTTAAGTGACTGAGGCTGTGGAGTTGTTGCCAGGTTTCCCTTGGGAAGAGCTCTGGTAAGGTTATACACAAACCTGATGCGGTGTGGCTTTCTCTTCCTTCCCACGGCAATTCCAACGTTATTACCTGGCAGTGGGAAGGTTTCGATTCCCAGTGGATCTTCTCGGCCTGTTTTCCCATCCCCATTCTTTCTCCCACTTCTGTTCTCTTTCGAGCCAACCCTCCAGGAAACTTCTATTTTTGCAGGGCAAATCAAAAGTGCCCCGCTGCTGCAAATGATTTTAATTGTTCTACTTGCCTAGGAAGGTTGGTGGGTGCCCATATCTTCCATACTAATTCCCAAACAAAGGAGTGAGTTGCAGTCCCTCATGGATATTCAGGACTAGTACAAAAGGGTGTTTAAATTCTCCTTCCAATTGTTCTGAAAGAAATCACATTTTCCAAAAGGCACAATTTATCACAAGTTGTCAGATGAAATTATGAAATGTAAACACTGCTGCAGATGAACATTACAATGCAGCTTAGGTTAACGTAGCTAACTTCTTATTTTGTTCAAGGGCAGAGAGAGGTTAATTCTAGGCCTTTCTGCTTTAATGATGTCCCTCTCAAGCCCCGTGGTTGACAAGCTTTATTGCCAGCTTTCTTGAATGGAATCTTCTTCTTCTTTTTTTTTTTTTCCAAACACACTTTGACTGATGTGTCTGCTATAAATGCCAGCTGGTCAGGTTTTCTGTGGGTCTGAAAAACACCCGTGTGTGTGCATGTGTGTGTGTGAGAGATGTCTGGATTAATCTTAAAGCTAGGTATTTATTTTAATGTTGAAATAATAAAGATTTAGTGTGTGAGCTATAGTGAGACATTCTTGTATCTTAATAGCCTTCGGGAGTCATTTTCTTTTGAGAATCATTTTTCTAAAATTAGCTCTTGTCACATATCTGAGAAAACGCTCAGTCTGTGTGAGAGGAAGATCCTCCCCCGCTGGAATTCTATCTCATCACCACCTCCTGGTCTCCTTTTACCACGGGCCCTTTCCTTTTTCCATTTTTCATCATATATGAAAGTCTCCATACTGCTAAAGGCAAAACGCTAAGTCGAGTCCACTCCCTCATCCATTCTCTTTAGTCCTAGCCCATTCTTAAGCTAATGTCCAGAAGAGGAGAAAGAAAAGGTCAGCCAGGTCAGCAGGGCAGTGTGGTGGTGAGACCCCAGGATCCTTTTCTAGGGGGCAGGATTTGTCAGGCCTTTGTCCCAGGAAGGGCAGTCCCATAACAGGTGGGGCCTCCTCTTTGTGACTCAGGGCTGTGTGACTCCAGATGGATGTGGCTTCCCTGACCTGTGTGCTCGGAGGCGTTCTACTAGGACTGACAGACTTGAAGGACCTTGCTTGGCAAAGATAGGCTAAAAACTTTGGGACCAGGGCTTCAGATATGTGAGCCTGCTCCAGTGAGGTGACTGCAGGCCTCTTGGGCCACCAAAGTGGGTTGGGCCATGGAAGGGTTCCAATCTATATTTTTGAAATAAGTGAAATAAAAGATAAGAATAATAAAATAAATGGGGGAATGTATGGCGCTGGGATTGCCCATGTGTGGGCTCCTGGTTGGGTTAGGAGGGAGGCTGGGTCTAGCTTGCTGTGCTTCTCAGCCTGGCAGGAGTGTTTGGGCCTCTCTAGGTATGGTTGGGTCACTGAGTGTGGGATGGCGAGCTTGCTGGATGGCTGGGTTTCTGCTCTCAACAGCAGCCACAGGACTAGTCAAGGTACCGTGGAGTGAACCAGCAGCAGTGATCAGGGGCTGCCAATCACCAAATATCCATGCGTGCCGGGCGTCATACCATGCACCTCACAAGCACCATCACATTTGAGTTCATTGCAGTTTAGTTTACAATAAACTCTTTTTTTTTTTTTTGTGTGTGTTTTCTGTTTTTTTTTAATTTATATATTTAATTTTATTTGGTATACACCACTATGAACTTGTACTTGAAATCCATTACAGGATTTATTTTATGAGTAGTCAACTCCACAAAGACAATAATACTGCTGTGGAAGACCAAAAGGGGAAAACAACTGATATATTTATTTACAATTCCCTACTACAATAAACTCTTTAGTAAACATCAGTATTGCCATCTAGCATACAAAAAAACGGAAGCTCCAAGAGGTTCTTTTCTACTTCGTTGTCCAAAGTTACTTTTTTTTTTCACTGTCATAAAGCTAGAAAAAAATGCTAGGTGCTATGCAACCATCAACTTTATAATTTTTTTTTGGTAGTGGGGATTTAACACGGGGGTGCTTTATCACTGAGCATCATCCTTTTTATTTTGAGACAGGGTCTTGCTTAGCTGTTTAGGGCCCTGATAAATTGCTGAAGCTGGCTGATAAATTGTGATCCTCCTGCCTCAGCCTCCTGAATTGCTGGGATTACAGCATGAACCATCTTGTGCGGCTCAACTTTACATGACTTCTTTTCTTCTCTGCCATGAACTACGATGCCTAACTGCAGGTAAGTTCCCTAAATTAACCAGACCAGTTCATCCCCTCACATCCATCCGCTGACATCCCTGTTCTTATTCACCTGAGAAACCCATATTCCCGGGGAGGCTTCAGCAGTCACTGGAGATGTCTTGGGACACCTCCCCAATGGGACTTTCCCTGGTCACCATGGGCTGCCAACCTACACACATTTCCAGAGAGGCTGCAGGCATCCAAGTTTATGATCCCCAGCACTGTGCCAGCCAGGGAGGAAGGCACCATGACACACTGCATTGTTGTTAAGTCCCAACACTACTGAATGTATGGAGGAGAAATATGGACTAAAGCAATCCAGAAGTGCTTCAGTGAAGAGAAGTCTAGAGTCGGATGTGGACGTGACGGTGCAGAAGAGGTATTGGTCATTTCAAGCCAGTGCAACACCTGGGTCGAATGTTCCTGGGGTGAGAGTATATACACAAGGTACAGATGCAGTGGGCTTGGTTGGACAAGGGTGGGCTCCTCTTCCAGGCTGACGGCACTGTCTTTCTAGGTTCAGATAATTTCCGCAGGATGGGGTTTTTGCTCAAGAGGCAGGGCAGATGGGAAAGAGCTTTAAAGGCAAAGACTCACACGTGAGTCACTCTGGGCAGCATTCCGCTGGGGGAGGGAGAGGTGGAAACGATTCCAGACGTCTATCACTGGTTGTGCAAAGAGAACACGAGCTGCCTACCAGCCGGGATCTGCTGGCTTCCTGAGACGGCATTCATCTGCTTTGGACACGGTGTCCTGTTTGTTTTTCGATAATTAACATTCAAATATTTACACTTCATACCAACATTGTGCCCAGGCTCATGGCAGGAGTGATAAATTCGCTTTGGCACTCATATCTAGTTGTCAAGAAGAAGGAAAGGTGCAGACCTGCCCTTGAGACCTGAAAGGTCTACTTGGATTCCTAAAAGGCAAGTGGGCTTTGGGGTAAAAGTATTGGTGTTCAGCTGGTGGCTCTGACAAGGAGGCTTCTGTGCCAGCAGGGGCCACCATTTAAAGAAGCCATGGGGGATCCTAGCCCAGAAGGGGCATCATCACGGGCTGGCAGTGGACGGGCATGTGATGGTGGAGGAATGCTGGCACCACTTCAGCAGGGAGCCAGGGCTGCCGGGCTTTGGGGGTTGCAGAGCAACCTAGATGACAATACCCATCAGGAGGAGCAAAGGAAACGTAGGATTGACCAGAAAGCCCAGTGGTCACAAGGTGGGCCATGTGTTAGTTTTGGATAAGCCCGTGGAGCCTCGGTTTCTTCATCAAATGTTGGGTCAAATGCTGAATCATCACTGCCAGATGAAATGAACAAGGAATAAAAAATGTGACATGTTTAACCCGGCCCAAAGTGAGAACTCAGTTAATGTCATTTTTCTGTCCTGGTTCTGAAATTTTGTGAAGGTGGAACAAGTAGCATCACAAGCATGGATTTCACTGTGTGCGCTTTGGTGCCATGTGTATGCACCAGTAAGCATCCCTCTTTTTAAATGACCCTAAATGCCCTAAATTGACATGTCCCAGTTTAGATAAACACTAGTGCCTGACTCAAGCTAATAAACACTAACTAAATCCTAAGTAAAGACCTCTCTCTGGTGTTTCAGTCCTAAAAAGTAAACCTGTCCTAGTCTGAATGGCTGATAAGTGTCTTCTAATGTATTTATTGTGCTAATCAGCTTATTATAATTTAATTGCTATAATTTGACAAATAATTTTTAAGCCCAAGGTAAGGTTGGATATCTATCATGTGATGTTTTGCCTGTGGGGAAATGATTGAGATTGGGCAAAATTAAGGTGGAAGTGCTTGAGCCACAAAAGCCTGAACAAAAAGGATACTACAGATTTGATTCCAAAATCTCTTCACGCCAATGAGACCACTCACAAGAACCCAGAGAAGAAGGCCTTTTCAGGAGACTTCAAAGACCCCACATAGGTCATCTGTTTCTTGCACTGGAAAAAGTTTTGTGTGGAAAGAGATACATAAAACTAAATACATTTAAGAAGAAAACAAAAACTAAGTATCGTAGCTCTATCTCCACGAGCTAATCTCAGAAGTAACCCTAAGGGGAAAATAGAAGCTGCAAAAGCAAACACACAAAATTGGGCCATTTATGTAAATTTTTAAAATACAATATAAACTTACCTAGTAGCTACCTCTGAGGAAGGAGGGAAAAGATTTGGATGCGTGCGAGGGAAGCAGGATGCATCCATCAGTGCAAAAGGATTTCTTTCCTTATAAAGAAAGGATCCGAGTTGGTTCCACAGCTTAGTTGTTGTGAATTGAGCAGCTATGAACATTGATGTGGCTGTGCCACTGTAGTATGCTGATTTCAAGTCCTTTGGGTATAAACCAAGGAGTGGGATATCTGGGTCAAATGGTGGGTCCATTCCAAGTTTCCTGAGTAATCTCCATATTGCTTTCCATAGTGCTTGCACCAATTTGCAGTCCCACAAGCGATGTATTTCTTTTTCCCACATCGTCACCAACATTTAACATTACTTGTATTCTTGATAATTGCCATTCTAACTGCTATGGAACCAGCCTAGATGCCCTTCAACAGATGAATGGATAAAGAAAATGTGGTACATATACACAATGGAATATTACTCATTCATAAAGAAGAATGAAATTATGGCGTTTGCCAGTAAATGGATGGAACTGGAGACTGTCACACTAAGTGCAATAAACCAATCCCCAAAATCTAAAGGTCAAATTTTGTCTCTGGTATGTGGATGCTGACAAATAGTAATGGAGTGGGAAGGGAAGAATCGAAGTTCATTGGATTAGAAAGGGGGGAAGGAAGAGAAGGAAGGGGGGATGGGAATAGGAAAGACAAGAAAATGAATCAGATATAACTTTCCTATGTTCATATATGAATACACAACTAGTGTAACTCCACATTATGTACATCCACAAGAACAGGATCCTAACGAGAATGGGTTGTACTCCATGTGTGTATAATATTTCCAAATACACTCTACTGTATCTAAAAAGAACAAATAAATTTTAAAAAAGAAAAAAAGAAAGGATCTGAATGTGGAAAAATATTAATAAGCCCTAAACCTAGGTACATGGATTTCTTTATTATATTGGTTTCTCTGTTTTATTGCATATTTAAGGTATTTAACAAAAGATGTAAAAAGTAAAATTCTAAGAAAAGTTGTAAAAAGTTATAAAAATAAGAGAGAAATCATTAATTGATGGTCATTGATGCTACATTTATCTATTTCCAAATCCCTTAGGTTACAACTCCTGCTGATAGAGTAAAAAGAAACAAAGTAAACACTTTACACTGGACTCCAGATTTAGTTAAAATTTTCATGGGATAACATTATCAGCCAAGAAAATAACTTTATAGCACAGTGGTTTGTGAAAGCCAAGAAGAACTGAGCTTACGGGTCACAAGGCTCCAGGACCTGACTCTCAAGATCCGTGAGAACTTGGGCACATTTCTTTACTGTGACCCTCAGCTTCATCTTCTGTAAAATGAATTCTATCCCAGCATCATAGAGTTGTTACCTGTATTATTATTGTTTCATTTTAATTTTTTCCTAATTAACATAATATTATAGAGCATATTTATGAAGTATGGTGTGACATTTTAATACAATATGTGCTGATCAAATCAGGGGAATTAGTATTCTCACCTCTTTATCAATTCTCTATGTTTGGAGCTTTGAGCTCCTCTCTTCTAGTTCTTCATGTGATGCATAATAGGTTATTGTGATGATTATCCCTCTGCTCTGCTGATTGAGCAGAATTTATTACTCCTAACTCTAAGTTGGTTCCTTTATCTAACCTGCCTCTGTCCCCTCTCAGCTCCCTTCTCTAGTAATCACTGTTCTACTCTCTTCTACTCTGAGATCAACTTTTTTTAGCTTCAATATATAAGAAAGAACACTAGGCATTTGTCTTTCAGGTTCTGGCTTATTTAATTTAACATAATGACCACTGCAGCATAAGGCAGGATTTTATTTTTTTCTATAGCTGAATAATATTGCATTATGTATATACATATATACCACATTTTTTGTTACAGAACAAAGTTTACTCTGCCTTACTTTATCATACTGAGTTACATCTCTCTGAAAAAAATAAACTTTATAAACATTTTAATAATCAGAGATTAGATATAAAAACTAAACATTTATCAGTTGTTTTTAATATGAGCAAAGACTGGCAACTGAGAAGTGGTTCATTTGTGACTGGTCATCTTTCTATACACGTTGTCTTCATCCATTCATCCATCAATGAATACCTGGGTTGCTTCCAAACCTTGGCTATTGTGAATAGTACTGCAGTAAACATGGGAGTACAGGTATCTCTGATATGCTGACTACAAATTTTAAATAAGAAAGTGCCAATAGAGTACTTATTGTTACTCCCATAAACATTAAATACCTAAAAATACCAACGATGCCAAGCATTACAGGTACCATCTTGAACCCAACTGCTAGAGACAATGGAGTCTTTCCTGATGCTCCTGTTTCCATGTTGAGGGACACCCATGAGTGGCATCCCAGTCTCTTTTCCCACTCTTTAATCATGGTATGAACATCTGAAGCCCCAAACTGTCCCTCAAATGGGTTGGTCCAAGGTTTAGACCGGAGTGCACAAGGGAAAGGGAAGCAATGGCAATCTCATCTGCTCCTCACACCCAGGCCACATGCAGAGTATGGCTTCATCAGTGACACACGGGGTAGTTTGACTCCATTGCCCCAACTAAGATGGTAAGCAGTTATTATTCGTCTTCCTTAAATCCCATCACCTGAGAACTACAGTTGAGAGCATTTTAAGGACAAGAAACATAGGTCACAGTGAAGGTGCCTAAAAGCCCCACTTCTTAATATGTGGTGGAACTCAGATGGTACATGGTGCCATCTCAAGTAGACAAAAGGAGGACAATGAATGTTCGCTCTCTTCACCTCCTATGTTGGTGAAAACAGTCAAGGAAAAAAACGTATTAGGACATTTTCAATTTGAGTTTCCCACCAATTGTTCAGGTTTCATGATAAGAGGAATAGTCAATATCTAGATTTCACAATTATGTCACAGTAACCTTAGTCAGTGTTTTGTTTCATAAAATAAATACAAATGAAAAGATGATCCTGGAATACACACACAAAATCACCTAGGCAGATGCAGAGGTACATGTGGCAAGATCACAGGCATGTAAATCTTTTTCTGGACAAGTACAGATGCTAGTTGCTTTGCAAGGCCCTTCAGAGAGTGTGGTAGTGAAGAATTAACACTCCTGATGTTTGCTTTTAAGGATGGAACTTTTAAATCCTTATTCAGCAAAAATTCCAAGCTATTAATGAATACCTTGCTCCTTGTGCTGGGATATAGTATCCACAGAAGTGATGGGATAGGCCAGGCATGTCTTCCTGGGTGGTGACTTTAACAGAAGACATGGGAGGACAGAAACACACTGATTTTTATATTGAAGCACACATGTGGAGTGAAATATATAAAGTCAACTTTAATATTTAAAACATAAGGTTTCCAAGAAACTTCTCAGAGAAGGTCTTTCCACTTTGCTCTCTGGTTCTGTATGACATGGTGAAGTCTTAAGTTATTTCCCCCACCATATTTCCTTTTACCCTATGACCTTCCTCCTTTCCTCCCTCCACGGGGATGGGAGGACCTCCCATCCTCAAAGGATAATTGTCATAATGGAACCTGAGGACAGTTATGTCAACTCCTGGTTTTTAATTTCAAAAACTGTATTTCAAGGAATGAGAGAAGAACAAAGTTGGGAAGAATACTTGGTGAGCTTGTTTCCTTTTGTACAAGAGGAGATAAAAACCACCTCTGGGCTGATGGAAAAGAAGAGTGGGAGCTGGACCAGAAGAGTTCGATGCTGGCGAGGATCTCTCTAGAACTTCCCCACTGGGGTTAAGGCCCAGAGGAAGTCTGGCGAGCGAATGTAGAAGGGATCTTGCTCTACTCTTCACCTAGGACCACGTGCGGCAGAAACTCTGCACTTCAAAGGACAATGTAGCTCTCAAATGACTGTGTGCACCAAAGTTTTCTGTGTCCATATGACACAGGAGAAGAGCCATGTGTGGCCTCCAAGTAGATGGTCCACAGACCTAATGGGGATTTGCAGGCCAGGATGTGTCCGGCCTGGCAGTAGAAGGCTGCCCATGCTGTGAAGGAAGGAGACCAGGTGGAAGCCAACATGGGACAGACAACCCCCCCTTAACACCCCCCACTATGTCATGAGGCTTTCCACACCTCCAGGAATTACAGGGGAAACAACAAACCAAAGTTACCTGTATCTATAAGTCAACTTTATTTAACCAATCAGAAGGGTTGGCTGATTTGGCAGTTAAATTTCCCAATACTGAGTGGAATCAGGTCTCAAAGCATAGCTGTTGAGTTGAATTTAAAGGTGCACTTCTTGAATACTTGTGGGTATGAATTGGAAATATACACCTGTGACATAAATGCATGGTTATACTTGTGCAACGTTTTCTGTATATGGATGTCATTTACATTTATATGTAAAGGTGCTCCTTGATTTCTGATGGAGTTTTGTCCTGTCCTGAAGAAAACATGGCAAGTTGAAAAGATCATAAACCAAAAAAAAAAAAAAAATGCATTTAGTGCATGGAATCTACTGCACATCTGAGCTCAGCAACACAGCACACTGGGGAGCGTCAGCTGTTGACCCCTGTGATCTTGTGGCTGATTGGAAGTCCTGGCCTGATGCTCAAGAAAGAGAATCATATTGTATGTTGCTAGCCTGAGAAAAGATCAAAATTTAAAATTCAGTTTCATTTCTAGGGAGTGCCTAGGCTTTCGGGTCATTGTAAAGTCAAAAAATCGTAAGTCAAACCATACGTTGAACTACTATAAATTGGAGATTGTCTATAGTCTTGGTTTCTGCACTGAACTGCAGAGCCACATAACCAACTTCCCATGTGATGGCTCTACTAAAATGCCTTTCAGAAATCTCAAAGTTAATGTCCAGACAGAATACTTATTATTCTCTTCCTTTGGTCTTCTTCATCTGGAAACAGCACGGCTGTTCGCCCAGTTGCCCAGGTCAAAAACTGGTATCATTCTTGATTGTTTTTTCCACGTCTACCCATATCCAATGCCAAGCACCAGCCCCAATTTCAGAATATCTAGCCTCTGACAACATGGGGTCTTTTCCACAGACCCACTGTGGTCCCCACATCCTCCTTTATTTCATAACTTTTGAGCTGCTCTCCCCGATTCCTTCCTGCCTCCCTTCTGCAGATGCTCCATGCCTCAGGCAGACTGGCAATTTGAAAGTGTAAATTGAATGTGGCCACCCCTCTTCCCAAACCTCCATTATTCTTCCTTTTCCTTCAAACTAAAACACTCCTGTGTTGGCATCCAAGGGTGTTCCTGGTGTGGTCCCACTTGTCATCTCTTAGCCCTGCTCCAGCCCCCTTCCTCCGTGCTTCATGAGCACCCTCAACTCCTGCCACCCTGGGGCTCTTGCACAGGCTCCCTTCTGCCTGGGACAATGCTCCTCTAGAAACCCGTCTGAATTCCTTCTGGCTTTACTTAAGTCTCAGCTCAAATGCTAACTATTCAGACTCCAACAATCTCTCACCCTCTCTACCCTTCTTAGATAGCTTTGTTTTGGCTTCTGATACTGATCCTGCCCTGATAGGATTATCTGTTCACTGCCTTTCTTCTCCAATGGGCTGTAGACTTCCTTGTGGACCACGGCCTCTTCGGTGCCTAGGACAGTGCCCAGCACATAGCACATGCTCAGCCAGCCCAGGAAGGCAGTCAGGAAGGAAATGAATAAGCTGTTCTCAGATAGACATCAGGACATCCTTCCAGTTGGGGAGCGTGGGAAGGTCTTTTGGAGATGGAAAAAAATTAAGCTAGAATGAACAGATAGAGAAGGTACTTGGCACTTGGGGGCAGGGATGCCCTTCAACTAGCTGCAACCTCAGCCGTGGTGGGTTCAGGCAGCCAAGAACCACATGCCACACACTGCAATTTGGATAAGTGCATGGTTACTTAATAGATCTTCTGTATAAAGATCAAACTGCTTATTCTACATATCATAATAAGGAAATGCTGGCTTCTATGAAATAGACTAACAACTTTTGAAGACATAATTTCAACGTCTTTATGATATCTAATGACATAAAAAATGCGATGGGTTTTGGCATCCCCATCAGAGCCCAGTGAAGACCTTCACCACAAATGGTTTTGGCTAAAATTCAGCCAGATACCATTGAGATATGGAAACTTACAAGCATACCGACTGAAAGTTAATTTGTGACATCCAGAAATAGAGCAAAAAGGGGAAAAAATAATACAGCCCCACCTACCCAGCTTTGACTGACAGCACAGAAGTTCGGCTGACTTCCATAGCACCCCATGATGCTCTCACCCACACGTGGGCACCAATGTTGAAGTTCAAGGAGGAACAGAAGCATAAGACCACAGTTGTGGCTAAATCAGCAGACTGGACTGAAAACTAACCAGGGACAGAGAGAGAGAACATCAAAGGAGAAGACAGAGTGTCTGAGATGACATCATAAATCCCAAGACCTGATGATTTCTACTGCAATATATGTGTCAAATAAGGTATTTCGTTTTCTCCTGCTCGGCCCATCCCAACCATTTTCCTTACCTCTGAAACCTCTCTGACCCAGGGGAAGCTCGGTCTTCTAATTTGTAAATAACTCATGGCATAGAAACTGCTGACCTACTCCTTGATAGAATATTCATTTATAAATATATATTTATATATTTATACACATACACACACTGAAACACACACAAACAAAATATATATATATACATATATCTATATCTATCTATCTATATATATATGTATACTTTTGCGTATGTGTGTGTGTTGTATATAGACGATTTAGACATACAGGTTGAGCAACCTTAATCCCAAATTTCAAATTCCAAAATGTTCTAAAAGCCTAAACTTTCTAAAAGGAGCTGACCTGATGCCACAAAATGGAAAATTCCACACCCAACTTCATACAGTGAAATGCAGTCACCCCCAAAATACGGTATGAAGTTACCTTCAAACTATGTGTATAAGGTGAACATAAAATATAAATGAATTTCATGTTTAGACTTGGGTCCCTTCCCAGGGTTTCTCATTATAGAAATAAAAATATTCTGAAATATAAAACACTTCCGGTCCCAAGCATGTGGAATGAAGGATATTCAACATGCATGCATACACACACATGCACACACACACACACACACACACACACACACACTATACATCCAAGCTCTGTGCTACATGATAGAGATTAAATAGACAATATAACCCAATCTTCTTTTCCAGAATCATATAATTTAGTGAAAATAACTGGTAAAATTGTCTTCATGGTAGATACCCATGTCAGCCAAGAATATTTCATAACTAAATAAAACAGATGTTCATTTATTCTTATGTAAATATACAAACAATATTACAATTAGGGTATGTGCATCTAATTTCCATGCTGAGTAAATGACAGTTCTGTGGCAGAAAAGAAATGCCTTATCCAACATTTGTTCACTCAACAAACATCTCTTATAAAGCACACACTTAGATGTAAAATTATTAGTGATGATTCTGCATGTGACATGCAACTTAAATAAAATGCTAATGCTGCTACACTACAGTAATAAGACAGTACCAATCTTTATGTTGCCTCTCACTCCAGTGTGCATTTGCTCATTTTATTTCTGCTCTTGGCAAGATTTAAATAAAAGCTTTTCTTCCTTTGCTCTACAAATGTTTGCAGCAGCTATATTACACTGACTTAACACAGCATTAACTACAGTACAAATATACACTCCCCAGATTGCTTTTTGAAAAAGGAAAATGTTTATGATGTCTATCACAGAAACACTGAATTCATCAGTTTAAAATTTATTTAAAATGTCAGATGAGTTGGATAAAAATCTATATCTGGAATTCATTTCTGAACAGTGCAGGGTTATTACTTTGATTTCAAAGGAAAAAAAAATACACCCCCTGAATGTTCTGCTTTCTCAGAATATAAAGTTCCAGTTAAGCCATGTGTAGTTACAGTGAATTTATACTGTATTATGTGCATAAGAACAACAAAAACAAACAAACAAAAACAAAAAACAAAAAACCATTTCTGGCTTGGTTGTCATTCTCATTACAGCAAAATTTTTAGTTCCAATTCAGCAATAAAGTACAATATCAGTCCTAAGGGAAAACATGGCAGCAGCCTGGGCTGAAATGAACATAATCCTATGAGGCTTTACTTTATGACCTAGGCACTAAACTGAGGAAGGACATGAAAGAAACATGGAGATAGAGACGTCCGTGCAACCAAGAAGGGACTCAATGCTGGAAAAACCAAATTGCTGAAATATTTTAGCTCTAAAGAATTTGATAGATAAAATAGGTTTCTATTTTCCCAACTAGCAAATAAATGAACACAGTTATAGAACCATGAATTCATTGCTTAACGATACAAACACTTTATTTGTCTTAAACGAGTCAAAGAACACGCTATCAGTGGGGGCATTTTCTCCTTCCACCCTGGAGCCTGAGCTTTCTCTTCTTACAAATGAGGAATCTGTGGTCTGGAGAAATAAAGCAAGTTACCTATAAATCCCAAGTTGGAGGCAGACCATGGAATGAAATTATAGGTTTCCTGGCTCATACCCATTGTTTTGTTCTCTGTCCTTAAGTGATAGAAGGAACTGAAACAATGAAAACCCACAGAACTGTGTTCCTTGTCATCTAATGATCCTGACTAGCATGAACCCTGGATTTTACTTTCTGAGCAGTCATGCGTTGTTAACGATGGGATATGTCCTGAGGAATGTGTTGGTCATCAATATCATCACAGCATGTACTTATGCAGACTAAGATGGCCACAATGTCACTTAGGTGATAGAACCCTACGGGGCTTTGTTGACTGGACTGCCATTAAGTTGTGTAGGACTGTGCTTTAAAGTTCTGTAGCTTAACAGAATGTTGTGGCAACTAGAAACCTCAAGAATAAAATTACTGCACTGCAAAATCTGTAGAATCATTCCAATAGAGTTCAAAATATTTTGGGAAGCACAGGTGGTTCCCAGTCTAAAGCAATTGTGCTTCTGAAGTAGGAACTGGAGCAGGCCACCAGGAGGTGGTATCCACACAGCAGGTGGCAGTAGTAACAGTGCAACTCTGTGAACCCAAAGAAAATACACTGGCAGACTGAGAAGCCTGGGTCCCCATTTGCTAACAGGGGGACCTGGAACTATTTAATGAACCTGTGCCATCTTCAGTTCTCAACACCATAAAAAAAGAAGAGTAATTAACTGCTCTGAACATCTCACAAGGTAATTCAACAGAGACTGGGTGTCAATGTGAGGTGGCACTAGGGAGAGTTATTACTGAGTGCATGTCCCGTCCTGGTATTTGGAAAGATGAAACAGAAGCTAAGGAATATTTCCCAGCACATGGTTCTTAGCACTGCCTTAGAATCTCTAAGCATGTGTGTTTGAAATGCAACTTCCTGGATTCACTCCAGACTTACTGAACCACAATGTCCGGGGCATGGCCCATGAACTGCCTTGTAAAGCTTCCCATTGGAGGCCAGGTCCCTGAAAGGGCTGTGGGTGGATGAGTGAAAGCTGGAAGAGGCTAGAAAGCAGGGGAGCTGCATTCCAGGTGTGCCTCTGGGGGAGGTTTGGCAATCTGGGCATGTTTCCCACAGAAACAATGTTAAACACACCGAGTGGAATGCTCAAACTACCCACAGATACCTTGTCTAACCACAGTCTGAGGCCTCTCAGCACATCTACCAAAACCAGCCTTTCCCTGAAACAAACACTAGAGACCACCTGTCAGGCCAAGCATAAACCTATGTGTGAGGGCTACCTGTTTAAGTGACCCGCCTGATTTTCTCTGGTTCCTTCCTGCATTTCCACGGCACTTCATACCTAACTATTCCTCCCTGTGTGAAATCTTCAAATGCCGAGTGGTTAGCCCATTTCACTTTCAGTGTCTTGTGTAGAAAAAAATAAATGAATGAAAGAATGAATGTGGTATTAATTATACTTGCAAAAAATCTTATCATAGCATCTAATACTGTTCTCTTTGGAAAATAGGTTCAAATTTCAGGGTTAGAGGTATAGTTCAGTGGTAAGCACTTGTATAGCATGTGTAAGGCCCTGGGTCCAATCCCCAGCACAGCAAAAAAATCAATCAATAAATAAATAAAACAAAAACAAGTGTATTCCAATTTCCATTGGATTTAGCAAAGATAATAAGCACCTGAGTCACAAAAGTGTGGACTCAAATACATTCCCAACACAGGTTGTTTTGGTTTTTCATTCATTAGGTATATCAACATAAGCAAGTTATTAAACCACAGATAAGTTTCTTCTACTACAGGAGTAGGGTAATATCACACAGCTTATCCTGTCTTTAAGAGGATTTTAATTGGGCTCTATACGAAAGACAATTAATGTACTTCCAGGCACTGATGCTCAAAGAATGTTCATTTTCTTCTCCTCCTTTCCCAATCTCTGATGGGTTCTGTAATGGCCTACAAAAGCCACAGCTTGTAACAAATCTTCCAAGAGGAACTTCTACATTAAAGCGGTTCCTACTCTGCAGCATGCTGATAAATGTTTTACAATTGCCTCTCAGGGAAGGAGAGTGGGGAAAGAGGCCCAAATGCCAGCATTTGCCCATTCTGTGTAAATACTTCCACTACAGTAAGTTTCAGTATACCAGTGTGATGTTAATGAGCAGACCCGGGACAAGATCTGGGAAAGCTCAATGTTATGTACAGAATATACCTAACAATAAGTGCATGAGTGCAGGTAACAGTAAAGTGAAATAAAATCACTAGTAAGGGGTAAGCGTTGTGTATTTAGGACCTTTGCTTTTATTCTGTTTAATAATTGGCTCTAAACATTAATGAAAAACTACAAGTCATCTCAGGCCCACCAGTTTTTCACTCCATCAAGAAAACTCTGAGTCTTATAAGAAAATTAAGTCTAGGTTCTTCAGCCACCTAGAGAGTCTTTTGTATGCAGAACCCTTAAAACATGAGACAGCACATGCTCAGAGTTTTCTTCTTGGTACCAGGAATTGAACCTAGGGGTGCTTAACCACTGAGCCATATCCCTAGTCATTGTTTTGGTTGTTGTTTATTTTTATTTTATTTTATTTTATTTTATTTTATTTTTTGAGACAGGGTCTTACTAAGTTACTTAGGGCCTCCCTATGTTGCTCATGCTGGCCTTGAACTTGGAATCCTCCTGCCTCAGTCTCCCAAGTTCTGGGATTAAAGGCATGTGCCACCATGCCTGGCAATGCTCACAGTTTCTAAAGGGTGATGAACTGTGGTCACCAAATAGCATGTATCTGTATAGTACTGACATATGTATTTGTGCATAAGTCCTGTTAGGCAAAAGCTCCATCTGTAAAGAAAACTGTACAACTGTATGGTGCTTAACAAAGGACAAATACTCAATCCATAATGGTGGCAATGATAAAACATTCTCCATCACATTCTTATCACATTCATTGATGTATATGGCTTCATTTTCAGTTTAGGTTCCAACCTAGTTGGAAAACACTATGACATCATGTGAGAATTTTGATTCCATGTCAGACATCTGACACTCTTCCTTTAGACATCAAGAAACTGAGGTACAGAGAGGACAGCAAATTGTACTTTGAGAGATGTGGGGCTGGAACCCAGGTCTTGTATTTTTATAAAACAGCTCTGTTCTCCAAAGCCTCTAAGGCAGTATGTTTTATTTGCTTATTCAATTGTTCAGACACTGACTCATTTCAAAAGAGATAATAAAATATATTTGTGACTTATAAAATGTTTTTTGCAGTCTGTTCAATTCTAGAAGTGACATTTAATGACTCTGGCTTGCATTTGCATTAGGCTGCCTTTACGACAATACAACCATCAATGTTGGAAGATTTGCTTAGTAGTAGAATTGTAGGAACTAACTTTTATTAAAGGCTTCCTATGTACCAAGGGTAGTACTACCTGGGCAATAGAACCCTGCCTATATTTAAAAAGAAGAACTGTCTGCGAATTGTTATTACAAACGCCTCAACTTGACAGTGTGGGGACGAGGCTCCTTGAGGCAAAATACCCCTTAGATGTCACTAGGGTCTAAGTCCTGGGCATGTGACCTTGGCAGTCACCTCGGACCCCACACTCAGAAGGGCCATACCAACTTGAAGTTCTGTTACTGTCTTAAAGTTCTCCATAGTGTTCTTTGTGTTCTTGAAATGAGGCGTGATGGGAAGGGAGGGAGCAAACAAGCCCGCACATGCGCGGAGAGCGCGCACCAGCATGTCCACGGCTCCTTGCCACGCGTTCGCCTAACCCATGGGAGGTGCCCTAGTGCACAGCATTCTGGTCTGGCCTTGATGCAGGGAGCTCAGCAAGACTAAAGACAAGTACAAGGTAATCAATCGTGGGGATCTCACCGCCCTCAGAGGCCATGCTTTCTGTTAAAAAACAACAACAACAAAAAAAGCTCCAAGAAAATTGACCAAGGATGCCATCATATCCTTTCTTATTTCCCTATTTTCACTAACTGCTCACACTGGACAGGATGATACAGGAATGCCTGTTGTACTTATCGGTAAACTGTGGCTAGACTGCATGGCTCAAGAAGTGTAATTAAAACAACAAAAACCCACAGCCTCATTGGTGTTCAGCAGTGTCTCCACTGTTCTGTATGAACGAAATATACATGTGCCAGCTAAGAGATAAGAACAGGGTAATTTCAGTGATTCTGAAAACTAGTTAAATGCTCTTTTATTTGCATTTAAAACTGGCATTGCACGAGATAAAAATGAACAGAATAATCCATAACAATGAAAATTTTAATTTTTCTTGACTTAGGACATTAAAACACTGTGAGAAGGAAGGAAGGGCGACACATTTTGTTTTAGTGCCTTTCAGCATACATTTTTCTGACTTTTTGAAGAAAATGACCCATTTTAATTTTGAACAATACTGCCTAGTATCTGGACCTATCTGAACCCAGGTGGACTCCAAAGCCATTTCCCTCTGCTACCAGTTTATTCAGCCTCCTGCTGAAAGCAATAAGGCTCTCCAGTATTGAAAACTTGGGTCATTATTCCTCTGTTGACAGTCTGGACATCTGGACATCTCGCCATTAATTATTTATTCCCTTTGCCTTTCCTTTATTTCCCTTTTTCTTTTCTGAGTCATTTCAGCTACACTTACTCCATTCACTGCACAGATATTTACTCTGTGTCAGGAACATCTAACTCTGTTAACTGGTGGCACATTGTTAAGCCTACAATTTTAGATACAAAGGTGACAAAATCATTTCCAAGAATCTTAACAAAAGCAAAAGGATGACAGGTTTTATTTAACTTCAAAGTCTTTCTGGTCTTTTCCCCATATTTAATTATCTCTCTAACTTCATGGCAGGCCTAATCTTTAGAGCACTGGGCTGGATAGGAAGCATCTAGTTTCAGAGAGCTTCCTCTGTTGAGCACTGAATGTACACTACAAGGAGATTAAAATTCTATGTGCTTGAGGAGCCCAAAGTCAGGGAATTCCCATCCTTAAACATATTCTGCTCTTTCTTCTTCAAGGTCCTCAAAGCCACTGGTTTATAAGTTACATCAACTGTAAGTTACTTCAGAGAAAACGGCATTATATTTTATTGTTTGTAATCTAAGAGCAAAACAAACTAAAATCCTTCGCAGCTTTTCCTTAAGCAGGAACCCCCCCCCCAAATTTGCTAGGCATGTAGCCATTTCTATCTTCTTTGACTATTCTATTGTATTCTAATAATAACAGCAACAAGTGCTACCCCTCAGGGGTACTGGCTGGCACTTACAAATACTCTTTGTCACCAGGCATGGCAGGGTATACCCATATCTCCAGCAACTTGGGAGGCTGGGGCAGGAGGATCCCAAGTGTGGGACAACTAACAACTTAGTCAGACCCTCAAAAATAAAAATAATTTTTTTAAAAAGAACTAATATATCCCAGGCCTATATCAGTCTCCAGCAGTAGAAGGAAAAACAATACCATTTGTCAAAAAAATAACCAAATAAATCATTCATTTTCATTTTACATAGAAGAACCTGAAGCCCAGAAATATGGCTCCCCCCAACTCCATTTTATTAAAACAAAAATAGAAGAAAAGAAAAAGAGCAACTCACATACATTTTCCCAGGGTGGAGGCCCTGGAATTTGAGCCCAAGTCTGTTGACTCCAGAGCCCTCATCTGTCCTCAAGACTGCCCTCTACAGTTACAAAATGCCTTCAATATATTGTGCAGCTCAGTGACATATGGATTTCAGATTAAATGTTCCGTTCTGACCTCGATTACACCGAAAATAAACTTTCATAGGTCATAAATTTTTAGAACTGGCCATAATAAACTAAATATCTGTGTACAAGTCCCAAAGCAAAGATAACTGCCCTGAAACCCTCTGGCAGTACTTCTGCTGTTAATGCTGACGTCTTGACGTGCTGTCAGAAAAAGACGTGAGAAATGGACAAGAAATGGGATTGGAGACCAGGAATTGAAGACAGCTGAGAAAAAAACCCAATATTAACAAACAATAGCAAAACAAAAAACAAACAAACAAACAAAAAAACAAAAACAAAAACAAAAACAAAAAAAGCCCACCTCATCAACCTAGCATCCCTGCAGAGTTTGGGACCTAACAGATAGTTAGAATAAACCAACTTATTTCTGTTCTTAGGAAGGAAATTTCCAACCTCTGGATGTGTCTTTCTTCTATCGCCTTCTGCTCCCAAACGTGTTAACTATGGCTGTAGGGTGTGCAATTTAAAAAAGAAAAAAACTTATTAAATACATTATTCATTGAATGAGTGCCATTACATTCTGCAGTATGTTAGTAGTAGGATAACTGGCACATTCCTGTAATGCCAGCTGCTCAGGAAGCTGAGGCAGGAGGATGGCAAGTTCAAGGTTAGCCTCAGCAACTCAGTGAGACCCTGTCTGGAAATTAAAAAAAAAAAAAAAAAAAATATATATATATATATGTGTGTGTGTGTGTGTGTGTGTGTGTGTGTGTGTGTAAGGTTATGGTTATGGTTTAGATATGAGGTGTCTCCCCAAAGCTCATGTGTGAGGCAACACAATAAAGTTTAGAGGTAAAGTGATTGGGTTATGAGAGCCTTAACCCAATCGTTGCATTGATCCTTTGATAGGGATTAACTGGGTGGTAATTGTAGGCAGGTGGGGTGTGGCTGCCTTTTAGCTATGGTGAATGGATCTCTCTCTCTCTCTCTCTCTCTCTCTCTCTCTCTCCCTCTCTCTCTCTCTCTCTCTCTCTCTCTCTCTCTCCTTCCTGATTGTCACATCCTGAGCTGCTTTCCTCTGCCACACCCTTCTGCCCTGATGTTGTGTCTCACTTCTGACCCAAAGTAATGGAGCCAGGCATCTATGGACTAAGACCTCTGAAACTGTAAGCACCAAGTAAAGTTTTCCTCCTCTAAAACTGTTCTTGTCGGGTCTTTTGGTCACAGTGATGAAAAGCTGAGGAGCCACTGCTAGATTGTACTACCCACAAAACCAGAAGTTTCTTTGATTCGACAAGTATCTAGGGGAGGAATTTGCTGACCATTGGGGAGGTAAAGGTAAACTAGATTAGCTCCCATATCTTAAGAACTCTGAAAGGGAGGGAGGTTGGAATTTGGACCTGGTGACCAGCATGTTCAGGAGTATAAGACATGGAGAGATAAGGAACCCAGGTAGGCTGGGAGGAGCTGCAGACAATGGAATTCTCTATCTGGAGGGGAAGGCACCTTCTGAATAGGTGCAACCAACCAGCAAGGCAGGAAGTGGGGTGAGCGGCTGGCCCTCTGGCAGCTTCTCTGTGAGAGCTTGGCGGCTTCTATTCAGATCTTCAGAGAAAAAAAAAAAAAAAAAAACAACCTCATGCTACTATGCTAATTTCTGCAGCAAACACAAAACACATCTTGTCTTATCCTTTCATCTTTTCTCCCAGGAGCTCCAAAACTAATGCCCTTTGAAGTCAAGGACAACTGCTGCTGTCCCAGGAAGCCAGAAGACCTTCCAGAGATTGAGATGGGTGAGGGGAGCTGAGGAATTCCATGCCCAACCCACTTGGCTTTCCTGCCATTTGAAAGGTCCAGAGAACAGTTTAAAAAGTGTAGAAGCTCCCTCTTACTGCCTAGCTTTCTGGAAAAGAGGGGCCTTCAAATATTAGTAAGAACCTTCCAGATGAGGAAAGAATCCTGGGAGAGAAGGGCTTGTTTGCTTTTAAGCCGTTCTCATCATTTTAAGGCTCTCAGGGGATGCAGGGTCCAAGGATGAGGCTTAGGGTAGACAGCTCCCAGGGATCCTGTGAGCCCTCTCTCACACCTAAGCAGGACACCATGCTGTCCTCTCCAGCCTCATCCCTTCCAGACAGGAAGAGGCTCTTGACCTCTGAGCCCAAGAGAGGTAATCTTTTATTTATTCGTGAAGATTGTAATGAGGCCACACTCTGTGCTGAGCTACTCTCCGTGAGATGTGGTCAGACTTTATAGAACTGCAGTCACCCGGGGACCCTGCACTCTGCCACTGTTGGGACAGGATCTCCTCTGACACCCACAGATGAGATGTTCCCTCCCACCTTTCCTTTGGTAAAGTGAGAGGCAAGGTGCATTTCAATGGATGGCCCAGCAGAATGTTAGTCTTCTAAAGACGAGGCCTTTCTTCCCTCCAAAAAAAGAAAGGCCATTTTTCTGGTGTGAAAACTGAATGGCTAATAGTCATTTCACAGGGAGGATTCCAAACGTTGAAGTTTCCAATTACCTCAGATATTCAGGAATGTAAACAAGCAAACCCAGGACTTCTTGTTAGAGCCATATTATTTATTACCAGTTTCCTAGGAAGCCAAAAATTGTATTTACTTTCATGGCCTAGCAAATAAACCTTCTCAAGAAATCAAAAGCAGTTGGGGGAAAAAAAATATCCAACAAATAAATGAGCTAAATAACCAACCCACTATTGACAGTGTGTCCCGGCCACGTTCAGCCCCTCTCCCCAAAGCTTGGGATTCTTTTGAAACCACTTCCAATATCCAGTGATTATGGGTTTCCTGTAGAATATAACATTCTTCGGGTTGGTGGGTTGATGATGGGTTGATGGGTTGATTTTAGCACAGGGTGAGGGCTTCCTGGCTGGCATCAATGTTCCGGAACATAGTCATAAGAAAGACTGTTCTAACCACATCCCATTATCAGAAACCTTGTTAAGGACAACAACATAATTAAAAGTGCACAGAAACCAACTGGCAATGTAAACCCTATTAAGCTGGCATAGCATGACTCAGAAGGAAAATGAGAAGAGCTTGGGGGTGTGCAGAAATCTGAGGACATTAAGAAACACGAAATTTTCACATTTTAATATATTTTTCCAAATCACTGCAACACCCAATGCTCTGGAACCCAACCAGGCTGCTGACGGTAGACAGACCATGTTTTCTTTCTTACAGAGCATCCTTTGGAGATCAGGCACAGCTAGGGTGGTGGCGGGATCACCAGGCCACAGAGCTATCACACTGTGACAGTCTACCTGACCACTGCTTGGCAACACACAGGAAGTCTTTAACATCCACTTGATAATGAATGTGAATCGGGATTATTTACACAGGCAGAGAAGTCCACTTTGGATCTTCCCTCCTCATGCCCAGGCAATCCCTAGCATCCAAGGCATACGTAAATGGATCAGTGAAATGGTTTATTCAAGTGATCCAGGTACTTTTTCTTTGTTTTAAACTCCATTTCCCATGCTTTCATTAAATTCCTGCCACGTGGGATCGACCACTGACAATCATTCAATGTCCCTAACCTTCACCAGTGGTGAGGTGGATATTGCAACTCTAGTCAGGAACTTCAATTAACTGACATGTTCCAGGCATGCCCCCAGTATTAACTGGACGTTTTGAGTAACTGCAACATTTCAACAGCAAAACCAAACAGATTCTGGAGAGAGAACTGCACAGCACTTAGAACGCAAGAGGATGTGAGGAGTCCAGGATGATCCTCTGAAAATACACAAAGTTCCATGTGAACTCTAAGGACACTTGTCTCTGTCCTCACAAGGTGCCCCTCAGCTCTGCGACTGACTTTGTTGGGAGTACTGGCAGAATAAGGTCACATCCATGCAGGCAAAGGGCAGCACAGCACTTACTTAGACTTTAGGGATAAAGACTTCGGTCTCCCCACCTGCAGCAGGGCTGAACTGAAATGGTAATCACTGCATCTGAAATGGTCCTGCATCTGTAATTCTTCATGGACAGATGATGTTCTATATCCTGGTCTAGAAGTGCCTTTCCAAAGTCTAATAGCTATTCTCAGATGATACTTGGGCTGGTAAGGAAAAAAAAAAAAAACAGCCCAATAACAAAACACTGTTGAGCCCATTCTCTCTGAAGCTGCCTCATTATCTCACCAGGTGCTGAGACTGTATGTAGTTTTAATTGGTAGGATTTGATACTGCATTTGTGAATCTGAAACAACATGTTTTATAAATTCTCCACAGACAGATCCTACCTAATTTATATACTAATTATTTACCAATTACATGTGTCCCTCAGTTCTAAGGCTTTGCAAAGAGGCTCAACCCTATTTGTAAAAATTATAAAAAAGAAATGTGAATTTCAGGTTTTCTCTGTGAGATTCACAAGTGTCACTAAAATTATTAGGTTGAATGGTTTCATTCTGATTTCCTGACATCACTAGTAAATGTGTTTCTCCAAAGTGATTAACTGCAACGCTCGGCATTAGATAAGGTATGTACAGAAAGGTCCTCCTGGGCTGTGCACCTTATCCTTAGGATGTTCTTTTTGTGGATCACCAGAATTTGGGGATCTATGTTTACCGGAATTCAACCTGAAGAAAGAGGGGAAAAGATTCTACCCACTCCCCCTTTTAGAAATCACATTTGGAGAGTGGATGTCTGTCATTTTAACCTAATAGGGTTTTTAGCTTCATTTATTCAACAAACATGAAACATCTGCTGAATTCAGTAGTGCACCCTGGGCAGAGTAGCTAGGCACGTTGTCCTTGGCTGCCTGCAGGGAACACAGTGAGGCAGGAATGAAGGGGTGTAAAGTCCACTGAAAGAGTTTGAAGCACATCAAGAGATGGGTGATGGTGTGGAGGAAAAAGGCACCACAGAATCACTGGATGTACCTGTACAGAAGAGAAGACTTGCTGGAAAAACTAACAGCAACTGATGGGGGCTGGGGAATGGGACCATGAAATCATCAGGTTCTTCACAATCTGGTCAGAGAGAGCCAAGTGCTAAAAGAACAGTAGGAAAGTGGAGACCATGAGCTGGAGTCTAAACCTGAAACACCCTAAGTTCTAAGTTACAGACTAGATCCTGCAGGCCACAGGGGATGACTGGCTTTCTAAGGAGGAGAGAATGTCATATGACAGAGCTCAGGATTTGGAGAGATAACTCTTTTTAAAATTCTGGTGCTGGGGAGTCAAATCCAGGGCCTCAAGCATGCGAGGCAAGTGCTCTACCATTGAGCTACATCTCCAGCCCTGGAAAACTGACTTTTTGCCAAAACAGATGCAATGGATGTGCAGAGAGAAGGGCAAGAGTGCCTAATGATCAACAGAGTAGAGGAAAGGGCCCAGGGGAAGGAGGAGAGGAGGGAACATGAAAATACCGGGGAGTGATTTGGCCAAATTATATTATTGTATTGTGTGCATATACGAATATGTAACAACAATTCTCACCATTATCTATAGCTATAATGCACCAATGAAAAATGGTAAAAAATGACAAAAAATAGAATACATAAAATGCTTAAGAAAAAAAAAAAGACATGATAAAAGTTTAAGGAAATGGAATTTCTAATCACCCTGGTGTGATCATGACACTCTGTATATACGTATCAGATTATCACACTGTACCCTATAAGCATGTAGAATTAAAAATAGGTAACATTTTTTAAAAAGCTGGAGACAAGTATAAAATGGATACCTAATATATAAATGCTCCTTTTGTTACCTACCAAGCAGGACTTCCACTCCAGACATTATAAATGTCACTGTCTCCATGAGGGAAGACTCTGAACCAGCACGTGCATCATAATCACATATTTCCAAGTCACTTAAATAGCATTTGCCCAAGGGCACACTATAAGAAAGCTGGTGTTGGACGCGGCAGGTAGCAGATACAGTTTCTTCTTCAGAGGACAGAAGCAGAACTGTAGAACCTCAATGCACGTTTAAGTTTTGGCTGCCAAACTGCTGCTCCACACCAAGTGGTACTACTGTTTGCTTTCGATGTAAGTCAACATCTCTGGCTTTAGGAAAATCCTGTATTTATGCAATCTAATCTGAGCACAGCTGATCTTTATTAAGGAATTTGCCTTTTATCCTTTTTACTTCTTAAATTGTGTTCTCATATTTTGTTCTCTTTCTTCCTACTAAATTTTAATATAATCTACTAAGATTTTCTAATTTAAAATTTTCTACTTTTTCTTTATGTCCCTTTGAAGTTTAATTTGCAGTAGAGTGGAAACATCTCTCAAAGTTGGTCCACACACAAGTGTAAGGAGGTACCTGATGGGGTATGGGAGAGGGCTGGACTAGGTTTCTAGATTTTCATTTTTTAGTTCCACATTGGAATGCAGAATTTCTCTATGAGGACAAAAGTACCAAGTAATCATATTATATACATGACTTTAATCTTCTGTGTCATGCTGAGTTTTTTTATGAGCTAGTTCCTTTACATCTCTTAAGAAAGGGTAACAATATTACATAAAATAACATTAGAACTATCCATCTATCAGTGTCTACTTGCAATATTAAATTATTTCAAATTCACAATTCGGCAGCTAAAAGTTGCCAAATGAAATTTATTTGATTAGTAAAGCAAATTTCATCTTTACAGTATGTTTTTTTTTTTTTTTCCATTTTGGTCATGTATGTCTTCAAGATTTAGAATGTAATCTACTAGCTTTTAGAACATTTAAAAATTTACTTTTGATCCTGTGGTTGTAGTCAATGGAAAAGACCTATAGTGAATTCAGTAACTGACAACAATAATGAAATTCCTGTGTTATTAATAAGTCTAGGGTTGTTGATACATAGTAGGTATGTTTCAATGATGAATAAACCCTGAACTTTTTGACTTTAACAGTACAATCAATACTTTCATCCCTGGTTAACACTACCTGGATTCTAGAAAAATATGCTAAATTATTCAAGGTAGTTTGTTTAAACTTTAATGTAACCAAGGGACAGAAAAGTAATTTTTTTTCTGTCAGAAATCAAGATAGTGGTTAACCTTTGGAGACAGTAATCACAAAAGTGTACGTGATGGCTTAAATGATGCTTGGTAACATTGGTTTCTTGATATGGTGGCAGAGGTATATCTGGTTATGAAAATTCATCAAGCTATGCACTAAGACCTGAGTAAAGTTGGTAATGGCAAAGGATTTGATAGTTTTTCCATGAAACAATCTTCTGGTTTAGGTATAGAGTTGAAGAAAACAAGACAAGTACAGTCAACCCTCCATGTTCACAGGTTCCACATTTGCAGATTGAGTCAATCACAGATCAAGAATAACCATTCCCCCACAAATCCCATGTGTACTGAACATGTGTAGACTATTTTCGTGTCATCAAGAATTTGCATAGTGTTTTCATTGTACTAGGTGTAAGTAATTCAGAGATGATTTAAAGTATACAGGAGGCTGTGTGCAGGTTCTATGCAAATGCTAGGTCATTTTATGTAAAGGGCTTGAACACAGAAGGATTCTGGTACCTACAGAGGTCCTAGAACCAATCCTGTGGATGCAGGGAGATGACTGCAATTGCCCCCAAATCGGAGTAAGTCTGAGCCTTGGAGAGAGTAGGTGCCCTGGCTTCCTTCCTACTTGTGGGGTATGAGAAGTGCATCAGTGACAGACACATGGAGAGAGAATGGGGAAAAGATTGAGTATAAAGGCCTCTTCAAAGGAAAAAAAAAAAAAAAAAGAATGGTAAATAGGAAGAGGGTGAGGTTGATTTGCTTCTATGTATCCTTTTCTTTTCCCAAATTCCATTTGACATCATCCGTTTTTGGTTTGAGGACTTCCAGGGAACAGCATCACCTGGGTCAGTTTTTTGTTTTGTTTTGTTTTGTTTTTCTAACCATCTTTGGACATTTTAGAAAACCTTCTGGCCTACTGGATTTGTAAGCTGGGAACGAGACTAAGTTTGCCTCTTCATGTTCCTTCTCAGGCTCCTGAACTTGTTTTGGGGGCATTGTTCCACTTTGACATTTTTTACTTGGAATTTGATGAAATCTGATAGGTGAGCATACGTGAAACTGACAAGAATACTATTACATGTGGATAAAGATTTACATTCATATATATATAAATATTACATACACTATACACACACACTTTCTATGCAGCCAGACCTCAGTGTCTGCCCATTCTGTATCTATAGTCAACCAAGCACAGATAGAAATATTTGAGAAAAAAATTACATCTATATTTTGAACACGTAAAGACTGTTGTCTTTATTCCCAAAATAATATAGCATAAGAGCTATTTACATAGTATTTACATTGCATTAGGTATCCTAAGTCACCCGAGATGACTTAAAATACACAGGAGGATGCGCACAGGTGAAATGCAAACACTATGCCACTTTACATAATGGACCTGAGCCCCTGCAGATTCTGCTAACAGTGAGGTAGGATGGGCATCCTGAAACCAGCCCCCTTCACCCCCACACTGAAAGATATGATGGCCTGTGCGTTCCAGACCTGTCTTGTTCAATGTCAAAGTGCTCAAGAACCTGAATGTTCAACAAGGACTTGCAGCTGTGAGCAACTTCAATAGCTGTCTCCCATTCTTTCATTACAGACAATGGGGCCTGTGACTTAGTCACTGATATCCCCCCATCCTAGAAACCGTCAGTACCAAAAGGAAAAAAAAAATATTCTGAAGCACCCATTGGAACACACCAAGGGGCTTAACTTCATCTCTGGAAAAAAAAAAAAAAAGGTTTATTTAGTAACTACAAAGTATAAACAAGAGGAGGATTTAAATACCTTATTGCAATTGTCAATCCTTATTTTCTGTTTGATATTAAAAAATTTAGAGTAAGCAAACAAAACCACGCATGACTTTTTTTTTTTTTTTCTGACATGCTATTCTATACCTACCTCTGCACCCATACACAACTTGAATTGCTAGTTGGGAGAAAAGAATATGTGGGTTCATAGGAAATACATACCCTGGGTAACAAATTAATCAGTGTAGGTACACCTTCCAATTCAGCAAGGAATGAGGGTAAGAATGGCCTTTTGTTCAAGTTCCTGCTGTCTAGATTGAGCAGAGACCTGGAGGGGAACACCCTGGCATCTGGCTGCATGTTATACCATCACATTAAACATTCAGGGGATGCTGCTCAGGCACCACATGAATGTGGAAATTCCCAGACCAAATGTTTAAGCCATTTGTAGGGTTGCTTTATCTTTCAACATTATAAGCTCACCCATCAATGTCCACACCTGTATTTCTAAGTACAAGACAGATTTAATTTGGGCCACTGTGAGAAGGATTGACATAGAGATTTGGGGTAATTTGAGTTAGTTTAGTTTTCACAGTAAAACATGCACATCATGCACTTGATTAAATTCCTGGGGTTCCACAAGAAAATTGGGTTACGTATCCCATCTAGAAACTATGAAGTTTCCTTGATGTAGAATTCTTTTGATCGCTCCTTAAGAAGCATATTATGTAATACAGTCTAAAGCTTTTCTTGTACACACTTCTGGTTTTCTATCTAATACTGTGCTTAATAGTCATGGGGTGTATTGAGAAAACTCCAAACCAAAAAAATGAATTTGAGTTTTTTGTGTATATACCCAACAGTGATATGTGGCGTATTACTAGGGTATGATTATAATACAGTGTGGTATGTTTCATTCCTATGGTACAAAGAGTAGAATGAAGAAAATATAAAAATATTTGGGTTTAACTTAGGGAAGCAGTCACATTATTTTAAAGCATACCTTACAGACATTTTTCTATACAAAAAAATCAATTTTTGAAACTTTCCTACCTCAAATGGTTAATGAAGTAACCAATCCATTGATTGGCACTTATACTGTTGCTATACTGAGTATTGTCCTTCTTGGTCTCCACAGGGGATTGGCTCCAGGACCCCCATGGATACTAAAATTCTTGGTTGCTCAGGTTCCTCATATAAATTCTTGGTTGCTCAGGTTCCTCATATGGCATAATATTTGCATAGAAACTTGGCACATCTTTTAAATCAACTCTAGATTATCTATCATAGCTAAAGCATTGTAATTGCTATGTAAAGCGTTGTTATGGTTTATTGTTTAGGGAATGATGACGAGAAAAATAAAAGAGTGTACATGATCAGAACAGACACAACTGTTTTCAAATACTTCCATTCCCCAGTTGATTGAGTCTGTGAATGCGGAACCTGCAGACACCAAAGGCTGACTGTGTTAAACCAGGCAAATACCTTAATTAGTTCAGCTCTTCCATCAACTAATTTTGAATGTTGATTGGAAGAATTCTTCTTCTTTTTTTTTAAACTAAACTATGACTCAAGGTAGGGAGGGGGAAATGCCCTTTGAAACATTGAAATTATAGACCTATGTGCAGATTACATATGTAGTATATACATAATTGTTAACATGGTTTTAAAAAATATGCTGCACTTGTACAGTTGTCATTTACTTCTAAGTTACTATACTAAAAAATTACTTTGGGAATTACAGAGTTTAGTATTTTGAAAAAGTAAAATTCTTGGGCTTACTCTTTGAATTCTTTAACCTATTATTTAGAGATTAGAAGACACTATGATTCAGGGCAAATTCGAATAGTAATCCGTTCTTCAGGAGACAGGCTGAATCACCTACACTGCTTGCTGGAATAGCCAGCAAGTAGGCTGGACTCTAGACCCCAGTCATAGTCCATTTGCAGGATGCCCTACCAGAGTGCCTTTCTCAGGAGTTGGTCTCACCACTTAAAAACATTCTGTTCACAGGTGCAGTAGCACACACCCATAACCTCAGTGACTGGGGAGGCCCATACAGGAGTTCAAGGAGTTCAAGGTCAGACTCAGCAACTTAGTGAGGCCCTTAGTGTGACCCTGTCTCAAAATAAAAAATAAAAAGGGATGGAGATGTGGTTCAGTAGAAAGGTGGCCCTGGGGTTGAATCCCCAGTACCAAACCAAAAACCAAAAACAAACCAACAAAAAAAATTCTGTATACCATCAAAGGTCCCTGAAGAGGTCATGTGTCATTAAGAATATTTACAAATATGCAGGCTCACACATATATGTTCACATAAATAAAATAACTGTTTTTCCACTTATGTCCCTTTATAAGAAATTAGAAGTTAAGTTTAAACTGCAAATATTTTTCCACAAGACACACAGAATATGGAGTATGCAATTTTTTGGAGAGATAAGTAATAAAAGCTGGGTACCCATGCCTGGGATCTCAGCTACTTCAGAGGCTAAGTTAGGAGGATCACTAGTTCAAGGCCAGCCTCAGCAACTTAATGAGACCGGGTCTTAAAATAAGAAATAAAAAGGGCTAGGGATGTAGCTCAGTGGTAAAACAATCCTGGGTTCTGTTCTCAGTACTGAAAGAAAAAAAAAAAAAAAAAGTAAATAATATAAGAAAAAGAATGTTCTCTCAGTGAAAAGAATTGGGCTCTAGGCCTGATTTTGTTATTCAACAGCCGCAAATCCCAACCATTAATGTTCAAGTATCTTAATTCAAATTCTCACTCCTAATTGCTAATGCAAGAACACATTAATGGAGGGACTTATTGTTCCTGTATTTCTGAATGTGTGTGAATGTGCATGTATATCTTTTTAAGGACAGTCCTTTTACATGTAGAGGTTTTAAATGGGATATATTTTTGCCAATGTGGAACTATAATTCACATAGCAAGATTTTTCTTTCAATAGTAAAAGTGAATTAATTCACTTAATCATATACTTATGGTTCCATTTTGTAACTGGATTAACTAAATTTAACAAATCCTATATTATCTGTACTTTTTCTATCTATTTGTGGTCAGAGACACAAATACAGGTTTTTTTTTTTCAGTCCATATTATTCTTACATTTCAGAAAAATCATCACTGTGCTTTCAAGGAAGCTACTTTTCAAATTTATTCCTGAATAATGAAAGCTATTGGATTATCTAAGAGATTTACCCTTTCCCAAATTTAATTTAAAGCTAAGTCATTTTAGAAAGCACAACAATTACCCAAATGCAAGAACCTCTACTTGAAAAATTTGTATAATTCGAATACGAAAAACCAATTGTTTGAAATTTAATAAAGCATTTTCCTCTCAGGCTCAAATACTAGAAGCAGCACGGAATAGAACTTAACGTGTGAATTATAAACTTCTGAAAACAGAGACTTATAATCAAGATTGCGGGGTTTTTCTTTATAGTGTATTCTCTAATGCTTTAGCCAATAGACTTCTAAACGTCCCAGGAGACTACTTTCTGAGCTCGCTCTCTTCACCAGCCTAATAACTCAAAGTGGATGGATAATTTTCACAAATCTTAGCCTAAATTTTTTCCTTGGAAATTTCACCTGATATGACACCTTTCATATCAGTCAGAATTTCATTCTAATATTGAGTGCCTGAATATTCCAAATTTCCTGGCCCATATTTTAAGTTGCACTTCAAGTTATTTTCTGCTTGCAGATGAAAATGTGCTATCTGTACACACAGGTTCCCCTACCCTCACCTTCTTTTGGGCACAATTTTCTCTACCCTGCAAGCTCAACCATGGTCTAAAAAATGAAATGAAAGCTCTCAGTCATGGCCAGTCTCTGGGTATGACATAGTGATGGGAGGGGTTGCTACCTGTCCCTGTATAGAATGGATCTCAATCTAACGGCATGTGCTCTGGACACAGAACCAGGTCCAAATCCCTGCTCTGCCAAGGCACTTCATCTTCTCAAAGCTCAGTCTTCTCACCTGTAAAATGGGGATAATAATACCTCCCCTAGTTGTAGCTAAAGTGTACCTTGATAATCTATGCAAAGGAAATGGCAGGGTGCGGTGCATAAAATGTGCACATGGGTTGCTATTATTATTCTTTGAATTGCTACCCCCTCCTGGGGCTGCAGGGAAATTAGCTTTTAAGTGCACCAGAACATACAATTATCAATCTTAAGGAATTTCAGCAAGTCACCTTGGAGATTTAATCTAGACCTTCCTTTACAGTCCTGGAAACTGAACTCTGGTGAGTCCCAGACTTCCTCCAGGGTAGGTCACTGCAGGGGCAACAGCTTTCTTTGCCACTTTAGTTTTTAAGAAAATCCAGGGCAAAACTGCAAACCCAACCCTCCTACCCTTCTAGCTTTTTTAGAGGTATGAGTTCCTTGAATTTGGAATTCTTTCCTAAAGAGGACCACAGGGGGCAGCAGAGGCCAGGAGGGCAGACAAAGAACAGTTGTGGGGAGACAGAACTCCCCCAGAAGGGGCAGCAGGTCACTGATGTTATTTTCATCCAAAGCAATTCCTCCCCCAAACCAGGAGGCATTCGGGACCAGGGGACAGCACGGAACCTGCAGAACAACTGTTAGGCCTCAGCATTAACCAAGTAGCAGTGCTAGGACTGCTTGATGCTGGAACTGGACCAGATCACCAGCTCCTGCAAAATCTTAAGACTGCCCAGTTCATACCTCATGCCCTTTAAATACATTTTACATCTTGCCCAGGTAGGTTCCAAGTGTATACTCTGAATTGCAATGTTTACCTATCAATTCAAGGGGCTGCTGGGAATGTCATTTGGGAATATATTTCAGATTTGGTAAAAGGCTTAATAAATCCATTTTCTTAAATCCATTTTCTAATGCTTCTGTCTTTGCACCGTGTACTTCATAATGTTTACAAACAAATCTCTCCAAAGTCGTAAGGAGGTCTTTCAGAAAAATGGCAGCTATATTCAATGGAAAGTGTGATAATCTGCTAACAGCAGTTGGTCATCTTCCACAACCCATTCAGTCACTGGCATTGACATCAACAGCTGGTTTTAAGAATTTTGAAAATTTCTACATAACATGCACCTGCACTTGCCTGATTCCAAAATTAGTATCTGATTCAATGCAACTATTTGTTTTATACTCATGCCATAGATCTCTATAAAAGGATACGCTTTCAGCTTTCAATGCTTAAAAAATCAAAACTGAACATACACCTACCATGAGGGCACTGTTTCCATTAGACATTTAAGCAAGGAATACAACATTTAATTTAAGCAATTAGATTTTAAGATCATATTACAGAATATTCAGGAGGAGGAAAAATAATCGATCTGGAATAACACAATACAGTATACTTAAGGAGAAAATGCAGTTTCTAAATGACTGTTCCTATTATCATGCATAAGATATTTTTATTCAGAGTATCATGAATGAGACAGCCAATTTGCAAATTAATTAAGTTTCCCAGAGGACAAATATCTCCAAGTTTTTCAAGATTTATTTACCTCAGCAGAAGCTGCAGAAGCCTAGGAATAAGTTTGTCATTTTAGAGAAGATTTAAGCACTTGAGAAATGCTTGAATAAATTCTAGACCTACAGGAGAAAATTTCGGTTAGTATAAGCAGTTGATCAGAGACACACATGTCAATCATCTCAGAAAGAGAAGACTCTCAGAAAGGGAGCAGGAGGAATAAAAAGCTCTAGAAACAAGTATGTACAGGAATTTCTCAACAGCCTCTTCACTACTTAACCAATCTTGCTGTTGCTGGTTAGATCGACAACAACTCAAAGACTCAATTTTGTGTGAGCCTCACAATGAACTCTTTCCCTCCTAATTATCCTCATCAGAAACTTACCACAAATGATTGCCCTTTTCTGCATGATAAATCATTCACACATTTTCAAATGGTAAGTCATCTTAGACTAAGTCCTCTAGTCTAAATATCTTCAGTTCTTTACCTTTACTTCCTAGATTATGTGTACCACATAATTAACAAATTCTGGTCTTTCCTCTGAACTTTCTCCACCAGTCTCCAAATGCACTCTAAATTGTGCAGCTCAGAACTTCACTAAGAGAGGAGGCTCTTATCAAAATAGCTACAAGAGATTTAGCTCAAAACTCCAGAAGCTTCAATTGCACCAAGCAAAATGCAAAATGCTACAATTTCTATCAATTGCAACTAAGAATTGGATTGAGAATTCCTGCATGACTGAGCGCCCTTTTTAACCTCATTGTGAAATTCAAGGCAATTCGTTTATTAAAGTTTTTCTTCATTTTGGCCACAGTAGCCAATCACCATAGCCAACAGTTTTTCTAGCGCATTAGTACAAAATGCATAACTTTAAGTGCTGTAAAAATTTTGGTTGTCATTTTTACGGAAAGATGATGGTGGAAGGGGAGAGGGTAGAAAGAGGTTCAAGACCACACATCATTTTTCCTTTGAAAAGTGGTGTTAAGTCTAAACTGGCAACAAGGGGATGATACTTTGATTTATTTTAGTTCTTTCTTAGTCATAAATCATACTTCGAAATGGTAAAAAAAAAAGTTCGTCACAATTTCTGAAATATTTATGATCAAACAATACACGTGAGGCTTTTAAAAATGTGCTTTCGAAAGTACTGCACACAAAAAAATGTGTTGGAAACCTGCCAATGATTCCCCCACCTGGGAAGGCAGTTTTCGTGGAAGACCACCATGCCCCTTCTCGGTTAGAACATCCAGTGGTCTAGGAGACAAAGATTTCAATCAAGTATGATTTACTTCTTGCCAAATGTTCAGCATGACCAATTAATATAAGTTTACAAAAATCCAGCTAAGAATTACTCCCTCAGCCTCCAAAGCGCTTCTCAGATTATAAAACAGCTTTGGAAGTTCTGCCCCACAAAGCAAATATGGTACTAGGAATAGAGACCTGGAAGGTAATCACGAAAAAGTCTCATTTAAATTCCTGGAAAGCACAGCTTCTCCAAACACAGCTATTCAGTTCTCTTTGAAAGGCATCACTTGCTTAGACTTCACTCAGTCCCCCAGCACTGGCATGGTCAAATCCAAAAGCGATGGATGTCACATTTTGTACTCAAAGGAATGCATCAAATATCTACTCTGTGCACGGTGGAAAGTAAAACAACCCCAAAGCGGAGTTTTCCACTTGCCAAGTGTATAAGAATTAAGACTCGGCTTTTTTGGAATCTCAAGATTCCTTGTGCTGCTAAACATTGTAGCTACAGAGAACAAGAAATCAACAGAACACACTTTAAGCTTTAAGAGTGCAGTTTTGCATGGGGGTGGGCTGGATAAAGACAATAAAAATTTTCACTCCCTTCCAGAACCAAATAAAATAATACCCTTACTGAACCACAGGGGCAAACGGTGTCCGTGCGTCCCCAAAGCGCAAAACCTCCAGTTCACTCACCCTCTCCCGAATGTCCTGCTTCTCCCCAAACCACCCTCAAAGGTCCGCACACACAGGTCTGTCTGCTTGTCGCTGAAGTCTAACTCCGTGCTGAATAGCGCACACGCTGCAGGCACACCGGGAAAGACGTCGGCCCAGCGCCGGATCCCCACGCAGTCCCTCACTAACCTTTTCCCCACGCCGCGCCTCCACACCTCGGCGCTCCCGGAGAAGCGCGGCGCTGAAGTCCGAGACGTGCGTCTCACATTTTATTCCCCGGCCGCCGCTCGGGCGCGCGCGCCATGCGCTCTCACACTCACACGAACGCCCTATGGAGCGCGGACCCAGGGCGGGGGCGCCAGACGCGCGCCGCGGAACTTGAAGGCTGCGGGCGACTGGCGCGCGGCTCCAATCCTGCTGGTGCTGCCCCCGCCACCTCCTCGTGCCACCCCGGGGCTCGCAGCTACCCTGCACTCCCGGGCGGCCTGCGGGATCACCTTTCCCGGCCAGCGCTGCTCTGTGGAGGCGGCAGCCGTGGGGCGCGGTGGGGGGGCTCGGCCTCGGAGCCAGTGCAGGGCTGCGCTCAGCTCCGCGCCGCGCGCTTCATTGTTTCGGGTAGCGAGGCGGTGGAGCCGGTGGCGCTGGCAGCTGAAAGAACCGAGATCCAGAGCCCCGGGGCGAGGCGGCGCCTCCGGGCCCGTTCGCGGAGGCTGTGCCGCGCCCCGCCCCGGAGCTCCGCGGGCCCCCTCTGACCCCCGGGGTCCCCCTCCCCCTCCCCGTCCCTCTCCGCCTCCCTCTAGGCCTGGGCTCACCTAGCGGGCGGGCACAGGGCACTGGGAAGTTACACTGCCTCCTCCCGGCGCCCCCGGCCCGGCGGCTCGGCCCGCCGGCGAGCGCAGGCGGGGCGCTCCGGGCTATGAGCCGAGTCCTGCCTCTTGCAGAGAGTGATTGCAGACTTGGGCTGCGTGGGGCGGCGCGGATGCCTAAAAAGGCATGTTTCTCCCCAGCCACCGCCTTCAGCCAGCCCTAGTTCCTCCGAGGGTTACCTGCACACTCCCCGCCTGGCACCGCGCCTGGCACCCAGGGGAGCACTCGGGTCCCCGTTGGCAGCAGTAGTGCAGGAATGCAAACGGGCTGTGAGTGGCGGGGAGGGGAATCTGGGAGCCTGGCCCCACGGAAGTGAGTCTTTGTGTACCTCGCTGGAACACACACCCTCCGCAGAGCTGAAGGCCCGGCTACCTGCGCGCCAGGCAGCGCCCGCGAGCAGGCTGGGTGGGGCGGAGGGCAGCGCAGCATCCTTCCCGGCCCGCTCGCTCCCTTTGTTCCTCCCGCTCGGCCAGGCTCCGCGCTGCCGCCTGGCACTAGCTCTCGGGAGCTTCCGCGAGGCGCCCGAGGCTCAGGGATGGACTTGGGAAGCCAAGTACGGTGATGGAGCTCCCTGGAGACTCCCACCTTTCCCCCTCCCCGCCCCCAAGCCGGAGAAGGACGGGAAAGTTCTTGGGCTGAGACGCCCGTGCTGCTGGCTGGTCATGGGGGAATCAACTCCGGAGAGCTGGCGGGTGACTGAGGGCTGGGCAGCTGGACCCGCCGGCAAGGCTGTGGGGAGCCGCAGATCGGGTGTGTCTGTCTGTTTGCGTGCGGAATGCCCATTTGTCACCGCGGATCTTGCATTTTCTAAAGGCAGCTGCAGCTGGTCCTGGGACCCGGGCTCGCTCCGCTCTTTGTTTTTGCTGGTAAACACGCTCCTCTGAACTTCAACGTGGCTCCCAAGGCGCCACGGTGAAGGTGGGTGCCCTTGCCCTACTGGTCCTCTGGCCGCCCCAGAGAGCCGGAGGGTGGGAGTGAGGGCAGATGGAGCAAGCTATGATTAGGTGATATTGCCTTGTAGTGCCCATCTCCAGAGGGATCACAGTTAGTCACCCACCACCCCAACCCAACCCCCACCCTAGGTCCTTGCAGGGACAAACATTTAGAGACAAATTCTCCACCAATTGTACTGCCTTAAAATCCTTAAGTATATACGTTCATTTGGCTAACCAAGCCTTTTTTTTTTTTTTTTTTGAAGGAAATATTTAAACTAAGTTATGCAGTTCGTTTAGAATTCATTGGGTGCCTACTGTATGCCTGAACTGGGCTCCGCGGTAGGTGAACAAAGCTCTCTCAAGAAGTTAAAAGAAACTTGAAACACCACAGAAATTAAACTAAAACCAACTGGGTAAAGTGCACTGGGCTTAATCAAAAGTGTGTACTGAAAACGCTTACTCAGTATTTCCCCAATTATATTAGTATTAACTGTTTCTGACACTTGAGATTCTGCGGAACTGCCTGAACTGACAATGTGTCACACAGATTTTAAAAGAAAGAAAGAGGCTATATCCAGGAAATGTGAAGTATACACAGTGTGACCCAAAGCGCCCCCCCCTCCAAGTGACACGATAGGCACTTGGAGCTAGTGGTGGGTGAAGGACTGAATACTGCAGAATCACCTTATCAGCAGAGGGACACTGAAGTAATAACAAACTCCCGGGGGGAGCCTTGGTTTTCTCTTGTGTATGATGGATGCACAAGTATCTATCTTCAAGATTTCTAAGTGGAGATACTGTGATAAAAGTGCCTCCTATAGCCTGAAATGTGATACCTCGTAAAATGTGGTAATGAATAAATGTAAGTCGTTGTTATTAAAAGACTGCCAAGAAATAGAAAAATATATTTTGTAATTTCTCAGTGTATGTGTATTTTACACATTTCCTATTTGTTTTGCATAAATGCTGCATGAGTTGATGTCTTTAGTGACTACCATAAAGAAATTTTAATAAGTTAAATAAGAGTAGCCATATAACAATTAGTTTTGAACTTGTAGAAAAATTACTACCTTACGGTAAATATGAAAATCCCTGTTGTAAAATTTTAAGTGGATTGAGCTTACTATTTACAATGCAGGTACAGAATGAAGGGAGGCACCTGACTTAAACTATTGCTTCCTGAACAAATCATAAAACCAGTTTATATACGTAAGACTGTAAGTTGATGATTACTTCTTACAACATGTAATGGTAAATGGAATACATGGACATCCTTTAGTTGCTCAGAGAAACCCCAAACAGGAGCAGATTAAATTTTTTATTGTTCTACAGCTTCCTGAGGTATTCTGAGCTCCTCTGACTCTTTACTATTCCTTTCTTTTAAAACTAAAAAAAATTTAAAAAGCAAACAAAAAACAGGAGACATTTTAAAAATGTCTCACTTGCTGTTATCCCATTTGCTTAAAATAACTTGGATTTCCTTTTTCTGTTTAAAACTCAGGGTTCCTCCAGTATCCTTTGTCATATCTACATGAGTCATCTGGAAAATTCTTTCCCCATTTAAGAACTTTAAGTACGATGTTGGCGAGAAGCTAAACCAGGAATCGCAGTCTCCATACTGTGACAATTTTGGGGCTGGGTCAGGGGAGGAAAAGCAAAGATTTTCTAATGGCACCATTGCTGACTTTGGAATATTTTTTCACTTAAATATTATTCATAGAAACCTATTTCTCTCTCATCCATTATGCTATTCACCTTTCACAATAAACCCATAGATTATTTTAAAGATAGGGAAACTGGGCTGACATATTGTTAAAATCCTTTTCTCCAAACTAATGTCTTCCAGTTCTAATTAACTTAAGATTTTCATCCCACAGCATTACTGAAACACAACATCTTCCCTTGCTTGGGAAGTTAGTACCTCAGAGATAAATCACCTATATCTGGGTTTTTCATACTTAATCAGTGAAACGAATTTGGATATACAAGTCAGTACAAAAAATGAATTGCAGACCTGCAGTTTTAGGGTCCCATTATACAAAGCTAAGATTGAGCAGAAACATTTCATTTCTAGCCAATCCATATATATATATATATGTATATATATATAAATATAAATGTTTATATTATTTATATAATAATATAAATTGATTATTTATAATTTATTAATTTATAATTATTTATAATTTATAAATAATATAAATTTATAAATATATGAATATATATATTTAACAAATTTACTTGATCTTTGGAAACAGTATTAAAGAAATGGCACCATGAAGAAGAAGCAGTCTCAGGAACTGTATTTGGGGATTTGTGTAGAAGCCAAGATTCTAGGCCAACTGAGATTCCCTTTCCCACCTTTCCTTCAGGATTTTCAGATGGAGAGAAAAAAATAATCTTTAGCATCAAATGCCATCTTTAGGGGAGATGGCATAGATGCGGTGGGTTGCTTTGAGTCTTGCCATGATGCACCTGGCCTCATCCCTGGGCTCTAGCAAAAGAAACAAGCCACGAGGAGCACCAGCAGACAGGGGAAACCTATCAGGATGTGAAAGAAACTGTTCTTTCCCAAACTTTTCCTGGTAGCCCCCAATTCAGTGTGAGAAAAGCAGGGCTGTACACTGGGAAATCTGGGTTTTAATTTTGATCTTGTGAGTTGATGTAAATAGTTTGAACTTCCTGTGCTCCACGAACCTTATCATGGTCTGGATGAAAGTCATCTCATCACTGGGACAAGAATCTGAGTTTGCAGTCATTCTCCACATGACTTGACATTATTATTCTCATTTAACAGACAGGGAAATAGTTTCAGAGTTACCATCTTGTCAAGGTTACTTTTGTTACTAGATTGGGACCCAGAGGCAACTTGCTTCCTTTCTCTGAGACCTTTCAGTATCCCCCTCTTTAAAGTAGGTCGACAAAAACACCCGCATCAAGTGTTGCTATGGCTCATGGGGGAGAAGAAAATACTCTTCCTGATGGCCAAGTGTCAAACACTAAGTGTCAAGAAAGAATAGAACTGAAAAATCACCAGAAATTTGAAGAGAGCCTCAAAGTCTATCCACATGTTATTTTTTTTTGTTGTTTTTTTTAAATCTAGACAGGAATGAATAGTTAATTCATAGTGGAGAAAACTGTCAGGTGGCACCTTCACCAAGCAATCAGAGTTAACCTCACCCAGTGCAGGGACAAATCAATATAATGCATCTTTTGAAAAGATGCACCAGGAGGGAGCTAGTGTTCTGCTCTGTGGCATTTCTAGTCAAAAAGTAAACGAAAAAAAAAAAAATAAATAAAAAGCACAATCTAATCTAAATCAAACTGTGTGAAAACAAAAGACCAACCCAAAGTGAGGGACACTTGACAAAATAAATAGTATGAATTTCTAAAACATGTCAAGGTCCTACAAGGCAAGTATTCCAAGGAAATGTTCCCGATAAAAGAAACTAAAAAGGCAGCACAGCCAAATATAATAGGGGATTGTGGACTGGATCCTGGACCAAGCTTTCTTTTGTTGTTAGGGCTATAAAGGATATTAGCAGCATGACTGGTGAAATTTTAATAAACCCTGAGTTTAGAAAATAGTACTGTATCAATATTGTTTTCATAATTATGATAATTATGGTTAAAAAAGAATGTTCCTAATGATAAGTGCTTAAGGGTATGACAATGTTAATTACTCTGATCTTATCTTTCCACATCATATACATGTGTTGAATTATCACATTGTACCCCATAAGTGTGTACAATTATTATATAGGAAAAATATTTCTTCAGAGAGAGAGAAAATGTCTCTGTTTTGAAGAATATAAAGTGGAATATTTAGGAGTAAGAGGGTGTGATACTTTCCACTTCCTTTACAATAGAAACACGAGGAACAATAAACAACACATAGTAAAGTGTCAATATTTGGGGAATCTGGGTGGATGGTATTATTTATGAAATTTTTTCTGTAGCTCTAAAAATATTTCAAAACAAACAGATTAAAGGAAAAGAGTAAAATCAAGCTTGTTATGAGGATTAAATGTGTTAATGCCTTGAAAGGACTCGGAACATAAGCCTGAAAATATTAGTGATTGGATATAATTATTACTACCACACAATTTAGAAGTGGCCGGGCCCCCTCTACATGGCCCTGAAACCCTTATCTTTACCGCTTTCACATTTCACTTCATCATTTAGTGTTTGGAAAAGCCGATAAGACAATGGATGGAAAAAGTCTATGAAAACTTTGAAGTCTGTGAAACTCTGGTGATTTTTCAGTTCTCCTCTTTCTTTACACTTAGTGTTTGACACTTGGCTATCAGGAAGAGTATTTTCTTCTCCCCCACCCATCACAAGCCTTGATGCAGGTGTTTTGTCGACCTACTTTAAAGAGGGGGATACTAAAAGGTCCCAGAGAAAGGAAGCAAGTTGCCCCTGTGTCGCAATCTAGTGACAAAAGTAACCTTGACAAGATGGTAACTCTGAAACTATTTCCCTGTCTGTTAAATGAGAATGATAATGTCATGTCCTGTGCAGAGTGGTGACAGAGGATGGGAGAGCAGTGATGAGATTGGGGGGTCTCTGATGACCTCATGCCTGGTGCCTGGGAACGTTTATGTGCAAGGGCACAGGATGCTTAGCTGCCGTGGCAGTGCCCTGCAGGAGGAGGCTCTGTTCAACGTCCGAGGGCTGTTTGGAGGATTACGTGAGATCATGTCTTCAAAGTGCCTGTCTCAATTGAGCAGATGGTGTTCATTCAGTAAACAGTAACTGTTATTCAAAGAATGAGGGTAAACCCATTTTGTAGATAAGGAAATCTCATTAGAGAGGGAAAGAGAGATGCGTAAGATCATTTCTACCAAGGGATGTTCTGATTCCTAATCTAGTCCCTCAGCAACTGCTTGTGAAATGCCAGTCAAATGCCAGGTTCAGTTGTAGGAGCTGGAGTTATGGAAGTTAGTGGAAGATCAGGTGCTTGCACTCATCACCTTTTAATTTTGTCAGAGAACAGGCCAGGCACAATGTGCTCTCTCAACCAATCACAGAGGAGACCTCATTTTTGGTGCACCTGCCAGTCACTTCACCAGGCAGCAGGCTCCACTGAGGGCCTCCTGAAGCCTCCCTTCCTCCACTATTCTCCCACTCTTCTCCCTGGAAACCCAAGTGGTAGCAGTGGCTAACTCCCTTGCTACAGCAAGCTCTGAATACACAGACTTTGCTTGTTCTTATTTGGGGGGTCTTTGTTTATTTCTGCCCAGGCAGAAGAGAAACTGATCAGAAAATTATTGGAAGACATCTTGGGAATATTTGGAGATGGACTGGAGACTAGTCAAGACATTTTGATTTTTAAAATAGTCCTAAGAGAACAAACAGTCCATATGTGATGTTTCTTGGATTAGCTTCTCAAAGACCTCTCCCTCACAAGCAAGCAATGTAATTAATTAAAATCCACCTCAACTGCTGGGTAATTTTTCCCTTGATTAGCCCAGCAATTTCTTATACATCTCTCACAAAACACTAATCATTCTAAGGTGAAGCAGCCTGTACTGACACAGAAGTACTGAGGAGTTGGAAACACCATTCCATTTCAGAAGTGTAAATCCTACTGCAATTTAATTTTTTTCAATGATGGAAATGATACCAAATGGCTTTAGTTACGGAAACTAATGGATAATAATGGCACTAATTTTAGAGACTTCAGAAGCATGAATACAGAGTGGAAATGTGGGCAAATAAAAAAAAAGCTACAGTTTTTTTTTTAAGTAATAAGTTGTATGATATTTCTCTTGTTCAGCTGAAGTTATTCTTCCCAACATATTTCTAGATCTTGTCTAACACACTTAAAAATCAATACATGTTTCCCAAGAGTATCCTTACATGATTGAGATTGATCTTGTTATATTAAATAGTACAATTTAGATAGCCATACATTTCTTAACTCAAAGATCAAAATAAGTTAAAAACATCACTATGTACAAGAAATAATTTTTAAATTTTTGAGCAGCTTAGCTAAAGGAAACTAATTATCCTGTGACATGTAAAAATCTTAGAGGGACAGAATCAATCAATCTCTCCTACCCTTTCAGTTCAGCTGTGATTTTTAGTGGCAGTATTGATGAGACACTGTGAATAATTTGTTCTGAAAAGGTTGGCACTTTTAAATATTTACTTCTTTTTCTTTCTAGTTTACATGGTTTATAAAGGATGTTGCTATCCATTGAGTTACTTTTATCAAAGGCAAGAAACAGAAAAATACATTCATGATTTTACTTTTGTGTTTGTGGGGGAGCACTGGGGATTGAACTGAGGGACTCTGCCTCTTAAGTACCTGCCTGATGCCTGACTGTCCTTTTCCTTCCTTCCTTTTTTCCTTCCTTCCTTCTTTCCTTTTTCCTTTCCCTCCCTCCCTTCCTCCCTTCCTTCCTTCTTTCCTTTCCTTTCCTTTCCTTCCCTCCCCTTTTTCTTTTCCTCCCTTCCTCCACCCATCCCTTCCTCCCTCCCTTCTTCCTTCCTTCTTTCTTTCTTTTCTTCGTCTTTTTTTTTTTTTTTTTTTTTTTTTTTTTTGAGACAGGATCTCACTAAGTGGCCTAAGGCTGACCTGAAACTTTCCATCCTCCTGCCTCAGCATCCTGAGTAGTTGGGATTACAGATGTGTGAGCCATCACACCCAATATAATTTACTTTAAAAAATAGTAATATATACATAGAAACACTCTCTAATGCCTAATTCAGAGATGTCAGCCTGGATTGTTGACAGGCACATAGGTTGCTTTTCATAGGCATCTTCCCAAATGAGAAAGCAGAAGGCTTCTAAGTGTAGCCTCAGGGCATGGGGAGCCTCACCACCCTCTCAGAAACGGTTCCTGAAATCACAAATACTGTTTTTATGTACAGTCATCCCCCTTGTCTGTAGTTTTGTTGTCTGAGGTTTCAGTTATCGACAGGCAACCAAAAATACTAATTGGAAGATTCCAGAAAAAAATAATTTATAAGTCTTAAATAACTTTTGTTATAGTTGTTCCATTTTCCTATTAGTTATTGTTAATCTCTTACTTTATCTAATTTATAAATTAAACTTTATCATGTACTTATGGGAAAATAGTTTACATATAGGGTTTGGTACTATGAGTAAGTAGTCAGGCATCTATTGGGGACATTGAACATATCCTCCATGGATAAGAGACACTACTGCAAAATTAGATGTTATTTGGCTTTTCACTCTCATTCTGGAGTTTTCTCAAGACTGGGTGGCCTGTAATATTCCAGTTCATTGCTTCCCAAAGCAACTATCAGAATCCATCTGTCTCCCAAGCCAGACATTAAAGCAACCTGCAAAATCAAGAAACAATGTGATTCATCTCACTACACTTTTAAAGGATAGTTACTTTTTCACAGTGATATGTGATTTAGGTTACCATGTAATCGTTTATTCTTTTTTATTCAGTGAAATAGTTTCAAATTTCCCAGTTTTAATTTCAAATGTGGTGAATGTTGGTAGAGATAGCCCCTATGAATAAAATTATTTTGAGATTCTCAGTAGTTTTAAGATTAGAAAGAAGCCCTGAGATAAAATATTTGGAGAACCAAATATTAGAGAGTTGGAGTACATTTTGCCACAAAAATGTCCTAACAGGTGGAGATAATCCTAGACTAGTCCAGTAGCCTGAGCTTCATCGGTTTCATTCTGCTCAGGGGACCCTCACTAACTGATAAAAACCCTTACCACTGTCCCATGACTCTTGCAAGAAATGGTCCTCCTGCTTTTCCTAATGCTACCCCTTCCCAGGGTCCTTCCCACTGGACCAGGCTCCAGCCTGCTCTCTGCCTGGTGTCCATCCTCTCTGTCTCACTGAGCTCATGTCTTCTTACCCTTTATACCTTGGCTTAGATGTCATCCTCCTAATGTGGGGAAAAAGGTACACTCATACATTGCTGGTGGGGCTGCAAATTAGTGCAGCCACTCTGGAAAGCAGTGTGGAGATTCCTTAGAAAACTTGGAATGCAACCACCATTTGACCCAGCTATCCCACTCCTCGGCCTATACCCAAAGGACTTAAAATCAGCATATTACAGAGATACAGCCACATCAATGTTCATAGCTGCTCAATTCACAATAGCCAGATTGTGGAACTAACCTAGATGCCTCTCAATTGATGAATGGATAAAGAAACTGTGGTATATATATTATATATATATATATATATATATATTAGTCATAAAGAATAATAAAATTATGGCATTTGTAGGCAAATGGATGCAGTTGGAGAATATCATGTCAAGTGAGATAAACCAATCTCAAAAAACCAAAGGATGAATGATCTCACTGATAAGCGGATGATGACACATATAGGGGGTGAGAAGGGGGCAAGAATGGAGGAAGGAGGGACTCTATAGAGGGATAAGAGGGGTGGGAGGGGTGGGGGGGGAGAAAAAAAATAACAGAATGAATCAAAAACTATTACCCTAGGTAAATGTATGATTACACAAATGGTATGCCTCTACTTCATGTACAAACAGAGAAACAAGATGTATCCCATTTGTTTACAATAAAAATGAATTTAAAAAAATGTCATCCTCCTAGAGGAAGCTTACTGATACCTCAGGCCATGCTAAGTCCTTTTTAAATATACCACCATGGCTTATTGCACCCTTTTTTTGCTGTTGAATTTAACAAAAGTGCAATTATGTTCAACAAATATTATTGTTTTCAATATGCCAGAACCTATTTCAGGCCAGGAAAATATGAATATATTACATAAATATGTAAGTTATTTATATGTACTAGTGCATATGTTATATATTGCATAAATATAAATACATACATAATCACCTTTATCAGTGGAAAACACCATCAGAAAATTCCAGCCCTCATGGGACTGATATTCTGGTGCGGGTTGGGGAGGACAAAGATGATAAGCAAATAAATACATTTATTATATAGTATGTCAGATGGTAATAAGACCTACAGAGACAAACAGAACAGGGAAGGAAAAGAGATGCTGCTTGGAGTTGGGGTATTGCTCTTATTATTATTATTTTTAAAATTATTTGTTTTTTTTATTTTTTACAGACTGCATTTTGATTCACTGTACACAAATGGGGTACATCATTTTGTTTCTATGTTTGTGCACAACGTAGATTCACACCATTCATGTAATCATACATGTACATAGGGTAATGATATTAAAAGGACCCATCAGAAAAATTCCTACTGAGAAGGTGAGTGAGCAAAACCCAATTTCAGCAGGTCCCAGGATATCAGGAGGGCAGGGAAGGAACTATAATAGATGTTAGTTATTGATTAAATGATATAAGTAAGTATGTATTTTAAAGTGCATTTACATATATTCTTTGGAGTCTCTTTCCCTTGCTTGAATCAATAAAGGCAAGGATGTCACCAGGTGTGTTCCCTGCTCTGTAAATATTTGTTGCTGTGTGCTGTATGATTACCGCTAACTCTGCTTTTCATTTTCCAGCTGGGCATAATTTGGCTTCCTTCTAACTACACTTTCCCTGCTAGCAAAATTTGGCTTTTCTTTCTCTGCTTTCTCTGTAGTCCCTTCCATCTCTCAAAGGGGTGCTTCCTGCAGGGAGGGTGAACTTGGCCTCTCTGGCGTTCATCAGCAGGACTCCAGCCTGGCTCTTGTAAGAGGATGTTCCTCTGAGTGGGACATCCCCTGACTCAGGCCAGATCCTGAGTATGTCGGCTGGGCGCCTAGACCTCCTCCAGCTTTGACTATGGTCAAACTCATTATCCCTCCAATCTCACCCTGCTCCTCCAAAGGGCCCCATCTCTGTTTTGAATGGGCAGTGGCTATGGTCCTCAGGGAGGTTGAGCCATAACCATTACCTGTGTGTTCATCTTAGGAAATTTGCCCATGTGTGTTTAGCAAGGGACATAGGTTGGATCTCATAAGACTTGCCTTAAAAACAAAATCTGAGAATAGCCTGGGATGTATAGGATGAGGTGCCGAAACTTGGAAAACAACATTATTTCAGGTCATCAGTACTGAATGTGGTTTGGCACCAAAAGAAAAATGTATCAGTGATGGACACCAACAGTGTTTAACAGTAACAGTGCCAAAGATGAGCTGGCATATGGATAGAAGTCAAGTTTTAATTCATCCTTCTCTGCTAACCCGAATGAAAAGAATCCTAAAGGAAACTCAAGATAAACTTGGTTAAATGCACCACTTTCCACATAGTGGCCCTGTTGAAAATCAAAGAATAGACACACATCTCTGTATCCTTGATATCCAATTAAATCCTTCAAATTATAAATTTTCATCATTTCTTTAAAATACTTCTTCCCACTTCTATGACTTTTGATCAGGTTCATATTAGCTTACACTGAAATTAGTGTGTGTTCTTTTATCCATACCTCTAAATTTTCCCCAGTTCAATTCATCCTTCATAGCCACCTTATTGTTCTCAAAAAAACAAAAACAAAAACCAAAAAAACCAACACACACACACACACACACATACACACACACACACACACACACACACACACAGAATTTAACTATTTCTGTGCATAAATATACCTATATATCAAATAAATGAGTCTACGTCAATCTACCCTCTCCTCTTTAAAACTTTGTTTCTATTACCTTCATAATAAAATTTAAAGACTTTTAAAGGCTGCTGTGGTTTGAAAGTGTCCATGAAAGGCCTTTGGCACTATTGAGAGGTGGAACCTTTAAGAGGTGGGGCCTAGCGTGAGGAAGTTAGGTAATTGGGGCTTTTTGGTCAGTTTTTTTTTTTTTTTTTTTTTTTTTTTTTTTTTTTCTTCTCATTGCTGTGACCAAAAATCCTGACAAAAACAATTTTAGAGGAGGAAAATTTTATTTGGGGCTATGGTTTCAGAGGTCTCAGTTCATATATGCCAACTCCATTCCTCTGGGTCTGAGGTGAGGCAGCACATCCTGCGGGAAGGCTGTGGAGGAGGAAAGCAGCTCAGGACATGGCACCAAGAAGGAGAGAGTGCTCTCCTCACCAGCAACAAAATATATACCCCAAAGGCATGCCCTTAATGAATTACCTCCTCCAGTCACACCCTACTTGCCTGTAGTTACTGACTTGTTAATCCATGCAAGTGCATTAATCACTGATTATATTAACTCTCTCATAACCCAATCATTTCATCTCTAAGTTTTCTTGCACTATCTCACACATGAGCTTTTGGGGGACACCTAATATCTGAACAATAACAGAGGCATGTCCTTGAAGAAGATATTGTGACTGCAGCCCCTTCCTGTTTCCCTGGTTTTGTTTCCTGGCCTCCATGAGATGAAAAGTTTTCCTCTCCCATGTGCTTCTGCCATGATGTATTTGCCACTGGTCCAAAGCAACCAGTCTAGGTGACCCTGAACTGACACATCTGAAACTGTGAGTCTAAATAAAACTTTCTTCCTTATAAGTTGATTTTCTCAGGTATTTGTTATAGTAACAAAAAGCAGACTAACACAGAGATCTTTATCTGCCAGTTCAAAACTCATTTTAGCTGTAATATTTTTTGCCAGTTCTCATAAATATGTAGTTTCTTTCCATATTGTAAAATAGTCATATTAGCGATCCCTTAAGATATTCAGTTGCACTCTGTTTTTGTTTTTTTCTTTAATTAGATCCAAGTTCCCAAATAGTATGCTGAAGTACCCTGTGTACAATAGCAAACTCCCTGCAATGCTGCAGGACATTTTACATTTCTAAGAGAAGCACAGAACACTTGATGTATCTGTGGAATAATATAGTTTGACAGCCTCTATGTTAGGTCATGCACTATTTTTATTGATGATGTCATATCTCCTTGAAATTCTGTTTCCAGAAGTTATCATGGTTAAGAGTATGATGTGAAAAATCTTCATCAAACCATAAATAGAGGTGGTGGTGTTCATCTGATTCTGAGTTTGAGAAGATAATGCAGCGTCCAATAAGCACCCACAATATTATGTAATTTGGAGTATTTAAGAATGAGGTAAAGGTGTTTTCCCCTTCAACTTATATGTATTATTTTTCAAATAGCTGTAGTTAATTCTCAGTATTAGAAAGATGGTTGTGCTCCATAATGTCTCCTTGAACGCTTTGTTTGAGAATGCTGAGCCGTTACCAGTGAGGAGATAGAGGACACATTTCAATAACCATTCAACACATAACCTTGTTTTAGGTGCATTTCTGTTGAAAGATATTTAATGTATTTTGTTGATTCACTTACACTGAACTAGTTATGGTCAACAGCACTATTACCCAGGCCCTAATGAAGCTTGTCCAGAGCACATGTTTTCTCCATACCGCACAGCACAGCCTTCCTGCCTTTAGGAACACTGGATGGCACTTCAGCAGGATTCTTAGGGCCCATTTTAAAGAACAAGCACAGAAGTGGGGACATGTGGCACTAGATAAACCACTGACAGGACACTTCTCTACAATATGGGAGTTTTAACGAGACAGAGCATCCTTGTGTCCCACCGGAGCTGGGAACATGAGTCAGGTGACAATATTTTCACTGCTCTGTGCACATCCCTGAATGATTTGCAAAAGCACCTTGGGGACTGATTTTGGGGCTACAACTAATCTTTTAGTAAGTAGATAAACAATGAGGCTCAACTGCACTAAACCATTAAAACACATATGCCTTTGAAGTTGTTTGGACTTAACTAATTAATACATGGAACTGCACTGTTTTCATTATTATTATTATTAATTATTATTATTTTGGTCTAGAGCCAGCTTCAAACATTTCTGAGTCACAGAGGGCATTGTAAACTAAGAAAGCTTGAGAAGCTTTGGTTTAAATTCTTCCTCTCCTCCCCAGGTCGTTGGTATCTTCCTCTTTCCCAACACAATGTGGAGGTTCCTTCTTATTAGACATCTTCTCTATGATGTTGTGCAGTGCTCGACAGCCATACACATTGTTAAGCAATTTTGAGTATTGAAGAATGAAATAAAGGTGTTCTCCCCTTCAACTTATATGTATTATTTTTCAAATAGCTGCAGTTAATTCTTTGGTTAACTTTGGATAACATTCGTCTTGTCTTCTTTTGGCTCCTGTTTTAGTAAGCTTTTTCACCTCTGTGACTAGAGAACTCAACTGGAACAACTATAGAGGAGGAAAGTTTTATTTGAGGGCTCATGGTTTCAGAGGTCTTAGTCCATAGAAGGCTGACTCCATTGGTCTGGGCTCGTGATGAGGCAGAACATCATGGCAGAAGAGTGTGGTGGAGGGAAGCAGCTCACGTTGTGATTAGGAAGCAGAGAGAGAGTCTCCACTCTGGAGCTACCAAATACACACCCAAAGCCAGGCCCAAATTCCTACCTCCTCCAGCCACACCCACCACTTCAGTTACCACTCATTTAACCCTATCAGGGTTTAATTCACTGATTGGGTTAAGACTCTCACAACCCAATCATTTCTCCTCTGAACCTTCTTGCATTGTCTCCCTTGTGAGCTTTTGGGGGACACCTCACATCCAAACCATAACAGCTCTCATATCAATACTTATGACAGTACAAAAGACCCACCTCTATCATGAGATATGTAACTCTGAAACCCAGGGAATGTTTTGGTTCCTGTCCATTTATTTCTTCCCAGGCCACAGTATCCTAGTACCATTAACACTAACAAATAGAATTTGGCCAGCTTTTTGGGTGGTTTCCTACTTCTAGTTACTTTAGATTGTCTTTGTCCTTCCCATTTTATTCCCAGGATCCCTGGGTTTGCAGGAATGGATGGAGGGGTAGGATCTTGGTAGTGTTCAAAAGGGTCTCCTTTATATACCTTGACCAGTGCTGAGCACTATGTGTATCTCAGGTAGTTAAGGGTCTGCTGTGGACACTCTAGCTGACCCACAATGTGAGGGCACTGCACTGGTTCCTGTTGCCTCAGTCCACTGACGCTGCACCTAGGTAGCATCCTTATTTGTAAATTTCATTCTTCTTCCAAAACTGCACCATTGTTATGAAAACAGCATAGACCATTGGGCTGGTATCAGATGTGGTGGCACACACCTGTAATCCCAGCAGCTCAGGAGGCTGAGACAGGAGGATCACGAGTTCAAAACCAGCCTCAGCAACTTAGTGAGTCCCTAAGCACTGTAGCAAGACCCTTTCTCTAAATAAAAAAACATCAAAAGGGCTGCATATGTGTCTCAGTGGTAAAGTGCCTTTGGGTTAAATACTTGGTACAAAAAAAAAAAAAGCTCAATTTTTCTGTCATATCCAAAGAAAGTTTCATCCAAGTATTGTATTAAGAGAAATTCAATTCAACAAATGGGAGAAGACACTTCCAACATTTACAAATTAATAAGCAACAAACAGAAAATAAGAGAGTCAAACAGGTGCTTCATAAAAAAAATGACATACAAATGGACAAACAAATATGAAAGGGTGCTCAACCTCCTTTGGAATCAGAGGTATGCAAATTTTATCTTTAATAAGTCTCTTCAATTGAATCACTAAAATTGATATATGACTTAGAATAGTAATAATATAAAATAAGAGATTTTAGCAGTATTATTTTCATTCTCCTAAACTAGAATCATTCCAAATTCTTTCAGTCATAATAAAACATAAATAAATCATGCTATATTCATATAAGGAATATTATACAGCAATAAAAATGAAAAAAACTGTAGCTACATGCACTCACATGGGTAGGTCTCACAGCATCAAGTGAAATAGTTCAAACACAAAAGAACACATGCTATTTGACAGCTGCTACACCATTTTACATTCCCACCAACAACTATGTCCCTGTTAGCATTTGGTATGATCACCGTTGTTGTTTTTTTTTTTTTTTTTTTTTACTGAATTTACTCTAATACATGCAAAAGGATGATTTTTCACGTTCTTAATTTTTCCTAATAGTTACTGATGTTGATCATCTTCTTTTATGTTCATTTCCTGTGTATCTCTTTCAGGTTTTTAGCCATTTTTCTAAGTGGATTATGTTTTTAATGTTGATTTTTGAGACTTCTTTATATAGCATAGGTAAGACTCCTGTATCATAAATGCATTTGGCAATATTATCCTGTCTTTTTGTCTTATTAACAGGGATTTTGCAAAAGTTGCAAATTTTGATTTAGTTTAATTTATAAATATTTTTTCTTTTATGTATCATGTTTTTATTGTTATACCTTAGAGCTCTTTGCTGAGACCTAGGTCCCAAAGATTTCTCCTATGATATCCTCTGAAAGTTTAAGCACTTTATGTTTTACATTTAAATAAGAATTGAGTTAGGTCTAGGTTCATGTTTTGCTTATAGATATCTGAAACTCCAGACCGTGTGTTGAAACAACTACATTTCTTCCTCTAATATACTTTAGCACCATGTCAATTATTAGTTGTTTGTAGTTATATGTGGGGCTATTTCTAGTTTTTTTTAATCGGAACCATCAACCTACATGTCTTTACCATGCCCTGTGCCACATGGTCTTGATTGCTCTAGCTATATAAGTCTCAAAATTGCATTGATTCCTCCCACTTTATACTTCATTTTCAGATTTTTTTTTAGTTATTTTATCTTGTTCCTTCGATTTCCCACATAAACTCAGGAGTAATTTAATTTAAACTACAAAAAAAAATTCATGGGATTTGATGGAAATTTTGTTATTTTTGTGTATTGATTTGTAGGGAATTAACTTGTTTACTATGTTGACTCTTGCAATCCATGAGTCTGTCATGTCTCTTCATTCACTTACGACTTCTTTGACTTTTTTTTAACCAGCATTTTGTGACTTTCATTATACAACTCCTTTAACAGTGTTGTTAATTTTCTATTGTTAAATATCAGTTTCCATGTGTTCATTTCTATCATATAATAAATTGATTTCTGTATGTTGATCTTGTATCCTGCAACCTTATTGACTCATTTATCAGTCCTAGGAGTTTTTTGTAGATATTTAGGGATTTTTTTTTTAAATATTCTTTTAGTTGTAGATGGACACAATACCTTTATTTTATTTATTTATTTTTATGTGGTGCTGAGGATGAAACCCAGGGCCTCACATGTGCCAGGCAAGTGCTCTACCACTGAGCTACAACCCTGGCCCAATATTTTGGAATATTTTTCTAGGCAAATCATTTGACATTTGCAAATATGGCTTGAAAAATATGTTTTTGGATATTAATAAGCAAAGTGTCCTAATATCATTTATGTTATGTTGATTGGTGGTGTAATTGCATTCTTACTGACTTTTTGTTTCAATACTCTTATCAATTTTAGAGATGTTTCCAACTATCTTTGTGGATTTTTTTTTTTCTCTTTTCAGTTGGCTAACACATTTTTCATCTCTCTGGTTCACATACATTTGGGACTGCTATGTCTTCTTGATTAAATGACTTTTTTATTGTTATGTGATGTCCTCCTCTGTTTCTGATCACTTTTATTTTTTTTGCTCTGAAAGACATTTTATCTAATATTCAGTAAAATTCCTTCCTTATTTTGATTAATGTTTATATAGAATATTATTTTCCATCCTTTTTTATCAGACTATGACTGTCTTTATTTTCAGGTGAGTTTCTTTAAGAGTATGAATGATTCTTTCAATCTCTGTCCTTTCACTGGTATATTTAGACCATTTACATTTAATGGAATTCATAACCTTTTGAGTTGAAGTCTACCTTTTATATTATGTTTTCTGTTTATTTATTTATTTGTTTTCTCTTTCCTTTATTTCTGTGAGCTACTAAAAGCTTTTCAGACTTTATGTTTAGTGTTGAGTATGTCTCAATTATAGCTTATTTAGTAGTTGTTCTAGGTATTACATTACAGATACATACTTACAAATTCTATTAGTATTGGTATTTCATCATTCTGAGTGATGCGTAGAAAACTTACATCTCTTTATAACCATATATATTTTTAATTATCTTAACTATTTCCCCACCATACATTGAGAACCACATTAGGTAGTGTTCTAATTTTGTTTCAACTAGCAAACATAATCTAGAAAACTCAAGAGGAGAAAAGGAGTTTATTGCAGTTACTTTTATTTATGCTCTTAACATCTTCTTTTGTCCTTCCTGATATTCCCGGTTTCTTTCAATTTTGTTTCTTTTTAGAGCACTTCCTTTAACATTTTTTTTTAGAGTAGTTCTATTTGTTGGTGACAAATTATTTTAGACTTCCTTCATATTTCACCTTAATCCCTAAAGTACATTTTCAATAAATATAGACTTCCGACTTGAGAGTTCATTTCTTTTAGCACTTGCAAATGTCTTGCCTCTTCCTTCTGACCTCCATGGTTTCTTGCTAGAAATTCTCTGCCATTTGAATTATTTTTTTCCTTTTAGTTGTCTGTAATTTCTTTTCTGCCCTTTTTTATGTTTTTTTTTTTTTTTTTTTTTTTTTTTTTTTCCCTATCATTATACTCAGAAGTTTGATGATACTGTGCTGTAGTATAGATTTCTTTTTGGGATTCAGGTCATTGCTTACCTCTTCATCTGCAGGTTTGGGGGTTTTGCCAAATTCAAGAAGGATTTAATCATCATTTCTTTGGATGTATTTTCATCTGCGTCTTCTTTGTTTTCTCCTGTTAGGATTCTAATAATATGAAGATTAGATTTTTCTTTTTGTTATACTCTCATGTGTTCCTAAAAGACTCTTCCTTTCTTCCCTTTTTATTGTTTATTTTCTCTCCTTAGTGTTCCTATTTGTTTTTGATTGTTTGTTTGTTTTTGTAGCAGGGATTGCACTCAGGGGCACTTGACCACGGAGCCACATCCCCAGCCTTATTTTGTATTTTATTTAGAGACAGGGTCTCATTGAGTTGCTTAGCCATTGCTGAGGCTGGTTTTAAACTTTCGATCCTCCCGCCTCAGCCTCCCGAGCCACTGGGATTCCAGGCATGTGCTACTGCACCTGGCTAGTGTTTCTATTTGTAATACATGTTGTTCTGCCTGCAAGTTTACTAATTCTTTTTCTTTCCTCTTCATTGTGCCGATGATCCCATCATCAAGTTTTTTTATTTTGGATGGTCTATTTGTTTGTTCTAAGGTTTCTATTTGGTTCTGCTTTATGTCTTCCACTTACACTGTAAGATGTTCTATTGTAAAATTCTGTTTTAAAAATTTTAATTGTTCATTGCAGCATTTTGAGATGGCTGCTCTAAATTCTTCTCAGATAATTCTAACATCAGTGTCACCTTGGTGTTGGTTTCTATAGTTTTTTTTTTTTTTTTTTCTTTTAGTCTAAAAGCTCTCTGGAGTTTTGTATGACAAGATAATTTTTATTTAAAGCTAGATATTTTGTGTATTATCAGAGTCAGGATCTTATTTAAATCCTGTGCTTTGGTCAGGCTTCCCTGACACCATTTCACCAGGGGAAGTCAACGCCGTTCATTGCTCTCAAGGTGGTGGCAGTACACATTCTCCACTTGGATCTCTTGATACTTGGGGACAACGTGGGACTCCTTGGTAGTACCAGGTGGGGTGGGAATGTAGTTCCTCCCCAGGCCCCTACCCATGTCACGCTGGCATTGTGGCACAGGGTTCTTTCTATATTAAAAATGTTATATCTAAAAGTATTTTTTTTTCAACAGTTAAATCATAAGCCAAGAAAGAAAGCATGCACTTAGACCACATGACTATTCTCGCTGACACTCTGAGGAGGGATGAACTAGCACAATGGCAGAGCAAGGCTTTGGAAATGCAAATCCGGCAGGCGTGTAGGCTGGGAAGAGATTTTGATTAAAACCAACGGTGCCAACCATGTTGGTTTTGTTTCCCAGAAGCAGATCTTAATACAAGTCCACATTTATTTGCAGGTGATCCCAACAAACATGGAGGGGAAGGACAGTGCGGAAGGAAGGCAGTCAATAAAGAGTGCATTGTGAAGTGATGACTAGTCTGTGCATTTGCTGGGGTATGTGGGCAACTCAGGTCAAAAGGGGCTGGGGTATTTCTGCACCAGATCTTGCCAGCCTCTGTTCGAGGGCTGCATGGGGATGGGAGTAAGTGCTGATTCTTGGTGCTGGTGGAGGAGACTTCAGTTGCCAGGCACCCTCCAATTCCCAGGCACAGAGATGAAGTGAAGGTATGTGGAAGTCAGCCTGGTGCGTAACAGCACAAAGCCTGATGGACTATGGGCATAGCACCAAAAGCATCAGCGGCACTCACCAAGCAGGTGCCCAGAAGTTACCTATAATGCTCCATGGCCACATTTTGGTACCCAGCATAAAATACCTGGGTGAAAAATAAATTTCCTCCTTTAGACAGACCCCCTCCCCCTTGAGTTTTGCTTGTCTACATATTGCAGGAAAGTTGTTCAGGGGGGATGCTTGTCATCCCTATGCCTCGTTTCTGCATTCCTGCCGCCCTTTTTGAGCACTTGCCCTATTCTAGTCCTCTATAAGAACAGCCCAGCACTCTCAGGCAGCCTCGGCTCTCATTTCTTTAAGACAACATTGGCAAATCCACACTGAGATGTGAGCAATGGAATATTCTACCTCTCCAGGCTGAGTTAAATTCTAAGAGAATCTAATGAGACAATTCAGAGAATTCAGGGAAATGAGAATCTAATGGACAATTCAGTTCCTGAGAGTGACTGCCCATTACTGGGCGGGAGGGAATGCCAGCTTTGATTTTTCTCTGCCCTTGACGACAAACAGCAACTACAAATGTGTTGCTATCTGTAGCTGCTCTGGGACCAGTCCACTTCTGGCTTTGACTTAAGGACAAGCAGCACCCCTCTGTAGCTTCGATGAGGTAGGTAAGCAATGTAGACGAGTAATTAATACTCAGGACCTGGGGTTCTAAGGCAGATGCCTGGGAGGCAGAGGTCTCTCCTTCCTGAGGCACTAAATGGTTCAGGGGGAAATCACTTAACACTTTGGTTCTTCATCTGTCTAGAGCAAAGCAATAGTATTGAGCTACCATACTGGGGCATTGTAAGAATCAATTGCAAGTATAATTGTTTAATTTTCCCTGTACTCACATGGGATTCTTCCCTTGCTGGGGACCTTATGATGATTTATCAGAGGGAAGTGTCATTTCTGCTCTTTAGTTGCTGCAAGCTTGAGAAACATGGAAAAATTGAAGAAGGCAATTTAAATGTATGGAGGAGACTGTGTCCCCTATTTCCTGAAGGATAATAGCAATTTTACCCTTCCTGCATGTTTTATCTTGGTTTGAAATGTAAGAATATAGAACCAGACAATGAAAACCCTTTTAAATGCCCCAAGTGTATCTGTCCAAATACTCACATGGTTAGAAACATCCCACCCTACATAAAACGTCTGAAATTCATTTGAAGATAGACTGCCTTTTAAATTCTCTTTCTCTGCTACCTCTAGTGGCTCTCAAAAACAGCACTGCTTTCCACTTAAGAAAAAGGATTCCGAGTCTGTGAAACCAGGCCAGGACTTCCCTCAAATCTGGCCTAGCTTGAAAGAAAATATTTTTGGATAAACACCAAGCATTTTATTTAATATTATTTTAATGTTAGAGAATTAATACAAACAAGAAACTGGTTCTAGGTGTCTACCTCTGTCTTAGTGAGCTTTTGCATTGCTGTGACCAAAATACTGACAAGAACAGGAGAAGTTTGTTTGGGACTCATGGTTTCAGAGGTCTCAGTCCACAGATGGCTGACTCCATCCCTCTGGGTCTAAGATGAGGCAGCCAATTGTGGGGCAAGAGTGTGGCAGAGGGAAGCTGCTGTCCTCATGGTGGCCAGGATGGGGGTGAGGTGAGGTGGGAGCTGGGGGTTTGTAGGAAGGGGCCACAGGGAAGATGCGCCCTTCCAGGGCACACTCTGAATAGTCACCTTCTCCAGCCGTGCCCCACTTGCTCAGAGTTATTACCCAGTCATTCAGACTAGGATGGACTAATAAAGTCACAACTCTCACAACCCATTCACGTTACTGCTGAACATTCCTGCATTAATACGTGAGCTTTTGGGGGCACCTTGCATCCAAACCATAACAACTTCCTATAGCCAGAGTTCTGATTCAACAAACTATGTTTTTTTTTGTTTTGTTTTGTTTTGTTTTTTTTCAATATGGTATATTGTTGAGGGCCGTCTTGGACGAGATGGCGCCTGGCAGTGAGCCAAAGGGCACTGGCTACCAAAATAAGGAAGTACCCAAAAAGGTTGCTTGCTTACTAGTTCCTTGGAGACTTATGACGTGTTAACGCCAGGCTCAAGAATTGGCTATCTAATATCATGCTGCACGTGGACAGCTTGTGATTTATATAGTGCTATGCTGACATTCCTCTGCAAGCTCTCCTGCATGAGAGAAAGCTTTGCTATAATTGGCTGATAAGCTAGGAGCCTGGGGGAGGAGAGAGGGAGAGGGAAGGAGAAGGAAGATAGAGAGAAGAACAAAGGAGACAGAGAAACAGGGAGGACGCAATAAATCTCGTCAAACTAAAGATTAGTGGTGTCTCCTTTCTCTGCGTAGGTTTCCCATAACTGTTGTAACAAATTACCACACATTTGGAGGCTTGAATAATAGAAATTAATTTTATTGTAGTTTTGGAAGTCAGAAGTCCAGAGTCAAGGTTTTGTTAAGGCTGTCCTCCTTCCAGAGTCTCCTGGGGGAAACCCTTGCACTCTTTCAGTACCTGCTGGTTACAGGTGTTTTATGTTTGTGTTGCACTCCTCTGATCTCCATTTTCATCTTTACACCAATCCTCCTCTGTGCTAGTGTCTTATAAAGACACTATCATTTGATTTATAGCCCATCTGGATAATCTGGGATGATTTCATCTTGAGATCCTTAACTTAATTACATCTGCAAATATTCTTTTTCTAAAAAAAGGCAGGAGTTAAGTTTTTCAGTGGCAGGAGTTAAGATATGGACATGTATTTTTAGGGACCACCATTTAATCCACTTTAGCCTGTTTTATTTTTTTAAAAGATCTATTTCATAGAATTAAAATTATAGTAAAATAAAGTCTGTATCAGAAAAGCAAACACCTTTTCATTCTTTATTCATATTTCCCTTTCTCAGCATTTCTGCTCTTTGAGAAGACACTATTACTAATCCATTCAAACGTTTACAAATCCTTGTAAAGTTTTCCAAATGCCTACCGTTCTCTGCTGGTGCAAGAAGCTTTTCCCACTCAAGCAGGGGCAGAGCTTCAAGAACGGAAGTCAGCTCCATGACCTCAGGGGTCAGAGACCTCTGGTCACTTTCCATCCTGCCAGCTCCCCTCAGACCAACAGGAGGGAGGTGCCTGATCCATGAGTTCAGAGCCGTGTGATCACCCAGCTGGGGAGCTCTGGAGGCGAGCAAGAGTGCTAGGCAGGCAAAATCAAGAACTGCTACCTTTTCTGAAAACAGGCCTTGGTTAGAGATTCTGTGGCAGGGACTGGATTGGTGACCACAGAAAGAGTGAAGGAAAAAAGTATTTCCCTAGCTGACCTAAAAATAAATTTCCACAGTCAATCTGCGGCTCTTGTCCACTTGTTGAAGCCACATTTCCTTAGACTATTTATAGTCTGACAAGTAACTTTAGTGACCATGGGCACCCCAGAACACCCTGGGCTGTCTGCTCAAGTGGAATAACTCTTGCTGTGCATACTAATCAACGCTGCCATGATGAACTTCCCAGGCAGCTTGCTGACTGGGCTTGCTTTTACCAGCAGGGCTGAAGCAATGTCCTGCTCTGCTTGATTGTAAATGCTAAGCATTAGATTTTGGTTTTGCATGTGTACACATTTTATGAGATTTCCAAGAGAGCACTAACACCACCAGTTTGGGCCACTTGTCAGGATACATGCTTCTCATCCCCTCTTACAGTTCCTTCTGTTGTTTGTGTTTGTGGTGCTGGGCTTAAACCAGCTCTCCCATGGAGTTGGAGGCCAGACTTCCATTTACAGGGCTTGAAGATGACTTTGAGACCTTCCTCATCCTGTTACATATGGGCTAGAGTTTGGGGTCACACTTTACAAAGTCACTATGGGTCAACCCCTGACTTCCCAGGATGTCTCTTTGACCCCAGTAGCTCTGTTTCCTATGCTTATAGACATTTTTAAAATATATTGCAGTATTATTTTAATATCTCAGGGGAAAATGGGCCTGAAATATTTTAGGAAGTAGGTAGTAAAAACAGAAGTGTGTTGTGATCCCATTTGCCTTTGAAATATTTGTGTAATGAATATGTCATGATGGTCAAGGTCACCTTCCATTATAATTAAGCACTCACATATCGTGTTTCCTCAGCTGCACAGTAATCCTTATGGGGGCAGGATTGTGTCTTAATATCTCCATGTCTTCTGTTTCTGGTGCAGAGCAAACTGAACTCTGTTTAGTGTGTAATTTCAGATCAGTGCTGCCCTGAACTTCCTGTGAAGATGGAAATATGCTACGCTGCCTGATACAATAGACACCAGTCCTTGGAGGCTACTGAGAAGAGTAACTGTGGCTAGTGTGACTGGAACTAAAATTTTAGTTTTGCTTATTTTTTTAAAAAATGTATTTATTTCTTATTGTTTTTACAGGCTGCATTTTGCTTCATTGTACACAAATGGGGTACATCTTTTCATTTCTATGGTTGTGCACAATGTAGATTCACACCATTCGTGTAATCATCCACGTACACAGGGTAATGATGTCTGTCACATTCCATCATTTTTCATACCCCCTCCCTCTTATTTCCCTCTATGTAATCTAAAGTTCCTCCATTCTTATCTCACCCCCCACTCCCCCACTTCCATTATATGTCATCATCCACTCATCAGGGAAAACATGGCCTTTGGTTTTTTGGTTTTCGGCTTATTTCACTTAGCATGGTATTCTCTAATTCCATCTATTTATCTGCAAATGCCATATTATTCTTCTTTATGACTGAATAATATTCCATTGGGTATATATACCACAGTTTCTTTATCCATTCATCTGTTGAAGGGCATGTAGGTTGGTTCCACAATCTAGCTGTTATGAATTGAACTGCTATAAACATTGATGTGACTGTGTTACTGTAATATGCTGATTTTAAGTCCTTTGGGTATAAACCGAGGAGTGGAATAACTGGGTCAAAAGGTGGGTCCATTCCAAGTTTTCTGAGGATTCTCCACACTGCTTTTCAGAGTGGCTGCACCAATTTGCAACTCCACCAGCAATATAAAAGTGTGCCTTTTTCCCCACATCCACGCCCACATCTATTATCGTTTATGTTCTTGATAATGGCATTCTAATTGGAGTAAGATGAAATCTAGAGTTGGTTTAATTTTCATTTCTCTAATTACTAGAGATGTTGAACACTTGTTTATATGTTTATTAATTGCCTGTATGTCTTCTTCTATAAAGTGTCTGTCCAGTTCCTTGGCCCTTTATTGATTGGGTTCTTTGTATTTTTAGTGTAAAGTATTGTAAGTTCTTTGTAAATTTTGAAGATAATTCAAAATTTATAACTCATTTCACTATCTGAAGTGAGTGTAGAAAAGATTTTCTCCCACTCTGTAGGCTCTCTATAAATTTAAATTTGAAGAGCCACATACAAAACACAGAGTATGGAAGATATAATGAACAATAACAGCCATCAGGAAAGCAATTCATTTTAAATCTTTGTAGCAGAGATGATGGGTTCCTAATCCAAAATCGGTCACTGTGGTACCTCCCTCCACTTCGTTTTTGCTGACCCCCTTTTCTTCAAGCATCAGGAGACCCATCCTTCCAGGGGGACTGAGCTCTTCTTCAGCTGCAAGGGGGTGAATCTTAACCTAATCCCAAAGTTCCTACCCTTGACAGCATCTCCTTGGGGACTTTAGTGCTCTCATCTCAGGTTGTACTCAGACCAAGGAAATCAGAATTTCAGGGGATGGGTCAGGCATCAGTACTTTGTACAGTTCCCAGGAGCAATGGTTGATTTTGCATGTCAACCAAAAGGGTATTTTAGGGTGAGATTAGCATTTAAATCAGACAACTTTGAGTAAAGAGATTCATCTCCATAACATGGGTGGACCTTTTCTAATCAGGTGAAGGCCTGAAAAGAAGAAAAAGACTCACTTACCCTAGCAAGAGGAATTTTCTCCAGCAAAATTTCAGATTTAATTTCAATGTTGGCTTTCCTGGATATCCAACCTGTGGATCTACACTGCAGATTTTGGGCTCACCAGTTCAAGTAATCACATGATATTGAGATAGGAATTTGAGGATACAGAAAATGAAGGATATACTGAGTCTTAGAAGCATCCGTGAACTATTGGAATGCAGGAAATGTCCTTGAACCTTTGAACCTTTACAATATAAAATCCAAACCTCATTCTTAGCCTTTGTCCTTGGCTTGTGCCCACAAAAAGTAACAGAATGTATCAGAAATGCAACAAGGGTCAAGAAAACTGGTGTGAACTTGTGTCACTCTGCTCTGGTTCCATGTCTAGATCAACTTCTAACTACTGTCTCACTGTAAATACTAACACCTCAGAGCAAGGGGTCGCCATTGCTTCCTATGGAGATAGCCTGCATTTGCTCTGGAGTGTGTCCTAAATAAACCTGTCTGTGCTTTTGTCTGGTGCATGCTGAGATTCTTTTCTGTCCTGTACACCAAAGATACTGCTTGTCCTGAGTTGAGGTCCCCCTCTCTGGAAAGTCTTCCAGAGGCAAGATGAGTCAATTCTTCAAAGTAAATGTCTTTAATATTATATATAACACACAACTCCTGAACTTAAAAAGATGTCCTATATATGTATATATTACATATAAATATTTTATAGATGCTATATATTACTTTTTCTATGTATTATATTTATTACAAAATACATGTCAAGGAGGGAGGATGAGAAAGAAAGAGGATGATCCAGATACATATATATCACCTATAGGTTCTATTCCTCTGAAGATTCCTGACTTATACAGATTTTGGGGCTAGTGGAATAAAATTTTAAATGTGAGTTTTCTGAATTTGTTTGTGTTTTTGGACTGGCTCTGGAATCTAATTAAGTTCAAAGTAGCTAATGACTCTATTTCCACTAATAAAAATAGCACTAAAAATCCATGGTGTGATCTGGGAATGGAGATGCACAAACTACATTGCATGCTCCTCTTGTAAGATGCAGTGGACTGGGTGATTGCATATAAGATGCTGTCAACATATTGTTGGAAAACAAGTGAATGTAATAAGGTTGACTAATGTTGCTGGACAAAGTAATGGGGGAAGAAACAGGGTAAACCCAGGAATTTGATTTCCCAGCTCAAGCACCATGTGAATGATACATGTGTACCCTGAAGAAGACCCTTATCCCCTATAGCCACAGGGTTCAGATTGCTGAAAATCAAATGCAGAATCTCATATTGCTACTGGTTGAATTGTAACATACTGAACTACCAGCCTTTCAGTGTGTCTACTATTAAAGTGAGGACATACAGACTGAGAAAGAATGCAATACTATAAATTGAAATGCAGGCATGTGGGGAAACTCTGATGGAACTGGCAAAATTGAGTCCCTAAATTCAGATGAATCCTTTTTGATAGTGGAAGAAGTCTCCTCACTCCTGGTGGAAGCAGGTCTCCACTCCCAGCAGAAGTGACCAGGTATTCCACCCCCGTGGTGACAGCATGCTTACTTACAGCAGTATTGACCTTTCCAGCTTGAGTGATTTAATCTGAGCAAACTTTAATGACCTTTCCTCAGGTGGATGCTGTATAATACAATGCTAATTCTTCTTAGGACCCACATGGACCATAACAGGGCCCACAGTAAGCAAACTGGGAACACCCAACCCAACTTGATTTAATGTGGAGGAAGGAACTCGAAGGTGGGGTTGGAATGCTCTAATGAACTTGCTGTTTAAAACCCACTTACTCATCTTGGGAGGGTCCAGAAGACACAACTTTTACTACAACCGTGAGAAATGAGCTTGCAAAGGGAACCCCAGCATCCTCAAAGAGCTCTGTGACTGCTCTTGTCCGTGGGTCAGAACTTTCAGTGGGAACTGCAGTCACGGAATTAGAAAACGATCTCTAGGGACTTTTCATGCTTTCTTTGGAAAAGGTGGATTTTTGGTTGTGCTCAGGATAGGCTGAGATATGACCTTGCTTTTGCCTTTATTTGGAGATTAAGTGTGGTATACGGAATGTAAATGGATGCCAAGTTGACAAGGGTGGACTTGTGATGGATAATTTTATTTCTGGGTGAAGTTAACATTTAAATCAGTGAATTTAGAATGAGTGAATTGTCCTGTATAATGTGGGTCAGTCTTGTTCAGTCAGCTGAACACCTGAGTAGAACAAAAAGACTGGCATCCCAAACAAGAGGAAATTTTCTATCTATCTTCGGACTAGAAGTGTATTGACTCTTCTGGGTTTCCAGTCTGAAGGACCACGTTCTGTATTGTGAACTCTTTTGACTCCTTAATCATGCATGATTCTTTATAACAAATCTCCACCTATATTTCATTTTTTTTTCTGTTTCTCTAGGGGATTCTAATACATTGGATGATCCCAATGTTGGAATGAGTTTGATAATCAATAGCTAAAACCAATTATGATAATTCTATTCTTACTACCAGAGATTTCTGTAGTAATGGAAATGTGCTTTTACCTGTTTCTACAGTAATCACTGGTCAGAGATAATGGCACAGTCATAATTGTAAAATTAAAAACTGTAAGTCTAAGTGATAATGGAGTGGAAAATCTAGGTGACCTTGGAAAATGTAATGATGATTTTTGAGATACAAGGCCAAAAGCATGATCCATAAAATAAAACTAATGGATAAATAAAACAGTTTGGCTGTGAATGATGCTACTGTGAAGACAATGTCCCTGGATGTGGGACAAAATATCTGCAAAGCTGATAAAGACTGGATTCCAATTTATTCATAGAACTCTTAAAGCACAGCAATGAGAAAACAAGTAACCCATTTTTTTAAGTGGACTTAAGATCTGAAAGAATTTGTCATTGGTGGCAGTGGTGGTGTGGTCTACAAAATGTTTTTCTCCATATTAAAAAATGGTACAAAGAAGGACTATCCCCAGGTCTCAGACATTGCTATGTGAATGAAGACGACTGCTGAGAGTGGCTTCAGCCTTCTTTCAGTCATGAAAGGACAGTCATGAGGGGAGAAAGTCCACCAAATCCAAAACCAAAGGAGGGAAGAACATGAAGATTTGTTGTGACTTTCACTTAGCCAATTATCAAACTCCCTGACGCCTTGATTCCTCCTTACATGACATACTAAATAAATTTATTGTTTAAGCTGAAGAGCCCAAAGCTTTGTGATTCTGTGCTTTTTGAAAAAAAAATTCTTTTGCTGCTTGGGTTTCAGCAGTTGCGTTATTTGAGCCTCATAACCACACACTAGTAGATTCAGAGATGTCAAGTGTCAAGAGTAGCTGGGTTTGGTTCCAACCCCTGTGGGTTTTTTGGGATGATTCTGGTCATTACCTCTCTCATCTTCCTCCTGATTTATTTACAGATGGGGAGAAAGGATACTGCAATTCATGTGTAGTGATTCTAACATTCTTCCCTCTGTCTTGGTCTCATTGTCCAGTTGATGGTGAGCTGGAATGACCTCCCTTCCCCAGGTCAACGAGCTCACAAGAATTCCTGCTCTGAGCTTTGTACGAACTGTGACAAATCTGAGGATGGTATAAACCCTTGAAAGTCATTTTCTCTTTGTGTAAATTTGAAAAAAAAAAAAAGGACATTTTTTTATACGTATATAATGAAATACAGTTTTCTCCAAAAGGTCAAACTGGAAGATCTTATGCTTAGAATAAGGCAACTTGTATTCATATATTAACGGCTAAAACACATACATAGTAAATATACCTCCTGCTAATATTTAAAGATGTTATGAGTTATCAGAATCATGGTGAATAAAGTAACTACCAGAGTTCCTCTCTTCTGTTGACTTTTCCTGTGTCCTTTTCAATTTATTCAGTACTGCTAATAACTGAGCAACGAGAGCTGCATGAGAAGCAGGAGCAGAAGGAGAGAAGAGTTGAAAATATGCGTGGTCCTCAGATTGTTTGCAGGTGCCTTTATGTATAGGAGCCATGAAACAAAAAATCCAAGACCAACATACGTAGTACTTAGAAAACACAGGTTCTGTCTAATGGGACACAGACACCCTTGAGAAGTCCTGCTTCTAACCTGCTACAACTGAATATTTTATCTTCTTAGGGACTTTGTAACAGGGACACTAATTCTATAATTGGAGCAAAAATGTTATGCTCACTTATGTGTCTGGGTACATTAAACAGTAGTGAAGGAGGCAGACAGCTGGGAAAGAGAATAGAATGCAGTCCATGTAGGCAGAGACAAACCCAAACCTGTAGACAGTACAGGGGTTTTAACACGAAGTGATTTTTAAGGTTCTACAATGCTGAAATTCAGATGTGGGTAATAGTATATAGACACTTGTGGAGGAAGGTGTAAATGCCAAAAAGAACTTTTTAAAAAAATTGGGGATCTAGTAAGGGAGAGACAAGCTAAGGCAGCAAGGAGATACAGAGCTCAAAGTGAGATTTGTTTATATCTTTGCTCCTTTTCTAATTAATTTTAATTAATAGGTTTTATTCTCTAGAGCAGTTTTAGGTTACAGAAAAATTGAGCAGAAAGTACAGAGAGGTCGCACGTATTTCCTCTCCTCCCCAGTTTCTCCTATTATTGATGTTTCGCACTAGTGTGGTTTATTTGTTATAACTAATGAGCAAACACAGATACACTATTATTAACTAAAGTCCATCGTTAGCATTAAGGTTTCACTCTTGTTATTTTATAGTCTGTGAATTTAGACAAATGCATAATGTCATATGTCACACTATAATATTATGGCAGAATAGTCTCACTGCCCTAAATATTCCCTGTGTTCCAATTGTTCATCCCTTTCTACCCCCACTCCAACTTTTGGTAACCACTAATTCAAACATAAAATTTACCATATTACCTATTTTTAAGTGTGCAGTACTGGAGTGAAGACTATTGGCATTGCTGTGTATGGCCCATCAAAACGTGTTCCTCTTGCAGAACTGAAACTCTACATCAATTCAACAACTCTCTGTTGTCCCTCCTCCAGTCACTGGAACCCACCATTCTAATTTCTGTTTCTGTGAATTTATCTACTCTAGATGCTTTACATAAGTGGAGTCATGCACGATTTGCTTTATTTCACTTAGCGTAATGTCCTTGTAGGGGAGGCAAAACTGTCCATCCACCCTCATAGGGTTCCAACTGGATAGGAAAATTAAATAGACATGTGACAGGGTAGCAGGAGAAATGCATACAGATGTCAGCAATTCAAGTTTTATGTGGCTCAGGAGCCTGCATAAGGAAATGAGGACCCAAAGAAGCAGTGAGAGCCAGATATGCAATATATACCCAGCAGGCCAAGGAGCAACCAGTAGTGAAGATGTGAGAAAACCACGGCTGGACTTGGGAAGCGAAGGCTTAGTTCACAGACTTGTTTTCCGTCTCGGTTTCCCCATCCTTGACAATAAAAGTGTTGATTTTTTCAAGTATAGGAAGAACATCTTTCGAGCAGGAATTTCATCTGCTTTGAAGAAACAACACGAGAAGGGTAGCTGTGTGAGTATCCCAAGTTCAAGGCCAGCCTGGGTAATTGAGTAAGACTCAAAAGTCTTTAAAGGACTGGGACTGTACTAGCCTAGCATGTGTGAGGCCCTGGTATTAATCTGCAATATGAAAAAAACAAAGAAATAAAGAGGGAGGGAGGGAGAGAGAGAGAGAGGGAAAGAGGAAAGATAGACAAATAGTACTAAGGTTAGAGGATCCTTTTTTACCTACTCTTTGTTTTAACTCCGTCTTCTTAAAGGTTCTTCCATCTTGTAGCAGGAAACAGGATTTTCTTCCTCTGAAGGCTGAATATTATTCCATTGCAGGATATGATACACAGTTTAAAAAAATTTATTCATCCATCAATGGTCCCTTTTTTGTTGCTGATATTAGTGATTTGTGTCTTTTTTACTTTTTCATGGTTTGCCTCACTAAAGGTGTATTGATTTTATTTCTCTTTTCAAAAAATGAATTGTTGGTTTCATTGATTTTCTTTTTTCTGATTCTCTTATTTTCAATTTCATTATTTTTGATCTAATTTTATTATTCCTTTTCTTTTACATATATTATATTTAATTTAATCTTTTTGCTATTTTCCTAAAACAGAAGACTAGATTTGATTTTCCTAATATATGCATTTAATGCTGTGTTTCTGTTCAATACTACTGTTCATGCATTTCACATCATTTGATAAATAATATTTTCATTCAAAATATATACATTTTTAACTTCGGACTTCTTCTTTGACCCAGGCTTTATTTGAAATAGGCTGTTCACTCTCCAAATATTTTGGAATTTTCTAACTATTTTTATTGATCTCTAGCTATCTCAAATGAATTTCTAATTCCATTATTATTTGAGAGAATTCTTTTTATGATCTCTATTCTTTTAAGTGTGGTTTATGTAAGATGACCTCTATCCCAGAGAATGTTATATGTAAACTTGGGAAGAATGTGTAATTGGCTGTTGTTGGATAAAATATTCTACAAAAGTCAATTAAATCCCATTGATCCATAGTGCTGTTCAATTCAAGTATAACCTTACTGATTTTTTTTTTAATGTTTGGTCTGTCAATTACTGATAGATATGCTAGATTTTCAATCACAACAGTGAATTCATTCATTTTCCTTGTAATTATTATTATTTTGCCTCACTTATTTCAACTTTATTTTTGCCTTTGTTCTTAAGTGTATACAGATTAAGGATTGTTACATCTTCTTGGAAAGTAGTCTGCTTTTTCATTAAGTAATTATCACTTTTTTTCCCCCTGATAATTTTTCTTGCTCTGATATTTGCTTGTCTGAATTTAACAGCTGCTTCAATTTTGTTTTGATTAGCAATTTTATGTTACATCTTTCTCCATCTGATCTTCAGTTTTAATGTATTTGTATTTTTGTATTTAAAATGAATTTCTCGTAGACAATACATAGTGGGCTCTTATTTTTTATCCACTCTAATGACCTCTGTTGTTTAACTGATAGACCATTGAGATGTAAAATGCTTACACATGTAGTAGGATTAACATCTGCCATATTATAACTGGTTTATATTTGTTACACTTATTCTTTGTTCTTCCATACATTTACAACTCATTCAAATAATACCGCAAACCATTACTAGAGTATTCTCAAATCCTTCCTCCTGACCCTTATGACATTTCTGTCACTCATTTATCTTACCCAAAAACTGTTATCACCAAATACATTACATTATTATTGTTATTATTGCTATTTTTTTAAAAAAAAAAAAACACTACCTGTTAGATCACCTAAGTCTAAAGAGTAGGTGGATTTTACTTTATCTATATTCATTCCTTCTCAAATGATCTTCCTTTATGTGGATCTAAATTTCTGATCCATATCATTTTCTTTCTTTCTCTCTTAAGAATTGCTTTTAACACTTCCTTCAAAGCAGGTTTACTGGTGATAAATTTACTTATCTTTATTTCCCCTCCACTTTTGATGAAAAATTTGAAAAATTTTAGGTTATAGGTTTTTCTTTTCCAGTGCTTTAAATATTACACACCACTGTCTTCTTGCCTGCATTGTTTCTGAAGAGAATTCTGATATAATCTTTATTCCCGTCTTTTAAAGGTTAAGTATTCCACCCCCTCTACTGGATTTTTTAAAAAAGAATTTCTTGTTGTCTTTGACTTTCTATAGTTTGAATTGGAGATATATAGGTTTAGGCTTTTTCATATTTATTCTGCTTGGTGTTCTTTAAACTTCCTGGGTGTGTGGTATAATGTCTGTTTTTATTTTTGGAAATTGCTCAGCCATTTTTATTTCAAGTGTTCTTAAGTTTCCTTTCTCTCTTTTTGTATCCCTATTATGCATATATCATCCCTTTTTGAAATTGTCCCACACAGTTCTTGAACATTCTATTCTGTTTATTTCATTCTTCTTTATTTCTCAGTTTGGGAAATTCCCATTGACATATGATAAAGCCCACTAACTCTTTCTTTGGATATATATATACTCATTGACAAGCATATCTTTTCAATTTTTTTCCTTAGAGTTTTCATCTCCCTGCTTATCTTACCCAACAGTTCTTGCTTAATAGAGCCCCTAGCAAATCGATCATCATTACTTTAAATTCACAAAGAACTTCAAAATCTCTCCCATGTCTGAGTCTGGTTCTAGTGCTTGCCCTGTGTCTTGGTTTGGATATGAGGTGTTCCCCGAAGCTCATGTGAGACAATGAAAGAAATGTTCAGAAGTGAACTGATTAGATTAAGAGAAATGTAACCCAATCAGTGGATTAGTCCACTGATAATGGATTAACTGGGTGAAAAATACAGGCAGGGAGGGTGTGACTGGAGGAAGTAGGTCACTGGGGAGGTGTCTGAGGTTTATATTTTGTCCCTGTTGAGCTGAGCTCTCTCTCTGCTTCCTGGTCCACATCCTGAGCTTCTTTTCTTTGCCACACCCTTCTGCCACAAGGTTTTGCCTCACCCAGGCCTGGAGCAATGGAATTGGCTGACCATGGACTGAACCTCTGAAACTGTGAGCCAAAATAAACTTTTCCTCCTCTAAGTTGTTTTGTTGGGTCCTTTGTTCGCAGCCACACAAAGCTGACTAAAACACCCTGTCTCTTCAAATTGTGTTTTTGTCTGTTATCATGCTCTGTAATTCTGTTTTTTTGAACGTCAAACACATTATGATCAGGGAGAGAACTGAGGTAAATGGCTTTAGGTATTAGGGTTATATTTATCCAGCTAGGGGTTAGCTTGTGTTTACTGGTTTCCTTAGAGACTCCTTAAGCAAGGTCTGAAAGCTGCAGTCCCCTGTTATCAGACATGAACCCCACACAGGTGCTGTGAGGTGGCTGGTGGGGAGGAGACCTTTTACTGCCCTACTGTTAGGTCTCAGTCATTCCATGAGCCTGTGCTCCTGGGCCAGCACCTTGCTTTCAGCTCTCTCCCGCTTTGGTGTAGGACAGGATGGCTAGAGAAGTCGGATTTGCATGGCTTCCTTCCTTAAGACTCTTAAAAACACTCACGACTTAAAGGTTTTGGTGAAATAGTTTCCCTTGGGAAAAGCATTTGTCAAGAAGGTCAAAGTTCTGAGCATGTTTCAAAATGGCTACTTTCTCCCAGTCCTCACTTGGAGAATCCGATGAGTTTTCTGGAAATGATGAATGTGTGACTCCCCACATTTATCTCTCAAGCTTATATTTAGATGGAGCTTCAGCAATTCACCAATTGCAGTTTAACTCTTCCTGTCGGTCTGTGACTCCAGCAGCTTCTGCTCCTGGTAAGCTCTGTCTGCCTTTCCAAATTTCAGGTAAGGGTTTTCCCTGACAGATCTAAGAAAAGGTGCTGATTTTCACTTTGTGGGATTTTGTTGTTGTGACATTGAAAGTGACAACCTCTAAGTTCTTGACGTGGCATACTGGTGACTGCGAACCTCTTTACCATCTTTTGATATGGGTATCTTAATTTACCTCTGTAAGACTTTTAGGAGAGAGATACTTTTTCTAGTTTAAAAGACCAGCTGTATCTAGGGGAGAATCCTAGAGGGGAAACAAGGTACACAGGCCTGGCCTAGACCTTTACTTCCTGGGACAACCATTCAGCACAAGGTACAGTCCCTGGATTTCCCTCACCTGGGAAGTTCTCACAGTGATCACTGATATTATTATCTCTCTGTTGTTCATTGCTTCCCTCTGGTCTCCTCATTATTGTCTTTATAAATGTCATTTCCATATATAACCTTAATATTTTGCCAAGAAATACTAGTTCATTTTCTGCAAAGGAAATCTGGGCTCAGACAACCTAAATTGGAGGCCTCATTCAATGACTTGCTAGCTGTGCATTAGTGGGTCAGTGGGTTCACCAGGCTTAATTTGGGGCAATGTATTGTGATGGAGAGAAAGCTAGATCAGGAAGCAAGGAATCCAACTCCTACCTCCCCTGACTCTGACTCACTAGTTACATGGATGGGAGTAAGTTTAACTTCTCTGGGAATGAACAGGATGGGCTCCATTCTTCCCCTGGCTTCTCCTTAGCTGCCTGCTCAACAGCTGCTATGTGTAGGAGCAGGGGAGGGTGATGTGCATATGAGCTTCCGTCCAATGGGTGAGACAGAGATTGAAAAAGACTAGTATAATTTAGTGGGAAAAGTTTTGCCTAAAAGGAGGGTGTGATTTAAATCTGTGCTGGAAATACTAAGTCTTCAGGTTCAGTAGAAGTTAAGGGTGGTAGGCTGGAAAAGTGCAGAGAGGTAGGAAAGTATAATCCAGATCACAGTAGGGTGCATGCTAGTAGCAAATATTTTGGCTTTATAATGAAATACTGTTTTCTTGTGAAAGAACACTTTTGCAGTTGTGACATCATTAGGTAGTTGATACTCTAGATAAAAACACCATATTCTTCATAAAACATTGTAATTGTATTTATTTAAAGTTGTACATAGTAATCATTCAGGTTTTTCACTTTTCTTGTTCCTTACATTATTCATATCTTTTCATTTTTTTTCTTAATCTGATTTACCAAACATTCATCTATGTTTTGGTCTTGCCAAAGAAGCAGTAGTTAGTTTTATTAACGACAGACCCCTATTTGCCTCTGGCCTGTCTTTGCTTGCCAGTGAACTTCCTATGTGCCCTTCAAGCAGCAGCAGAAGTGCCTCGTTCTGTATGAGGTGATTGGCTGCTGCTCTATTTTACTAAGACAACCATGTCAGGACATCTTAATTGTTGGTTTACATACATCTTCCTCAACAGAACCTTAGTTCTTCTGTGGCAAGGAGCCTGTTCTTTTGTCTTAGCATCTCTGACACCGGACTCAGACCTTGTCATGTGCACATAGGTGATGCTTACTGCATGCAGCACTTCAGTCTCACAGCATGAAGCCATTCTCCTCTGTTTAGCAACTTTGTGACTTTGTGCAAGTTAATTAACCTGTTGGATTTCAGTTTTCTATGTATACAAAGTAATGAAATGCACAACTGTAGTGCCTATGAAGCCTCAGTGCCGTGTCTTACAGTATTACATAAAGGGGAGCTATTCATAAGTGTCATTTATTGAATTAATGAAGAGTAGTCCCTCTGCAGAATGCTTCCGGCTGAGACTGTCTCCAACTTTCAGGGACATCTGGAAGACAAGTGTCAGCACCCTTAAGGGATACCTGGTCCACATGGATTCTGGCTTTCCTGGACACACTGATTCTCCTTGGGTCTCTCTTCTCTCATCTATTGAACAGGACTAATAAAATTGGGTGTTAAGAGGACTAAGTGACTAAAACCTAAAGTGCTTAGTGCTTGGTATTGAACAGTCACTCTAGAAGTCATGGGTACTATTGTTGGTAGTACTAATAGCAGCAGTACACACCACATCTTGGTGTTTTGAGGATTAAACGAGGTCACGTATGTGAAGTACATTCTGGTGCAAAGGGATCCCTCACTACCTATTAACTGCCGTCCTTGCTCTGGTGGCGCTCCCTGTCACTTCCTGTGAACTCCATCTTGATAAGCGTCCCTCCACTTCCTGTCCTCTCCATCAGATTTCACGCCAGCCCCTGGAACTCCTTCTCATCACGCTTCCCTTTCTTCCTAACTTTGTGTCATTCTCTACATAAGCACAATGATTTTTTTTTTATGTGAGATGCACAAGGCGGCATTCAGAGAATCTCAGCTTCTAAGACAACATCAAAAGGTGGTGTTTGATGTTTGCAAAGACCTGGGCGTTTCATTTCATGACTATTCAATGATGGTGATTTGACTGACTCTCCTCTTTCAGTTTTCATCCAGATGTTTGGCACCACTTGACAAGAAGAGTGCTGGAGTTTTGCTCTTTCGTCAGTGCTAAGAGCGGTTTGGGAATATACTTGAAATCAAATAGCTGAGACACGTTCTTCCTTTGCTTTGCTTTTCACTATACAATCAAATCAGTATTCTTGATTTGCAAAACAAACCATGACATCCATCCCAATCATAATTTACCTCATGTGAATCTCAAGTCCAAGGCAATTCTGATTCAATGCATTCGAGACTAATCTCCAAACATACCTGAGAATTCTTAGTTGGTGATATAACTTACCACTTCCTTTTTATTTGAGGTATGATATGAGGTTATAAAAGAAGAGAAAGAGTCTTATGATTGAAAAGATAAATATAGGGAGGAAAAGAGTAAAATGAGGTAATACTATTTGTTGAAATTTGAATATATGTGCATAAAATGCTAAAAAAATCATGACAACAACTAAAATCCCCAGAAAAACAAATAGACAATTGTTCTTTTTGTAATTCCTTTCCACTGATCCTCAGAGTTGTCTGTCTTTGGTACAGTAAAGCAAAATCATGGTTAAACAGTCAATGCAAATATCACGATTCCTGACTTCATGTAGCCTCACTGCATTTATTAAGGCTTATATTTAACATCTTGCCTATCCAACATATAACATATGGACCATGTGGGTGAGAGTGTTATAAGAACCTTCACTTGTGTAGTCTGACTGGGAAGGCTTCAAAATAACCCAAATGTTAAATTGCTATTAACAAAAAAAAAAAAAAAAAAAGAGAGATTCTGACTTTTTAAAACACTTTAAAAGGAAAGAAAAAAATACCACATAGAGTAAGGGCTTCCAAAAATCTCCGGGGAAGTTTACAGAGCCCTAAGTAAGAAGGAAGATGTTGAGTTTTCCCTAGAACAAGATGGGTTGGGGGTGCTGGGCACTGGGGCAGGTACAGAGTCTGGAAGGCTGAGGATGTGGAAGCCTTTGAAGTCTAAGAAAGAATGGTTGAACCACTGTGCATGCATGCCCTTGTGTGCATGTGTACACGGGTGCACACGTGTCTGTGAGTGTGTAGGTGCTAGTGTATGTGTGTGTGTGTGTGTGCGTGCACGCGCACGCGTGCTTAAAACTCAGGAGACAAGCAGATCCTCTTTATGAGTGCCTCAGAAAGAAACAACTCCAGCAGCACCCCTGGGAATCTAGCCTTCGTTTCTGCATCGGGTCCATAAACCTCATCCTTTAAAAAGGGACAGCTAATGGATTGAGGTCAAAATCCATTGGACAGCAAACCAACTTTTACAGTCTTTTTAATATGTGTCTTGAAATGGCCATAGAACTGGCCTGTTTTTCTTTTAGTAGAATCTGTATTGAGGAAGACTGCAGATAAGAAAGAAGAAATTAAAAAAAAAATCTTTCAGAAATGAAAAACACCGCAAGTCACATGGACACACAGATCAATGTTACATTTTAAAATTCAAAGTTTTGTTAGTGAGAACTTGGAAGAACTTTTCACATCTTTCAAACGTGTTTTAGTAATAATAGTCTAATTATAGAAAACTATATTTTTTACTTTTGAAATAGGTAGAAGTACTTTTTTAACATGGAGTCCTTTTTCCTTAAAAAGGTGCTGTTGCTTCCTGCACTTTGCGTAGATAATAAATAACATTTCAAAGTAGTTTTAAATTAAATCCTGACTCTTTAATTCCAGCGTGTTGGGTTTCCCTTAAGTCTTTCGATGACACATTTCAAACACTGAAAGAAAGTCAGACAGCCTATTTCAAAAACAGCTACATTGGTTTGAAATGTAGGTCAATGTAGGTCATTGTTATCAAATACATACCTCCCATGACACCGGGTACTCGCTCACCTGTTGCACGTGTACACTCTGCAAAGTACATGTTTTCTGCTGTTGTGTAGTCCTAAGTTTGCAATTATCCTTCTCTCACAAAAGCCTTGTGTTCTCAAAAGAGAAATTGCATTAACTTACTTCTCTGTTCCTTTATACATAAAATGGAAATGATAATGCCCAATCACTGTCTTCTTTAAGAATTGAATGAGAAGATAGGTGTTAAACCTTTGGCCCACGGTCAGTAACCCCTCAATGAAAGGTGTTATTATGGAGATTTGTAGAATATTCCATTCCTTCTACAGGTGGGTTCTTCAATCAGGGTTCACTTTTATTTTCACTGACTTCTAACTGAAATTTAAAAACTCTTTTTCTTATGAATAATGGCAATGATTCCCATCACAAAAGAGGGGCCTGGAGGCGTAGCATGTGGCTCTAATGAGGTATTGCTTGGATTTGGAGTTGATGAATATTTCTAATTTCTACCTCTCTTTGAAGTGTTGACATTTCTGTCAGGGGCACAGGTCAAAGCCAGCTCTCTGTTTTTACGAAGTTGATGGTATAAACAGCCATGTCCATTGATTTGCCTTTGTCTAGAGCCACTTTGGCTGACCAACGTACAGCTGAGTGTTTGCCACAGAGCCTCTCTGTCCTGCAAGCCTACCATTTGCCATCAGGCTCTTTCATGAAAGTTTTCCTGAACCCTGGGGAGTTTGCTGCTGTAATCTAGTTTAGGTCATTGCAGATTCATACATACTTCCTTATAGTTCCTTCTCAGGTAGAAGGTGACAAAACAAAAAAACAAAGCAAAAAAACCCAAAATAACATCAAGGTTCTAGCATGAGCCAGCTATTTCATTAGGTACAGGGGATGAAACAAGAAAACAAGAAAAACAAGAAAAAAAAAACAAAACCCAAACTGAAAACACCCATCATTACCCTAAAGGTTTTCTGTGGTGGACACAGGTAAGAAAACAAGCGAATGCAATTCACTATGGGAAGAGCCGTGATGTAGGAAGCTGTGGCCATCTTGCAAGGACATGTTAACAGTGGTTCACTCTGAACTCAACTTCAAGGGTCAGTGAAATTGTGATATTATTTCTGGAAAGCATTTAGGAAATGCATGTTCTTAGTTCCTGATATTAATTCATGACACATGGGTAAGAGGCTTGGGAGAGTTCTCCCCCAGCTAGATATCACATAGAACATGGAGAATAAAATCAAGGTGATCATGGTCTATAAGGGCAAAGTGGATGGTAGGTGGAGGCCTGGGGGCACTAAAAAGATAGGGATCGCTTCCATGGGAGAGGCACGGTGTGGACTGCAATTGACCCTCCCGTGTCCTGCTTTCTGCATTGCACTGTGAGTCTATTATTTATTAGTATCTTGATCAGATTTTCTTTGACAGGATGATTTTGAAACAAATAGTTGGGATAGTAATATAACTTTATAAATAATTTCTTAAGACCAGGTCTCTTTATGACTATCTGATGTTTACTTTGTTATAATAATTTTCACAGGAACATTTCCTGATCATGCCTTTATGCTTAAGAGACACTTATTATAACCTCCTCAAAGAACACAGTTCATTCATTCTCTCCTTTCCCTATGCATGTTACTCCTGAATTGACAGATGTTTATCATCTTACCTCATGAACATTTTTTTCTTGTGAAAAATAATCAAAGACCACTAATGAAAAATAAGCAGAGGCTCTTTATCCAGTGCTGACTATGGTAGAAAGTCATTCACTATCATTCATTTGCTTTTGGCAGAGATTTAACGTTTATAGTAGAACAAAAGAAAAAGCTCTAGGTATTGAAAGTTGTTGGCCTGATTGGGGGCTGTGGATCTGGGAGAGCTGGAGATGCCCTAAGAACAAATGGGGACTCCCACGTGATTGGTTTAGGATCCTATCTGGTACTTTCTGGTTGGTCTTGTGTTGAACACAAGGGCAAAGAGGAGGGAAGTTGCCAGTCATTGGTCAATTCCTGACCATCCTGGGTTGACTGATGCAGGGGTTGTGTTGGTTGGTTGCTCTAGGTTGTGGGTCTGTGTCCTTTTGGCATAAGTGGCCTGGCCACCATCCATTTGCATATTCAGCTTTGGCTTCATAATGTGAGTAGTTGTAACATTTTAGCTCATTCCTCTACCATTAATCATTTTAGTTGTTCTTATTTTGATGATCTTCAGTGTTATTGTTTTTCTTGAAGTGCAAGGATAAGAACTGACCGTCTCTTGCAGTCACAGATTTTCCATAGGTTTCTGGAGAGCTAAGATAATAATAAGTTTTGTGCTTTATTTTTTTCTATATCAAAAAAGATTTTTTTTTTCACCAGTCTTACTAGAACATCATATTGAGCTAGATGTGTTGGATTTTTCATTTAATTTTTAGTTTAATTAAATATTTTTTTAGTTTAGTTTGCCACTGTAGCACAAAAAGTCTGTAATGGCTCTCTGTCCTTATTTTGAATATAATATGTACCTAAAAGCCGAAAGGTCTAAGTTGACCTAAGTGAGGTTTCTTTTCTTCTTTGATTACTTATACTTGACAGAATGATCCTGAATCTTGACTATCGCTCTTCGAGTCTCCAAGGGAAATAGCCCCACTCCAGAAGGTTTTTCTTTGTAGGTTTGTTTTTATCTTTGAGGACTTGCTCATAGTCTGCTGTGTGCAGAGAGAAGATGTTATTCCTCAGGTTCTGATTGGTTGAGGTGTGGGTGGCCCACTTGTTTTCTAAATGACTTATGACAAGACCTGCTGGAAAAATATAAATTCATCTCTGGAATTTAATTTGAGAAATGTGGGATGATATAAGGAACTAGAATTGGGCTCCAATACTTGTAAGATGCTTCAGAAAGACCACAAAATAGAATAGGAACCTGGAGAAAGGAGAAGTTTTGAGGAAGCAAAAATTTTGACTAACAAAGCAATGATGTTGAAGAATATTTGGATAGAAGTGGAAGAAAACCAGCTGTCAGAGAGAAGGAAATGGAATAGACTCAAAAAGAAGTAAAAGCACCAAGAAACGGAGACACAGGGAGAGGAGAGTGGAGGCTCAGACTTTTGAGCATCTTTAAAATTTTTATTTCATGCTGTACAAATAGTTATTTTCTGACTCCTTTATAAATATGCAAATTAATGAGATCAAGAATTATGTCTGGTCTAGAATAGATGTTAAAAAAATTTATGATAAATAAATACATATTGAATTAATGAAGAAGGTTTATAATTTTATGATTCTATACAAGTTATTTTCATTGATTTTGAGATTTATTATCTAGTTAGCAGATTGTAGTGGTGCTGCAGACTGAGTTTTTTTTCTGTAATTTATAGATCATTTATAAAAATATAGATAAGATGGATTCCAGTTCTATTATTTAATAAGCCCAATATTTATACTTTTTATCAATAAAATATCTTCTTGGTAGGTTTCTTGTGTTTGAGGAAATGTTAAAATGGTACAAGGAGTATACATATTAAGTATCCTTTTCTTTAACGACCCTCATGATAGATTAGTTCAAGTTTGTCAAAGAATGGATATTTTTAAATTGAATACTGAGAATGGAAGTTGTTATAAAATAGGACCATAAAGAAGATACTCATTATATCCAAAAACATGTGATTCTACACCTTAGCTGGATAATTTCTAATGTTAAAAATTCAATTCTATGTCAAATGCAATTGAGAATGAAAGTACAAGTGAGACTATGAATGTGAATAAAATATAAACCAACCATGGCTAAGAAGAAACTCAAAGTGTGTGTACAAATTTATAAAATCTGCATTCTCTTGCCTAAAAAGTTTTAGGGTGAATTAAGTTGCACTGCAGTAACAAGCAAACCCACATGCTTAGCACAACACAGCTATTTCTTATACTGCATTTCTAGCATGGTCAGCAGGAGGTTTCTCACAGTCACTCAGGTGTTCAGCTTGACAGAGACTCTGATGTTACACAGCTTGTGTGATCACAGAGGTGAAGGGAAGAGAATGTTGTAGTTCAAATTCTTGCCCTTAGAGCTTCTGCCCAGAAGTGATTCTTTTTTCCATTCATGTTTTATGACTAAAGCAAGTAACATGTTCACACCTAATTTCAAAGGCCAAGGGAAATACAGCATGCTTAGGAGAAGAAGAAGAAGAACCAGAATATTTCTAAACAGCAGTAACTTCCACAGAAGGTAGTTTTTACTTTGGTCATGAATAAAAACCCACAAACAGGATAGAATGCTTAGGCACAGAAATTCCTGGCAATTCTCTACTCCCTTTCTCTTAACACATCTCCTTGCTTCAGCAAAACAATGTCCTTGTGCAAATGCTTTATAACTTCCCAGTTTGTTCCATTTATTCCCTGCAAACATTTATTTTTTAATGGTTTATTTTGTTGCATATTGAGTGAAGGTGCTTTATCTTTGAGAATGAAAAAGTGTTAGAATGAAGTAGGAAACGAGATCAAGAGTAACAAAAAACAGGTGGGAATAACAGAAAAGAAATAAAATGATTAACTTAGACCCACCTTTATCAATAATTACTTTAAATGTAAATAGTATAAACATGCAAATTTAAAGTCAGAGATTTTCTTTTTTTTTTGTCTTTTATTTTTATTTATTTATTTGTTTCTTATTTAGAGACTGCATTTTTTTTTTTTTTTTTTTTTTTTTTTTTTTTTTTTGTGGTGTTGGGGATTGAACTCAGGGCCTTGTGCTTACACGGCAAGCCCTCTACCAACTGAGCTATATCCCCAGCCCAAGACTGCATTTTGATCCATTGTACACAAATGGGATACAACTTTTCATTTCTATAGTTGTGTATGATGCAGATTCATACCATTCTTGTAATCATACATGTACATAGGGTAATGATGTCTGTCTCATTCCATCATCTTTAATACCCCTATCCCTCCCACCTCTGAAGAATGGAGGAACTTTAAATTATGTAGAGGGAAAAGTCAGAGATTTTCCAGTGAGATAAAACAAGAGCCAACTCTATGCTGTCTACAAAAAAAAGTAGATGTGTTAGTCAACTTATCATTCCTGTGAAACTATCTGAGATGATAAACTTAATTTACAAAGTCAAATATGGATTCTCTGAACCCTTGGTTGGCCACTTTGCTAGGGTCCCTATCTTGACAGGCCTAATCTCTATTTTTTTTTAACAAGGACTATGATATTGCTTAAAATTCTCCTACTTCTTTGCTTCCTAGAAGCCACTCACTAACCAGCTTTTGAGTCTCAGGCTGTGGGCCATGAATCAAAAGGTATTTTGATAAAGAAAGCTACATGTAGATAGATAGTACACTCCAATAAATTCCCTCTCTCCAAAATTTGGACAGTGAAGTTCTGCCTGCTTCAATCACTCTCCAATTTCTTTAAACAGATTTTTATGTCAATGTTGAATTTTACCCAGAATTTTTGTAGGAGCATTGGATTCCTACAAACCACTCCATCAGATGCAGAAATAGATATCTCCTATAAACTATTATTGACTAGTATTATTTATTGCTCATGGGTTGGCTATGTCTTCAAAGTGTTTGGAGTCTCTATATCTGCTTCCAATAGAAATAGAAATAGTAGAAGCATTTGGAATTTAACTTAGTTTTGGATCTGTAATTCATTGCTTAAAATACTTAAAAATACAGTTTTACAACTATAGGTTTAAAAACACAGTCACTTTTAAAGTTAAAAATTAAAAAAAAAAAGCCTGTCTGTCACTTTCCAGGCAACATAATCAAAGGTAGTAGAAATTGCCAAAATTCTCATAGTGGAAGTTTAGAAAGGTTTGTATAATTAATTCATATTCCTGTCACTCAGTTAGTGACTATATATTTGTCAAAATGTCTGTCTTCTAAGAGATACTATATAACTCTCAGCAAAATATAATTCAAGAAAGAAAAAAGAAATATATTTAATCATAAAAATTCAGAGGAAACCCTAATGTTTTCTGAAATATTTCAAAATTATGCTGTTAATCCCGAAGCTGCTAAATATGTCAAGAATACAAACAAGTTGGATTTTGAAAAACTATATGTTACCATCACCTTAAAAGTCTTTCAGAGTAATTTTCAGTCTCCAAAAGTAAGAAACCTTTCATAACAGAAGGAAAGTATGATGACATAGTATGTGATTTGTATGCTACTAATAGTTAGTTTTTAAAAACCCACAAAAACAAAAATATGCCCTTTTTTCCTCCAAAATTTTTTTTAAGTGGATGCAGCTTCTACTGGACAATGTCATAGAATCATCAAGGAAATAGTGCATGTTTATATTAGAGAAAGGAAGCACACACTCCTCTCATAATTTCTTTTCCAGTATTTTATCTAGAACCATTTTATACTTGACTCATATCCCAGTTTTTTTTTTTTAATGCATTGACCATGTTAATTAAAGGACTTCATGACCGAGCCAGACCAGCTCCTTTCTCTGTACTTTAACAAACAGCTTTTTTGGCAGTTAATAGCCAATGTTTCTCTCGGTATGCTTTTCTTTGCTGGTGTTGTGACCATATCTTTTTGAAATACAGGGTTTTTTCCCCTTTGAAATGCAAATTTCAGTCTGTGGGAGATAAAAAATCTTGCCCCTAGCTTTGTGATTTTCATATTGGAATGACTCATGATCTACATTTCAGATGCTTGCCGATCAATCGTGATATGCCCTGAACACTTCATAATTAAAATGAATGACTTTTACCTCTGAAATTTTGTTGGGTTTCAATATATCCAGTTATTTTTATCTTTGAAGGCAAAATTTATAATGAGCAGTATTTTGAGTACCATGGTTGTATTACTTTTTAGAGATTATTTAGGAAGCTAAAGCTCGCTTGATAATACTCTTTCTGGATTTGGTAGAATTTGTCAACATGTGATAATCTCCAAATTACTTGGATTTTCTTGAAGTAGTCTGGAGTAGATATATCTTGCAATAGCATATTATGGGGCAGTTGATTAAACTTGATAACGTAGGTCAGCATTAAAATAATACTAAATGTTGATCATTCCTAGGTTGGAATTATAGGTTGAGCCTACAAAGCTCAAGGTGGATATCGCATCATCATAAATACCTCCCACCTCCTTTGGGATGGCAGTCAGCACCCTGCCTTACCCCCATGCATTTTGCCTTTATTTTTAGATAATTATTTAAAGAGTTTTACAGGCAAGTGGTGAAGAGGGTGAGATACCCACAACATCAAGATTGCAATTCCTGAGTAAAGGAAAAGTCATTCTAATCTGGTAGGTTCATACCTGGCTAAAAACTGTACTTGACAATGGAAAATATAAAGAAGAGTCATTTTTAAAAATCCGATCTCCAGCTCACCCATCTCTGGGAACTGGCCAGTTCGTCCTGGTTTTCACATGGCTGATCTCTCATAGGTAACCATATAATCTACCATACAATTCACAGGAGGTTTTAGAGTACAGTGAGGAATGTTTAATAATTACACTGCAATCATAGATCTCAACTGGGACTCCATCTGGGAACCAGAATGTATGGCCAAGTCAGCTCTGAATGACTTGCTTCCTGTGCCCACCCACAGTCTGATGGAGACTCCTGCTGGCCCACCTGCAACTGTCATCTGGGCTTTCCTGTTGACTCTGACATGTAAGGATGCAGTTTCATCTTGGTGCCTGTCTTAGTCAGTTAGTGCTGCTACAAAAAATACCTGAGATTAGGTCATGTATAAAGAGCATATGTTTATTTATCATAATTCTGGAGGCTATTAAGTCCAAAATCAAGGTCAAGAGCTGTGTTAGGGTCTGATAAAGGCAAGGTCTCTTCCTCTAAGACCTGTGCATTAAAGGCTGAGCTTCCACATGGCATAAGGGGGAAGAGCAAAAGGGTCCTAGCTAGCTCCCTTTAGCTATTTCATAAGAGCACTGATTCATTGCTGAAGGCAGAGCTCACGTGACCAGCTCCCGAAGGCCACACTTCCTAATGTTGCTGCACTGGGGATGAAGTTTCAATATACATTTTGGAGGGACACTGACATTCAAATTATAGCATGGCCCTTGCATGTGCAACTTGGAAGAGTGAGAAAATTAACACCCAGGAAGCAAAACTTTGATCAATGAGATCTCAAAATCAGTGAATTATTTTTTTCCTTTCCTTCTATGACCAGGCTGTAATAAAAGATAATCATAAAAAGGGACCTCTCAAAAGACAGTAACATAAAAATGAGAAGTCTGGCATGCTGGATGTGGAGGGAAGGCTGTCTCGGTCACACACTTCTGCACTATCTTTTCTTCATGGCTTCTTCCTTCTCTCTTTCCTTGACTCCTGATCCATGAGATCCCACTTCCTCACCAAGCACTACCACATAAGCTTATGCCCTGGGCTCTGTTCTCTGAGTACCTAGGCTAAGAAATTCTGAAACACTTATATCCATAAAAAATATATCTGGCACTGTCTCAAAGGAATCTTTTGAATACATTTAGTGCTTTGGGAAAATAGCTACTAGCTCTTGGCAGTAGGCAGCTGTATGTTTTAGAGGTCAGGGACTTAAGAAAATATAATATTTATGAGATAAAACTTATAGATGTAACAACTTTTTTACAAAAGGCTCTCAACAGAATTTGATCGCACAAACTTCAAAAGTGCTAACAACGGTAAATTTTGAAGTTGTGGTTTCCATACTGAAGGAAAAATTGGGCAAAAAGAGAATATGGAAATAGGGTAACATGGTAAAGAAAAGCATGAGGTGTATCAAGTGTAGACTGCACAGAAATCACAACTGTGCTGGACACAGTTGCATATGGAGGCTGAGGCTCAGGGGGCAAGTGTCTTAAGGAAAACAACGAACCTGGAGTCATACTGGTTTCGCTCCTTCTCCAAAAGTCTTCTGCTAATCACCGACCCAAAAATGCACAGCCACATTAGAAAAGGAACTCAAGCCTTTTACAGACAGGATGCATACAAAGTGCTTATGAAAGAAAGGAAAGAAAAGAACAAGCAATGATTATCCAAGGAAGGGGATTCATGAGAAAATTCCTGCCATGGGAGAGATCAAAATTATTAAAAAAATGTTTCATTAATATAAAAGAAATACTGTGTCAGTTGACTTTCTATTGCTAAAACAAAATACCTCAGGTAGATCAGCTTATAAGGTGGAAAGACTGAATTTGGCTCAAACTTCACAGGTCCAGTTGGCCATTTTGCTTTTGGGCCTGTGGTCAGGAGTGTTTGGTGGAGTGAACTGCTCACCACATGGTGGCCAGGAAGCAAAAAGAGACAGAGAGGAAGGGGCCAAGGTCCCAATATCCACTTCAAAGGCACCCCTCCAAGGACTCAACCTTCTCTCACTAGACCCCACCTCCTAAATGTTCCAATGCCTCTCAATAGTGCTATTGGCTGAGGACCAAGTCTTCAACCCAAGGGCCTTTGGAGACATTCCAGATCCACACCATAGTACATACCATTTTAAAAAAGGGTACAATTTCTTGCAGAAATACTAGAGATAAGGAAAGAGATGTTGAGACTGTCAGACAATATTAAACAGGCTGACGGAACTTACAGAACTCAAACGAAACAACAAATCATGGCCAAATCATCTCCAAAGAAGCAAATTAAGTGACAGGGAGAGTTGAAATGAGAAAACTCAAAAGAATATGGAAAAAATTGCTAAAAGTATGAATGAGAAAGACAGAGTGAAACTAACCCGAATAACTTTCAAATATAGTATTTTGACTGTCTATTTCAGGCTGAACACAAAAAAATTCTCTTATTGAATTTTAACTAGTAGCTTTGTTTTTCATGGTGATGTGTGTTAGTAATTCTGAAACTAATTCTGGGTATTTTAGAATTGAGTGAATTGTGAATATATCAAAGACCATGGGCTTGGTATCCCTCTGCTCAAACACTGAGCTACAAGTACAGTCATGTGGGATGCTGCTATGGTTTAGAAATGAGTGGTCCCCAAAAAGTTCACTGTGAGACCATACAAGAATGTTTGGAGCGGGGATGTTTGGACCGTGGGATCTGTAACTTAGTGAATTGATTCTCTGATATGGATTAATGAAGTGGTAACCGTAGGCAGGTGGGCTGAGGGTGGAGGAGGTGGGTCACTGGGGCATGACTTTGGGGTTTATGTTTCATCCCCGATGAGAGGAGCTCTCTTTCTCTCTACTTCCTGGTGCCCTGTCTTGAGCTGCTTTCCTCTGCTACACACTCCGGCCATGATGCTGTTTTACCTCGGGCCCAGGGAGATGGAGTGGGTTAACCATGGACCAAACCTCTGAAACCGTGAGTCAAAGTAAACTTTTCCTCCTTTAAGTTGTTCTTGTCTGGTCTTTTGTTCACCACAATGAAAAAGCTGACTAAAAAAGATGAGAACTTCATTTCATTGACCAGACATGAGAATGTACTCACACAATCTAGAAGGTATAGCCTACATACATCAGCTATATGGGCAGAGCCTATTGCTTCTGGTTGAATAATGTGCTGAACACTGAAGGCAACTGTGGCACAATGGTAAATATTTATATCTAGAAATACATAAGATATTATAAAAATATGGCATAAAGGATTTAAAAATGGTGCATGAGCATAGAGCGCGTACCATGAAGGAGCTTGCTGGACTGGAAGTTTCTCTGGGTGAGTTGGTGAATTGGCAGTGAAAGAATGTAAAGGCTGAGGACACTGCTCTGCACAACTGCAGACATTTTAAACATCACACACTTAGGCTACACTAAACCTATACAAAAATAATTTTTCTTCGGTAATAAACAGTGTAAATCTTTTACTTGATAAAATTCTCGATATTTTTGAACTTTTTGATTCTTCTGTAATAAAACAGCTTTAAACTCAAATCTATCGTAAACTTCACAAAAATATTTCCTCTTTTTATATCTGTATGAATCGTATCTATAAGCCTTTTTTGTATTTTAAAATTTTATTTAACTTCTTTTTGTTAAAAACTAGGACACAGACACACGTTTGCTGAGACCTTTACGGGGTCAGCGTCATTAGCTTTGCGGTCTTCCACCTCCACGCTTCGTCCCACTGCGAGATCTTCCCGGGCAATGCCAAGCTTGAGCGGTCACCTTCTGTGGTAACAAGGCCTCCTTCTTGAACTTCTCCTGGAGGACTTGCCTGAGGTTGTTCTTTAGTTAACATTTTTTTCATAAGCATACTCTTAAAAATGATAAAAAGTATACCATAGAAATGTGAAAAGTGATAAGTCATGCAAACGACATGCCAACGACATTATTTACTGCACGTAACTGCTTGTGCTATACTTTTATACAATCGGCAGTGCAGTAGCTGTGTTTACAGGGGCATCACCACAAACGTGAGAGTCATGGGTCTTGCTACGATGTTACACCAGCTATCGTGTCACTAGGTGATAGGAATTTCTGAGTTCCATTATGTTATGGGACCGCCATCACATAAGCAATCTGTCATTGAAATGCTGCTGTGCATGACTGCAGGCAGAGGGTTGAGACTAAAATGAATGCTGCGGCATGGAGTAGAAGCGGAAAATTATGTATAAACTCATGATTACGCACACTGACGCGTGAATGCACGTGCACGCGCGCGCTCACACACACACACACACACACACACACACACACACACACACACAGCGTATGCTTCCTAGCTCCTCCCACTGAGCAGGCCTAGGAATGACATGCCTCAGCACCATGAGAACCCAGATCTTGGGTTTTATATATTTTTTTCTCTAACAAAAAGACTTCCTTTGAGAAAAATTGATTTTAAGGTTATGGCAGGTAAGATCCAAAATGAAAAATATGACCTTCCTTTGTGTCAGAGAGTAAAAAAGTGATCAAAGAATAATGGGGTCATGACAGAAGTTCCCAAGAGCAAACGTATAAAGACATCCCCACTGGTCAATTCTGGGACATTGTGAGCATCAAAATACTGATAGAATATGGTCAGTTGAATAAATGAGGATCTATCGATCCCTACTGATATAAATAAAAAATTAATGGAAAGGAAAATTTTCTCTTACTGTAGAAGACCAATGAAGAAAAGACAGATGGGTTACAGTAAATTTGTAACTCTCACCAAATTCTAGGATATATATCAAATAAACTCAAAACTTAAATATGAAACTATAAAATTTTTATAAGACAAACTGATAATCCTTTTATTAGTTTAGAGAAGGCAAGTTTCTTCTAACTATGAACCATATCCTGGAAGTCATTAAAGAAATAGATGCATTTTACTCTGCAAAGAAAATTTGGTGTATATATATATATATATATATATATATATATATATACATATATATATATATATATTGGGCCTGTGGTCAGGAGTGTTTGGTGGATATATATATATATATATCAATGTGATATTACTCGGCCTTAAAGAATAATGAAATAATGGTATTTGCTGGTAAATGGATGGAGTTGGAGAATATCATGCTAAGTGAAATAAGCCAATCCCAAGAACCAAAGGCCAAATGTTTTCTCTGATATGCAGATGCTAATTCACAATAAGGGGGGTGCTAGGGAAGAATAGAGGTACTTTGGATTAGTCAGAGGGGAGCGAAGGGAAGAGAGGGGGTATGGGGGTAGGAGTGGTAGTAGAATGATTCTGACATTATTACCCTATGTGCATATATGATTACAAGACCAGTGTGATTCTACATCACGTACAACCAGAAGAATGAGAAGTTATACCCATTTATGTATGATGTGTCAAAATGCATTCTACTGTCATGTACAACTGATTAGAATAAATAAAAAGAATGCAAATCTTTTTCCTTATAAAAGAATCATAAGTTCACCAAACTGAAACATGATTAATAAATATGTATATTTTATTACATAGTCAAAATATTAATTTCCTTAATATATAAAGAGTATCTAAACTTCAGTAAGAAAAGAACAAACAGAATACATGAGAAAAATAATGAACAAATTGTTCACAGGAAGGGAATACAAGTGACTCTGATATACAAAAAATGATGCTCAACTTCACTGATAATAAGATAAAGGCAAATGAGGCTACAATGAAATACCATTTTCATTGACGAGAATGGGAAAATGACAGTACTTTCCCAAACTTTGAAAATATTTTTGAGAAGCTCATCTTTTGCCTGTGGGAAAGCAAACTACAGCCACCCATTTGTAGGCAAAATCATAGGTACCTATCAAAATTACAAGCTCATATATGATTTAACCTAACAAATCACTTTGTAGACATTTATCCTGCTGATAAATGTGAACACATTGAAGTAAAGGAGCTGATCTGCTGAGAAAGACTTCTCTGTCCTACCTGGAGAATATGTTGTCTATGATGCAGATATCATTGACTAAACAGAGAATGGAGGGTGGAAATGATACTTTGTGCTGAAAGCATAAAAACCATGGTTTCTCTAATAGTTCACACTCTCCTCTGCCTGCAGCCGAACACCACGGTGTAATCAATCAGATGGTTCTTCTCCAAAGGAGTTGCTTTGACTCTTTGGGAAGAGTTAGGGTGTCCGTGCTCATATTTAGAACCCTAACTCATAAAAGTCACTCACGAAACATGAACAAGCCTGAAGGTCAAACAGCCTGTCCATCCGCACAGAGTTTCCAGGTGTTCTTTCTATTGCCACATTTTAAAACATGAGCAGAAAATCAAGGGTCACCAGACCTTGGGAGGAGTACTGATTGCTAAATTATTTCAAAATCTGGGAAAGAAGTTTCTATTAAAAAAAAAAGAAGTAAGTGGTTAATGAAGAAAACTTGAAAAATCTTTGATTAGTATCCCTAGAAAGATCCAAGGAGGTTGAGTCCATAAAATAAGTAACAAAACTCAGATGCCCTAAAAAGGGGGGTGTTTATGTGTGTGCGTGCGCGCACATGTGTGTGTGTGTGTGTATGTTTGTAGAGTGGGAAGATAAGAATAAAATGATCTCTTCGTAGAACAAAAAGACAAGGAAACAAAAAAGATTAAAAAAAATTGAGTCTCAAGGGGATCAATCCACAAGGTTATCTAACTAATACGTTCTACAAAAAGAAAACAAAGAAAATGTAGAGATGATATTTATCAAATATATTAAAGAAACTATTTCCCACAGATAGAACAATTACAAAGAAACCTCCTAATTTGTTTCCTGAGAACTAAATGAAATCTGAAAATATCTAAATGTGAAGATTATTAGAGTAAGTTTAAAGGTGGTCAGAGTCAAAAAGCTAAGGAGGAAATCATTAAGCATAGGATCAAACTATCCTAAGGAACCACTTTGTTTTTTCTTATCAGAATCCAAATTCTGTGTCCTAGAAACTTAGCAAGTTCCCCAACAAACAAAGAACTAACCTCAAAATGATGGTGATATATCAAAGGACCCAGGAGCCATTTGAAAGAACTGGTGAAAGGGAAGCAATCTGAACAAGAAAGTAAAGTTGTATTGGATTATATTCAAAGTATAAAATATATGTCCAAGGGACATTATGATTTAAATAAATGACTGGATAAATAAATGGGAGAAAGGTATTCCAAATAAACATATGCAGATTCCTCCTCCTTGGGTAGCAAACCCCCATCCTTAAGTGAGGGTGCATCCAGTGCCTTCCTTTGAAAGATCACGTGTGGAAAGGGTGGAAAAAGGTAGCCTTACAGGGGAAAACCTGACGGTGGTCAAGGTCAACACTGGCAGTGCCCAGTCCTGCTGATGGTGTGCACCCTTGATAAGAATGTGATCTTTCTCCCCGTAACTCACCCTTCACTCCAATCCTTAGAAAAACTTGAGCCAAATCCCAGCTGATGCTCTACAAAGTGCTTCTCAAACTTCAAGACCACCCCTAGTGAGCACAGGCTGAGAGACTGTCAAGCCAAAAGGACCTGAGAGAGATGTGGTGACTTGAGGCAACAGAAAAAGGTCACTTACAGTGTGACTCTACTTGTGTGCAACCAGAGAAATGAAAAGTTGTACCCCATTTGTGTACAATGAATCAAAAGTAAACAAAAAAACAAACTATGGAAAGCTGAGTAGCGTAGAATCAGCCCTCCATATCTGAAGGTTCTGCATCTGCAGATTCAACCAACCACGGGTCAAAACTATTTGAAAAAAATCTCACCTGCCGTGAACATCTACAATCTTTTATCCCCCTTGTCATTATTCCCTAAATAATCCATTATAATTTTATAATCCATTATGATATCATTCCCTATATAATACAATATATCCACTATTTACATGGCATTTACAGTGTATTAGATATTAAAATACAGAGATGATTTAAAGTCTATGGAGCGATACACCTAGGTTATATGCAAATACTATACTATTTTGTATAAGAGTCTGCAGATTTTGCTATCTGTTAGAGTTCTGGGATGACTCTACAGACTCTAGTTAATAATAATGTATCAATATCAGACCATTAGTTGTGATAAGCGTACCATAATAATATATGATGCTAATAATAAGGGAAACTGGGTGGGGGTACGTGGGAAATCTGTACTCTCTTTGCAATTTTCCTGTAAATCTGAAACTACTGTAGAAGTTCAAGTTCATTTAAAAAAGTCTAAATTCGACGTCCCACCTGGATGGCTCCCCTCTCTGATGGGCTGGGGAAGCCACACAGTCCCAAGATACCTGTGCCCTGAATTCTGCCTCCACACAGGTTTGCTATCATTTCTGGCTCGCACAGTTACAAAGCAGGAAAGTCAGAAGGTACTAGAATTAGGCTCATTTATGTACGTTATTGCTGTTCCCGGATCGAATCCTTTCCTGAATTCCCCAGAGATCTGATTATTTATTCCTAACCTGCTGCCGGCTGGCGGGGCCTGCCTCCAGTTTCCTCTCACCCTGATTGCCCCAGTTCCTGGCCTCTGCCTTGCCCTCATTCCTGGCTCTCACAACTTGATTTATTTCTGAAAAGGAACCAAAGCATGTTAGTTCTGGAAGGTAACTTAGACCAGATAGTCAAATCCTTTTACTTTATAAATAAGGAAATCTAGGTCCAGGAAAACGGCGGGTAAGCCTGAGGACTCACAGCTAGTTTTGACCTTATCAGCGATAGATCTTTATTTTCAAATCTTTTGGGGTAAATGCAAGGTAAAATAGTTACCTAGTTTCTTGCTTGGTTCCTAAAGCTCCTATATTAGGAAGAAAAGTTAATGAGTGCTTGATTCATTAGTTAATGTAGCAGAGTGTTAAAAATGAAATGAATTTTGACTGTTAAGCTTGAGTTTTTATCTGTCTTTAGAAACAGAGGTCACATTGTGTTTTCCAGGAAATGAACTTGAGAATATTATGTATTTGAAAGATTCTATGACCATGTTATCTCCTTTTAGATAATATGGTAAAAATATGTACAAGCAGTCTCCAAAAAAAGCAATCTAAATTTAGGATTGTGCTTTGGGTAAGATGTTACAGGCTCTCAAAATGATATCTTCTTTTGCAAATTGCCCTCAGTGATCCCCAAAATAACAATGAAAATAAGTACATCTCCAAAGATATACTACTGGTCGTAACGTATGGAATTTTGTCTCTTCTGACTGGTTGTATATATGCAAGCATCTATCCTGAAAGATGTTGTTTTTTTATGTTTCAAAATCATTTTAGACCTTTTAGACACAAACAAAACTAAAAGAAGAAGGGAGAGAAGAAGGAGGAGGAGGAAAAGAAGAAGAAGAAAGAGGAGTGAGGTTTACTAACTACCTCACTGAAACAATTTCATTAACTCTTAGGAAACATTTAGGAAATGCACCAAAAAAATACTTGAGATTTGAAGTGTCTTGCACAAAAAGTTAGGTAACTTTAAAAATATTAGCATTTCTTTATGCTCTTCAGTGCTTAATAGCAATCATGCTGATGGTTATTCAAACAGCTGCCAAAGCAGTAAAATAGGATTGTGAACACTCAAATTTCAAAGAAAAACACACTTGCATCTTCCAACTCTATTTATATTGATTTCTAACATCAAGGACAAGTTATTTTGAAAATTATAACTATGTTCTTAGAGTTTACCCAGATCATCTTTTAATAAAGCCGTAGATAAGATGGTAACAACTTATCACCACTAAGTGAAAGCATGGGAAAATCTCACAAACATAACCTTGGGTTGAGTGAGACAGACGTCGAATCTGCTGTGTCATTTCATCTGTAGGAAGTTTAAAACGGGTAGAACTAACCAACCTATGGAGTCAGCCACTGTTGGCTGTTGGTAGATGGGAAGAGACTCTCTTGTTTCTTATACTATTGTACAAGAATTAATCTAGGGGCTGATTACACAGGTATGTTCTTTTGGTTGAAATTAATTGAGGTGATGACACGATACGGGTGATACGGGTACTTGTCTCTATTTGCATTTAACATGCTTCAGTTAAAAAGTTCACTTAAGAAAATCAGTCTGAAGTTTTGCTTTTTTTTTAACCTCTAGATGGATAACATTTAGCCTGTGACTCTTAGTAAAACCAATCTACATTTTATCAGAGAAACCTAAATTATGATTATGTGAATTCGCTAAATGGTTTTCCTGAATGTTAGCTGTGGCATAAGTAGTATCTTCGGTAAGCAGTGATCTGAAGAGGCTATCTGCTTCAAATTCCAGCAATTATAAGCGTCTTTGTGTTAGTCAACTTTCTATTACTATAACAAATATCTGAGAGAAATCAACTTAAAAGGAGGAAAGGTTTATGGTGGTTCATGGTTTTTGAGTTTTCAGTTCATGGTGGCTTGACTCTGTGTGGTTTCAGAGGTTTCAGTCCGTGATCAGTGACTCCTTTGTTCTGGGCCTGAGGTGAAGCAGAGCATCATGATGGAAGGCTATGGCAGAGGAAAGCTGTTCTGCTCATGACAACTGAGAAACAAAGAGAAAGAAAGAGGTCAAGGACAAGATGTAGTCCCATGTGCATGCCCACAGTGATATACTTCCTCTAATCATGCTCCACTTGCCTATAGTTTCTAACTCCTCCTAGTAGTACTTTCAAATTATTAATCCATCAAAGGGATTAAGTCACTGAAGATGTTATAACCCTCATGATCTGATTATTGTGCAAAAGTCCCATCTCTGGACATTGCTGCATTGTCTTCAACACATGAGTCTTTTGGGGAACATTTCAGATCCAAATCGTAACAGAGAGAAAAGAGGAACAGGGTCCCAATACCCCACTGAAAACATACCTAGTGACCTAACTTTCTTTCTCTAGGCCCCACCTCCTAAATGTTTGCCCACCTCCCAACAGTGCCACAGAATGGAGACCAAGCCTTCAACACGTGGCCTTTGGGAAACATTCAAGATCTGAACTATAGCAATCCCACTGCATGTTTTTAGGTGTCAAAGTCATTTTAGATGTATTAAAGTCAGGGGAATTTTGCATAAAACTTAGAAAACTGAACCTTGATTACCTAGGACTGCTAGTATGGTTCAGGCATTACCCATTCCTATATCCACCATTTCTTTGCACAATGACCCTGCTTTGTGGTACAGTACTTTCTTAAGAAAGTGAGTCTAATATATACAGGAAAAGAAGATCAAAAGCATCCTACTGTGTTTTTACTATGGTAGTTTTTTAGAATCTACATCACACCTGGAATTAAGTTCACCTTGGAAAGAAGTTACTGTTATCTAGGGGACACTGTATGTTTTCATTAATTCAGTTCAACCTTCCTCAAAGCCAGTAAGTGCTGCACAAAAAATGAAAGTTTTGACTTGACATGCTAGTGAATAAAACTGAAATTAGCACAAATGGTTATTTAGAACTAAAAATAGCTCAGACTCTATCATTTCAATTTTTAAAACAAAAGGCATTTAAAATTGATCTTGAAACCCAGCATTTAGTATCATTACACAGTAAGCACGTTTTAGCAGGATTGAAAAAACTGAGTGGATATCCTGGAAGCTCTTATCACAGTAGACCACAGTACATTCAAAAATCTGTCCATCATTTGGTTGTTGCTATAGCAACAACCTAGTTCCAGCTGGAGAGAATAGGATCACTGTGCTGGCTCCCAGGAATGGAAGTATAAGCTTGCCTTTCCCCCATTGTCCACTCTAAGCCACCATTTCTGGAGACTGGGTAGGGTGGGATGGAGGGCACAACATCCTACCCAAACATGGTTCTGGTGGATGTGAACGGAGTGTATGTCCTTTGTGGTGCCTCTTGTATATTTGTTTAGAAGTTATGTGATGGCACCTGAGCAGGTAGATGCCTGGTAATTACTTTGCTCTATGTTTTGACCAAGAGTCCATAGTAAGAACAGCTGTTCTGCATCATTTACTCTTTCTCTGCTTCTGAAAAAATTGTGACTATCTCTGAGCTGTCATCAGGCCCCTTTATGCTCATAAGGCAGTTCTGATGCTACCAGTGAAAATTCTTGCTAATGCTGTCCAGTTGGGAAGGGCTGATGGTGGTTTCCAGACCGGAAATCTGCTCTGAGTGGATAGGAAGAGGCCCTTTTTGGCATGCCTGATTCTATCCTGCTGTCCTCCTATGTTTCAACATGTGGATTCAATTCTGTAAGTCAGAAGGCTGGGAGTGTGGCTGTCTAGCATCCTAGGCAAGAGCTCAGGGTCATAGGCCTCAACAAACCCAGGAGGCAGCATGAGTTTCTCTGTGCATAAATGCTTCCCTTGAAATGTATTAATTTAAAAATATTCAATAGAAGCACAGACAACAGTAATTTTTTTAATGATGTATCTATGGGTAGTGATTATTTTTCTTTTTTTCTTTTTAATTTTCTTACAACCATAACATTTAACTTCATAATGTAAATTAATTATGTTGTATTATTTAGATGGTATGAATTTTTTAGCTCTTCAACTTGAAATAATTTTAAATTTACAAAAAGCTCACCAAACTAGAACTAACCTCTTCAAAAGCTGACATTTTATGTAACCACAGAACAGTTATTAAAACCTTGTTTAATTATTTGGAATTCTACAGTAAGAGGGAGCTTTTCCTCCCCCTCACCTGTCTGTCTATGTATCTATCTATTGTATCTATGCATTGATCAACTTGTCTATCAATCTACTTGTCTGTCATGTATTAATCACCTGTCATCTACGTATCAGTATGAACTCTGAGCTATATGTTTCATTCTATGGATTATAATGCATTTATATAATTATTTTCTCATTCTGAGGTGCCCTCTGTGCTCTTTGCCACATTTACACTCTTCAAGCACATCCTTGCTCTCTGGCATGTTACAGAAAAGAACATCTGAGTAAAATCTATTTATAAAATATCAGAGAAAGTTTTATTACCATTTTTTTTTTGCTCTTAGAAATTATATCAGGCTGGGGATACAGCTCAATTGGGAGAGGGCTTGCCTCCCAAGCACAAGTCCTGTGTTCAATCCCCAGTACTGCAGAAAAAAAAAGAAAAGAAATTATGCCTTGGAATCACAAATTTTATGTAAAAGTTGTATTTCCAATATATCATATTTTTTGAAAAAAATCTTATTTATTTCTTCTCTGATTTTAAAACTAATATGCACATCATGGAAAAATTTTAAAATCCAGATGGTACAAATAACAGAGTTCTCATTAGCACATGCTAATCACTGTAACTCTTTTTTTTACTTATCCATAAACTTTTCTTTGGATTTTATACATCAAAATAAATAAGAACCTAGACTTACATAATCTTCTACTTTTTAAAATTAATGTGTTTTAAAATATTTATATTATTAAAATATTTATAAAATATTACCTCAAATGCTCTTTTTTGAGGTTTTTTTCTTTATATATTTAGTTGTTGATGGACCTTTATTTTATTTTTTGTATGCAGTGCTGAGAATTGAACTCAGTGCCACATACATGCTGGGCAAGTATTCTACCACTGAGCCACAACCTCAGGGCCACCTAAAATGCTCTTTTAATGGGTGTGCAGTATTACACTGTATAGACTCTATTTCTTAGAAATTTATGATGTTTCCAGGTTTTAATTTTATGTGTAATTTGACACGTATCCTTATACATAAATGTATCAGCTCAATCTGTTTATCACGGATCACATTAGAAAATTTAAAAAGTATTTCTTTTATTTTATTTCTATTAACTGGCTTATTTGTGGTTTGTTTCAGTATCTTTTTAAAATATGGGGTAGGAACTTTCCAGGACACTATATAAATAATGACTGCTTACTTATCAGTAGGCTGTGAAACATAACCTCCTCATCTCTCTAGCTTGTTTTTACCAGGATGCATATATAAATACATATTTTGTGCCATAGTTTGGATTTTAAATGTCCCCGAAACCTATGTTTGAAGACTAGTTCCCCAGGGTGGCACTGTGGGGAGGTGGTGAAGCCTTTCGGAATTGGGGTCCAGGGTCACAGGGTCATCCTTGAAAAGGATCCTGGGGCTCCAGTCCCTTGCCTCTTGCCCATGAAGCTAGTAGTTTTGCTCTGCCATGCACTCTTGGCCTGGTGGACCTTGCCATAGGCAAGGAACCTCCAAAATTGAGAGCCTAAATAAAACTTTTCTCTTTATAAGGTGATTATCTAAGGTATAGTTATGGAAAGCTGATGGTCACAATTGTTTATTGAACTGCACCAAAATAATAATTTAAGATAAAATGGTAATTTTACTTTGGCTAGTACTACCAAATATTTCTTCCATTATGATAAAAATTTTACAATTACTGTTCATAAAATGAACTGGTGGCCTTGTGAATCTTATCTGTCACTCTTCCTTTCTTTCTCTTTTGACCCTCCTCTCCTTCCTGTCTTCCTCCCATTTCTCCTTTCTTCTTTCCCAGTTTTTTAAAAGGAAGAAATCGGAATACAATAAAGTATTTTAAACCAAGGTCTTATAATTTTCTACAAACACCAAAAGCAAAAATCCCCAAATATTTTTATTCCATTTCAAAATTTCCCTGATAGCTTAAGAAAAAAACTTAAACTTATGTGCCATACAGTTTAGTACCAAAAACTAGAATAAACATTCATGCTAAGTGTTTCACTTTTAATTGTAGACATAGCTCCTGTATTGAGTTTTACACAAAAGCATGTTGTTCAGCATGCATCTAAGCAGTGTTTCATGTAACATGGAGTAAGAACAACATTTAACATGATTCACATCCTGTAACATAAGTTGAGGAAAGTGAAAATTGTTTACAGTTATAGTTTATTCAACTTCACCATTACATCCTAGATCTAGGTTGTTACATTAGAAAATAATGAGCCTCAAAACTGTAAAAGAATCCTGACTTCTACTGATGGAGTAAGAACAAATCACAAGCTTATGTTGCAAACACTGATAAACTGAAATTTTTTTCTTTTAAAAAGGTGATGAATAGCCAGTGATGGAGATCACATTTCCCATCCACTGGTCATGCTGGACATCTCTGCCTTTCTGGTCATGCCCATAGCTGTTCTGCCTCCATGTTTATACTAACTGCTCTCCATTGCTCCTTGGCTATCCATACAATGTTTGATTGCAGGTCACTGGGGTTTGACTGTAACACTTGGTTGTATCCACTTATGCTGTTCTGGCCACTATATCTGCCCCCATAACCACCACTCAGCTGTGGTCTGCCTGGGCCACTATAATTGGACTGTTTTGACAAACCCATGCCACCATCATTTGGCTGCCATAGGCTCCGCCACTGGCTCCTGCCATGAATTCAAGGAGAGTTCCACATACCCGTATTGCACTCTCCCTGAAAAGCAGCTCAGATTTTCACAGAGAAAACTATCACTACATCACAGTAAGAATTAAGTAGCTGAAAAGGAGTCAGGGAGATATCATGAATAGAGAATAGTGAGAATAATGTTGAAGAATTTCCTAAGTAATGAGCCTGGTAAAAATAATTTCTATGATTTATTCTCTAAACAATCTTCCTTAGACCTGAAGAACCATCTCAAGCTATATGAACCAGAACCAAGAGTCAAATCCTGAGTTCAAGTCAAAGTTTTCCTTCCATTGTCCCTCTAAAAATGAAAAATCAATAAGTTCTGAAATGAGGATGTAACTCAGTGGTAGACCATGTGCTTAGGATGTACTAGGTCTGAGTTCAATCCCCAGGACCAAAAAGCAAACAAAAATCAATAATACTAAATTATTAAGAGACTAGATATCACATATTGTCATATGAATCTTAGAAATGTGGTTGGTTATGTTGATACTGTTAATAGTGCATTATCATCAATTCTATGATGAATTAATGCTTATTTTCCTCACGTTTTTACTTCTTTAAATGTTTATTATTGGGAGGAAACCACCTGTAAAGATTTTTATAATGACACATTCTATGTTCCATGAAAATCGACACATGAAACTGATAGTTTGTGAAACCCAATGATCATGCACCTAAATACACTTACGGGCCATTGCTCTTCCAAATATTGCTGAGGCAAAAATAGATGCAGGCTGAAGGCTGAGTAATGGAAGTCATATGTCACACTCAAATGCTCTTACTCCCCCACAGAATGTGCCTTGGTGTTAACTTTATGCAGCCATACGGCAAAGTGGATGAAGAACCAATCTTCTTGCACGCTTCTGAGAAAGTCATGTATATCTAAAAAGAACAAACAAGAAAAAAAAGAAAGTCAGGGAGCTTGTTTTTCAAGGAGAGGCAAGAAGGGTAAAAAATGTCACTTCTCTCTGAATCTCAGAATTTTTTTCCTGGGTGCCAGAGTGGGTGGGAAATTCAAAGTCGATGAAGCCCCTAAAAGTATAGGTTGGGAAGTTCAGTGGGAGTGGTGATGGGGAGGAGAGCAATCTGATTCACAAAGTTGTATACAGAGTAATGGTTTCTATGGACACATCCTGAAGACATGATTTTGAGTGGGGAATGTCACTCATGTTTTACCTGCAGTGAAAATGTTGTCCTGTTTCTGAACTCTAAATAAGAGCATCACCAGACACATGATGTGTTTGGTGCTTTGCTTTAGTCTGTTTTAATTGTAGCTCTCTGATGAAGCCTTAGACAAAGGTTGGATATGAGGTTCCTTGTCCTCCTCCATCTCAGCCTGTGATCCTCCCCAGCTCCTGGGCACAACTCCTGAGTTGGCATGGTCAGAAAAGACTTGAGCCTGTGGCTTCTCCAGGTACTTACAGCCAGGGATAGAGTTCACACCAACTCATCATTCCAATCAGTGGTGCTTAGTGAACAGATGAGTGTGTGTGTGTGTGTGTGTGTGTGTGTGTGTGTGTGTGTGGCAAGTTCTTGAAAGTAAAAAAGAATCTGTTAAAAGATGTTTCCTCCTTCACATAATTATGTCAGCTTTAATTTATATATATTTTTACTTACAGATGATTCATGAGAGTCAGACTTCATATTTGAAAGCATTTGACATTTTTCTTTCTAGTATTTCTAGTGACATCACTCCTTTTAGGATTGTAAGTCTCAGAACTAATGTTATTTTGAAGAATCTACCCTGAAGTTTCCAAGTCAGACATTTAGCAACTAGAGGACTCACTTGTGTGGTAGATTTGTTTGCTGAGGATTGACTAAGCCCTCACCATAGGACAGGTGTGGGGATGAGAGGGAGATGTTGGACAGCCTTCCAGGCGAGTCCTGCTTGGAACTCTGGAAATACTGAATGAATGAAAGTTGATGATTTAAGGGACAGTTCACCCTAGAGCACCCAAATATGCAGAGATCTGGGTTAAAGCAATAGCTCAGACACATTTCAGGTCTTCTACTGAAGAAAATGGAACTTCCTGAACACTATGGGGTCAATCCTGATTGACTTGAAGACAGGTAGCGCTAGGTTTGCAGGCTGATGACCTCAGCCCATGTGTGGGTCCACAGAACTGGTAGGAACTACATGCTATTGAATTGTTGTTCTGGGTACCCCACTTTGGGAACTGCTGAGGGAGGCAAGTCTGTGTCATACCCGCAGGGAAATCCCACATTCAACTTGATTTTCTTTGATCAGATATTGTTTTTATTTGGGTTATTGTTTTCTAACTGTAGTCCCAAGACAAAGGGAAGGGCAAGCACAATCATCTTTGATAGGAGGAGGTGTCTGGAGAGCAGACCGTGGGTTCCCTGGGCTGTCAGAGTGTCTGCAAATGGGAAGACAGAGGAAGCCACAGTCCCAAGGAATCAACACGCATCAGTTTACACAGTCCCAACGAAGAGAAAGAACAGGAGCAGGTCTTGAAGGTGACTGTTTCCCAACACCTTTCTCCAGGGAGGGGTAAGTTTAAAGGAGATGGGGTGTCATAGGCTGAGTTACAAGTCACTGGTGGGTAACAGAATGGGGACTCTGATACCTTGTCCTGGTCTCAGGAGGCTACATGGAGGTGGCAGGCTGAGATTCCAGGAGCCAGCACTGTCAGAGACACCAGGGACCAGGCCTGCCCTCTGCCTTCCTGGAGCTGAGCTGTGCAGCCGGAAGGTCGGGCTGCAACAGTGCTGGGGGAATCAAGGAGGGGCAGGGAAAGGGTGCCTGTGGCCTGGAGGTCTTACCATATCACAGGGGACACCAAAGCAAGGCTTTCTGAGGTGGGGACTTTGAGTCAAGACCCGAAGGAAGTGAGTCATCTTGCAGAACAATAAGAGAGCAAATCTATGGTCCTGTTAATCCAGAGGGAACAGCCAGCGTGAGACGGGGATAGGAGAAGTCGGAGTCGCATCATGGAGCCTCTGAGTCATGGTAAAGGTTTCTGTTTCTGTTCTGAGTAATGGAGATTTGCTTTGGGGGTTTGCACAGATGGGCACTTTGGCCTGGTTTATATCATAACTAAATCGCTCTGAGAATAAATGAAAGGATGGAAGGAAGAGACACTTGGAGGAGGCCACTGCAGCCACCCCCTCAGTGAGGGGGATGGTACTGGTTCAGGGCTAGGAAGTAGCTGTGCTGGTGGTAAGTGCATTTTGAAAGCCCTGTCTCACCTCCTCAAGGGTTCTGAAGGCCCACTTGTTGAAATGCCCTGTTTTTGTATTGGTGGACAAACAAAAGGTTAAAGAAACCTAATTAGGCAGCCAGTGTTTTTTTAAAAATGATTACCTTAGTTTGAATTTTCCAGAGGCAGATCCCGAGAGGAGGATTCACATGAAGGTGATTTATTGGGAAGTATTTCAGGAATTCTCAGTGGCGGAAGATGGGGACATACAGGGTGACTGGCTATCCCACTTTGCCCACGACTCAGAGGTTTCTAGAATGTGAGGCTCTCAGTGTTAAAATCAGGACAATCCTGGCAAGCCAGGGTGACTGGTCACTCTATCTAAGAGAAGGACTGGAGAAAAATCCACATGAGCTACCAACAAGTTCTGTAGGAAGGTAACTGGCTCACCCTTAGGGGATGAAGAGGCTGGTTATTTACTTATTTATTTATTTAGGCTACCAGGTATTGAACCCAGGGGCACTCAACCTCTGAGAAACATCTCCAGTCCTTTTTATATTTTATTTAGGGACAGGGTCTTGCTAAGTTGCTTTGGGCCTCACCAAGTTGCTGAGGCTGGCTTTGAACTCGATATCCTCCTGCCTCAGCCTCCAGAACTACTGGAATCCCAGGCTTGAGCCACTGCACCCAGCAAGAGGCTGGTTATTTATGCTTCTGGAACACTCAACCTTGTCTGAGGAGTTATTCCCCAAATTTTCAGGTCGTTTGACTTTCCCTCTATGGACAAAGTGGGTCTTGCAGCCTAAGGACAGCTGCTTCTGGGACAGAGGCTAGCAGTGGAGGAAAAGACAGAGGAAGCTACTGCTAAAGGGACAGGTGGATGGGGCAGTGCCCTGGGTGCTTCTACTACAAATCTTTATTAATTCTTCATGCTAGAAACTCTAAGATGAAAACACAGGAGACTTCCGATGATTTCTCTTGAACTCTAAGAAATTCTGTGATACTGAGAAACTGAAGAATTCTGTTTGGTTTTATTTTCTTTCTCTGCACTGACTGCTTGATATAGCTGCAACCTTGGACTCTGTAATAAGCAGGTGAGTAGAGGTGGCTGGGGGGGATACTGCCCAGAGCCTCCTGCAGCAGCATCTCTTCTGGAAGGAGCCCCTGCTGGCGGAGAGGAGGACCACAGTCAGGTGGGATCTGTCAACAGCAAACAATGAGTCACAAATGATAGAAGTTTCTGGTAAACTTCCAGTTGAAACCCAGTTGTTAGGCTGTCAGGAATACGACTGGTATTTTCAGCTGTAACAGCAATTTATCATCGGCTAACCAGTTTTGTACAACATGTGCCAAAATTTGTTTGATGCCTCTAGGAAGAGTGAAATGATGTGTGTGGAAGGTAGATTAATTAATGCAATTTGCTCCTAGTGTCACAGTAATTTACAAATAAATTGCACCTTTCTTTCTGAGGGCAGTGATCAGCTATCTTCCTAACAAAGTATAATTTGCTTCCTTAATCAATAAAGGGCAATTATATGAATTTGAGTATATAGAATTGAAAAATGAGGATCTTTATAGCCAATGGATATCTTTCTGAGTCAAGACATTTACAGAAAGAAGGAAGGAAGGAAGGGAGAGAGAGAGAAGGAAAGGAAAGAAGGAAGGAAGGAAGAGAGAGAGAAAGGAAGGAAGGAAGAGAGAGAGAAGGAAAGGAAGGAAGAGAGAGAAAGGAAAGGAAGGAAGGAAGAGAGAGAGAAGGAAAAGAAAGAAGGAAGGAAGGAAGGAAGAGAGAGAAGGAAAGGAAGGAAGGAAGGAAGGAAGAAAGGAAAGGAAGAAATGAAGAAGAGCAAAATTCTGGCAACTGTGTGCATTTAAGTGAGGATAATTTGGGCTATGTTTTCACAAAGAGGAAGGCAGGAGAAAATCACTAGTAATTTTTATAAGTTCCCAGAATCTCCAAGCTCACTTTTTTTTTTTTTTTTAATGCAAGAGGAAGGAAGACAGCATCTACAAAAGGGAGTTAATGACATTCGAGTCAATTTCTTATGGAGAGAGAACACACTAGTGTCGAATCATTTGTAAATGAGCAAATATTTATCACATTTCTTCCATGTGCTGGGCCATACTGAGCAAAGGGCGGCCAGGATAGCTGAGAGGGAGGTGCCACTTAGAGATTTGGGGGAGACAAATCAGTGGATAAGTGCAAGACTGTATTTAGGAGCTATCAAGGGGGGAAAAGGGGTGCCTGTAAAATCTTAGGAGTCTGGGAAGTTTCCCAGGGGGAACGGTGACTGAACTGAGTTTTGAAAGGGGAAGTGGGGGAGATTTTAGAACTAACAGGTGGAGACCACAGCCTGTGCAGAGTCCTGGACAGGAGAGGCATGTGCACCGTGAGGGAATCAGCACCCAGGGGAAATGTCATCTTCTGATGTGAACCAGGTTAGTGATTGGCAGATTTAGAAAGCTGATTAACACAGGTTATTATACAAAAGGACTACATGCACTTTAAGCATTTCATTTTACATTAAAACATGAAGGTGCACTTATCTTTGTCCAATTTTTTTTTTTTAAATAAAAGGCCAATGACTTTTCTTGGTTATGTATGGTTCCATGTTTTCCTCCTTGTATAAGACACACCCTTAATGTGTCCTCCGAATTCTTGTTTCTCTTTCAAGTGGGATGAGAAATTTAAGTTGCTTGGAAACAACCTTCTTGTGAAAATTTCTAGAGATTTATGTCCCCTTTCAATTTTCTTCTACGGTTTCATCCAAATTAGAGAATCACTATAATTGAAAACTCACCTTTGTCATGTCTTTCCAAAACATAGAATTTAGCTTTCACAGAAAACACCTTTTTTGCCTGCATATTTTTCTGATTTATGTAGTTTTTAATTAAATTACACTGCAGCAATGGCATGAAGCACTAGCATAAACAATTTTGGGAAGAACTATCTCCAGATAAGCACTAACACAATTGGGGAAGAGCAGCTCTGTGGGCTTCCTGATGAGCAGGCTGCCTGCAGCAAAGTCAGCATGTTTCACAGAGGGCTGGGAAGTGGCAGTTAATCCCCTACACCAGCTAATCCAACCCATCGGCTAAACGATGGAATTCAAGGCCTTTACAATGAAATTCAATATGGCAGAAGTATAAAGTTCAAAGATGGTACAAACTGATATTAAAGAACAAGGTAGTGAGCATGTGAATGGCTTTGCCTGTTTAGATGTCTGAATTTTATCCCAGCAGATATTAAAAAATATATCTGGTTAGAGTGCCCAGGGAGTAGCCTCACAAGAGGTGTACATGGAGGATGTTTCTTGAGGGCTGCTTTTGAAGATCAGTGTTTATTGGGAATTAAAGGGAGAACTTAAACTGAAGCTATATTTCATCTTAGTGGAGCTCTTGAGCCAGGAGTGGTCCCACTTTGAGGCAGGAGTCACATTTTAACATCAAACTCCCACTGACCAGTAGTTGGAGAATGCTCCGGTCAGGTAGGGGCAGTTACATTGGGTGATACAATGAATATATCAGGTGTTCATTCTTGTTTCCTGGCAAAGAGTTTCAAACACACTTGGAATTTACTGTATGATAGGAAATCTTTATTATGCTAATGAAATGACTCTTTGTGGGCCCTCAGACAGCTTCAGGATGGGTGTTGGTCACCTGAAAACTGATTTTCTTAATCCATTTTGTGTTGCTGTAACAAAATACTTGAGACTGGATACTTGGTTCAGAAAAAAGGTTTATTTAGTTTACAATGTTAAAGTATCAAGAGTATGATGCCGGTATCAGCCTCTGGTGAGAATCTCATATGGGAATAATATCCTAAGACAAGTGCACATATGAGAGAGAGGAAGCAAGAGACCAAGAAGACCCCAGGCTTACTTTTTTAAAATAATAATCTGCCCTTGGGAGCTAATCCACTCCTGGGAGAACTATCACCTTCTGCATGGGGAGTATTAATCCCTTCAAAATGGTGGTCATGACTTTATTACATCCCACTAGGTGCCATCTCTTGAAGATCCCCCCAACCATCAGCATCTTTGTGTGGTTACAGAGGGAGGGAGCAAGCATTCAGCACATAAACCATATCCAAGTCATAGCACCAACCATGTTATTAGAGGGTTAGAACTTTGGACCAGTCCCATCTCCAGTGGGGAAAGTGGGACTGGAGCTTGAGCTCACACAAATGACAGACAATTCAATCACAGTCACATAATGAAACTACAATAACTCTGGAGACAGGCTCAAGGGAGCCTTCTGGTTACTGAACACTTCAAGTGCTGGGAAAGTGGCATGCCTGACTTCCAAGAAGAGAGGGCATGGAAGTTCTGTGTTCTTGCTTGCAACTGATCTTGCCATAGGTGATATTTCTTTAGACTTTCTTGTCTTTCTCCTATAGTTTTTCTTTCAGGTCCCAATAACCAGCCAAACTATCTGACATCTCCCATGTGTTTATACACAGTCTTACCTTGAGCTACTGTCTTTCTGTACAGAGCTAGTCCTCAACTCTGCCCCTTGGGAAGAATTTCCCTTACTTCTCTCTTTCAGAACATCTCTCAGTGGAAACAGAGTTGCAGCCATCAGTTTCTTACTTGTTTCACATATGGAATAAATCCATCCACAAAACAAAACCAACCCTCTCCCTGCTCTGTGAGTCATGGAATATCCCATGTGGCTATGACTTTGAGCTGGAGGGTATGCACCAGTGCAACAGGGGTGGGTTACATCAAGTTTGGGAACACTTGTTCATGCAGATTATTTTGTGTCCGCTAGTCCTGTCCAGACCTGATCCCAGATGTATCACTTTCATTTCATAAGGATTTTCCTCTTGGGCCCTGATATTATGACTTTGGGAATCTTAGAGAACCCAGGTTATGACGGAAAGTTCTGTCTGCAAGCGTCACTTGGTTCCCATGATTGGAACCTCTTTCCCTAACACTGTTACCTATAAGGACCACCACACTGTCTGGAAGGTTATGGGGCAGGGTTTCTTGTACTTCAGTTTGGACTTCCAGCTCTGGACTACAGTGAAAGCTGGCAACCTTTTGTGTTACCTTGTGTGATTGTTAATTTTATGTGTTGACGTGGTTGGGCCATGGTGCCCAGATATTTGGTCAAAGGTTATTTTGAATGTGTCTACAAACATTGTTTTTTAGGATGAGAGGTGAGGAATAAGCCAGTGGATTGACATAAAGCAGATTTCCCTACATAATGTGGGTGGTCTTATTCAATCATATGAAAGTTTACATAGAGCAAAGACTGACTTCCCTCAAGCAAGAAGGAATTCTACCAGCAAAGTTTTCAGACTTGAACTGGAACATCAGATTTTCTCTGAGTCTTAAGCCTGCATACTTATCCTGAGATCATGGACTTGCCAGGTTCCATTATCCTGGGAGCCAATTCCTTAAAATAACTCTTCACACACACACACACACACACACACACACACACACACACACACACAGAGACACACATGCACACATACCCTATGGATTCTATTTATCTGAAGAATCTTGATTGTATACATGGTAAATAAGTTGAACCCATGTATGCAAATTCCCAAGGCCTGAAGAGGCTCATATTTCCTGTCTTCTGCTAAGAAGTTTGAAGTGCAGCAATTTTCATTTTCCATGAGGGTTCAAGGATGTTCAGACCAAATATATGACTACAGTGGTGAGCCCCTGAATCTTCATGAGATTTGTCTTCTATCATCTGGAATATTGGGATCTATCTAATCCAGATCTCCAACATGCTTGCTACTTTTTACTCCTCTGTTATGATTAATATGATGTCATCAGTAAGGTGGGAGGGATATCCAGATGGTCCAGGTCTCCTCAGAATATTGTTTGACAGAAGAGTTAACTAGCCCTGGAGCTAAACTTCAAGAGTATGAGAATGCAAACTGTCTCCTTTTCCTTATCCACAGGAAGGGCAAACCACACATTTGTTGGGTCAATAGTTGAATAACATACACTCAAGGCACTGTTACCCTGCTCTAGCCAAGATGCCACAGATGGCAACTGGGAAACTAGTTGGCTGAGTTTGTATAGTCAAAGGTCATCTTTTATTATTTGGAGTTTTAGGGCTTAGACTGGCAAATCAATGGGGACATGGGGGGGGTCATCCCTGCTATATTCTGTTTTTAAGGGTTGTACATACGTCAAATTCTCCCAGAATGCTTCGGTCAGCTTTTTTACTGCTGTGAATATAAGGGCCCAAACCAGAAAAACTGTAAAGGAGAAAAAGTTTATTTGGGGCTCATGGTTTCAGAGGTCTCCATACATAGTCTACCAGCTCCATTCCTTGGAGCTTGAGGTGAGGCAGAACATCATGGCAGAAGAGTGTGACATAAGGAACTGGTTATTCTGATGATCAAGAAGCAGAGAGAGAGAGAGAGAGAGAGAGAGAGAGAGAGAGAGAGAGAGAGAGATCTCCACTTGCCAAATACAAATATGTACTACAAAGCCATGTCCCCAGTGACCCACCTCCTCTAGCCATACCCCACCCACCTCCAGTTATCACTCAGTAAATCCCATCAGGGAATTAATTCACCCTTAGGCTTTCACAATCCAATCATTTCTCCTCTGAACCCTCTCCCATCACCTCACAGGTGAGCTTTTGGGGTACAACTCACATTCAAACCATAACAATGCAAAACTCTTTTGATATTGGTAGCAAGAGAGTGAGTCAGAGGACCTTTCATTTGGCCTTACACACTGTGATCTCTTACCTCACATTTCAAGGGATCAGCATATGCCAGCTTTCATAAACATCCAATTTTCATTTAGGAAGCAGGAGAAGTGATTGCTTCTTCAGTCAAGGACCCTTTGGACCAACTGAAGGCCAGCTCTGATCCAGGGCTACAGTTATTACCTGGTCCTTACACCCTCACACTAATAGGGAGGCCATGGTTCCCTCAGTATCTTAACAACCTGGGTAATGTGTATCATAGTCACTGAAATATTGAGGACTTTCCTTTCTGCACTGTGTGATCACTCCAATAAAGGGCGCTTTGTACTTTGAGAAGAATACTGGACAAGGTGCTAGTAAGCACACTTGCCACAGTGTTGCAGGGTTCTTCTTCCCGTGGGCCTGGGCTTTCCTGCAGTCCTGTGTGTCCAAGTCTGAACACTGAGATCCAGAAAGAGGAAAGCAATGATGATGTTTTATTGGAGCATCTCCCCTCCTTCCTTTGGTCATCCATCTTTGATATATGTTGATGGGCTAGATTGAACCTCACCTTGGTTGTCTAACCATCTGCCTCATCTCCATGACATGTGCTACTGACTCCAGAGATTTTGGGTTACTATAATGGTCCCACATTTGTTATGAAAATGGAACCCTGTTGCTTCTGATATTTAAGTCCACACTCAACCTCTGCTATTTGAGATTTTATCATCCTTGTTGTTGCCAGCGAGCCCAGTTCTGTAACAACATCTGCTGTCAGCCCTGAACTGCAGAATGTGGTCATTTCTGAGATTCTCAGTGAGTGAATGGCCCCTCTAACCTCTACGGCTTTGGTAAATAGTATCCTCCATGCTGCTTCCAGAACATAGACAGCTAGGTGGGTTTCTGCCAAGAATACATTCCCTCTCCCTTACCCATTCCCTGGACCTTTGATCTCCTAGTTCATTGTCTCCCATGGTCTTTCTGTCAATTTGACTTGATGTACATGGATCATTGCTTTCTTCAATGTTCCTGGCTTCTGAGGTCTTAGCCAGAGTGCTAAGTCCTGGGTCATGTGAGAGCACTTCCATATCAGTGAACATTCTCTCTTACAACTTTTCTGCATTCCCTGATCTAGTACCTTCTAGATGCAGTCCTCTATATCAACTCCTGCGGTAAGATCGCCCTGCAGCTTCTTTGAGGAATACTTCCTTCTTCTCTTAGTAGGTGTAGTACTTTCCTGGCAAGTTTATGTTATGAGTATACTCCTAGCTATTGTTCTATGTCAAAGAGAGGATGTGGGGATAGGCACTAAAGGAAATATATGTGGTCATGGAAGGCAGAGGCTTGCTCATTGTCTTCAAGAAAGGGGAGGGTCGGGTCAGTGAAGGCTATGTTGGCAGGTGCAGAAATTTCAGAGAGACTTCACTTTCTGGGATTCCAGATTAGATATTCCCATCTCATGACTCAGGGCTCCATGCCTTTGCAAGGGGCCCTGACTTTGGGATAGAAGACATGCAGGGGTTGAGAATCCAACATTCTCTGAAACTCTGCTACTCTTATAAGTCTGTCCTGGGCTTGATCCTATGCTTTTTTTGCTCTTTAGCTACGGAAGATGAGACTCACTATATCACGCAAAAGAAACCCTACGCCTCTTAGACTAGTTAGTTGATCACTTTCAACATTTCATTGTTTTTCTTTAGTGCATTGATTGCATCCAAAAATCTCTGCGTGATTCCCTAGTTTTTATGATCTCTGCTTTCAAACTCCTTGAGCACTGAGAAGCGTCTCACCCCAGTGTATTCTTTTCTTGGTATCCTGTCCCAGTTCACCACTGGGGAAAGCTTCCACAAGTTTGCTGCTATAGAGTGCCTGTGGCTGTTCATGCCCCACTTAGTGGCAGTGATAATGCTTTTTATAGCCAACTGGCTGGAGTCATCTTTATCCAAACGTCAGCTTAGCCAGACCACTCCTGGGACCAAGTCCTTAGTTGGATTCTCCAGGAAGCAGACACAGAGACAGATTTATTTACATGCAGGTATTTATTAGAAAGTGTTCATAGGAATGCCATCTGTTGAGGAATGAAGGAAGCAGAGATAGGCAGAGGCAGATACCACAGGGAGCCCTAAACCCAGGATTGTCCTTCAGATTCGTTCTTACAAGAGACAAGGTCATGACTTTATATCCCTGCATTGACTAGCACTGGTCTAGGGAGGGGAGGGCAACTTCTGGGTGTTTGCTCTGTAGAGGATCATTAGCCCCCAACACTGTCAGCCACTAGAGAAAGCAAATGCTCAGTCCTGAAGGACCTGGGGGACGTAGCACAGTATCCACTAAAAGAATTTCACACTAGGGAATTAACATTATTGAATTCTTTCTTTAGAAAAACGAACCTGTCAGAAGTGAGAAAAAAGGATTAGAAGAGTTGATGGCAAGTTTGTAACATCATACTAACCATGTCTCTGTATTCGTATGTTTGTATATGAAGTATAACATACTTCTACCACAGAGGAATTCTCAGGTAGCAATTACAAGAGAAGTATAGAAAAACGCAGTCTATAACTGACAGTAATTCTGCCAAGACATTTATATTTCTAGTCCTTATAAATCTTACGACGATTCCATTAGTAAGCAACTTTCCATTTACTGAAGTACTTTCACCCCAGGAGAGGCAGGAAAATGTTCGGCACATGCTGAAGCAAAAAGGAAAATGGTTTCTTACTTAGTGATAACAGGATAAACAAATTTTCACATAATTTTCATAAGCATCCAAATATGGATAAAGTTATAGATGCATTAGTAATGAGAAACAGATGGAAAGCTAATGAATCAAAGAGGGTAATAATCTTTGAACACTTAGTCACCGTTCTATCTCTATCATGCAGTATTCTATCATAAGAAAATATCCCTTTTTAATAGACATTGCAAAGATCTTGGGCCAAGAGTCATGACTCCTCAGCCCTGAAGGGGGTTATTATGGTGCCATGCACAGAGAACCTGTCAGGAGAGAGGAGAGAGGCAGGAAAAGGTAGGCCCCGAGTATTATGGGGCGCAACCTAAGAACAGACCGATCACCACTGAGAAGTCCAAATTTGAGGGTCTTTATTAAGCCGGCCCCCTGACTGTCTCACACAATGCCCCAAAAAATGGCTATTGGGAGAACAGCCCCGACCACAGGGTTGTAGGGGTTCTTATACCAAAAATCACATTAATAATAAGTGTCTTTTGCTATGATTCAAAATTACACATTAACATCATGAGCTCATCGACAGAGGGGGAAATAGGTCAAAATGACCCTTACCTAGGTACAAACTAAAGAATGGTTGCTAACATCCACACAATCACTGTTCACATGGTACATTGTTTAGGAGCAATAGGTGACTAAAGAGAATAATTCTTTACTACATAGGAATTATCATTCTGTATTGTTAAACATGTCACACTAAGTAACTGATGATGGGCACAGAGGCGGGTGTTCCCATGGGAGAAGCTTGTTTCCTACATAACATGGAGTCTCAGAGCAAAATGGAGTCTGTTTACTCATTTCCCTTAGAGTCTGGCCTAGAACATTCTCCTGGAGCCAGATCTGTCAGCCCATCACACAGAGTGTGTGGCTCTGAGACATGGCTTCCTGCCCCTAGTTCTCTGAGCTGCATCCGTTACTCCTGGACCTCCGTGGGTTCCAGAAGTCTTGGCCTTGCAGTGATCCTACTCCAGACCGTTTCAGATTCTGACTGAGGAAGAGGAGGGGGATTCCGTGTCACTGGAGGTGGGTTGAAGGTGGCAGGACTGAGGGAGACCAGGACACAGATGGCTCAGGCATCGCAGCTTGGGTGGCCCCATCATCAGGGATCTGCATTCAGCGACTTTGGGGAATCTGGAATTATAATTTTTATTTGGGCTTCATCAATTTAGTCAAGAGAAGGGAGAGGCCAGGCCAGGGAATGCTTCTCAGGAGCCATGTTAAACCAAACGCCAGAGAAACAGAAAAAATCTTTTCACTAAAACCACATAATTACCTTTCCTCTTTTATTTTGCAGTGATTAAGAGAGAATTAAAAAAACCCTCCCTGTTCTTTTATAAGTCCCTATTTAAACAGTATTGTGAATGTCTCAAAATAACAACCCTAATCATGTAATAGCATCTACCCACATAAAAGCATGCCAAAGATAAGTGTATAAAGAATCTGTTCCCATGTGTGTATACAGATATAATTACTTATATCTGCCCTGATTTCATTATAACTTAAATCCTCCCTCCTTTTTATCCCTTAATCTATCTGCCTCCACACATGATTTAAAAACTGTATAAGATAAAGTCCTTGCCCTCGAATAAGTTAGAACTCTTGGGGGATTTTTTTTTTTTTTTAAGCAAGTTGGGAGAAGAGAAAGATAGGTAAATAAATAAGCATGATACAGTGCATATCTTATAACAAAATATGCACAAATACAGGTAAATAGAGAGCTATCATGCTGTTTTATATGTTGTAATAAACATATATACAAAAACTAGTAAAGTTCCAGAGAAACTTTGCCTATATGTTTCTGGATTGCTGGGAACTCTTCCAAGGAGGGCAGACTTTAGGTTGTTCTTTAAGGGTGACAGTAAGAATTTCAGGCAGTAAATAGGTTAAAATTGCTACAAGGAGCCTTCTGGTGAAGTCACAACTCCTGACCAGGGCACGGAGAAGAGAGGTGACCAGGGAGTGAGTTGGGTAATGGATTCAGGTGGAAAGGCAAGGGTCCTCCCGATTTGGAATCCTAGGATTCTGTGCTCCAACCTGTGCACCACAGAACCATGAAGACTGACTTTCATTGAGTTTTCAGTTTCATGTTTCTTCAAAGGAAAGTAATAATTTCTTTCAGGTAAATTGGAAGAATGATATTTAAACTACCACATTATCTGTGTCCTATGGTCAAGAAGACTTGACCACACAAAATTGGGAGCTGGTGGAATATTTATCTGCAAAAATTTCCTAACAAGAGTATTTCCAGGTGGTTTGAGGGCCACTGTATTCTCTGATGTGTTCTGCGGTACTGCCATTTGTGACTAAAAGTACATTTAATCCAACAGGCAACGATAGGTCTCCTACCTGTCCTTGTTGTGCAAACATCTTTAGCACTTGTTGGGACTTTTTGTGCTGTTGGGGGCTTTGCCCTCAGCAACTGATGTCTTCCTAAAGGTGGGTGGTAAAAACCATGGCAGTGGATGCTCAGACCCCCTCTCCCAGCTGATGATTTCTTTCGATAACCTCATTATTACCTGGTGAGGCTTCAGATTGTGAGAGGACACAGCACTCACGCTGGTAAGAACTCTACCTCTGAGTTTTAGGGATGCTGCATAGATTTCCACTTATTTTCTGAGCTGCACGGGGCAGAGCTGAGTTTTCTGAAGGCATTAATACAACCCACATGCATGTGGGCAAAATTGTTTTTTACTGCTATTTTTCTGCAAAAGTAGTAATATTTCAATGATGGTGGTGGTGACAGCATGTGAGGAGGTTAACTATTGCTGGCAGATAAGAGTAGGAAGACATTTTCCATTGCAGATCTTCCCCAGTTTATATTTTGCAGGGGGAAAAAAAAAAGCTCAAAAGACAAGACTGGTAGGATTTAGACACTTTAGTTGATGCCTATTAAAATACTGAGCTTTCTATTGTGTTGTAATGAGATATTAACTGGGTCTCTTTCAAGGATTAGAATCAAAGGCAAAGACAGGGAGTTAGTCTAGGGCTTAAATTAATTAAAAAATGTAATAAAATTCCTTTTCTACATTCATATTCACCTTCTGGAATAATCCACCTATGTCAGAAAAAAGTAGTATTTCAAAAAAGAAAATTTCTTAACCCTCTGCTGCCTTCCGCCATCTTTCTTCCTTGAGGATCATTCACCATAGCAGAGAGATGCCAAATTGAAAGTCAAAGCAAAGTGTCCTACTTCAGTTCTGTCCCTGGGCTTAGAGCCTGGACACTGGCTTGTTTGGGGCACCAGTGTTATCAGCTCTGCATTGAAGGGGCTGGTCCTTGGGAATTAAAGACATCAAAGGCTAAAATCTACTTTGGACTTACTTTGGATGATAAGGACAAACTGGTTAAAGATGTATAAATAATAGAAAATGGGATGTGATTATGTTACCTTAGAAACTGCAGAAGCAGAGAGAAGAGAGGCACAGCAAACTCAAAGAAGATAGAGATTTAAAAGTGTTTGGAGAAAAGGGAATAGGCTCCGCACTTGGAAGGAAACAGGGCTGAGAGTGACAACTGCATGGCTCTCAGAAACAGAGATCTCCCTGCACAATTCCAGAGCCTCCAGGTGAGGTGCAGAGGAGAAATGAGCAGAGAGGGACAGCTAAAAGAGAGGGTATATAAAAGAGAGATAATGGGAGGGAGAATAAAAAATGACAAAAATATATATAAAGAAAACAAAAATTTAAAAGCAAGCATTGTTCAAGTGATTTCAAAATATAGTCTCCAGATGGGTACAGATGTTGTAGTAAAGTATAAAAATAATGAATGAGTTATCTTTTGAAATGCAGGCTTGATGATATTATCCTTTCTTAAAATCCCATTCTCTGTAGGAAATATTCACATGGAATTTGTTTAGTTGGTACATAGGACCCTATTGGAACTCCTTCTTCAGTCTCCAGCTTCTACCTTGTACCTGAGATGTGTTAGGAGATGTGGCAAACCCTACCTGTGATGCCCAAGAAGCTGCTCCTCGACTCCACTACCCCTTCTTTTCCTTGATGGTGCAGACTCGTTGTCTTAGATTCTTTTTTCATTCTGTATGATGCTATGTCAAGAAATCAAACATTACAGAAATAAATCAAATGTAAAGGTACCCACTTACCTTCCCTACTAGACAATTATTAACCCTTTATGGTATATTTTTACATTTATATGTGTATACTGAGAAATACTGTTATTGTATTTTAAAAATAATATTGTGTAGAGTTGTGAGTTGCTTAAGGATGAAGGTACTTGCTGAGAAATACATCTTTTGACAATTTCTTCATCGTGTAAACATCACACCAGGTACTTACAAACCGAGATGGTATACCCTAATACACGTAGGCTGTCAGGTGTAACCTGTTGCTCTTAAGCTGCAAACCTGTATGGCATTTTCCTATATAAAAAAATTGTAGGCAATTGTAACAATGGCAAGTATCTGTGTATCTAAACATAAAAAGGCACACTGAAATGCGAGTCGATGGGAATATTTCAGCTCCAGTATAACCTTATGGGACCACCATCATGCATGTTGCTCATCATGGATTAAAACATGGTTATGTGTTGTCTGACTGTACATGTTTATGCATATGTGTATATATATGTATGTGTGTGTAATTATATGTACATATATTTACAATTTTGTTTCTGCTTATCCTATCTACAGGCATCTTTCGGTATTAATTCATCAAGCTTTTTTCCTTATTTTAACATAGCATAAAATATATGCTGTACGCCTTATTTAACCCATTTATTTTAAAGGTTCCTTTGATGTTTAGAATTTATTTCTGTTATAAACAGAAGCATATTTGCATATATATTTTGTCCAAATACAGGTTTACTTTTCCTATGTATTTCTTCATTTGTCATTTCTTCAACAGCTAATTATTAAACACTTTGCATTTTTAGGAATCTCTTAAAGCCCACCTGTACTGTGAAACTAAAATATTAAGTTTTCTAAATTAGGGCAAATGTACTCCTCTCTCTCATCTTCCTGTTCTTACATTTCTCCATCTTTCTGAACTGTTAGCATTATAAAAGCTGTTAGCTTTGTTCCAATTGTCAAGTAAAATAAGAAAGGCAAATCCTTAGCTTATATATTAGAAAACTCTTCCCCTACAAACTCCGGAATATCTTTAGAGGATATCAAAGAAAGAGAAGAATCTAGTTGAGTTAGAATGGATTATGTAAGACCAGACTCTGCCAGATTAACCATGTTTTCTTAGGAAGTTTTCTATATGATAAATATAGATCAGGGTATGAATGTTGTAGACAGAGAATATCTTCAGTGAGACATTTAAAAATTTAAAACAGGACGTGCTTGTAGCTATAGAGGAAAAAGTGTACTCAACAATGATTTCAATAGGTAAATTTATAACTGGTTGAACAGTTTTGCCTGAAGAATAGAAGTTAATCAATCAATATCAATTTAGGGGAAATTAGAGATATGTCATAGGATTCTGGCTGTCCTACACAGAGTTAAGTAGCAAATGTCTTCCTTATGGCTCTTATTGAAGGATAATGGCAGAATTACTGTGTACAAATGCTCTTCCTGGCTTCTTGGATAATAGAGCTTCCCCTTTGCTAAGCCTATGGTCTCTTGAACCTATTTATATGACATGACGGAAGCAACTAGCTATATAGCTGCTCCATTTTAGGATAATTTTATTTTTTTCCCTGAATCGATTAGACAACACTACTTGTGATGTTTTAGACATTTCAATACTGAAAAAAAGAATGGTTATCTGTCAAAGTATCTTTTCTCTTGTACTGGTAATTTCCCTTATATTGTTTATATTATTTTTTAAATTTTGAATGTTGTTATCAGTGTAAATGTACACGTAATTGTAAGAAGTAGTACAGAGGGAGATTTTATAGTGTGCACACAATTTCCTCCATTGGTAAGATTTTATGTAACTTTATTACAATGTCACAATCAGGGAATTGGTATAAATAGGATTGGTCAACTTCATCCAGATTTCACCAGCTTTATATGCACTCATTTGCATACCTGTGTATTTAGTTCTATTAGAATTTATCACATGAACTCATTCATGTGATCACCACCATGCAGAACCATTCCATTACAAGGGTCTCCTGCATTACCATGGCAGGGTCCCTCCTCTTGGGCATAGCCATGACATTTGCTCTCCCCTCCTGTCTCTCACGTGACCTTTGGCAACCACTGATCTGTTTCCATCTCTATAATTTTTTTTCACTTCAAGAATGCTATATAAATAGAATGTCATGCAACCTTTTGAAACTGGCTTTTTTAAAAAACCTCAGCATGATTCTCTGGGATCCATCTAGTATGTGTATCAATGGTTCATTCTTTTTATTGTTAAATAGTTCACGGTGTGGCTGTACCACAGCTTTTTGAGACATTTGCCCGGTGAGAGATATTTGGATGCTTTCCAGGTTTGGATAGTTACTAACAAAGCTGCTGTGAGCAATGTGTTTGAGTTTTTGTGTGAAACTGAGTTTCCATTTCTTTGATTAAATTCCTAAGGGACCAATCACAGGTGATGATTTTTCGGACATTCCTGGCTTCTGATCACCTTGACAGTTTTGAGGAGAGTTGCTGAGACATTTTGTGGACTATCCTTTAATTTTCATTTGCTTAATATTTTTCTCTCACTTGACTGGATTCATGGATTTTTAAGAAAATGATCACAGAGGTGAAGTACCACTTTCACCATGTTGTGAAAAAGGTGTATGCTTTTCAACATCAACTTACTACTGGTGATGTTGGCCTTGACTGCCTGGGCAATTTTGCTAGTGTTTTTCATTGTAAAGACCCTTCTTCTCTGTCCCCATAGCTGACTTTTTGGAAGCAAGCAACGGAGCACACCTCCTTGAGTGAAGTAGAATCTAATTTAACTACTTAGAATTCTTTTGTAGCTGCTACATCCTTACTTGGAATTCTTACATAACTGAAGGATCTTTGTCTCTTTACCTCTATTTATTTATGCAAACATTCATCTACATCAGCATGAAACCTTGATATTTTAAACTTTGTATTATCATCTAGTAAAACATTTTTAAATTTCTCAACTCGTTCCAGTTTTGGTGTTTACGACTTCTTTTAATTTTGGTCCTTGTATCCCTTTGACATACCTCGTTCATTGTTGTTTTTTTTTTTAAATTTATTTATTTATTTTTATTATTGTATACAAATGGGATACATGTTGTTTCTCTATTTGTACATAGAGTCAAGGCATACCATTCGTGTAATCATACGTTTACATAGGGCAAAGATGTTTGATTCATTATTTTTTTCCCTTCCCCCCCACCCCTCCCACCCCTCTTTTCCCTCTATACAGTCCTTCTTTCCTTCATTCTTACCACTCTCCTTATCCCTAACCCTAAACCTAACCCTAATCCTAATGCTAACCATCCCATCCCCCATTATATGTCCTCATCCACTTATCAGCGAGATCATTCGTCCTTTAGTTTTTTGAGATTGGCTTATCTCACTTAGCATGATATTCTCCAAATTCATCCATTTGCCGGCAAATGCCATAATTTTATCATTCTTCATGGTGGAGTAATATTCCATTGTATATATATGCCATAGTTTCTTTATCCATTCATCAACTGAAGGGCATCTAGGTTGGTTCCACAATCTGGCTATGGTGAATTGAGCAGCAATGAACATTGATGTGGTTGTATCTCTGTAGTATGCTGATTTTAAATCCTTTGGGTATAGGTCAAGGAGTGGGATAGCTGAGTCAAATGGTGTTTCCATTCCAAGCTTTCTGAGGAATCTCCACACTGCTTTCCAGAGTGGCTGCACTAATTTGCAACCCCACCAGCAATGTATGAGTGTTCCTTTTTCACCACATCCTCGCCAACACCTATTGTTGCTTGTGTTCTTTTTTTTTTATTTTTTTTTTTATTATTGTAAACAAATGGAATACATGTTGTCTGTCTGTTTGTACATGGCGTAAAGGCATACCATTTGCGTTATCATAAATTTACATAGGGTAATGTTGTTTGATTCATTCTGTTATTTTTTTCCCCTTCCCCCCACCCCCCCATCCCTCTTTTCCCTCTATACAGTCCTTCCTTCCCTCATTCTTGCCCCCCTCCCTAACCCTACCTCTAACCCTAACACTAAACCCTCCCATCCTCCATTATGTGTCATCATCCACTTATTAGCGATATCATTCGTCCATTGGTTTTTTGAGATTGGCTTATCTCACTTAGCATGATATTCTCCAGTTTCATCCATTTGCCTGCAAATGCCATAATTTTATCATTCTTTATGGCAGAGTAATATTCCATTGTATATATATATACCACATTTTCTTTATCCATTCATCAATGGAAGGACATCTAGGTTGGTTCCACAATCTGGCTATTGTGAACTGAGCAGCTATGAACATTGATGTAGCTGTATCTCTGTAATATGCTGATTTTAAGTCCTTTGGGTATAGGCCAAGGAGTGGGATAGCTGGGTCAAATGGTGGTTCCATTCCAAGTTTTCTAAGGAGTCTCCACACTGCTTTCCAGAGTGGCTGCAGTAATTTGCAGCCCCACCAGCAATGTAAGAGTGTACCTTTCTCCCCACATCCTCGCCAACACCTGTTGTTGCTTGTATTCTTGATAATTGCCATTCTAATTGGGGTGAGATGGAATCTTAGGGTGGTTTTGATTTGCATGTCTCTTATTACTAGAGATATTGAACATTTTTCCATATGTTTGTTGATTGCTTGTAGATCTTCTTCTCTGAAGTGTCTATTCATTTCCTTAGCCCATTTGTCAATTGGATTATTTGCATTATTGGTGTAGAGTTTTTTGAGTTCTTTATAGATTCTGGAGATTAGCGCTCTATCTGAAGTATGATTGGCAAAGATTTTCTCCCACTCTGTAGGCTCTTTCTTTGCATTGCTGACAGTTTCCTTTGCTGAGAGAAAGCTTTTTAGTTTGAATCTATCCCAGTTATTAATTCTTGCTTTTATTTCTTGTGCTATGGGAGTCCTGTTGAGGAAGTCTTGTCCTAAGCCGACATGTTGAAGCTCTGGACCTACTTTTTCTTCTATAAGATGCAAGGTCTCTGGTCTGATTCTGAGATCCTTAATCCATTTTGAGTTTAGTTTTGTGCATGGTGAGAGATATGGGTTTAGTTTCATTCTGTTGCATATGGATTTCCAATTCTCCCAGCACCATTTGTTGAAGAGGCTATCTTTTCTCCATTGCATATTTTTGGAAACTTTGTCTAGTATGAGAAAATTGTATTCATTTGGGTTTGTGTCCGTGTCCTCTATTCTGTACCATTGATCCACCTTTCTATTTTGGTACCAATACCATGCCGTTTTTGTTACTATTGCTTTGTAGTAGAGTTGAAGATCTGGTATTGCAATACCCCCTGCTTCACTCTTTCTGCCAAGGATTGCTTTAGCTATTCTGGGTTTTTTATTCTTCCAGATGAATTTCATAATTGCTTGCTCTATTTCTATAAGGTACATCATTGGGATTTTAATTGGAATTGCATTGAATCTGTATAGCACTTTTGGTAGTATGGCCATTTTGACAATATTAATTCTTCCTATCCAAGAACATGGGAGATCTTTCCATCTTCTAAGGTTTTCTTTAATTTCTTTCTTTAGTGTTCTGTAGTTCTCATTGTAGAGGTCTTTCACCTCTTTTGTGAGATTGATTCCCAAGTATTTTATTTTTTTCGAAGCTATTGTGAATGGGGTAGTTTTCCTGATTTCTCTTTCTAAAGATTCATCGCTTATGTATAAAAATGCCTTAGATTTATGTGCACTGATCTTATATCCCGCTACTTTCCTGAATTCACTTATGAGATCTAAAAGTTTTCTGGTGGAATTTCCTGGTTCCTCTAAGTATACAATCATATCATCAGCAAATAGGGATAGTTTGAGTTCTTCTTTTCCTATTCGTATCCCATTAATTTCTTTGGTCTGTCTAATTGCTCTGGCTAGAATTTCAAGGACGATATTGAATAGAAGTGGTGAAAGAGAGCATCCCTGCCTTGTTCCAGTTTTTAGAGGGAATGCTTTCAGTTTTTCACCATTTAGAATGATATTAGCCATGGGCTTAGCGTAGATGGTCTTTACAATGTTAAGGAATGTTCCCACTATCCCTATTTTTTCTAGTGTTTTGAGCATGAAGGGGTGCTGTATTTTATCAAATGCTTTTTCTGCATCTATCGAAATAATCATGTGATTCTTGACTTTAAGTCTATTGATATGGTGAATGACATTTATTGATTTCCTGATGTTGAACCAACCTTGCATCCCTGGGATGAAACCCACTTGATCATGGTGCACTATCTTTTTAATATGTTTTTGTATGCGATTTGCTAAAATTTTGTTGAGAATTTTTGCATCGATGTTCATTAAGGATATTGGTCTGAAATTTTCTTTCCTTGATGTGTCTCTGTCTGGTTTAGGTATCAGGGTAATATTGGCTTCATAGAATGAGTTTGGGAGGGTTCCCTCCTCTTCTATTTTATGGAATATTTGAAAAGTATTGGAATGAGCTCTTCTTTAAAGGTTTTGTAGAACTCGGCTGAGAACCCATCTGGTCCTGAACTTTTCTTTGTTGGTAGGCTATTGATGACTTCTTCTATTTCATTACTTGAAATTGGTCTATTTAAATTGTGTATGTCCTCCTCGTTCAGTTTAGGTAATTCATATGTCTCTAGAAACCTGTTGATGTCTTCAAAATTTTCTATTTTGTTGGAGTATAGATTTTCAAAATAGCTTCTAATTATGTTTTGTATTTCACTTGTGTCTGTTGTGATATTTCCTTGTTCATTCCGAATTTTAGTGATTTGGGTTTTCTCTCGTCTTCTCTTTGATAGTGTGGCTAAAGATTTATCAATTTTGTTTATTTTTTCGAAGAACCAACTATTTATTTTGTCAATTTTTTGTATTGTTTCTTTTGTTTCAATTTCGTTGATTTCAGCTCTGAGTTTAACTATTTCCTGTCTTCTACTACTTTTGGTGTTGTTCTGTTCTTCTTTTTCTAGGGCTTTGAGCTATAGTGTTAGGTCGTTTAATTTTTTTTGAGTTTTACTTCTTTTATTAAATGCCCTCCATGAAATAAATCTTCCTCAAAGTACTGCTTTCATAGTGTCCCAGAGATTTTGATATGATGTTTCTTTGTTCTCGTTTACCTCTAAGAATTTTTTAATTTCCTTCCTAATATCTTCTGTTATCCATTCATCATATAATAGGATATTGTTTAATCTCCAGGTGTTGGAGTAGTTTCTGTTTTTTACTCTTTCATTTATTTCTAACTTCAATCCATTATGATCTGATAGAATACAAGTAGTGTCTCTATCTTCTTGTATTTGCTGACATTAGCTTTGTGGCATAAAATATGGTCTATTTCAGAGAAGGATCCATGTGCTGCTGAGAAGAAAGTGTATTCACTCTTCGTTGGATGTTATATTCGATAAATGTCTGTTAAGTCTAAATTATTGATTGTGTTATTGAGATCTATGGTTTCTTCGTTCAATTTTTGTTTGGAAGATCTGTCCAGTGGTGAGAGAGGCATGTTAAAATCACCTAGTATTATTGTGTTGTGGTCTATTTGGTTTCTAAAATTGAGAAGGATTTGTTTAACATACATGGATGAGCCACTGTTTGGGGCATAGATGTTTATGATTGTTATATCTTGCTGATTTATGCTTCCCTTAAGCAGTATGAAATGTCCTTCTTTATCCCTTTTGACTAACATTGGCTTGAAGTCCACATTATCTGAAATGAGGATGGATACTCCAGCTTTTTTGCTGAGTCCATGTGCATGGTATGTTTTTCCCCATCCTTTCACCTTTAGTCTATGGGTATCTCTTTCTATGAGGTGAGTCTCTTGCAGGCAACATATTGTTGGATCTTTCTTTTTAATCCAATCTGCCAGTCTATGTCTTTTGAGTGATGAATTCAGGCCATTAACATTCAGGGTTATTATTGAGATATGATTTGTATTCCCGGTCATTTGGTTCATATTAAATTTTTATTTATTTATTTATTTCTTTTTTGACACATCTTGGTTCCTCCTTTATTTGACAGTTCCTTTAGGGTAATTCCTCCCTTTGCTGATATGCTTCTTTGTTTTTTATCTCTTCCTCATGAAATATTTTGCTGAGAATGTTCTGTATTGCTGGCTTTCTTTTTGTAAATTCTTTTAGCTTTTGTTTATCATGGAATGATTTCATTTCATCATCAAATTTGAAGGTAAGTTTTGCTAATCATTTTAATTATGTACATTCTGAACTCCCTTTCTGTCATTTCTTCTGCCATGCTGTCGTTGGATTTTATTGATGTAACATCTAGATTTGTTTGGGGCATTTTCTTCCCTTGTTTTCTCATATTGTTCAGGAATCAGTGGGTCATTAAGATATTGCAGATTTCCTCTATCGACTTATAATGTCTCTGAAGATTGCTAGTATATCCCCTCTTATCCTTCAGTAGCCTGAAGTCTTGGAGGAAGTTGATAATGCGAAGAAGAAGAAGCTGCCTCTCTAGGGGTGGTGACCCTCAGGTGGGGTATATTCCCTGCTAATGGGCAGAGGTGCCTCCACTTGTTGACCAATGGTCATCCAACGGGGAACTAGGCTGCGGGCTGAGGCAAGTCCTGTTTGTGCCTGTGTCTCTGGTTTTACCGTCCCTGTGGGAAAACCTCACCCGGCAGGGAAGACTCACTTGGTGGGGACATCTTGCTGATCAGTTCCCCTCCTAGAGGTTCCCCTCAATCTACAACTACCGCCTGGGCTGGGCTGTCTTCCTCTGCAACGTTCCCAGGGGCCCGGACCTACCTCCTGGGCTTGGGGGCCTCACCCTTCGCAGGCGAGTCTCCTTAGGCTGCCTCTCCCAGAGAATCTGCCCGCAGTCCTGGAAACTTCGCTCCGCCCCTAGGCGTGTCTCTGTGCGGCTCTTCCAGCAAGAAGAAACCTAGCTCCTGGGACCCTGCTCTGCACCTAATCGCCTGGCTATGCGGCCCCTCCTCTGAGCTGCCACCTGGAGCCCCATACAATAGCTCTGATACCCAGAGACCCGCCACACACCTCCTCCTCTGGACAGCGGCCAGGTTTCCGACGCAGTCACTAGGAGCCCAAGCAATTCACTTCGCGACTCCTCCTCCCGCCAACCCCCCGTAGCGCTAGGCAGTCACTCCAAGTCCAAGTGACCCGCCCTATTCCTCCTCCTCCTCCTCGGGGTAGCCCCCCGGGTGTTCAGGAGCGGTGGCTCCGAGACCAAGTGACCCACCACGCTCCTCCTCCAGGCAGGCCACCGGTGTTCAGGAGCGGTTGCTTTGAGTCCAATCAACTCACCACTCGCCTCCTCCTGTGGCAACTGCCTGTGGCTCTGATGCAGTCACTCCTAGACCAAGCGACCCGCCGGGCAACCCCCCGGTGTTCAGAAGCGGTCGTTCTGGGTCTAAACAGCTCGCCACGCAGATCCTCCTCAGGCAGCCGCCTGGAGCCCCAGTGGTTGCTCCGAGTCCAAGTGCTGTGCTGAGCCGCCTCCTCTCCGATGTTCCCAGTTGTCCGTGTTTACCGCTCCAGTGGGGGGAGGGGCGTCTCGCCCAGCAACTCTACTTCACAAAGTTCCCTGCGTTTCGGGGCTACCGCCCCATCCGGGACGCCTCCCCAGTGGGAGAGACTCACTAAGCAGCTTTGAGTTGGTCCCAAGTCTCTCACTATCTCCTCTTTTGAATCTTGCGTCCTGGAGCAGCGTGAAATGCAGCCGCCCCCAGTCTGCCATCTTGAAACCTCTCACAAACGGTGTTTTTTTTTTCATCTGTGCTAGAGATGGGACTCAGGAGTGCTCTACCACTGAGTTATACCTCCAGTTCTTTTTAATTTTATTTTGAGATAGGGTCTCACTGAGTTCCCCGGGCTGGTCTGGAACTTGCCATCCTCCTACCTAAGTCTCCCGTGTAACTCGCTTGTGTTCTTGATAATCGCCATTCCAATTGGGGTGAGATGAAATCTTAGGGTAGTTTTCATTTGCATTTCCCTTATTACTAGGGATGTTGAACATTTTTTCATATATCTGGTGATTACTTGTACATCTTCTTCTGTGAAGTGTCTGTTCATTTCCTTAGCCCATTTGTTGATTGGGTTATTTGTATTCTTCGTGTAGAGTTTTTTGAGTTCTTTATAGATTCTGGAAATTAGCGCTCTATCTGAAGGATGGTTGGCAAAGATATTCTCCCACTCTGTAGGCTCTCTCTTCACATTGCTGATAGTTTCCTTTGCTGAGAGAAAGCTTTTTAGTTTGAATCTATCCCAGTTATTAATTCTTGCTTTTATTTCTTGTGCTATGGGAGTCCTGTTGAGGAAGTCTGATGCTAAGCCAACAAGTTGAAGATTTGGACCTACTTTTTCTTCTATAAGATGCAAGGTCTCTGGTCTGATTCTGAGGTCCTTGATCCATTTTGAGTTCAGTTTTGTGTAGGGTGAGAGATAGGGGTTTAATTTCATTCTATGCATATGGTTTTCCAGTTTTCCCAGCACCATTTGTTGAAGAGGCTATCTTTTCTCCATTGCATATTTTTGGAACCTTTGTCTAGTATGAGAAAATTGTATTCATTTGGTTTTGTGTCCATGTCCCCTATTCTGTACCATTGATCTACCTGTCTATTTTGGTACCAATACCATGCCGATTTTGTTACTATTGCTTTGTAGTAGAGTTGAAGATCTGGTATTGCGATACCCCCTGCTTCGCTCTTGCTACTGAGGATTGCTTTAGCTATTCTGGGTTTTTTATTCTTCCAGATGAATTTCATAATTGCTTGCTCTATTTCTATAAGGTACATCATTGGGATTTTAATTGGAATTGCATTGAATCTGTATAGCACTTTAGGTAGTATAGCCATTTTGACAATATTAATTCTGCCTATCCAGGAACATGGGAGATCTTTCCATCTTCTAAGGTTTTCTTTAATTTCTTTCTTTAGTGTTCTGTAGTTCTCATTGTAGAGGTCTTTCACCTCTTTTGTGAGATTGATTCCCAAGTATTTTATTTTTTCAATGTTATTGTGAATGGGGTAGTTTTCCTAATTTCTCTCTCTGAAGATTCATCACTTATGTATAAAAATGCATTGGATTTGTGAGCATTGATCTTGTAACCTGCTACTTTACTGAATTCAGTTATGAGATCTAAAAGTTTTCTGGTGGAATTTCCAGGTTCCTCTAAATATATAATCATGTCATCAGCGAACAGGGATAGTTTGAGTTCTTCTTTTCCTATTCGTATCCCTTTAATTTCTTTGGTTTGTCTAATTGCTCTGGCTAGAGTCTCAAGGACGATGTTGAATAGAAGTGGTGAAAGAGGGCAACCCTGCCTTGTTCCAGTTTTTAGGGGGAATGCTTTCAGTTTTTCACCATTTAGAATGATATTGGCCATGGGCTTAGCATAGATGGCCTTTATAATGTTAAGGAATGTTCCCACTACCCCAATTTTTTCTAGTGTTTTGAGCATGAAGAGATGCTGTATTTTATTGAATGCTTTTTCTGCATCTATTGAAATAATCATGTGATTCTTAACTTTAAGTCTGTTGATATGGTGAATGACATTTATTGATTTCCTGATGTTGAACCAACCTTGCATCCCTGGGATAAAACCCACTTGATCGTGGTGCACTATCTTTTTAATATATATTTGTATGCGATTTGCTAAAATTTTTTTGAGAATTTTTGCGTTGATGTTCATTAAGAATATTGGTCTGAAATTTTCTTTCCTTGATGTGTCTCTGTCTGGTTTAGGTATCAGGGTGATATTGGCTTCATAGAATGAGTTTGGGAGGGTTCCCTCCTCTTCTATTTCCTGGAATACTTTGAGGAGTATTGGAATGAGCTCTTCTTTAAAGGTTTTGTAGAACTCGGCTGAGAACCCATCTGGTCCCGGACTTTTCTTTGTTGGTAGGCTTTTGATGACCTCTTCTATTTCATTGCTTGAAATTGGTTTATTTAAATTGTGTATGTCCTCCTTGTTCAGTTTAGTTAATTCATATGTCTCTAGAAACCTGTTGATGTCTTCAAGGTTTTCTGTTTTGTTGGAGTATAGATTTTCAAAATAGCTTCTAATTATGTTTTGTATTTCACTCGTGTCTGTTGTGATGTTTTCTTGTTCATTCCGAATTTTAGTAATTTGAGTTTTCTCCCTCTTTTTCTTTGTTAGTGTGGCTAAGGGTTTATCAATTTTATTTATTTTTTCAAAGAACCAACTATTTATTTTGTTAATTTTTCCAATTGTTTCTTTTGTTTCGATTTCGTTGATTTCGGCTCTGATTTTAACTATTTCCTGTCTTCTACTACTTTTGGTATTGGTCTGCTCTTCTTTTTCTAGAGCTTTGAGTTGTAGTGTTAAGTCGTTTATTTGTTGATTTCTACTTCTTTTTTTGAATGCGCCCCATGAAATAAATCTTCCTCTAAGTAGTGCTTTCATAGTATCCCAGAGATTTTGATATGATATGTCTTTGTTCTCGTTTACTTCTAAGAATTTTTTTTATTTCCCTCCTGATGTCTTCTCTTACCAATTCATCATATAATAGTGTATTATTTAATCTCCAGGTATTGGAGAAGTTTCTGTTTTTTATTCTGTCATTTATTTCTAATTTCAATCCATTGTGATCTGTCTGATAGAGTACAAGGTAGTATCTCTATCTTCTTGTATTTGCTAACAGTAGCTTTGTGGCATAAAATATGGTCTATTTTAGAGAAGGATCCATGTGCTGCTGAGAAGAAAGTGTATTCGTTCTTTGTTGGATGGTATATTCTATATATGTCCGTTAAGTCTAAATTGTTGATTGTGTTGTTGAGATCTATAGTTTCTTTATTCAATTTTTGTTTGGACGATCTATCCAGTGGTGAGAGAGGTGTGTTAAAATCGCCTAGTATTATTGTGTTGTGGTCTATTTGATTTCTGGAATTGATAAGGGTTTGTTTGATGTACGTGGATGAGCCAATGTTCAGTGCATAGATATTTATGATTGTTATGTCTTGCTGATTTATGCTTCCCTTAAGCAGCATGTAATGTCCTTCTTTATCCCTTCTGACTAGTTTTGGTTTGAAGTCCACATTATCTGAAATGAGGATGGATACTCCAGCTTTTTTGCTGTGTCCGTGTGCATGGTATGTTTTTCCCCATCCTTTCACCTTTAGTCTATGGGTATCTATTTCTATGAGGTGAGTCTCTTGCAGGCAGCATATTGTTGGATTTTTCTTTTTAATCCAATCTACCAGTCTATGTCTTTTGATTGATGAGTTCAGGGTATTAACATTCAGGATTATTATTGTGATATGATTTGTATTCCCAGTCATTTGACTCATATTTGTTTTTGACATGATTTGGTTTCTCCTTTATTTGGCTATTCCTTTAGGCTAGCACCTCCTGTTGCTGATTTGCATCGTTGTTTTTCATCTCTTCCTCATGGAATATTTTGCTGAGAATGTTCTGTAATGCTGGCTTTCTTTTTGTAAATTCCTTTAGCTTTTGTTTATCATGGAAGGATCTTATTTCATCGTCAAATTTGAAGGTAAGTTTTGCTGGGTATAAGATTCTTGGTTGGCATCTGTTTTCTTTCAGGGCTTGGTAAATGTTGTTCCAGGCCCTTCTAGTTTTTAGGGTCTGGATTGAAAAATCTGCTGATATTCTTATTGGTTTCCCTCTGAATGTAATTTGATTCTTTTCTCTAGCAGCCTTTAAAATTCAGTCTTTTTCTGTATGTTAGGTATTTTCATAATAATGTGCCTTGGTGTGGGTCTGTTGTAATTTTGTATGTTTGGAGTTCTATAAGCCTCTTGTACTTGGTTTTCCATTTCATTCTTCAGATTTGGGAAATTTTCTGTTATTATTTCATTGAATAGATTATTCATTCCTTTGGTTTGTTTCTCTAAGCTTTCCTCAATCCCAATAATTCTTAAATTTGGCCTTTTCATGATATCCCATAGTTCTTGCAGATTCTGTTCATGATTTCTTACCATCTTCTCTGTTTGGCGAACTTTGTTTTCAAGATTAAATAATTTGTCTTCAATGTCTGAGGTTCTGTCTTCCAGGTGTTCTATCCTATTGGTTATGCTTTCTATGGAGTTTTTAACTTGGTTTATTGTTTCCTTCATTTCAAGTATTTCAGTTTGTTTTTTTTTCAGTATCTCTAACTTTTTATTGAAATGGTCTCTTGCTTCCCGTATTTGGTCTTTTAACTGTTGATTGGTGTGATCATTTAATGCCTGCATTTGCTCTTTCATCTCCTCCTTCAATGCCTACATTTGCTCTTTCATCTCCTCATTAGCTTCCCTGATCGTTTTAATTATGTACATTATGAACTCCATTTTTGACATTTTCTGCTGTGCTGTCACTGGGTTTTATTGATGTAGTATCCAGGTTTGTTTGGGACATTTTCTTCCCTTAATTTCTCATATTGGTCAGCTGTCAGTGGTACCCTGAGATATTGCAGATTTCCTCTATTGGCTTATAGTGTCCCAGTAGATTTCCAGTGTATCACCTCCCCGCCTTCAGTAGCCTGATGTCTTGGAGGAATTTGATAATGCAGTGCATCCGAAGAAAGCTGCCCCTAGCCCCCTACTGGTTTCAGGGTTTGGAGCTGACTCTGTGCGGAAAGGTTCTCACTGGGGGCCTGCACCGTGCAGCTGGCCGTGTGGGAGGAGCCCACCGCCGGAGTGAGGAAGGCTACCTGGGGAAGACTCTAGCTGCCCTGCCCTGCTCTGATAAGCCACCCCTATCTGTGCCTGCTGCCCAGGCCAAGTTTCGCCCAGTGGGGGAGACTCACCCCATCACTCTATTTTTGTCCAAGTCTCTCAAAGCCTCCCCTTCTTGAGTCCTGGGTTCTGGAGTGACTGGAGATGCAGTCACTCTCTAGGCCGCCATCTTGGATCACCCCGTGGAATAAGCCTGCGGCCGGAGTGGGCAGAGCCGCCTGGAGAAGTCTCTGGCTGCTCTGCCCTGATCCCAGAGGCTGCTTGCAGATCGAAGCTCTCCGTTGGCTCGGGGACTTGTGGCTGGCTCTATGTAGAAAGGTTCTCACTGGGCAGTCTGTTCTGAGAAGATAGCCTTGAAAGGCACCTCCCACCGCAGAGGTCCAGGCTGCTTGGGGAAGTCTCTGGCTGCCCTGTCCTGGTCCCTGAAGCTGCTTGCGTGCCGGAGTACGCCACGCTGGCTCCAGGACTTGGAACTTGTTCTGGTCAGAAAGGCTCTCACTAGGGGGCCTGCTCCGAGAACCTGGAGAAGCTGGCTGTGTGGGCGGGGCCCACCGCCGGAGTGCGCAGGGCTGCCTGTGGAAGACTCTAGGTGCCCTGCCCTGCTCCGATAAGCCACCTCTATCTGGGCCTGCCACCTGGGCCGAGCTTTACCCAGTGGGCAGACCTACCCGTGGCTCTATTTCAGTCCGAGTCTCTCAATGCCTCCCCTTCTTAACTCCTGGGTTCTGGAGCAACTGGGAGTGCAGTCACCCTCTAGGCCGCCATCTTGGATCGCCCCCTCGTTCATTGTTTTTTGAGGTTTCTAGGTTCCTCTTGCATATTTCATGATGCACTCCTGACTTCTGAAATCAGTCATTTCTCCAAGGTGACCATTTCGAGTTATTGGGACAGTGGTATACAAAATCTATCTGTGCTGAGTGTGGTTGGCTTTTGGAGTATGAACCACAGTGTCTTTTCAATCCATTTTGGTGCTGGGGACTGAACCCAGGGCCTCACCCAGGCCTCCTGCATGTCAGGCAGGGCCCCTGCACCCTAACCCTCACAATTCTTTTTGACTCATAGACAGGACGGTGTTAGGGTTTGGATTTGGAATGTCCCCCAACGGTTAATGTGTGGAAGGCTTGACCCCCCAACTAGTGATACTGTTGGGAGGTGGTAACTTCCAGAGGTAAGACCTTGTTGGAGGAAGGGTATGAAGGCCCTTCAAGGGTATGTCTTGTTCCTGCCTCCTTCTCCTCTCTCTGTTTCTGGCTGCCATGAGGTAGGCAGCTTTTCTCCACTATGCCCTCTCTTCCACAATGTTGTGCCTCACCACAGGCCCAGAAACAACAGAGTCAAGTGGCCATGGGCTGAAATTTCTGAAACTGTGAACCAAAATAAGTCTTTCCCCCTTTCAAGTTGTTTTTCTCAAGTGTTTTGTTACAGTGTCAGAAAGCTGACTAACAGAGGTGGCAGTGAATGAGAGAAAAATGAGATTGATTCCTTTACCACAATGGTTACTTTCTTAGCTTCTAGGACTACTGTGTGAAAACTTGTCACTTGTCTTGAGTTTATTGTGGAGTAAGCAACCTTGCTGTTCTACTAGGACTGAGAGGGTTCCCATTGCAAGAGACCTTCAGTGAAAAACTGAGAATGATGTGACATCTCATTACGATGTCTGGAATTCTGCAGCCCTATTGAAACCATGAAGGATGGTGCCTAATGGAAAAGAATAATAGCACAGAGTAGAGCTGAAGGGTGGAAAGAAACTGGGTCTTTGATGACTTCAGTGAACCGATTCTTGAAAGAACCATTCATTACTGTATCGTTTAGGTCATTTATAGCTTTCTTTGCTTACAGTCTAAGGCATTCTGCCTGCCACTACAGATGTGTATGTTGAATTAAAGCTCACTACAAGTATGTCCTTTGGCATTCAAAGCTCATGCATTATTGATATTAAAACTACTAGCATCAATAACTGTGGTTCTAAATTACTTTTGCGACACAACTTTTCCTTGAAAAAAGTTCTTTGGATCAGTAATTGTGAAAAGTTAGCCCATTGATCTCTTCAGCCTTCTCTCTCTTCATTCATTTTTCATACGTTACTGAATGTTGACGGTACACTGAATTCCGTGTTAGACTCTGGGGATCCAAGGGTGATACTGGACATCTCCTGCTCCTACCCTGGAGGCTCACAGTTCAAGGGAGTCAACAATGATGTATGAACAACCAAAGCGATGTCTGTGATAGGGCCAGCAAAGTGACAGACTTTCAGAGAAAAACACAAATGATTTCTAAGGATTTAGAAGGGGACATTTTCTGAAGGGGTTGGGGAAAGAGCAAAAACAACAACAACATCAACACGACTCAGTTTCTCACTAGGTTCTTACAATAGACTTCTCACACCAGATGTGCAGGAATTTTCCCCATTGACAAAGCAAGCAATGGTGTGGCGATGGACACTATCTACTTGGTGGAAGCATCAGATTCCAGAGGTGAAGATCTCAGTGCTGCAAGACTGCTCCCCACTTCAGATGCCATTTGCAGGTCTCAGCTTCCAAAATTCTGACTGGCCGGGTATAAACTGGGCTTCCCACAACTTCCTCCTTGGGTCCAATTAATTTACTAGAACAGCTCATGAAACTCAGGGAACACATTTACCATGTTATGATAAGGGAATTATAAGGGAGATCACAAAGAATACAGATGAAGAGAAGCACAGAGGAGGTCAGTGGGAAGGGAAGCAGAGTTGTCTTGTCCTCTCTAAGAACTCCCATGTGTTCAGCTGGGAATCCTGTGGGAATGCTCTGGGAATCCTGTCCTATAGGGTTCTTATGGAGGCTTCATTACATAAGCATGAGTCCTTAAGCCATTGGCCATCCGTGACAATCTTCAGCCCCTCTCCCCTCCAAGGAAGTTGGGGGAAATGGGCCTAGAATCTCAACTCTCTAATCTTGCTGTGGTCTTTCCATCACCAGCCCCCATCCTGTGGGTCACAGTCGACTCCTTAGCTTACAATAAGATGTGTAACTTGAATTGCAAGGATTTTAGCAGCCATGTGCCAGGAACTGAGAACAAAGACCAAATACATAAAAGTACAGATTGGAATTGGAAAAAGTTAAAAAGGAAAAAAAAAAAAAAAAAAAAAAAGAGGAAAAGGACCTTCTACACTGAAGGAAATGCAGAGGAAAACACATGGAAATGAGAACAAAATATTTTTGGACAAATGCAAAACCACCAAGATGTAGCTGGACAATGGTGAAGGAGGTTCCACAGTGGGACAGGAGGTTGGTGACATCAGAAGCAATCGACTGTGGGCATCTTTGAATGACAGGCTGTCGAGACACCCCTCCTCCACCAAAAGTCTTAAGCTTTTCCAGAGACCCTCACCATAATTGTTCTTATTAACAGAATATCAGCAGAAATTTCTACAAAGAGCTCAATGTGATTTGAGACTCCCTGTTTTTTATCTTTACTAAAGTATTCAAATCTCTATTTTATTTTTTATTTTTGTCCTTCAGATAAACTTTATTTATTTATTTATTTTGATTCATTGTACACAAATGGGGTACAACTGTTGTTTCTCTGGTTGTACACAAAGCAGAGTCGCATCATTTGTGTAATCACACATGTACATAGGGTAATGATGTTTGTCTCATTCTGTTATTTTTCCTTCCCCCACTCCCTCCCCACCCCTCATTTTCCTCTATAAATTCATCTTTCCTCTATTCTTGCCTCCCTCCCACCCCCTGTTATGTATCATCATCCGCTTAGCAGAGAGATCATTTGGCCTTTGGTTTTTTGGGATTGGCTTATCTCACTTAGCCTGATATTCTCCCTGTTTTTTGTAAGGGCTAAGTTGCTCTGTCTTGAAAAAGCTAAATTTTCCTGCTAACTTGATGGTGTATGACAATTGTTACTTCTGCTTTCTGTGGTAAAGGCTTGTGAAATCTTTGTCTAGTTAAAAAATTGGATTTTTCATGTAAACCTTCAAACCCCACCTCTCACTGATTATAAATTTTGAAGAATTTCCAGACTCTTGGTCCAGACATTTTTTAGGTGATAGCTGATCTGGACTGCTACAGCTAATAGCCCCGCTTCCTGAAAATTCCTCAGGAATCCAGTACCATCTGTTCTATACCAAGGCTAAGGATTTTGTATTGCAATCCTATTACAGGCTTCTTTTTTTGTTTTTTTCTTAATATTTTTAGTTGTAGCTGAACACAATACCTTTATTTTACTTATTTATTTTTATGTGGTGCTGATGATTGAACACCAGTTCCTCACATGTTCAGGACAAGCACTTAAACACTGAGCTACAACCTCAGCCAATTATAGGCTTCTTAACAAATAAAAATTAAATAAAATTTGTAAGGTTCGTCTTTTTCAAAAAAGTTCATGTTTGACTAAGTGAAGAGCATGTCTATCAATCATATTTCACTGATTCAGAGAAATAATGTTTTCTAAAAATCCTGTTATAAATCATTTTGGCAGTGAGGTACTCTTTCTCCTATTTTTCCTTCTCTTCCTCTTTTTAAGGAGATCTGGGTTTTGATCTATTAGTTTCATTTAGTTTTTTTTTTTTATTTCAAAACTGATATTTGATCTAGTCTCACTTAAGTCTAAACACAATCAATCAGAAATTCTCTTTATTAGATAACAACTTGGAATTCTAAATCATAGCTGGTTTTATATAGTCATTGATACTTTGGATCTGAAGTACAGTTTCCGGCCTAAAACATATTTAGTGATAGTTTCACTGCTTTTAAAAAATTATGTATGAGATCATGTTAGCAGCAGTGTTTTTCAAATAGAACATCTGGGGATACTGGCAAACCAGATGGAGGATGGATCCTGATAGGTGTGCTACCTAGGGCAAAACTTGAAAGCTTCTTAGACTCCGTTTTGTTCTGTGAATCTTAATGCCTTTTAATGCCATTGTTGGTTTAACTTCTTTTTTATTGGATAATAAATACAAGGAGAAATGGTTCAGTGGGACTTGAAAAAAAAAATCTATGCTTCGACTAACATGGTAAGCAATTTATGACATCTTTTTTTGTATTTTGTGGTTTAGGGATTTGCATATTATCTGAAAACCATGCAAATGGTCTTGGAGCAGGTAGGAGTTGAATAAATAAATGTCAATAACATACTGTACAGTGGTGTGTATGGCATTGTACTAGTTTCTTTTACTTATTTGTAACTCTTTATCACTGGAGTCTCAATCACTTTCTGTGCTTCTCTCAGGTGTATGAAGTCCCTGGTACACACATCAATGTTAGTTATTGAATGGGTATCAATTCCTGGTGGACGGCACAGAGGTATGGCATGCTTGAATATAATCAGACCATGATTTGGATTTGAGAATTTTTGACACAGGCTATTTTAAATTTGGTTTCTCTGGGTCAATTATTTACTCTATGGCAGTTTGATTTAATTTCTCAATGCAGATCAGACAAATACATTTTTGACATGGGAATTCCAAGATTACCTTGACCCTCTTGTGTGAGCCTGGTAACTGCTAACTACTCCTGTGGTTGGTTTCTGGACCATGCTTTGAAGATATTTAGGGAATGGAACTATGTAGCTTGGAGATCAGAGTTAATGCTGTAATTGGGCTCAGATGCCAGCTGGAAGCCACATTTAATTGCAGAATATAAAAGGAATGACAAGCTTTGGGCAATACAATTAAAATCCAGGGACAGAGAGAAAAGTTGACATCACTGAGTTAGGGGAAACTGTAACAAATACTAAATTCAGTAGAAAACCCAAACTCAGTGAGCTAGTGGCAAAGAAAGGGCTCAAACGTTTTTCTTTTTGATATAAAATTTCAGATCCAGGCAAATTCCAAGGCAATTTCTCTACAATTCCCATAAAAATTTTAATACTAATCCAACCATCTCATTAGGTAGATAAGAAGTTAAGGAAGCTGTGACCAGAACCAGATATTACTCTCCTATCACTTTTCTTCTCTGAACACTTTTGGGGGAAACCTTGGGAGAGTGGAGGAGGGTAGTGATGGGGTTTGAAGGCAGACTGGGTTTCAATACTGGTTCTGCCATTTCAGCTGCAATACCCTCTTATATAAAAATTAGAATAGCTTTTAGCTTTCTCTCTTTTTGTCAAAAATTATTTGGTGAAAATTAAATGGAGTCATGGCTGTGGAATGCCTAGTATAGGACATAACCTCAGGTAGGGCACAAGAAATAACCATTGATAGTACTAAGTGATGAGAGTCTATAATCTCACAACCTGTTAAATCGACACTCTTGAAACTGAGGGATTTCTGCAATGATAGATTTCCTTGAGCCATTATAGAAACTAGTCAGAAAGGGACAAGTATCTGCAACTATCAGCAGCAGGGCCAGGTAGCAGCTAGAATTATGTCCATAGGACCAGAGCTAAGAGTATTTATCTGTAACAAAAATTAAAGAGGGCATAAGATTGGTCCTGGGGAAAAGGAAGAGGAAGGAATAATCTAGAACATAGCAGAGCCTGGGGTACTAGGTAGGCAATCAGGAAGAGCAGGAAAACATATATTGGGGTTCAAGTGAGCAGAGGTAGGCACCTCTCTTTTAATACTCTTCTAAGAAGAGGCAAAGATTGGCTTGCTGGCAATCATTTATTTCTGTGAGATAGAACAGGAAGACAAGTAACATGGCATCTCTATTGTTTACCCCATCTCTGATCATTAGGAGCAATTGGATCTACCTATAAGGATTCAGGTGGAAGGTGGTCTGAGATACCCCATGGATTTCAAAAGTACAGAGAGCATGAAGGTTTGACTGTCTCTCTGCTGGGATTCCAGGGCATCTGCTAATTCAAAAGGGAAGTTCCACCTGCATCTCTAAAGGATTGCAAAGATAGTTTTGTGATTTTGGCTTGCTCCCCCATCATTCCCATTTATATTCACTGCTCCCATTTTAACTACTGGAGTCTTGTTGAGAAAGATCTGCATAAGGAAGTTTGCTTCCACCTTCTCCACTGCAGGGAATTTTAAATAAGAGCAGATTACTGAGATGAGAAGGTGATTGACTCCTAGACTCAAAGCCTTGTTCCTCCTATGCCTGGTATGAGCTTTTCCTCCAACTTTAACAAGTTGGGGTGTTAACCTATGAGATTTGAACTATCTTTATTATAATCAGGAGTAGGAGAATTGCAGAGTTTACCTTCAATAGAATTACACTGGACATGTAGGTTTTTGATTTATTGATTGTGGAGGTGAAAACAGAATTTATTTAAGCCATCCTTTTTCTGTTCGAATTCAGATTTTGTCCACAGTTTTGCAAGGTGACAAGATTATGTTCCAAAATATTTGAGCTCATGAATATATGTTTGGGAAATTCAGAGAAAGCATACAGTCTTCTTTTGTTTGGTTGCATGTCTTGTGTTTTGGAGAATTCAGTGAATTTGTACTGCAGGAAGTATGAACATCATTAGCATTTTTTCATTTAACACAAAGTAGTAGAGGGTGGTAATTTAGTCAACTTTTTCACCAGTACAATCAAAGACCCAAGAAGAGAGAGAGAGAACGGGAGAGAGAGGGTGCTTTCTGTTCACCAGGGACAATATATAAACCCCAAAGGCACACAGCCAGTGACCTACCTCCTTCATATACACCCTATCAGCCTACAGCTACCACCCAGTTAATCCGTTTCAGGGGATTAATCTACTGATTGGGTAGAAATTCTCATAATTCAATCATTTAATATCTGAACGTTCTTGCATTCTCTCAAAAGTGAGCTTTTGGGGGATGTCTCATATCCAAACCATAACAGGTGGTCAACATCTATCTTAGTGTTCAAAAAATGAAGGCCAGAATGGCAAAGTCACTTGCTGCTTCAAGAGAGTAGATATTATTATTAATTATGAATGCTCAAATGAAGCATTTAACTAAAAAGGACATATTTTTGCTATAAATCCATATGTATGTCTCAAAAATTGCTGTAAGTCCCAGCAGCACTTTTTGAGTTTATAATAACCTCAAATTATAATGATGTTCATTTTTTTGAATTGACACTTATACATCTGCTGACATTAGCTAATTTATAACAGTTTTTGATATTAAAAATAGACATCTAAAATCACCAACTGAATTAAAGCACAATATGTTATATTAAGTAAAACTTTTTGAGGGGTCTTCTGAAATCACTTAAAAATTAACTTTTTTTTGTTATTTTAATTATTATTTTTTTTAATTTAACTTTTAATATTTTACAGACTGCATTTTGATTCTCTGTACACAAATGGAGTACATCTTTTCGTTTCTATGGCTGTACACGATGTAGATTCATACCATTCGTGTAATCATACATGTACATAGGATAATGATGTCTATCTCATTCCACCATTTTTCATGCCCCCTCCCTCTCATTTCCTTCTACATTTCTAAAGTTCTCCCATTATTTCATAGGCACCCCCTTTTAAAACTTGAGCGAGGCAATTTTAAAAATTATTAAAAAAAAACTCTTTTTCAGCTGTGGCCATGAACAGCCAAAAAACTCAGAACAGTTTGTTCTGAGTGTCACAAACTGAGAAATAATTCTTTTCAAAGTAGTAGTTGGAATAAGCACCACAGTAAAGTAACTCAGTTTTAACAGTCAGTCATCAATAGGATCCTGCCATATATAACAAGCTCTGGTGTCTCACGACTCTATTAGTAAATCTTGTCAGAGGATTTAGACTACTCTGGCAGGTCTTATATTCCTGAACCCAAGTTCAACATCCAATTTGCAACTCTTGTGTGAAATGTGCACCCCTTCTTGGGAAGAAAGCAAACCATTCCCCTTGCCCCTAGATTAGTAATGTTCTCTGAATTTTATATTGGCTACCATATTGGCAGTAGGTCTATTTGGTATTTTATTGTATAAATGTGTCAATTAACTTGTTGCAGACAGTCAAGGTTAAGGTGCACTATTTCCATGCCATTTGAAGTTACTGACTGAGTAATAGTTTCTAGTTTTTAGGTGTATAGTGTAATTTATAGGCTAATTAGGAAGTTGTACCCATCATCAGAGCATCAGTGATTGCTTATTATACTCTTCCTTTGTGACATTATTAGAGTCAAAACTAGTTCAGACACGGATCCTGTCTGCCAAATGGATGGCCAGACATCGGGTCAGATTGAATTAATTTACACAGTTTCCCATCTGGTGTCTGATTCATTCTGTGAAGTTGCTGGAAACAGAGAAGGTCTACAGACGACTGCTACTAAAACATGACCATAAGTATGTGTTTTCTATCAAAAGATGTCAGTGTGAACCATGGCATTGCCCATGGCTCTACTCCACGTTTTGAAGAGGACTGATATAAACATCTTTTCCCTAACATTTCCTGACAGCAAAGTTTGTCCAACCTGGTCCATGTTAGTAAAAGAGATGATAGATTTCTTTAAAACTAACCACATATATTTATGGGGGGGTTTGTAAACTGTCCTGATTGGAGATAAAGATTCCAGAATAAGCCAGAAAGATCCAGTGATCCTTAAAACCTAATTGTGAAAATTCAGAGACAGTAGGCATTCCCCTGCAACATCAAAACACCCCCAAATGTGCAAACTCAGGAGCACCGAGACTGTGTCTAGCCTGAGTTCTACTGCCTGTAGTCTAGATACCCTCTGGACCTCTGCAAATTTTTGGACTCTGTTTCTGCTGATTAAAATGCATCCTTCATATCCTGGGTGAATCCTCTATCGTATGACCCATTGAAAGTTAGTTATACTTATGTTACTGAGTGAAAAAAAAATCTAATGAATAAAAAAACAAGTTTTTTTTTTAATGAGAATTTTAATATAATTGACTGGATAATTCTGGTGAAACTGACTTTGAGGTCAATAAGGGTGACAGAAAATGTTGATCATTAATCACTAGGGAAATGCAAATCTAAACCATAATGAAATGTCATTTCATGCCCATTGGAATGGTTATTATCAAAACAAAACAAAATAAAAAAAAAAAAGAAAGAAAACAAGCATTGGCAAGGATGTGGGGCAACTGTGTTCATCTTGACTGTTCATCATGGATGGGAATGTAGAAGGGTACAACCTCTGTGCAAAACGAGTCAACAGACCTTCAATGAAGAAACGCACAATTACCATGTGATCTGGTAACTCTGATTCTGGGTATTTATCCAAAAGAACTGGAAGTATTCATATAGTCACGTTCACAGCAGAATTATTCACAGTATCCAAAATGAGAAACAAGCTAAGTGACCACAGGTGGAGGGATGGATAAATAAACTGTGACATATAAATACAACAGAACATTGTTTAATCTTAAGAAGTCTGACATTCCACGACATGGGTGGACCTTGAAAACACTGTGTGAAATAAGCCAGACAAAAAGGATAAATATTGTATGATTCCATTTGTAGGACATCTCTAGAAAAGTCCAATTTATTTAGAGATTCTATAAAGACATGTAGAATGGAGGTGGCCAGGGACAGAGGGTGGTGGAGAAGGGGAAGTTATTGTTTAACAGGTATGGATTTCAATTTGGGAAGATGAAGAATGAGACAGAGGTTGGTGATAGTTGCTCAATATTTTCAATATGCTAAATGCCATTGAATTGTGCTTTAAAAATGGTTAAAATGGCAAATTTTATGAAAGTACATTTCAGGCTTATTCAGAATCTTGCAGGATGGACTTTTGTGTTACTAGATCTAGGTTTGACTTTAATTCTCTGCATTGACTTTGACTTTGATTGGGGCCCCTTTCCTGCACAGGCCACTTCCAAGGTTCTGGGAGAGGCTCCTGCAATGTGCTCACCAAATCATACACTTTTAAAAGTTTGCAAAATAACCTGTTTTCATGTGAGTCGATAAGGCCAGTTTTGTCTTTTAATTTTCCCTCTGTTATACTTTTACTCAGATCAAATGCCATTGGAGCTGCAGATAAGGAGTTGAATGAGGGATGTATTTAATTTAGCTTTGGAGGGATACGTTCATGTGCTTTTGCAGTCAGTTTTGTGTGCATTGTCCAGCTGCCAACCTTCGCTGTATAGGATTGACTCTGAGGAATGCTCTCTGGACTGACTCACCTCACCAGGTATAAGTAACAGGAGGGGTAAGAACAGGGTGATCTGTCAAAAAGATTCCACGGCGTCTGGCTTAGAAAATATGTAAAAATGGAGCCAGAAGCACCAACCATGCACAGTTCAAAGAGAATCTAAGATTAATCACTGACTATGAAAACTCAAAAAGCTCAAAAGTAGCTTGATAAAAATCTCTCCAAATTTGACGACAGGCTGAAAAATGTTACATGACATTACCAATATTGAGTCACGAAGGTGAAAGAAATTTTCTAAACCATCAATGATGAAAATGAATTTGATCTATCAAGCTATGAAAAATATATCGAACTCTTTTAAATTCTGTTATTTTGATAGAAAGTATTATGAAACTGTGGTGATAGGAAGAGGAGGTCAAAGAAGATTCAGATAAAGATACTGGGGGAAAGTATTACAGAAGTTAGTAGAAAAATATGTTAGTTTACTGAATTTTAGGGTGTCCTCATGTTTGCTTTGAAAAGTCATAATTTTTCTAATTTTAAATAAATATTCACTGTGATATCTATGTATACACTTATGATTTTTTTAACATAATTCTTAAACATTGTACAATCCTAGAAATTGGGTGTACTCTAGTGTAGGATTGAGGATAATTCTCTGGACTTGGTTTCTGAGAACTTAGAGATTGATAACTGCACCGTGTGAAGGGATATGCTGAGGATAAAATAAGTGTGAGTTTCTTGCACATAGTAGGGTTTCAATAATTGCTCAATTTCTTTTCTCCCATCTGAACTTTGTTGGTATAAATCTGTGATCGTAACTCTGACCTTTATATTTTTCTACTTAGTTAATTATCTTTTTATCTTCCCTGAGACATTCTGAGATCATTACCCTCCTACCTGGTTTCTGCCTCTGGCTTCTTCCTCTTCTAATCCATCTTAGTTTGACTGCTGCAGCGAGTTTTCAGAAAGTCAAACCTGATCTGAGTTAAAAATCTAATCCGCTTAAAAATCTTTAATGTCTCCCTTGGACGAGAGATAGAGCTGAAATGTCTCAGTATGGCAGTTAAGTTCCTTAATTTAAGGTCCTGACTGGGCTGGGAGCAGGAGCCACCTTCCACAGGTGGGGTCTCATTGCACAGGACCCAGGAATTATCTAGACTGACGGGGCTGGGAGGGCCATGTGCAGTGTTCCCATGTGGTACAAAGGCACAGGCGCCTTTGGGGAATGGCAAGCAGTGGCTCTGGACAGTGTATGTATCTAATATGTGGAACTGGGGAATGTGTGGCAGGGACAGACAGCAGAGGAGCTTCCCAGGATTGGCCTTGACTGCTGCCATGGTTGGAAGTGCTGTGTTCTCCAAGGGTTCATATGCTGGAGGCTTGGTGGTAAGAGTTGGTGGAACCTTTAAGAGGTGGGGCTTAAAGGATTACTGTAGATGTTGTGGGACTGATTAGCTCCCTCAAGAAAAGATTGTTGTAAAAGTGGGAACTCTGAAGCTCTCCCTTTCTGTCTGGCCATGTGATCCCTTCCTGTCACCTGTATTTTGACAATGATACCATCTGCACAGCCAAAGAGTCCTTCATCACAGCCTGAACCAAAGGGTTGCTCAACCTTGGATTTTCTACCTCAAAAATTGTGAGCTAAACAAATCTCTTTTGTTTATAAAGTTACCAGCTTCAGGTATTTTATTATAGCAACAGAAAATAGGCTAAGCCCTTTCTAAGGAAGTTGGAGGTTCTTTGGAAGACCAGAGGGATGGTGAAAGAACTTTTAAGTCCAGATGTCTTTCTTTTGACTTTTGAACTCTTATCTCCATCTTTGAAGGTTAATTTTTTGTGTGTGTTAACTTGGCTGGGTCATGGTGCCAGGGTATTTGTTCAAATACTATTTAGACGTTTCTATGAAGGTCTTTATTTTTGGATGGGATTGTTAGTGGACTTTGAATAAAGCAGATGACCCTTTGTAATATGGATGCGCCTCATTCATCAGCTGAAGGCCTTAAGAAAAAGAACAAAATAACCCTAGCAGGAAGGACTTGTGTCAGCAGATGTCAGTCTGGATTTGGACTGTTAATCTTTCATGGGATCCTAGTCTGGTGCCCTTCCTGCAGATTTGGGGCTTGCTAACCCCTACCATGGAGTGAACCATTTCCTTATAATAGATCCCTCTCTCCTCTGGAGAACCCTAACTACCCAGAGCCCAATTTAAATATTTCTCTAATTGGAAGTAAGTCATTCTTTATCCAGCCACTCCTGAAATACTTTCTGCATAATGTTCAGGATTCTGCACATGATTCATATTCATTTACATCTGCATCTCCCACAAATCTGTGAGTAACTTGGGGACCAGATCTCATTCATCATCAGAGACCCTGTGACTAACAGTGGCTGGTGCTTCAAAAGGATGCTCAATAAATATTTATTAAATGAATGGAAAAAACTAAAGAATGGATGAAGGGCTGTGTGTAGTCATAATTTCCATACTTATAATGCATGACATACAGCAGGCAATCAGTGAATATCTATGAGAACAATCCTTACACCATGGGTGATTATTTCCCACATTAGCCAGACATTACTCTAGGCTCTAAAAATACCATAGACCTGGCAAGAGCTCACACAATTTTACTTTTATTCAATTAAAAGGCTCCATTGAAGATTTCTAGAGCTGGCCTGTCTAGAGTTACCTACTCCACCATGAATTCACACAACAGACCTTGAGTTCTCTTTAGTTCCAAGCAGAGGCAGGGATCTCAGTAAAAGGAGTCAGAAGGTAGGAGGGACTGTTTATGGTGTCCTGAAGGTCACTGAGGTAGCTTCGGTTTCTCAGACTCCTCCCCAGCTCCCTGAGACCCTTAGGCTCCCCTGTGAAGAGCCCACAGCTTCCTAGGAACTGCTTCGACCTGATGTATTTTGAAATGATCGTGTGGGCTAATCAAGCCACAAGCAGGCCTTGGGGAGAGGCTCAAGGAAATATAATAGGCTGGGAGAAAACAAGGTAATAAATCACACATTTTTGACACCGCACAGTCGAGGGAGATGACTAGAGCGTGTTTGTAATTTATTTCCCCCTTTAAAAAAGTTCCTTCTTGCAGTGTGAACACAAGATCCTTAAAAATAAGTTACTAGCTTATTTGTCACTGCAGATACGGGCACATCAACATCTACAGGAAATTCGAGTCTCCTGGGGTGGGTGGCTTCAAATGGAAGACAATAGAAGTCAGAACAAAGACAAATTGCTCTATGCTGGGCTTTCCGATGAGCAGATCCAGAGAGAGACAATGTCAGGGGAAAGTAATTTCAGGTTTCCGGTTCTTACTCCTTCCTGAAGTCATTTTGTGTGTCCAGAGCCCACCTGTGGACCAGTGTCTGTAGCTGGAAGCCTCGGGCCTCCTCTACTTCCTTTTCATATCCTTTGTCATATTTCTTTCTACCCAAAGTGATATTTTTTGGATACTGTTAGCTAGTTGGAGATTAATAGGAGAGAGAGGTCCCCCAGGACACACAAACAAAAAGCCAGATCTCACCTTGCCTTCTTGTAAGCCTGGCTGCCAGAAGATTCCTCTGGCAGGTGCCTGCAGATACTAAAACCCTTTGGAAGTGATTCTCCTTAGTAGAGTTGACCACAATAGGCAAATATGTGGTAGCAGGATTTCTGTAACAGAGTGATCCTGCCGTACCCACCCCCTGCACCCCTTCCACTCCCACTCCTAATGAATTGCTCAGCAAGTAGGTAAGAAACTAGAAAAATGCAGAAATTGGAGCTGCTAAGCTATTCAGGCCACTGACAAGATGCTGCTAGTGGTTTAACCTCTTCAGTGCCTGCCCAGATGCTCTGCAGCTGTCAGCGGAGTTACCAGCCCTGAAAAATATAGGGCACTTATTTTCGGAAACATGCTCTATATCCGAAAGCACTCATGATGGAGAGATTCAGCCAGATGGCAGAAACTTGTCACCTGCCGCTGCAAAATCTCACTGTATGAAGCAGCGGACTGGGTGTGATCCATCATTATAAACTGGAGGTTTGCATCTTTCTTGTTCCCCTAGACACGTCCACCCCTTCCCTCACCTTCCCCGGGGCTCCAAAAACAAACCTAGATGTTTTTCAAGGGATTTTTTTTTTAAATGCTCAAAACAAAAAATTTCTCTCATTTTAATGGAAGGAAGCATAACTGGATCAAGCTGCTTTAGTGCTCACATGGACTTCTGTTAGGAAGAAGGTGCCGTGCCATCCGCTCTTCCCTTTGTCAACATCAAGTGAGCCAGGGGCTGACCTTGGCTTTCTATTCTGTGGCTCTGTATTGATGAGAGCCACTTTCCTCCTCTGAGAGCCATAATCCACAAAAGGATCTCTGAAAGTCCCTAATTTTACCATGTGTTACACAGCATAGCAATACTGACCTTGAAGAATTTTACAAATAATCGAGACAATATTATAAGAGTGGCCTGTTGTAAGTTGAAAATAACTGGAAAATGCATTTAACACACCTAACCTACTGAATCTTGCAGCTCCGCTTAGCCTACCTTAAGCATGCTGAGAGTACTTATACCAGCTTACCGTGGGGCAAACCCATCTAGCACAAAGCCTGTTTTATAATCGAGTGTTGAAAATCTCATGTCATTTGTTGAAAACTGTACTGAAAATGGAAAACAGCATGGTGTATGGGTAAGCTTTCGCACCAACATGAAGCCTAAATGTCACAAGTCAGGGACCATCTGTATACAGTGGTATCTTATTGAAGAACAGATGAGGGTATTCAATTCAGCCTGGACCTGAGTAGTCAATATATGTCATTACCTTTGAAGGTTAGGGCTTGAAACGCAAATATCCCAAGGAGAAGTTTGTTCTTACAGTGTCATAAATTTAGCAAGTATTCCCTGAGTCTTATTATATGCAGGTTCTATACTCAGCAGCATACGGTGCTTGTCCTGAAGTGGCTCACAGCCTAGGAGAGGAGGCGGAATTCAAGCATGGAGTGAAGGTCAGAGTTGTAATAGTGCTGGGCCCGGGAGGTTTGGAATACAGAGAGGAGTGTTAGCTCATGGTGGAGACCGGGCTGTGGAAATCTTCCAGAGGAAGAAGTATTTGCACAACCATTATGTCCCATCATCCTACATAGAATTGAAAATGTGGAACTTAATGGTTGTAGCTCTGGAGCCATTAGAGACTCAAGTAAGTCTTTTAAAGAGGGAAGTAATATAACCACATTCATATTTTAGAAAGGCAACTTGTGGCACCTGCATGGGGCTGATGACTACAGGTGGCACTTCAAAGAGTCACTGAACATCTAAATTGGCAGCAGCCATAGGGAGGGAGGAGATGGGAACTTATTTTGAAGGACTCCACTGGGTTGGGTCCCAGCTGGGATGCTAGGTGAGAAGAGGGCGATTCCAAGTTGAATCCAGAGACTCGGCTTTACCTCCAGGAGAGCGAGCGAGCATGTGGCTGAGAAGGGAACAGGGAGACTTTCGGCATAGAGTTTGAGATGCTTGTGGACTGAGGGATAACGTACTGCATGTAACTGAAAATTCAGAACTCGAGCTTGAGGATGCGAACGATCCAAATACTCATTATATAAGTGATATTTAAGTCTGGTGATGGCCTACAGAGAAGAGAGCAGGGGAAGAAAGGCTGAGGAGCAGGGCGAGACGATTTAGGCAATCAGTTCTCAAGAGTGGGAGGGCAGACGAGGAAGCAGTGAGGTGTAGGCATAAGATGCCCTGGGGAGGGGTGATGCAAAGGCACCCCAGAGGTGATTCAAAGGCACAATAGTGCAGGCAGGAGGCCACAAGTTCAGTTTCTACCTTTGCCTAGAACCAACCTCAATAAAAAAATGCCTAATATCTTAGCTTTCAATTATTCTTAAGTAAAATCTAATCCAATTACCTATAAATTCAAACTCTGAAGATAGGCAACCAGTTCTGGGCTGCCTGATGGTGTTTATTTTATTACAAGAAAGATCCTACTCTAACTGGCACTCTGGGGCTAGTTCATGTTCCTCTCAGCCTAGGGCTCAAACCACTTTTTCACCAAAGCCGCTCAATCTTCTCAGCCAGGCTATGAACTAGGCCGTACAGTGATCTCGTTTTATGGACGAGAAAACCGAGGCGTGGAGAGATTCAGCAATTCTCCTGAAGTCACACAGCCTGTAAATACTGACAGGTGAATGCCTGTCTTGCTTTGACTAAGCCACTCTGTAACCTTGACTAAACCTGAGTTACGACTCTTTATATTAAAATGAAAATGTAGTGTGAAGTTTCCCAACTGATTGCCTTTCCCAGTGTCATTTGAGATAAGGTTTTGGAAAAATGTGATTTGTTATGCATTTACCAAACTGTAAAGGTCTAGACCCCATGATGATTATATTGGTGACTGCCCATGGTGGAGGAAAGAAGTTTAGATTTAGAACTACTGGCTCTGTCTCCAGATAGAACCTGCCTGGTTCTGCTGTTCTCATTCTTATGCATAGTTAAAGAACTGAGCGCCTCATGGAAGTGTTCAGTTTTATGCTGGAGCAGAAATCTGAATGGGTCTCAAGATCACCCACACTCTGGTGAACTTCCCTGTACCATGTCCTCCTCTTGGATGTGGAAGGACCTGCTAATATCATCTTCAGTTGAATTAGCATGGAGGCAAAATTTTACCTCATGAGGGTTTGTTTTGTTTTTGGTTGGGCCCAAGAATTCGCTGGACATAAGGCAGAACAACAGGAGAAAAACATACAAATCTAACACAGCTTCAGATGGCATGAGAATATATGTAAAGAAATAAAGAAGAACCAAAAATATAGTTGGAGATGAACAATTATGTATTGAATTAGACAAAAAGTAGTTAAGTTGTGAAAGTATGATGAGGCAGAAGGAATGGGGTTAACTGGGGTTGCTAACTGGGTGAAGAAGTGGCTAGGGAGACAGGCATTGTCTCATAGGCGTTGCTTATACTGATTTTCCTTGACCTCAACTTCTCATCCTTGAGGTTAAGAATGCTGCTTTTCTTCTGGGACAGGGGGAACAGCTTTTGCAAGGAAATGCGCTTCATGCTTTTATGAAAGAAAAGAAAAATCAAAGTGATCTTTTTTGTACCTGCTGATTTTTAAATGCCTGTGACTCAAATGGCTAATGTCTCAGAGTGGTGTATTTCAGAGGAACACATTTTTCACTCCTACCTTGCCACATATAGCAAAAGTGAAGGGGTCTTGCAGATGTATTGAAGGGAGAGAATTCTCACTCACCGAATTAGGCCCTTATAAAACAGTCAACAAGCAGTAGTCTCTCTCCCGTTAATCTTGAGAAAGCTACTTGGGGTTCTGTAGATGCCAGGAAACAAATCTGACCAACAACCATATGTGCTTGGAAGAAAATCGGAACTTGAGATGAGACCACAGATCCCGCCGACACCTCATTTGTACCCTCTGAGCACATGGTTCAACTAAGCTTTGCCTTAACCTTAACACGTGAGAATGAGATAGTAAATTTGGGGAATTACATCCCCAGATTTGTAGTAATTGTTTATGCAGCATATAAGCATGATCCAAATCTTTGTTGACCTGTTTTTCTTTTTTTTTAAATGAAACATTTTAGTAAAAACTATAGAATATGTTTTAGGAGAAGCATACAAATATCTGACCTGGATCTTTAAACAACTTCTCAACACCTGAGAGTAGATGCCTGCATTGACCACTCTCTTTGTGGTATGGACAGAGCTGATGGCAGCTCAAAAAGTTGCAGGGACCCAGGCTATGACAGCACCAACTAACCCTGGGTCATTTAGAAATGACAAGTGTACAACAGCATATTTTTATAATACAAATTAATATACAGTCTTCATGGTGCACAGAAATCCAAAAATTATAACTTTCCCTGAACATCATGATCATAAATAGTGCTCTTTGCTGACCTGAGATCTGATACAGGTGGGCACCTATGTTGTGAGAGTCCAAGAGCAGTGGGGACCAGAAACACAGAGAGGCAAGAATTCACGAACTTATCAGTTGGTCACACTTCTCTCACGAAGATGTTGGCACCATGTTCACTTTTATTGGGTGTGTATAGAAGGCAAGTTGAACATTTTGTAAATTTTGACTTTGCTGTGTTTACTTGCACAAAAGAGAACTGGGTATTGCATGATCTTGCAGTGGCCGTGGGCTCCTGAGTCTGCTGGATCTGGGAGTTTCAACTAATGTGAGATTGGTGGCTGTGATTTCCTGCTTCTAAGAAGGAGGATTTAGTCAATCTGGGTCAAGTTATCTGGGACATCAAATAATTCTTAAAGAGAAACCTTACATTTTTTCTATTTTTAAGAGCAAATGAAACTGAAACATGTCTATCAAATTTTGCTCAAGTTTGTGAAGGTTTAAGCCCTGGGGTGAAAAAAGATAATCTGATAAATATATATATTTTTTTAATCAGGAGATTTACTAACTTTATGAAGCACTAAGACTGCAATATTTTAATTTTTGTTATGGAGAACTTTTAAAACAACAGAGTGAAGAGAATAATAAGGAACCTTATTGTGGCTTGGATATGGTTTGTACCCCCTGAAACTCATTTTGAAATTGAATCCCCATTATAACAGATGAAGAAGTGAAACCAGGTGGGCACTTTTAAGAGGTGATTAGGTCTTTCCCTTCATGAATTATTTAACCCATGAGTGCAATTATTGTATTAGTGGGTTAATGGGTCATCTTGAGCATGGGTCTGCTATAAAAGTCAGTTTAGCTAGGTCTCTATCACATGCTCCTTATCTCTTGCCAGGTGATGCCCTGAGGATCCTGGGAACTCTACCAACAATAGACCATCACCAGATACAGCCCATGAACCACAAACCATGAACTTCTTTTTCTATATAACCACCCTACCTGTGGTTCTGCATTATTAGCAACAGAAAATGAACTAAGACAAGCCTGATGAACTTATCTTGAAGCTGCAATGATCATCAACTCATGGTCAATGTTTCCTCATCCATCTCGCTTCTGAATTTTCTACCCTAGCCTGGATTGGAGAATCTAGTTTTTCTATCCCTTCCACAGATTTTAACAATGATCTCAGAGCAGGAACACATGCACAGATTTGAGAAGAAGCCATACCTCTGGATTTCAGGGGGAAAAAATTACTTTCTTCATTCACACTTCTTGTCTTCTGAGTCATCACAGACACCAGTTCTAGAAGAGGGGACGATGTTCTCAGCCAACGTTAAATATATCCAGCAGGGATAGCATAAGGGAAGCTGAAGAACAATCTCATTTTCTTTTCCCACAACAGCCTGTATTCTTACTGCATTTCCTCTCTATCCTTCCTAGGGAGGTGTCAGAATCATGTCTGGGACCAACCAAAAGGAAAAAGCCAGCCTCAATCTTTATCCTAGAATTGGGGTCCATCCAGTGCAGGAAATGAGCACCTATTCCATCTCTCTGCCTTCAGGTCAGCTCTTGAGAAAAGAAAGACTTCTCACTTTAAAAGAAACCAACAGAGAAATGCTAGAACCTATTTCAACATTTGTCACTCTCAGGAAATTCTGTCCCTCAACGTCTGTCTTTTCACTATGCCTGTATCCCTGGTTTCATTTCAATCTGGTGACTTAAGAGGAAAGTCATATGCTTTACTTGCCGAAGAGATTTTTAAATACTTGGTAAGCATCATACTTTGTATAGACTTTCACATGAACTCTCCCAGTCCTTATTAATGTGGGTATTGTCAGGTTTATTAGTTATCCAGTCATCCTCATACATCTCTGAATCTTCTCCAACCTTCGACATCCCTCTTAAGGTGTCAGACTCTAAACTAAGATGCTCCAGAAGGCATTGAGAATAGAAACATAACACAAAGCTTGTGTTCTTCCATTTATGACTCATGTGGGTTATTACTGTCTAAGAACATCAAACTGTTTTTTAAAAATTAGACAGTGTAAATGTCATGGAAAAGAGGCAGAAGGTGGTATCTGTTAGGGTGTAGAGTATTTATCTTGGTTACTGTGGAGAGCAATTTTTAAATGAGTTTTTATCTTCACAAATTTCCAATATTTAGAAGCATGCGTTGAAGAAGGCCTAAGTAACTCAATCTTAGAATTGTCTAGTACAGAGGCTGGACCCTCTTCTGTCAAGTTCAGGTTGTAAACACTGGAGGTTGTGAGGCTGTGTGGTCTCTACTGCAATGCCTCACTTCTGCTATTGTGGCTGGAAGCAGCCACAGACATTAATGTGCATGAGTAGGCTTTGCAGTGTTCCAATGAAACTTCACTTATGGGCAGGTAATCTGAAGTTTTAAGGTTTATGTGTCATGAAATTCTTATTAAGATGATTTACAACTACTTAAAAATGTAAAACCTGGGTTTTTTTTTTAATCTTGCAGGCTACCTATAAAAGCAAGTGATTGGCTTGGACTGATCTGTGGGGTGTCATTTGCCCATTCCTGTTTCAGAATCTTCCAATGAGCTCAAGTGAAAAGGGTGAGAACATTAGGTAGAGAATCTGTGTCACTTAATTTTTTTCTCTTATTACAACATTTTTTTTTTAAATGGGTGCTGGGAATTGAACCTAGGCCTTGCACATGCTGAGCATGCTCCCTACCACAGAGCTCCACCCACTAGCTTATTTACTACAACATTTAAAAATGAGAATGGCAATTGCTCTTTTTTGTTTTGAGTAGACAACACCCCAAAAAATCTATAGGAAGATTTTAGCAGGTAGGACCTCCCTGTAGCACTTCTATTGATCATGAAACCCAACTCATGAGGCCGAGGGTCCTTTTATATCAATGTTGACCATGTTTTTAGAAACCCACATTGAGACTTATGGGCTGATACAAATTTATGTTTCAGATTTATAAATTTATTAACATGAAATGTCATAAAATTATGGACATTACATGGCATTTAGTTATATAATTAATTACAATTGGAATTTTGTACCTATAGGTTCGATATCTGAAGATTTAATTAACCGAGGATCAAAAATATTTGGAAAAAAAAAAAAGAGGTGTCATAGCCAGGCATGGCGGCACATGTGTATAAGCTCAGTGACTAAGATGTTGAGACAGGAGGATTACAAGTTTGAGGTCAGTCTCAATAACTTAGGAAGACCCTGTTTCAATATTTAAAAATAGAAAAGCTAGGAATGCTGGTGGTAAATGACCCCTGGATCCAATCCCCAGTACCTGCTCTACCCCTCAAATGGTGTCCTTATTGAACATGTACAGACTGTTGCTCTTGGCATTATTTTCTAAATGATACATTATAACACCAATTTATACACTGTTATGATTTGAATCTGGATCATCCCCCAAAAGCTCATGTGTTGAAGGCGTGGTCCCCAGTGCAGCGATGTTGAGAGGTAGGAAGTGTTTGATCACGAGGGCTCTGAACTCATCAGTGGATTAATCCATTGTTGGGTTCATAATTGTGTGATTGGGCGGCTATGGAAACTGTAGGTGGCCTAGTTGGAGGAAGTGGGTCACTGAAGGAGAGATTTCAAAAGGTTTATCTTGTGTTCAGCCCTTTCCTTTCTGTTCCTCTGCTTCCCTGCTTCCATGAGGTGAGTAGCTTTGTTCTGCCACATCCTTCTACCATGATGTCCTGCCTCACCACAGCCCAGATACAATGGAGCCAGCAGACTGTGGACTGAAATCTCTGAAACTAAAATAAATCTCTTTTTAAAGTTGTTTTTCTCAGGCATTTTGTCACAGTGATAAAAAGCTGACTAACACCCAGAATATTTACTTGTATGAGGTATCATAGGTCATCTAGAGATGATTTAAAGTATATGGGAGGATGTGTGTAGGTTCTATGCAAATACTCTACCATTTGACATGAATGACTTGCCCACCCGTGGATTTTAGTATCAACATGGAATCCTGGAATTAATTTCCTGCAGATAGATACAGAGGGATTAATTAAATTTTAAGGAAAAATGTCAGAACTTCTCTGAAAACTTTAGGACTTAGGATAGATATGAAGAGAGTCAGTAGAGTGTTACTTTTGAAGTTACACTTTAGTGCCCTGGTATGTGTGAGTGGTCTGCCATCCTGTACCACAGCCCAACTGACCCTGCCTGTCTGAAGATGGAGCCTGTATTTCTGTTGTGGATGAGCAGTTTGGAATCTTGTTGGCACTTGTATCCATTATTTCCATCCTTGCTCTCTGATGAGATACTGAGAGTCTTTCATGGCTTTGAGATGTAACTGAGAAAAATAGTACATAATATGCTTTAAATAAGCTTGTATCTTTTAATCTCTCAATTTGAAGTTCAGAACAAACCAGAAAGTCATTTTGTTCTTGGAAAAGTAATCGACTTTGCCTAAGTGAAACCAGCTGACACTGTGCACTGATTTTGTAAATGTTGAGGTCAAATATTGAATTCCTAGATAGGTCATTGAAAATAAATTGAACTGCAATAGGAACTTTTCTTACAATTAACCATAGTCTCAGAACCTTAAGCATAATGGTGTCGTAGTTGGTCAAAATGAATAATCTTTCAATTATGAGGTAGAATCTCACCATTTTGGGACTAGTAAGATATTATTTGACTCTGACATAGTACTTCTGGTTTCCAATGCTGAGAGGATTTATAGTTTGAAAAATAAAAGGGGTTTCTACTGGAAGAGGCTTCCTCATTTGAAGACTAAATCATGTAATGACACATGGAGGGTCATTTCATCTGATTTATTTTATTTTATTTTAGTGGTGCTAGCAACGGAAGCCCAGGTTCTCATACATGCTGGCAAGTGCTCTACCACTGAACTACGTCTGCAACCACACTTAACAGCCATTCTAACTGGAATGGAATCAGATCTCAAAAAGTTAATCTCTTAGAAATAGATAACAAAATAGTGGTTACCAGATGCTGAAACAGTTAGGGGGCTGAGAAGATGAAGAAAGTTTAGTCAGTGGCTACGAAGTTGCAGTTGGGTAGGAAGAGTAAGTTCTGGTGTTCTGTTGCACAGGAGAGCCACTATGGTCAGTTATGCTTTGTGTATTTCAAAAAACTAGAAGAGAGGATTTCAAATGTTCCACCACAAAGAAGTCGTAAGTGTTTGAGGTGATGAATATACTAATCACCCTGTGTATTCATGTGCTGAAACATCACATTATACTCCATACATTTGTAAAATTATTATGTCAATTTAAAATAAAATGAAACTAAAATATTTTAAACTGACAAATACTTATTTTTCTTTTAAATGGCAGAAATTCTGTAGTAGAAGTACACAGTCAAAGTTTGATGAGCACAGAAGAGATAGTAATTAATTATGCTTGATGGGCTTAGTGAAGATTCTACAGGGAAGACACCTGAACTTGACCTGGTAGGAGGAGTAGGATTTAGGCCAATGGTAGCTGTGGTTGATAGGAGGACATGGGGGAGGGATAATCTTCCAGACTAGTAAATTTCAAATTTTTTGTTTCCAGGCGTCATTTATACTCGTAAATATGATTGAGAACTCCAGAGAGCTTTTGATTTTATGTGTTCTATCTACTGATATTTACTGTATCAGAAGGTAGAACTGAGAAACATTTGCATTTTAAAATATTTCTTAGTTTCACTTAAACCTAACAGATGTATTACCTGTTGTCATCAATAATACAGTATTTTATGAAAAACAAACACACTTTCTAAAACACAAAATTTAGGTGAGAAAAGCGGTCTTACTTTACATTGTGACAAATCTCTTTAGTGTCTAACTTAAAAGCAGCCAGCCAGTTACTCACATCTGTTTTTGTAATCAATCTATTGTGATAACACAGATTATGAAGTCTCTGGAAAACTCCATTGCATACTTATGAAAGAATGAGGGTGAAAAAGACAAATGACACCCTATTATCATGATGAAAATAACTTTTCCTTTTTAAGCCACCTAAAAGATTCTCAAGGACCCTCAAAGGGATATTCAGGGATTGCTAAACTGTACTTTTGAGAATAGTTGCTCTGTGTGGAGGACTAGTGTAAGCCAAATACCAGGTATGTTAGTATTCTCTGAGCTTCTTCCCTGAAGAAGGGTTTTGGTACAAAAGCCTCTAAATCTCCAGGGGGAACTGGCACACACCCATTGGGGTGTCCAATGCACGATCTCTCTCCAGAACTCTCACCAATATGGCCACTTCCATGCTGGTTGCCCAGTGTGTTTAAGGCTGACCTCCTCCACCACATTTGATTTTCCCATGTCTTGTCTAATTCAGAAAACTCATCTCCATAGTGTTCCTCTCCTTCCCTGCTCATCTTCTGCCTCCTGGTCCTGAGCATTCTTTCTTCTTAATATTATAGCATTTCTAACACTACTCTACATGTGACTGCTCTATTCTCTAACCTTTACCACAGGATCTGATAAAATGTACTTATTGGTATGTATCCATCCAGTTTCAAATCCACACTATAGTTACATGCTGCATGACAGACCACATGGATGATGGTGACCCCACAAGTTGGTACATACCACCTGGTGACATTTGTAGCTGTCTTAGTTTAAGTACACTCTATGACAACTTCCTGTTTCTTATCCCCCATATTGGGTTAAAAGATACTCTTCCAGGGATGGAGGAGGCTACGTCATTGACACAATGACAAAATTGCCTGATGACATATTTCTCAGAACATCTCTCTATTATGAAGGGATGCATGACTGCAACCCTCTTGTTCCCTCAAGGTGAAATTAAAATTTTTTTAGGTAGCTTTAATAGTGTTAATCAAAATGCTATGAGTACAGCGATGTGGGTCACAAAACAAGTTGAGAGAGTCAAGACCAGCATCTTACAAAAACGATGACAAACTGAAATAGAAAATACTAGAGTGCATTGCAAGTTGCTCTCAGCATACCCACCATCTCAGGAAATTCATGATATATTTTTTGTACACGTGGAAGCATGAATGTGGATCAGGTTTTTGTATGAAATGCATTTCTTATTGTGGCTCATGGTCAAGTTTGAAAATTAGTTTCTCAAAAGCCTCCTCCTGCTTCTTTCTTCTCAAAGGCAGTTTCTCCTGGGACCCACTGGATCTCCAGCCAGGACAAGTTACTGCCAGCTCTTTGTAAGCCTAAACATGTTTTTCTTCCCTTTGAGCCTCAGCTCATGCTTTCTACTTCTATGACCAGCCTATTTATTTATTTTTTTCTCCTCTACTTGGTGAGGACTTATCATTTAAGATTTAGCTGAGGGTTGCCCTTTGGGGAAGTTTCTCTGTCTCCCCATCCTGTAGCCCCTATCTTGGCCCACCTGGGGTTACTTCAACTTCTGCAGGGTCCTGTGAAGAATTTTGAGAACTATATAACATGTTGTTCACTGGTTTGATCTCTTGTTTTGGTTTGAATTTGGATTGTCTGCCCAAAGGCTCATGTTTTGAGGGCTTGGTCTCCCATTGCAGCAATGTTCACAGGTAGGACTTTTGGGAAGTGACTAGCTCAGGAGGGCTCTAACCTCATCAATGGATCAATCCATTGATAACAGAATGGATTATTGTGAGGTGGTGAAAATTTTGGTGCTGGGAAAATGATGGAGGAAGTAAGTTGCTGGGGGTGTGCCCTGGAGGGGGATTTCTTGTCACCAGCCCCTTTTTCTCTTTCCCTCTTCGCTCCCTGACTGTCATGAGCTGAGCAGTTTCCCAGGGCCATGCCCTTCTGCCATGATGTTCTGCCTCACCTCAGGCCCAGAGCACTGAAGTCAGTCAACCATGGACTGAAACCTCTGAAATCATGATCTGAAATAAATATTTCTTCCTCTCAGTTGTTTTGCTCCGGTATATAACACAGAGACACAAAACTTACTAATAGACTCTCCTTGTGTCTGGGCTCCTGGAAGACCAGGATGGTATCTTTTTATGGCACCAGGGCAGTCCTGAGTCAGAATAAAAGGTCAGTGCACTTTTGTTAAGGGACATCACCAGTTATGCATGCAAAGTTCTGGAGCTCTGGAGTACATTCTTGACAAATTTCTGTTTCTCATTCCCCACATTGGGTCAAAAGATGCTCTTCCTGGGATGGAGGGACTACTTCAGCATGCTCCTAGTGGTGGCTCCTGCAATGTTTTGTAGATGCCGATGGATGATACATCAACATAATATTTTAAAAGCCTGTCTCCCTCTGTCCAATCACTTCTACCCTGGGCACTTCCTGATCTGGGTCAAATTTCTACCCTGTGGTCTCCTAGTACTTTTTGCTTCCAGCTTTCACCCTTGCAATTTTACATTTACTTTTGTGTTTATGTGATTAATGTCTCTAGACATATTGTAAGTTACTCACAAGGATATATGTTCCATGAAGCCAGGAATTCAATTTGTTTTGCTCTATCATATCCACAATTAATGTTGAAAGAATGAATGATGATGTGAGGTCATGCATGCCGAAGACCTGGTCGTTAGACCGGGTGAGAAATAGGAGCCAGTCTGAAAGGTACAGGTCCTAAAATGGTAATGATTAATCTTAGCTGTCAACTTGACTGGTACATTTGAGCCAGATAGTTGGTCAAACATTATTATGAAGAGTGTTTTTTCCATGAGGGTGTATTTTTGTGAACAAGATTAACATATAAATTGATTGACTTTGAATAAAGCAGATTGACTTCCATAATGTGGGTGGGCTTCATCTAATCAATTTAAAGATTGAATAGAACAAGAAATTGACCTTTCTTTGGGCAAGAGATTAGCTCTGCCAGCAGACAGGCTTTGGATTGAACTCAATTATCAGTGCCCTTAGGTCTCCAGCCTGTCAGCCCATCCTGCGGATTTTTACCCCTGCTAGTCTCCAGACTACCAGAGTCAATTCCTTAAAAGAAGTCTCTTTCTCTATGAATACATACAGGGAAAAGTGGGTTACTTTTCCCTGTAGAACTCCCACTACTCAAACTCTGAAGTTTACATGCTGTCCTGATGCATTGGGTTTTATTCCGTATGTACCCTGAACTTTATCTCTGGAGAGGTTGGTTCCCACTCAGGGGACAGGAGAAGTTGCCCTGTCAACCTGACTCAATACCCGGAGCTGCAAGTTCATTCAAGATTTTTGGGGAAAAGTGACTTATATATTACAACATAAACTAGAACTCAGAGTGGTATATATTGGATACACTAAACAGGGAATTTCAGAGGCACAGATTAGCCCTCTGCCAGTAGATTCCTTTTTGGGATTGCCTAACTTGAGTCTCAGAATTCCTTAGTACAGATGATCCCCCACTTGCAGTGGGGTCCTGTCCCCCCAAGACCATCTTCAGTTGAAAAGGTCAGTAAGTCAAAAAATTCATTTGATACACCTGACCACACATCTTGCTCAGCAACACCACACATGGTAGAGTGCCCAATTTCCCCTTGTGGTTGAAGGGCTATCAGGGAGTCCAGCATCATGACAGAGGACTGGACCTCATATCATTAGCCTGGGTAAAGATCCAAGTTCAGAATTTGAAGTACCGTTCCTACTGAATGAGTATTGCTTTTGTACAATTGCAAAGTTGTAAAGTCCTAAATCGACCATTGTAAGTTGAAGACCATCAATCAGTATAATATGATGAGAAGCAGCATCAGCAAGAGAGGAAAGAGAGAGGAAATTTTAAAGGTGTATTTCTGCAATCCTACTCTGTGAGCACAGTGGAGGCTCCACGGTGGAGGCTGGTGGGGAAAATGGAGAAGGGGTGATGACAACAGTCCAGGAGAGTGGGATGGGCCTAGGGATGGGGGTCTGTCATACATCATTTCAGGGCCAGCTCAGGCTCCTCTCCAGGATTTTCTTCCTGACTCCCCTGAAAGTGAACTTTTCCACAGTCCTCTATACTCTGGAGCACCTGTCATCTGGATTTATGGACTGGACAGCCTTAATTCAAAATTCCCCAATTCGAAGTACTTCTCAAACTTCTTAAGCTCTGCAAATGGAAAATCCCATATCCGATCTCATTTGATGGGTCACAGTTAACATGAAAGTGGGGCAGGCCAAATACACCCTCCAGCTCCACTTGCTGTCCCTTTTTTTCCCTTCTTTTTCGCTTACTTTAAGAATCACTAATTCCATAGGTCACGCAATACTTTATTCATCTCCCACTCGCTCTGCTGTGGACGTCACCTCTAACGTGAGGGTGTGATGATAATGGTTGCCTACATTTCAGAGACTTGAGGGTCTTTTTGTAGAAATCACTGCCTCTTCACTTACGACTGCACAGGTGTCCCATAGTTGACCTTTTGATTTCAGAGGGGCAGAAGCTTCACCTGTAGATCATACTAATGCCACCATTTTCTGAACATGCATTCCATGAGAGATTATGCATACTCAATTGATTACTTCACCTCCAAACACTTTTTCAGCCTGTTTCATTATTCCATAACTATCTTTAAATCCTTCCTCAGGTAGGTGGATTTGTGATCTAGCTTTCCCACCTCCACACTTGACTGCCTTGCCAATAAACTCTTGTGCTTTGCAAAACTTGTTTCAGGGATTGGCATAGCTGGTGGCAGGCAAAATCAGTCTGGTTTGGTAAAAATAAAACAAAGACACACTAAAAATATTGTCTAAAATCACTGTCAGGTTATGTATATAAAGTATATGAAAGATAAATGAGTTTTATGTTTAGACTTGAGTCCCATCCCCAAGATAGCTTATTATGCAAGTATTCCAAAGTTTAAAAAATCCAAAACACTTTGATGCCAAGCATTTTGGAAAAGGATACCAAATCTGTATAGCAATTTGTTCCAGAGTATACAGGGCTAGACTTGGAGCTCTCTGAGCACAAACTGTGGGCCTTATTCATCTTTAATTTTCTGTTGTGGGTCCTTGGCAAATCATTGTTGCTTGAAAGATGGAATGACTGGCATCAAATGTCTGGCACTGCCACTAACTGAGAAAGCAAATGCAAGAGTTGGAACATATTTGGAAAGAAAGATACTACACTCAAACATATCCCTTATCATTTTATTATTACTCCTACTTATTATTATTTGACCTAGTAATTTCTCTTCAAAGGTCCAAAAAGTTAAAGTAGTTCTATTATCTGCATTTTAAATGACACAATTTTGAACCAGGAAATTCTTAAGCAATGAGGATTTAGTTGTCATTGAATTACCTCTCATCTATTAGAACATAATATATTTTTAAAATAATAGTTCCCCAGAACAGAACAACTTAATGTGGTAGGTTTATATTGTTTTAGTATAATTAGTTTGTAATGTTGTGGCTACTTACTGGACATGCTCAATTTCATCATTTTTTCTAAAGTCAGTCCACAGAACTCAGGCAAAAACATTATAAGCCAAAGCTTTGTCATTTCAAAAGAAAGTCTTACCTTCCAGGTTCAAACAGAAGGACAAGAGTGTGGCTAATTGCCATGTGCATAATTTTTCGGGGTTAATGTAGGCTAAGTGTTTTGGTGGGAACATTTCTTCCCCTGCATCCTTATTTCATTGTTTGAGTCTTGGACATTTAATCCATTCATATCTTAAAATATGAATGAGAAAAGTTGTGCTTATCAAGTTTCCAGATATTCCAAAAGTTACAAAGAGCGTTGTCCAAGGGCAAGCAGCATTTTGATAACAATCCCAATGGTTCAGGTGTCCCCTCTCTGACTTAGTAATTCAAGTCTCTTGTTTCCTTACCTCAGCACCTTCTTAAAGCTATGCAGTGGATGCTGGGAGTAGAAAATGCATAATGCTTTTTACAAGACTTTCTCAGATTTGAAAATATCTAAACAACAAATATAGAAATAGCAAATTATCTCCTTTTGATATCACTTTGCCAGAATGGTCTTTTAAAACAGAATGCAATAATGGTATATTTTATACCCCTCCTTATTTTATGTAATAAATCGTAAAATATACATTTAGCATACTAACAACAATAAAAAAATGCTTCTATTTTAAAAGAAAAGAAAGGCTTTTGCAATCCTGCACCTCAGCCTTTCCACTTTGCATTTAACATGTCAAAATCACTATGTGAATATGGTTTTTCAATTCATCTTCTTAAATCTACCAAAACACCCAAGAGGTGAGAAAAAGAGTGGGGGGAGAGGAATTAAGAACACTTACCGCTGGGGTGAAGCGAGGACCCCAGGATGACAGAACAGAAGCAGAGTCCGAGGCAGTGGAGGGAGCCTTAGACAAATTCTGGTGAGACCTCGTTGCAGGACGAGAGGGCCTCAGACAGGCCCCTGCTGCCTTCGGTGCCTATTCCTGGCGTCATCTGCAGAAGTCAGCTTCAGAGCTCTGGAGGGGAATCTGGCTTCAGAGAATCCTAGCCTCAAACTGCATTTGGGGAACTAAATGACTGGCTGCTGGGTCACCTGGACCCCAATGGCGAGGATTCCCCGTGCCAGAACAGGGCTCCCTTGGGGAGCACTCTCTGTAAAGTCCCTTCTTACTCCTGATAACATAATAACAAAAGTTGCCATTTATTGTGTTCTTATGGTGTCCCAGGAATAATGTGGGTCTCCGATCAGCCAGTTTTCCATTATTTAGATCTGTCACTAAATGTCACTTTTAGGTGGATAGTCATTATAAAAAGGCAGAAACAAACCCCTCAGATCCTTTGGAAATGGAGCTGTGCAGTATTTCAGAGGAAAGGAAACACAGTGTTTCTATCATTTGATCATATTTGAGGTTTTCACGTGGATTCAAGACAACCAGTTCCAATGCACACAGACACGTCCAGGTGCACACATGTATACACACACTCACACATAGTGTATCTTGCTTCATAAAAAAAGAAGCCTTAAGCTTTCTGTGCACACTTCCTGATCTAACTAGGTCAGTGCTCAGTATCACCTTCAATTGAAACACTGTGAAGCTCTAATTAAATAGCACCTTTCAGGGTTTTAATTTTATAAATGTACATTTGTTTTTCTAATATCTGTTTCCCCCAATTTTAAGTTCTGCATCTGCCAAACATCCCTTCTTTCCTTCCTCCCTCCTTTCTTCTTCCCTGCCTCACACCTCACTCTTTTCCTTCTTTTCCCTCTTTGCTTACATTCTTCTCTCCCTCCCTTCTCCTCACCCTTTTTCTCTTTCGCTCTCTGTTCTTTCCTCTCTCCTCCTCTTTTTTTCTCCTCCTTCCTCTTCCCTCCCTTTCTTTGTAACATCTCCCCCACTACTGGGTGCACCATGCCCAGAGGTATCATGTTGATACTCTCACACGTAAGTCCATTAATGGAGGACTGCTGGCAGAGACAGGTCCCTGCAGCGCCATCGCCTTGCAGAAGGGAACCATACATGCACCTGTATGCACTTGGGGTCTTCTTACTTTAGGGAGAGCAGGTAGGGTCTTTCTTATGACTGGGCTGTGAACACATCCCCAGCAGCTCCCATCCATAAATATTGAATCCTTGGCTTGGTATGCACCAGCTAGCAGAGAAGACTTGGAGGAGTCTGAGTTATTACTGGGTCCCAGGCATCATGCACACGGGTACATATGATAATAAGGAGGTGCATGTGTGGACTTGATATGGACCCAGACGATACCTAGAGGGTCTCGTAAACATGCATATCCAAGGACAACCACACTAAATATCACCTTCCTCTGAGTTTTATGATCGCTGTTGACTGGGTTCACCATGCTTTTGTGCTGAGCTTTCAGTTAGCAGAAGCCAGCCCTCATAAATCAAGCTGTGTATGACAAGATAGCAAGGAAAGTGACAGGATTTGCATTATCAGCTGGGAGGGATTATAGAAAGGAGTTTAATTAGAAATTGGGAGTGACAGGTAGAGGACACATGTTTTTTGTTATTTTATGATGGCTGTGCCCAATATCCTTTCATTTGTGGTAGTACAGAGGTGCGGCAACTTCAAATTACACAAAGCCCTTGCAATTGATGCACGTGTGGGGGCCAGGGAGGGGAAGACGGGGGGCCAGAAGATCTTTGTTTCTTTCACAAATAATTGCTGGGTGGTCTTATAAATCATATTTCTGGCATCATTCAGACCTAGAAACAGTGAAGAGATCACAGAATGTCAGGTTATGACTGGGCCAGTAGGTAATGGATTTTTTTTTTAAATACAAGGCAGAACTTGGTTAAATGTTGACCTCTCACGCTCCCCTGAAAAGAAATGAAGATACAAATACATTCATCCCATATAAAATTGAATTTTCTTTAATTGGATGGGAAGGAGGAATAGCAAGTTTTCATTGTAGAAATAACCTTCAAAGGCCCAGATGGTTGTTCCCACTTGCACCATCCAGGAAAACTCACAAATATTTGGATGTGATGGGCTTGCGGGGAATTATGAAGACTGGGTGAATTTATGGCTTGGGAGGGTTTGTTCTCAGGGCAGCTGTCGGGCAGTAACTCAAGCCGTTTCTGAGGCATCAAATCAGCAACACACCAAGGAAGGTGCATAGACGTGCCCAGTCACTGGTGATATTTTGTTAAAGATACATGCAGAAATCAGTATAACTTTCCACTTGCAATTTCAAAAAAATAAAAAATTTAAAAAAACTCAGCAGCTAAGGACCCTCCAAATCTCTATTGATAATAAATCAACACATGCTGACAATCTCACTAAAACAGGTAAAGAAAATAGCACTATTTTAAGGCAAAGAAAACCTGCCCAGACCAGTCGTTCTATTTTGAGACTTGTCGTTCAACCTGGGAACTGTTGGCACAGCCCTGGAAACCTCAGTTATCAGGAACACGGTCAGTCCTCCACAGTGTAGTGCTGGCTTTGAATTTCCAGGCTTTCAAAACTGATCCTTTTAAAAGCAAGGCAGGGGGGCTAAAAGATTCCGAGACAACAGCAGGACAAGGATGTGGTGGTGTGCCACCTTTGTCCGTTTGCTGTTTGCTGGGAGTGAAATATGCAACCACTTGCAATTTGAGACAAAAGGTGGATCATGCTGAGGTCTCAGTGGAAACATGTTGATGAATAGAGTGGATCTAATCCAAAGAGGCATAAACACTAACCTCAGCTCATTCAGACAGACTTGCCAAGCTAGGTTGGTGAGCTCCCTAATCAGTGGATGAGAACAGCTGAAATTTCTGTTCTTTCTTTAGGCTGCCAAATATTTAGATACACACACATTCACATATTATGTGGGTTTCTGTGTGTGTATATGCAGGCCAAGAGTAGAACGAGATGAATTAGAATCAGAAGGAGTGTTGGAAACTGGAGACAGAGGTCTCTTGAAACAACTGTGCGTGTATGTGTGTTTTGTTTGGCCGTGTGTGGTGAAGTAGAGGGGAGCATTGGACTTTCCATCTCAAGAGACCTGGGTTTTAATGTCAGCATGGTCTTTTCTAGATATGCATTCACTGGCAAGTTTTTCAAATATTCCCATTTTTCTTTTCTTTTTCTTTTTTTGTAAATAGGATTTAAAGTGAATGCCCACCTCGCACCATTTTTAAGGGTTAAACTACACACTTGAATGCCTGACCCCTAAAAGGTGTGTGTTCAAGTTCAGCAGTTGTCTTTGGTAATTTTGGTTGAGGACAGGCAGGTATTTTAATATTCTGTCCCTTCACAAAATTACTTATTACTTTTGCTATTGATAATATACAGAGAGAAGAAATCAGAGATTGCAAAAAAAGACTTATTTGATTGTAGTCAGAAAGGGTAACATCCTCCCCCCTGAATTATTTTGCTTTTCTTCCTTTAATCTCAATGATGTGGTTACTTTTTTTTCCAGGTAGTTAAGAAAAGTCAACATTGTTGAAGGCTGTTTATACTGCTTCACAATTTGGGGCAAGAAACCTCCATCCCATCCTCTAGCCCTGGGCTTAACTTCATCCAACCCACATAGTCAAAGGATAAACAAAAGAGTTTATGATTCTCTTTCAGCATCTTCTAAATTGTTTCATTTTGTTTAAGTGATTTTTTAAAAATCATGGTAAAATATACATGATATAACATGTACCATTTTGAACATTTTTACACTGGAAGATTCAGAGACCCTAAGTACTTTCACAATGTTGTTTGCCCATCACCTCTGTCCACTTCCATGACTTACTCATTATTCCAAACATAAGCCCTGCACTTATTAAATAATAATTCCCCATTCTGCCCTCCCTGCCACCCCTGGAAGCCTTTATTATACTCTCTGTCTATGAATTTGACTATTCTAGGTATCTCATATAAGTGCAAATCATAGAGTATGTGTCTATTTCTGACTGGCTCATTTCATGTGGCATAATGTTCCATGTTGCTGAGGTGTCAAAATTCCATTTCATGTTGTGGCTGGGTTACAATCTATTGTATGTATATATCACATTGTGTTTAGCCATTGATAGTGAATGAACATATCAGATGCAGTTCTGTATTTGGAACAGTGTGAGCAAGGCTGCTATGCATGTGAGAGTCCACGTGCAGGTTTGTATTCCTGCTTCTAATTCCTTTGGGTGTATATTTACCCAGAAATGGAATTGCTAGATCCTATTATCATTCTATTTAACTTTTTGAAGGATTACTTACCTGTTTTTCACAGAGTCTGTACTATTTTATACTCCCACTGGCAATGCCTGAGGGGTTTAATTCTTACACATTCTCCCAAATACTTGTTATTTTCTGTTTTTGATAACAGCCATCCTAATGGGTGTGAAGTGGTATCTCATAGTGATTTTGATTTGTAGCTCCCTAAAGGCTAACGTTGCAGATCATCTTTTCATGTGTTTGTTGAGCATCTGTTTGTCTTTTTTGGAGAAGTGCCTATTCGAGTTTGCTGCCCAAGTTAAAATTTTTGATGTGGCTTGTTTGTTGTTGTTGTTGTTGTTATGGAATTATAGGAGTTCTTTATATATTCTGAATATTAATTCTTCACTGGATATATATTTTGCAAATATTTCCTCCATTCTGAGTTGTCTTTCATGCATAAATATTTTCAATTTTGGTGAAGTCTAATTTATCTCTTTTATCTTTTGTGGCCAATTTTGTTTAAATGATTTATTATAAAACAGCATTTATTGTTTCTGATGTGCCCTTGAGGAGACAAGCCCCCTTCCTCTGTGGAAGGTTGACTTTAGAAACTCAACAGTGCAGAGTGACCTTGCTGATCCTGCTATTCAGAGCACTCTGTGCCCAACCCCAACTGACACAAATAATGCTGCTGTTTCTTGGCATCTTCATTTGGACGCCAATCATCAAGTGGGGAGTTTAGTTGAACAATAAAGACCACTGTTTTCATGCTGGCCTTTGTGTTTTTAGCAACCGAAACATCTTGGGAAAATTTTCCCAATGATTCAGTAATTTAATTTAATAGTATGTTTCATTTCATTCAAACAAAGTAACTATAATTGCATAAGCAACAACATGTAGAAATATGCAGGCATGTGTTGATTATTACAAAGTTGTTTTTTCATTTAGTCATTTTTATTTAAACCCACACAATTCTTTTTGTAAAATGTAAAATGTATTAGATATTCCACACGGAAAAAAGATGAAATATTACCACACATTGGCTGCTCTCGCCTTTAATGCTCGTTTACTTTCCCGAGACAGGCAGCATTGACTTTTATTCACCCCAAGTAGGTCCTAAGCTTCTCATGCTTTAAGTAGATGATGGGAATCCACCTACTGTTCTTCGGTTCCTTCACCTTTCCTCCCAGAGCTCTCCAAAACGTAAAAGAAATTATTAGACGCTTTAGTTGACAACGCACTCTGTCAGACCATCTGCCCCAGGCAGGACCAGTTGAAATTTTAACATCACTAATTGAATTCCCCAATAAAGTGTGAACTCTGAAATTCCACACTCAGTTTCTGCTTTGCTTAATTGGGTAGATCCTGGTTCCAGTCACAACAAGAGGTGACATTACAACAGCCTCGGATGAGGAGGAGCTGCAGTAAGAACTCCAGGTTCATCATGTTGAGTTTGAGAGGCCACCTGCCAAAGAAGGAGGGTGCCGCCACTGTGAGAGGTAAGTCCTGCTCACGGCTTATGGTGCAGCTGGAGCGTGGGCCTGGTTCCATCTCCGAAGCTTGGTTCCGTGGTGAATGAGACTTTACCTCTGGCCTGTTGCTAGTAACACTGTGCCTTGGTCAGTACGTGATGGCATAACAAAGTTCCAAGGACCAGCTGGCTTACAGACAACAGAAAATTATTTTCTTGCAGTTCTGGAGGTTTAAAGTCCACAATCAGTGTATCTGACAAGGACCTGCTTTCAAGTTGTAGACGATTGTCTATTCCTTATGGTTTGGATATGAGGTGTCCCCCAAAAACTCACGTGTGAGACAATGCAAGAAGGTTCAGAGGAGAAATGATTGGGTTGTAAGAGTCTTAACCCAGTCAGTGAATTAATCCCTGATGGGATTGATTGAAGTGGTGGGTGTGGCTGGAGGAGGTGGGAATTGGGGCGTGGCTATGGGATATATATTTTTATCTGGAGGGAGGAGTCTCTTTCTGCTTCTTTCTGCTTCCTGATGAGCGAGCGGCTTCCCTCTGCCACCCTCTCTGGCCATGATGTTCAGCCTCACCTTGAGCCCCAAAGAATGGAGCTGGCCCTCTATGGACTAAGACTAAGACCTCTGAAACTATGAACCCTCAAATAAACTTTTCCTCCTCTATAACTGTGCTGGCCATATCCTTTTAGGCACAGCAACCAAAAAACTGACCAAGACACCTTACATGGAGCAAAAAGAGCTGCAGTAGTCTCTGGGTCTCTTTTATAAGGGCAATTCATCCCTTTCTTGTGGACTCCACCCTCATGATCTAATCATCCTTAAAGTCCTTCCACCAATGCAATCACATCGGAGGGAAGGCTTTCAACATATGAATGTCAGGGAACAAGAGCATTCATTCTCTAATATGCTACCAAAAAAAAAAAAAAACATAAAAAATTAAAACAACACTGAATTTAAATGTAAGACTCCTGAATTGGAATTTTTTTTAAAATTACAAGTTAGTTAGTAGTTCTTAGGTAAGCCATTTAACTTTCAGAGCCTCAGTTTCCACATCTGTGATTTAGAATTACACTTTCTTCACTATTTCCTTCAATGCTTTGTAAATGCTTCTTACTTTAGAAAGGTGTCCCATGGAAGAGACTGCTCAGTGGGAAGGGCACTGGGTTCCAGTTCTTTGGCCTGGAACCAAGAACTACCAAGGTGACCTCTGAGAAGTAACTTACCCTCTCAGCATTTACTACTTTTATTAAAAATATATATACATGTAAACATACATATATAATGTGTATGAATAATAGCTGTGAAGAGCTCATGTCTGCTGTTAGTAGGTCAAATTATATAATGGATATGAAAGCAATTTTTTAAATTATGTGAAATATACAGGTTGTTACTATCCTCATGTTAATGAATGTGAGTTATTGTTACATGGCAAAAAAAAAAAAAAGAAAAAAGAAAACAAAAAGTTTTCCACAGTCTTTTATCCAGACCCTCTAGTGGTCAGTGACCTAGATTTATAAGTCAGATGGTCTGGACTGGGGATGTGGTCAATCTATCAGATGATTTTTTTTTGTGTGTGTGTGTGTGCAGGTGAAATGCAAAGACCCACAGACTGAACCCATAAAGGTATAGCTCTTGCTTTCTCCAAATCATGCTTTCATGAGACAAATGATATTAGACATCATAATTAGCATCACATATTTATAACATATATACCCTCACATATAAATAGTGTGGTATTTACAAAACAGGTAGATTTTCACAATTAAATTTTGCTGGTTTGAGAAGTTTTCATCCCATTTGCTTTTTAAATCTGAAATATGTAAATTTGAAATCTTGGCAAAGTGAACTGACATGGTGTAGTTGCGATATGTGTACATGTACATTCATTTTAATATATTGTTCCTGCGAAGTACGTTTTAGTTTGATTCTCCTTCAATTTTCAGAAGGTTTACTGCTTGTCTATTAGCTTATTTCTTACATTCTTCTTCCCAGTCTTCTATTACATGGAGGTTTTCATCTCGTGTAAGGCATTTGGAATGAAATGTTGGAGGCCTTGCTCTATATCTATTGATGAGTGGGGTCTGCCTGACAATTAATCAGTACACAGTGATCTGTTTACAGCCCTCAATAGTTAATCATTCGTGCTACAGTGTTCCGAGAAAGAGGCATTACTATTCCCTCCATTTGTCTCTGCATTTTCTTCCTATGCTCTTCTGCAGAGCACACCTGAGCTACATCTCAGTCTCCTGAAGAGTCTACTGAAGTTTACATCAGAAGTTGTTTCCGTTATTGTTTTAAAATTGCAATAATGCCACATTAACTATTGATGACATTAGAGATTCAGTACCAAGTGATGGTTATGACAGGTTTTGGCATCAGATACAACCTTGAGTCTACCACTTATTAATTGTATGTTCTGAGCAAGTAACTTATTTACCTGGCAAAAATAAATGGTACTCATTTGTACAGATTCCAGCAGCCTTGTAAACAAAGGCTTGTAATTTTCCTTTAGGTTCAGGACCTTAAGATAAGTAAGTGCTATATGCTGTAACAGATAAACCCTCATATCTAAGTGGATTAATATAGCAGAATTTACTTCTCACTCATGAAAAGCCCAGCTACCAACTTAGGCTCTGCTCTGTGTGATCATTCAGGATCAAGGATGACAGAAAATATGCCATCTTCAACAAATATCCTCCAGGGTATCAACATCCCATTGTGTTGGGGACTGTGCCAGCCAGAACGGCGCCTGATCACATCAGTGGTGGGGAGGTTAATTGACATAAGCGCACTCAGGTGATTTATCACTGGCCGTATTCAGTTAAGTTCATGCGCACAATGTGTGCACAGGTGTTCCCAAGCACGCCTGCTCGGGTCTGCACGTTTTGACCCTTGCCATGATAGGGCAGCTGGCTCCTCGCCTGATGGCAACTGGTGTGGCCCCGCCCCCCGCCTCCTGGAGGGAATATAAGCGGGCAGTGGGCGGGGGCGCGGCAGTAAGAGCAGCAGCCAGCAGAAAGAAGCGGAGTAGAAGCCACTAGCAGAAAGGAAGAAGAAGCGGCAAGCAGATACAAGCAGCGAGTAGGGGCAGCAGTGGAAGGCAGATCACAGAGCGGAGAACTGAGAACACATCTTTAGGTTGCAGATCACAGATCGCAGAACGCGGGACACATCACTAAAGCACCTCAGATAGACACACCCTTAGTTCACAGGATGCAGGATGCACCTTTAAGAAGAAGCAGCAGAACTAAGAAGATATAGAAAGTGTAGTCTCTCTCTCTTAAGCAAAGTCTCTCTCTCTCTCTCTCTCTCTCTCTCTCTCTAAGAAAAGACTTTCTTCCTCAATAGCCCAGGGAACAAGCGAATAAGCAAGAAAGCAGCCCACTAAAAGAAAGATAGAAGCAGTTCGTTTCCAGTCCATCACCAATAAAGACCCACATAAATTGTTGCTGCAGGCGGTGACAAATACCCGCAGATTTGGCACTGCAAAGAGTCAGTGACACCATTGGAGGAGGGACAGAGCAAGGGAAGATAGAAATATTTTCATTTGGGACATCTTCATGAACAAGCTGAAAATGTTGTACTTATCTTCCACCCAGTTTTCCTTGACCACTGTCCAAGTAACAACTAGGAAGATGTCAAAGGAGAGTGGGAAATATAGTTTGGTGATGTGTCTAAAGGGAAAGAGAAGTAGTTTTGTTGAATACCTCCTCGGTGTTTGCCACAGTGGGTGATATGAGAGAAATACATATGGTGCTTAACCCAACTTGTAGTCTAGTGGAAGAGACAAGAAAAACATATAGGAAACCATCCAAGAATAATTGTGTGCTTAATTTTACAGTACTGACCCAACACTAGGGGCAATGTAAGCAGAAAGATGTGTGTGCTGAATTAAGTAGGAAAGATTTTTCCGGAGGCGATCGAGTGGACATCTGGTGTCAATCTTGAGTCTGGAAGGACAGACTAGTAAGATTTGGACACAGGAGTGGAGGGGAAGAGTATTTGGATAGACTTGCTTGGATAACATAAAATTTATCCTGAAGATTTTATTAAGTCTCATATATGCATACTTCATATAGGTAAGGAAAGAAAAGTCAACACCACTCTGGTAAGATGATAATTCTCCTAAACTGATCTAAGTCCTTAATTTTATGTGCAGCCTGATGGCACATATTGCTTTATAAGCTTAGATCAATATATCCACAAAATGCAGACCCTTAGACATAACCTGTGGCATTCCAGACATGGTGGATGTGACTTGTTAAGTACCTCCCACCTCTGACTTGAACACTTTACCTGAACAGTTATACACGTCACAATTTTAACATGTTCAAAAATAGAGCATTTAACTCACCCTGACACCCAAATCTGTTCCCCATCTCAGTAAATTGTACCTCTAGGCAATCCTTTGCTCAGGTCAAAAACCCAGGACTTGCCCTGGGTGCCTCTCTTTCATGCTTCACAAAAACTTCATCATTAAGTTCTGCTGCTGTGTCTTCAAGATATATTCTGGGTCCAATTATATCTCACCTTCCTCCCAACTAAAACCCCAGTCTGAAGCTCCCTCTTTCTACCCTTGTGTCCTTCAAAGCACTTTCCACAGGGCAGGTAACATACTTTTTAAAACTTAAATTACAAGACTTTTTTCCCCAGTTCATAACTCTTCAATGATTTTCTATAGTATTCAAAGTCAGATCCAAAGTTCTTTCTTACACTGTGCTAACTAATCTCCTGTCAGTCTCACTCCTGGTCAATTTGGCCATTACACATAGGAACTCCTTGGGACTTTGGCATTTATTGTTCTTTCCGAATGAAACTATCTCCCATCAGAAGTTCACTTCCTACCCTCATGGCAGGCCATCGAAATGTCAGTTTTGACATAGACCTTCCCAAATGTTAGGGTTTAGATATGAGTTATTCCTCAAAAGTTCATGGGTGAGACAATGCAATATAGTTCAGAGTTGAACTGATTGGGTTATGAGAACCTTAGCCTAATTAGTACATTAATCCACCTGAATAGATTAACTAGGTGATTACTATAGGCAGTTAGAATGTGGCTGAAGGAGTGGGTCATTAGGGTGTGCCTTTGAAGCATGTGTATTGTTCCTGGTCTTCAGTGTCTCTGCTTCCTGGTGTGATATCCTGAGCTACTTTCCTCTGCCATGCCCTTCTGCCATGATGTCCTTCCTCACCTCTGACCCAGAGCAACAGAGTTGTCCATGTATGGATTGAGGTCTTTGAAACTGTGAATACCAAATAAACACTTTTCCTTCTCTAAAATTTTTCTTGCAGGTCCTTTGGTCACAGCAGTGAAAGAACAAAAACAAAACAAAAAACAAACAAAAAAATCCTGACTAAAACACTGAATCTTCTGTCCAAATGACCCCACCTTGGTTACCTTCATATACTCGCCATGTTGATTTTTCTTCATGGAAATGACCTCTATATGAAATACGTATTTCTTCTTTGTACTTTTTTGTTTTCCCCAAGAATTCATGGGGACAGGGTCCTCATCCATTGTGCCCATCTCTATCCCCTGAATTTATTTAGGACAGTGCCTGAACAGGACAGATGCTCAATAAACATTCCATCAGTGAAATAAATAAATAATGTATTTTGAAAGAGATACTGAGTAATTTTAGTCTTTGAAGTCTACAGTGTATCTTTAATCTCCTCCTAAACCTGGATCAAACATGAAACACTGATGGTCTCAGAAGAGCTGAAATGCATACAGAGAAGTACAGTGATATTTTTTCCAGTACTGGGGACAGTGACAGGGTCTTGTGCATGCAATGTAAGTGCTCTACTACTGAAGTACAGTGATTTTTAAATAGCGTTAGACTATGTTCTGCTGAGTTCTGGATTTTCCTCATGTGAGGTTGCCTGGGGTAGAGACCCAGGACTGGTAGTCAGAAATCCTGTGTTTTGGGCCCTGCTTTGCCTCCAAATCCATCTTTTCTACTTGAACTGTTATTTCTTCATACTTCAAATAAGAAGGTTGACCTACTTGACCTCTTTGTAAGGATCCAACCAAATCTAATGTGAAAGAAAATGCAGTCATTAAAGTTGAGACTTTCTAAAGTGGAATCTGAAGATTGCATCCATTGCTAAAAATCAAACTGCATAACGTTTTAGTAGATTTGAATAAATAACTGAAGTTAGTATCAGTTCACTGTCTGTCAGCATCTCTCAGCTGTCAGTAACCTAGTTGACCAAACAATGAGAACAGGTCTGCCTTTAGCATTCCACCATCCAATGAACTGCCCCCAAAACAATGTTTTGTAGAAATCTATAAAAATCCTCTCCCACTCTTTCTTGCTTTAGGGGATACTATTCCTTGATGTCCTGATTTGGTGCATCCAGATTGCAATTCTTTGTTCCCCAAATAAATGCTATATTCTTTGACCTCCCTGTCCTTCTTTTTAAAAAGTTAATTTAACTGGTTTATCTTTTAGTTAGTTTAGTTAATTTTTAAAGATTGATATCTATATCTATATCTATATATAGATATAGCTAGATTTACAAATATGTAAATGTTTTGAGATGGATATGCTTACCCCGATTTGAACATCATACAATGCTCACATGTATTAAAACATAAATACTCCATAAATATATTCAATTATTAGGTCAATTAAAAAATAAAAAATATTAAAAGGGGAAGATAATATTCTATTCAAAAATTATTTAATGAAGAGTATATCATCAGCATTCATTATCAGAAGTGAAACCACTAGTAGGTTCATATATAAAGTATATATACCAGCCTATACTTTATATTACATATATATATATATATATATATATATATACACACACACTTTATCTTGTCCAAGGCTACACTCCTAGAAAGTTGCATCTTTGGAAACAGAACTCAGAAATCTTGAGCACTGATCTCAAATTCGTTCTGCTTTCTTATCCCCTGAGGGATGCAGGAGTTGTTTCTGCAGCTCTGCAAGCCTCTGCTTTGCAATAGGTGCCCCACCTTGAAGTCCACGGGTCAGGAAGGTGGGGGAAAGAGCGTTATAATGCAGAGGAGGGCACCGGCAAGCAAGCTGGGTCCCCCTGAGGATGAGCTGAGCTCTGTCAGGTCTTATTTCCTGATCTAGGTGGTTTGCGTTCTACAGTAGAAATTGCATCTTTTGCCACGGAGCTAAGCACACACCAGGGTGAATTATGTTCTCTGGCAGACAATGGCTTGAAGCTGGGCATGCCTTACACAATTAAGACAGTTAAGAGAAAGGGTCTGTTACAGAAAAAAAAAAAAAAAATGGCATTGAGGTAGTTCATAGTTGTTCCCTTGTTTGCTGTCCCCTGAGCCAGACACCTGTGGAGTTGAAGAACTTGATGTTCCTGGAGACTTGGAGAGAGATGGGGTGAGAATGTGACCTGGGAAGAGGGGCCGGAATTACCACTTCTTGTTCTTTGAACTAGAGAAACCAAAGGTGGACTTTGCCTGTGCCCATAGCTCCTGCCTGTATTTCACCCTCAAACCTTAAGTTAAAACAGGGCTGAGGGTTTGCTGGGGACTAACTCAGACAGGTATGAAGTAGAAGCACAGTCAGAACCACTGTGTAGGCTGCATCGAGTCCAGAATCCTGGAAGAAATGTGCCCCCAACAGCTTCCACAGAAAGTTTCTCATTTTAATTCACAAAGAAAATCTCCACAGAGTCAGTGATGAGGATTGTTTTTCCCAGTATGATATTTTAGTTTATTGGTATTTACCATGATTATTGACTCAACTTTTATAACTATTGTCTTTTGTCATTTTCTCAGTGCCTAAGAACATAACCTAAAACATAAACTGAAATTAATAGATCATAAAAGGGTATGGGATGGGCAGAAACTATGTGAGATAAGTCAAGGTTAGAGACAAAGGGATCCACCCCAGCCTACAACTCAGAGATCTTTCTGGGGGAAGACAGATGGGATTCCTGCTTTATTTGTGTTGGGGGTGTCACTGAGTCATACATGGAATCACCAGGCGCTATAAGCTGAGGACGTCTGCCATCTCAACTGTCATAAAGACTTATAAAAAGTGGTATTCCTAAGGGAGGCCATAAACTGTGTGGTCAGCCAGAACTCAACAAATGCATTCCTCTTTATAAGGAAATTCTTTGACACAAATTACCCAGTTAAATGAATTAACACAGAAATGAACACCTCTGTTTGATAAGGACAAGGCCTACACACAAATTGTCTATTCTGCACAGAGTAATTTCTGGAACATGATTGACATACAAATGAAATCAAATAACTCTTTTCACAACTCATGGCTAACTTTGGGTTCATTTACAAGAGAGATGTTGGGCATCTTTGCAAATGTTTACACTCATCTATTTAGCCCTGCCCATGACTAAGATTATGCCAGGAAAGGTATTTGTTAAGTTTCAGGCTATAATTGGGGTTGCAGATTGCATATTTCCTCTAGTAAAGAGGAAGCCCCTCTTTTAAGGGGTCTGCTTAAGATCTGACATGCTGAAAAGAGAATCACTGAATGAATGAAAAACAGCCAAATTTGGTAGAGTGAACCTAGAATCCATCTTTACAAATTTAGTGATTTAGGCTTACTGTAGCTCAGCAAAGGAGTACATACATAGCATGAGTAAGTGCTAGTTTCCATCCCCAGCACCCAAAAATAAAAAAATAAGTAAGTAAAAAGTAGGTATCTATTACTCTAAAAAGGATTCAGTTTGATTGGTAACCTCAGGAAATAAAGTAAGACCCATGGATTAGAAGTTTCTGGAAACCAAATGCCAGCTTAGTATGATGGATTGCTGTAAAAAACAAGTTTCATGGAGGAATAATGAGTTCCCATCATCTTAGGAAAGGCTCTGTGCCAGGTATGGTTTGTAGGTTGCAGAAATATTCTCCAAATAATTAAAAATGTGTACACTGGTTGGAGTTCTAGTAGCCCACAGAGTGCAGGAAAAACTGAAGAAACAGGTCTCAAATCTCCTACAGTATGGTTCACTTTGACTATCTTTCCCAAAGGAAGAGAGGGTAAAGTGTGCAGTTGTGCAGGTTGTACACTGCACAGTTTTAGGAATTTCCATTTCCATGTGCTGAAAGGTTTGTTTCTCAAAATCAAAATGAATACTGGGGTTGGAAGGGAGTTTAAAATCAACACACAGAAAGAGGGAGAGTAATTATTTGTCAGGAAGATCGAAGAGGACATCCAACAAGGGGTGGTAAAGTTAGGTTGCCTTTTCATCCTGAAAATTTCTTCCACACATTATTTTCTTTGGTCTTCTGCTAGTGTTGAGCAGGACATGAATTATTAAACCTATACTCAGGTTTTTGTTGTTTTCAAATTATGTCGAAAGTGGAAGTATAAATCTTTTGGTGTGGAGACCAATTCCAGTGTCCAGCACCTCTTTTATCCTACTTTGCAGTACAATTATCTTTCTAAATTCTGAACTTTTATCCACTTCCTGTGGGGCTTGGCTTCTTTCCTATTGGTTTAGGGATGGCAGTGTTAAGTTGCACTATTGAAGGACTAACTGTCCAGTTCATACTCATTTTAAAAACTCTTCTGATGATTTTGCACAAATCTGCACTAATCTCTACATACTTGAAATATCTAAAATTATTCTTCTATGCTTTAAGCTGCATTGTTGAGAGCTAATGCAGTTTAGTCATTTTACATCATTAGGCAGATATTCTATTTTAGCACCTTTTAAATTACTGCTGAATAGGACTTGGGAGAAGTAGAGAAAGCTGCTGAAGTGGTGGAAACTAATGGCCACCTCCAGTCCACACCGAGGCTCAGCAGGTATTCTCCAACAACCCTGCAGCACCCCACGGGTGACTCAGTGCAGAATCAGACCCACTTTCTGTCGTGAATCACACCTCCAAAGACACTCTCCTACTACAATAAGTTCAGGCTTTCCTTTCTTGTGTTTTAGTAGTGCCAGCAAGAGGTTGAAAACTGCCAGACACAAAATTGTGGCATTGTATGTTGTCGAGTCTAACTTGCCTTCCCTAAGAGCTTTATTGAGATGCAATTTACAGATCAGAGAATTCTTTGTACCATTCAATGTTCAATGACTTTGTGTGCTTTTACAGTTAAGCAACCACCATTCACAATCCAAAACAAAACCAAACAAGCAAATAAACACCCCCCCCAACACAAAAGAAAACCCAAAACTTAACTAATGAAAACAAAAAAAAAAATCCTGTTTCTAAATTGTTGCCAATTGATTTGATTCTTACCCATCAAACACTGGGAGTATGTTCCTTTTGCTAAATGAAAGCAGATGCATATTGAAGCATGTTAAATACCTAAGATTCTTTTCTTCTCTTAAATTCTCTTCTAAGAATCAGCTAATTTTTTTTTTAATAGAGTAATCTGCAAAGACTTGGCTTCCGGATCACTTGCAGATTAATCAGTCAGTCTCTGGTCTTATAGCTGATTCTTTAAGTATGTTTAATTTTATGTGTTGATTTTCCACTCCGCCTTGTCTGTCTCTCCTGGGGACATCTGTGGGGACTGGTAAACATCCTCAAGCAATATTGCCTCTAACTGACACCTGCAGGGCTCATTTTTAAGACCTTTGCCCAGGTATGGAGATAATAGGTGTGGCGGGGAGCCACAAAATAGCCTCTCCATGCAAGGGAGGGAGAGTGGAGCTGATTCCCAGACCAGTGGGGAGGAAGGGAACCCATAAAGATCCCTCTAGAACTACCCACCTCTGAGGAATAGCCACCTCCTCTTTGGAAGGGCATTGACTTTCTAGAAAAAGAGGTAAAGGAGCTAAGCAGAACTGAGCAGATGCTCTTTACTGCTCATGGTGTGGCTTCCCCTGGGTCTTAGGGATCATCCTAACTCTGTGATCCTCAAAGACCTTCATCCAGACCAAATTGGTTGCTATAAAAACAGACTGAGGGCCCATGTGGTGGCCCATACCTGTAATCCCAGCAGCTCAGGAGGCTGAGGCAGGAGGATCTAGAGTTCAAAGCCAGCCTCAGCAATTCAGTGAGGCCCTAAGCAACTTGGTGAGACCTTGCCTGTAAATAAAATACAAAAAAGGACTGGGGACATGGTTCAGTGGTTAAGTGCCCCTGAGTTCAATCTCCGGTACCAAAAAAATAAATAAATACGTAAAATAAAAACAAAACAGACTAGGAAGGCTGAATCTTCCTTTAGGGTCTGGTTGTTTGCATTGAGAAGTGTGTATGTGCTAAAATATGAAGAGGAAAACAAGGAAAGGAGAGATAATTGCAAAATTCAGAATCCTGGGGGAATTCAGCTCCTGATAACCAGGAGAAGCACACAATTAGGTGTTGCAATCTTCTTAGTTCTTAAGATAAAGCATTTTAATTATTCATATTATATATCATGTCAATTATATTATAGGGGTTGGGTGTATAATATTTATAATATCACATATATTATACTATAAATATATAGTATTGATAATACAGATTATACCTCATAACCTAACTATATGATATACGTGTATAACCTGTATGTATTCATGCATCAACTGTTACATAAAGCATTTTACAAAATAAATAATGCATAATCTGCTAGTATTTATCCAAGGAATGTGTGAATGGCTTAACATTAGAAATTATTCATATAAATCACTACATTATTTATTAAAAGATTAAAAAACATGATTATCTTAACTGATATCAGAGACGTGATTAATCAAATGCTAAGTATTTCTTGTGAAATACTGCTTGACAGGTGAAAATTTCTTTCATAGATGGTCCATCAGGAAATGGCCGGGAGTGTGGTATTTGATGGTGGAATCTAAGAGCCGTTCTCAGTAGGGCCTGGAATAGGAGAAGTTGCCCATGGTCGCCATTTTAATGGAAGGTACAAGAAGAAAGAAGAGTAAATAAGGAAAAGTGCATTGGAAAAAATATAAATTGGCATCATTTTCTGACAATTTATCATCTATTTAGAGATTGGTTAAAAAAATAGTGGAAATTTTCAACAAGATGTTTGAATTTAAAATCAATATATGAACCAATAGCTTTGTATACTTTGTCAGTGACCAGTTTGAAATGTAATAGGAAACACATCCTTTGTACATAGTAGCATGAAAACCTATATAAAAACCTTGTTGAAAGATCAAAAGGAAACAGTAAATTTAGAGACATGATAACGTTTCAGAAAACAAATACTCAATATTTGTTTATTCAACAAATATCTATTAAATCCATACTGTGAGCAAAGCTCTTTTCCACATACTGAAGACAATGCAAGAAAAAAATAATTCTGTGATGGGGGGGTGACAGGTATTAAAGTATGTCATACACTGATAAGTGTTACAGAAGGAAAATAATGTGTGGAAACAGATCCATAATGCTGGACGAAGGGTAAGGTTACTATTTAATTAGATTTTCATCAACAAGTCCTAATCCGGGAGTTTGCACTTCAGTGAAGACAGTAGCTGTGTTGTAGGAAGCCTGTGCAGGTGGTTGGAGAGGGTGTGCCCAGTGAGTTGTGAGCAGACACCATGAGCATCAGAGAGCAGGGCAGGGGAGGTGCCAGGGGCCAGATGGTGCAGAGCTATGGGACTCCTCTGAGCACCTGACTAGTTTGGGAGTGATGATAGACACTCAGTGGAGGAGTGAGATGATCTCATGCCCATCCTGGGAGGACCACACTGGCCACCACATGGATGGATGACTGAATGTGGAGATGAATCCTGGAAGCAGCAAACCCGGATAGGATACAGACTGGGATCAAAGTTGCATGATCAGACATGATCAGATTCTGGTTGTGCTTTAAAGGGATAGCCAAGAGCAAAGGGAATTGCTGATGATGTGGATTTGGGCAGTTCAAAAGAGGAGTAGTAGTCAGGGATGTTTCCGATGAGGTTCATTCCTAGCAAATGGAAGGTGAACTTGCCATTTACTGAGGACAAGGTCATAGCAAGGGTGGTAGTGGAGTCGGGGGCAAGGAGCAAGCTCCATAATTGGTGAAGCATGCAATCTCTCTAAAATAATCATTAAATGCAATACCAGCCTCAATTTCAATAGTCTTTACAGAATCTGAAAAGCTGACTCTAAAATTCATCTGCAAAACAAACTAACAACAACAACAAAAATAGATCATTATCTCTCACATGCACAATCTGGATAAATTTAAGAGAGAGTTATAAAATTTTAAAAAAATCAAATATAAAAACAATTTTATGATCTTCTTCCAGGGCCAACATTATTAGGCACAATCAGTGAAAATGAAAATTCAGTTTGAGTTTTAAAAGATATACAACAAAGTGGAAGAAACTATTTGCAATACCTATAAAAAGTAATGGATAAATATCCGTAATATACAAATCATGCTGAGGTATCAATAAAATAATACCTCAGCCTCATATACAAAGAGTCTAAAAATATAAAAAGTAATTCACCGAAGGAGGACTCCTAATAATAAAGAAATTTATGAAAAGCTAGTTTTTATTTTAATGGAATTTCACTTTTAATGGAGAAATGCAAACAAAATAAAATACCACTTTTAATATAAACACGGTCTCAGATGCACATATTCTGGTGAACATCTGTAAACATCAAAGTGATTATAACAGTTGCCCCTTGAAGGGTTCAGGGACTCTGCAGGAGTTTGAATCACTCTGTCCCTTTTTATTCCACTTCCTGCTGTTTTTGTTGATAGTGATGGTGGTGATAATGGGAATATTACAATTATAATAAAAATTACTAGCAGATAAATATATACGTATCAGAATATTAATTGCTACATTAAAGTAAAACAATATCAAATGACATTTACATCCAACAGTAGTAGAATAACCAGGTACATCATGGCATAGCTTCATTATCTACTGATAAGCAACTAGTTTTTAAAAGTGACATAATGATACCTAGAAAGTTATTTGTGATGACTTTTTGATAGAAATCATGAATTGGAGAATTACATATGTTATATACTTTTGAAAGTTTAAAATCTATGTGGGGGTCACTTAAAAACCAATTTGATTTACATTTACATGATTTGGTTTCTTGAAGTCTTGCTTTGTATATTAAACTAGTAATTTGATGTCTGTTATTAATTAGATACTAACACTGTTATCTCGATAACATTTCATCTTATTTTATGCAAATTCTGTATTTTTGGCAAACGTATACCCTGCCAGTCAGTCGTTCATCCCTCAGGCAGGGGAAGAGAGTGTGGATGTAATGATGTTCTGCACTCTTGAGCTTCTAAATGGCCCACCAGACATATATCTGTCCTGTACATGAAGGCAAGTTAATACTGTGTTGGTCACTATTTTAGAAAAATTATACTACCAGTAGTACCTCTTGTGGCTGAAAAATGGCAAATATAAACACAATATACACACCTACTATAGGAACAGGATCAGACTACTTTATATTTTCTGGCACAGTTGTCTAGAAAAATATATATTTTAAAATACTAGTTATTCATCGTGAAAGGCTTCAGGGCTGTGCTGTAATCCTTCCTCCAACCTCAGGGGTGTTTAAGAAAAATGTGCTTCTTAGCCAACCTACTGCAACATCGTGTCAATGAATATATCCACCGGAGACCAACAAGGGTCTTGCTGGGTTGCCAGTTACGAATTGCTGATCTGAGAATGTTCCAAAGCATGCCAAGCCTGGCTGTCAAGATTGTGTATTTTATCACCTATAATTTACAGTCAACTGCATTAAATAATAGAAACTGGACATTCACCTATCCAAGGGCTACACATCTAGCAAGTATTTAAGCTGACAAGTCCCGGATCTGGGAGTTACCCGTGCTGATGTGATTTGCATGCATGTCAGTACTCATGGCTCAAGATCAATCTGCCTTCTGTGTTTTGGACATTGTCGGTCACGTCTAGGTGTCTCAGACTTTCCTAAGGCTTTTCCTTGCATCCTGACATGTTCCCTGTTCTGTGTTCTTCTCTAAAGCTAAGTGTAGTTGGTGCTAGATACACCTACTGCGTCCTGTAACCTGAAAACCACTAATGCAGTCTTTTAGGGAGTTAGATCAATTCTTTTTAAGCTATGAAATATTTTCAGGATAGTCAAGTGTACCTAATGAAATATTTGTCATATAAAGGCAAATTGACTCTGGAAGATTGTGATTGATAGCTACAGGTCATTAGGTATTAATTTCTATGATGCTTTTCTAAAAATTAATTAAATATTAAATTAAATAACTTACAGACATAGTGAGTAGTCTACAAGCATAAAAATATTAGGTGTAATTCTCAACATAAGGAGTTTGGGTCCCAGAGAATATTCTGTAACTAACAATTTGAAGAGAGAGTAAAAGACTCAAATCAATATTTATACCCTATCAGATTGCATGTATAGACCTCCCTTTAAGATAATAAAATTTAAAGAGGAAAATGGGAATGCATGAAATTTATCTGACCAGAGGAAGAATTTTATTTTAATAGAAATACCGGAAGTTGTAGGCAGGGATGTTACAAGGGATTTTCTGAAAATCGGGATAAAGGGAAGAAATTCAAATAGGTGCTCTCCTTTTCCTATCCCCAATGCCCTCTAATTGGTGTTTCTTGATGTCTGGATAGAGGATGTGATGTCTGGAGTGTTGATAGATATTTTGTTTCCTTGAGATTTAGTACAGTAGGCTGGGTAATAGTGGATTTTTTTTTTTTTTTTTTTTTTTTTTTAGCGCTAGAGATTGAACCCAAGGGTGCTTAACCACTGAGCCATATCCCCAGCTGTTTTTTATTTTTTATTTTGAGACAGGATCTTGCTAAGTTGCTTAGAGCCTCACTAAGTTGCTGAAGCTGGCTTTCAACTTGTAAACCTCCTGCCTCAGCCTCCTGAGCTTTTGGTATTATAGATGTGTGTTACCATACCCAGCATAATAGTGGATTTTGACATAAATGATATTTTAAGAGATGTGTCTTCAGTTTTTCTGTTAAGTATGATGATTACATAGGTATTGGTCTAAAATATTTGTTGAGTTAAGGACTTTGTGTCCTATTCTTAAGTGGTCAGATTTCTAGTTTTAAGTCACAGATGTTTAATTTTCTCATGTCTTTTTATAGGGAATTTCTATTGCTCCCAGCCCCCACCAATGTGAAACAATGATAATATAACCCCTTTCACTTTATCAAGGTTACTTATTTATATTATATTTGGCAACTAAAATCACATTTTCATTGCTTGCTTTTAGTTGGTCACAAAATTTCAAAATAATAATCCTTAAAATATTTCGATTATAGAATAATATTCACTCCAGATCCACACATTACGATTGGGTTGTAATGTAAAGGAATGTAATATCACATCATGTCACTAAACTCTTCCTGCTCAAATGTGGGACTGCTAGACTTAGGTAAAATTATTTTTATTTTCTAGGTTTTTTTTTTTTTGTCCCAGGGATTAAACCTAGGGGCACTTAACCACAGAATCACATCCCCAGCCCTTTTCATTTTAAAACGTTTTTATTTTTGGACAGGGTCTTGCTAACTTGCTTACTTGCTTTGGGCTTCACTAAGTTGCTGAGCCCAGCCTTGAACCTTTGATCCTCTTGTCTCAGCCTCCTGAGTGGCAGGGATTACAGGTGTGCACCACCATACCTGGCTAGATTTTTAATTACTCCCTATCACTCCACTTTTTATATTTCTCCATGTTTAAAATACTTTTTATATTTTTACAATGTGTTTTATTTTCCTTGATTTTCTGAAAGCAGTTTTCATTCCTTTTTGAAGGACACGCAGTGCTCTTAACGAACAGTAACATCTTCCACATCTTCAGTCTGTTACCTGTTCAATGGGTAGCCTGTTTTTCCCCTTGGAACTAATTTCTTCACTACCACCACAAAAATGATAAACATGAAGCAGTATCACAAGGTGTGCGTATTTTAAAATATTCTGTTGTACACAATGAACATGTAATTTCATCAATTAAATAAATAAATAATAAAATATTTTTTCTGCATTTTTTTCTTTCCTTTTTCCTTCCCTGCGGTTCTTCTGCTTGAGTCCTAATTTAGAGAGATGACTGTCGACCTACCGTTCCGTTGTCAGTCTGATATGCTTGATCTCAGTCTCCTATTTCTTGGCCTCCTCCATGTTTGTCCTTCTCAGATTACCTTTTTGTATTAATGGACTGTGTCTTGAATGAGCTTCACAAGTAAAACTTCCTTACGTCTTGTGTGTCTGAAATCATCTTTGTTTTGTCTTTATCATCTTGTTGACATTGTGATTGGGTTTAGATTTCTAGGTTCAAAGTCATTTTTCCTCAGAACTTTGGGGGCTATTCTCCATGTTCTCCAGAAGTAAGACTTGCCTAAAGAAAATATTCTCATCACCATTCTCTTATGAACAAGATTCCATGATATTTGGCGTTCATATTGTTTTTATAACACAATGATACTCATACTAAAATGAAACTCCATTGACATTATGTTAGAGAAAATATCACATGAGATTTAGAGTTGAATGAAACAAGAGGTTGTTTTAATTTTAGTAAGGTCTGGGTGAAGCTATCAAAGGAAATACTAAAGATCTATTTATAATATTTATTCTTAACAGATAAAAAAATTTAAGTGCTATATAATAATTATTATAACTATAATTTATTTACTGATCATAATATAGTACTTGTATTTGTACTTGTTAGGGACCTATATAACTATAATTTATTTAATAATTATTGTATGGCACTTCCATGTTCCAAGCATACAAGAACTAACTCCTTTAATTCTCACAAGAATTCTGTGAAGTAGGTGATTATCACCATTTCACAGATGGGGAAACTGAGACCTAGAAAAATTCAGTCAATTGCCTAATATCATATGGCCATGGATGACAGAGCAAGCATCTGAAAACAGGAGTGTCCAGCTCTGGAGCTCATACTTTGTAGGAACACACTACTCCACCTCACTGGAAGTTGATTATGGCCAAGGTAGAGGCAAAAATTGCAGATATTTATTCTTTTAATTTTGCTCAGGGGGGAGGAGCTTTCAAGAATCCTCATCCTCTGCTAAATGCTCAGTGTTTTGCTACCCTCTATCAGACCCTTATTGCTATAGTGAAATGACCTGCCTTCCTTAGGCTTTTTGGATTTTACACACACATACATACACACACACACACACAGATACACACACACAGACACACACATACACACCCACATTCTTCCATCTGTGTAAAAGCTGATTATATTAATACTTTCAAAACAGATAACTTGAATCATAATAGAGGTCAACTAAAAATGGAAAACTAGGCCATTAGCCTATTCCTCATGTTACACTAACCCCCAAATAAGGTAACATGAAGTACAAAATAACATGGTGGAACAAGAAAAAATTTTGTTTATTAAAGTAGTGTGTACATAGGCAATGGGTCTCTTTTCCAACACTGTAAGAACATTTTTAAAACATTTTTATTTCATACATTAATAATGTATTTCATACATTATATATTTCATACAATCTGAAATGATAATTGTATGTGTTTGGCTAAATTATGTGTGTGTCTATGAGTTCTTTGAACTGGATCGTTTATCTATTCTCTTGCAGAACGTAGAAATAATTATGTTCACCAGACTACCAAATTCTCCCTATGTCATTAAGTGCTGAAATACTTTAGCCCAGCAGGATTGGGCAGATGTGTTTACCCCTTACATCAGTACTACTGCAGAAGAAGCACTGGACAGGGGCCAACACCTCTGTGCCTGAGGCCAGGGGTCACTGCACATGCAGGGTGTAAGGTCCCCAACTCACTTAACATTTCTGGGACTTGGTTTGTAAATAAGGAGGTTAGCCTAGGGGGCCCTAACACCCTTGAAAATCCAGGGAAATCACTAGATTTTCTCCCTAGAAAATGCCAGATATGTACAGATAGAGATAACATGAAGCATTTCAGAACACTGTACAACCCCTTGAAGCAATCCACATACTTCCTGCTCCAGGTGTCCTGGTGCTATGGTTTGAACATGGTATGAGTGTGTCCCCCAAGACCCAGTGTGCTGAAATTTCTTCCCTATTGTGAGATAATAAGAGGGTGGAAACTTAGACATTTAGAGGTGGGGCTTTGGAACGTGTTTAAGATTAGATAAGGTCAGCAGGGTGGGACCACCACGACTGATTCCTGATGGCTTTATAAGAGGAGAGAGAGAAAGACCAGGAAAGACGTTCTAGTCAAAGGCTGGGCATTTAAATTGTGGTGCCTGGACTAGCGGCATCAACCTTACCCAGAGCCTTGCAGAAACACTGACTCTCAGGTCTTGCTCCAAACCTGATGAACCAGAGGTGCTGGGGCTGTGGCCTGAGACTCCATGAATCACTGAAGATTAAGAATCCCTACCCTAGAGGGTTTCCAACTGTAGGGCATGCCCCAAATGGATATAGTTAGACGCCCTCACGGAGGCATCTGGTGGGCTATGTTTTCAGTCAAGGTCATAAACACTCTGATTTATGTACTTCAGGCTGTAAACACTTGTTTGTGAGCATGTGCCCACTGATGTAACCTTTTGGCGGTGTACCTTCTTTGTATGATCTGCATAAAAAAAAAAAAAAAAAAAATGCCTATGGAAAAGACTCAGGGGCTAAACGGAAACGGCGGGGGACTGGCCAGAGGCTGTTGCCACCCCTGAAGAAAACATGTCTACTATCCTAACTGTGTCTTGCATCTTCTTCCACCTGCTGGAATTCTGATTCTGTTTCCTGGGTCTGAGCCCCTGGAGGACACCAATATCTTCGGTTTTGAGAATTTTATGATGATCGTGATATTTGTGTAAGTAAATTCCTTGGTGGGTGCTCAGAAATATATAATGTTCTTTCTCCTCTTTTCTAACTTAAATTTTGAAGGGGACAACAGACCTGGAAATTAAATATAACCACACCGATAGATGGCAATAAACAAGCGGATGTAGCAATTTCACTCTGAGTTTGCACTACTGTGTCTATGACCATAGGAGGAAGTGGTGGCATTTGGTACGCTTGGAACGAAAGCCCAGGATGAAGGTGAGGAATGGTAGAGGGCATCAGCATGGAGAAGAAGGGTGTCAGGGATGGGGCAGAGGAGTGAGGAGCCCATAGGCCAGGTCAGCGTCAGAGCGTCAACTCCCTGCAGGTGGGCAGTGTCCATACTTGTTGTGGTTTGGATGTGAGGAGTCAACCCAAAACTCATGTGTGAGACAACGCAAGAAGGTTCAGAGGAGAAATGATTGGGTTGTGAGAGTCTAATCAGTGAGCTTACCCTTGATGGAATTAACCGAGTGGGGAGACAGTGGGGTGTGGCTGGAGGACCAGTTCATGGGGGGGCGTGGCTACCGGGTATATATTCTGTGTCTGGAGAGTGGAGTCTCTCTCTCTCTCTCTCTGCTTCCTTCTGGTGCCAACTGCTTCCCTCTGCCACACTCTTCCACCAGGACGTTCTGCCTCACCTGGAGCCTGGAGAATGGAGCCGGCTTCTATGGACTAAGACCTCTGAATAAACTTTTCCTCCTTTAAAATCATTCTGGTCAGACCTTGTAGTCACAGCGGTGAAAAAAAAAATGGACTCAATCAATCCTGAGGAATTATGCAAGGGACAGGAAAAACAGGCACGAGTGCTGCAGCTGGACCCAGTGGAGTCTTGAATGTGAACAAGGAACATTTTTTGAGTGTCAAAATTTTTTTTAGTCAATAACAAAATTATATATCCAACCGGGAATATATATTTTTATTTTTGTGTCTGGAATGTAGGATTTATTGAAAGAAAAAAATCATTAAGGACAGAAACTTACAAACCCTGAAGAGAGCTGCCCTGCAGGTTGGTTCCTGTAGGAAGGCGGGTGGCTCTGGAGGTGTCCTTTGGGTAGGCATTTCAGAACATGCCGAGAACCTTCAGGAATTCTTCACCTCAGAAATTTTCTGAGGAGGAAAGAAATGAATTCTACAGCTTTGAGTCCTCCTTTGCCCTATTAGCCAGAAAGATTCCTCTTTCGACTGCATTGGGCTTTCCTTACATATTCTGTTTGTACCATCTCATCCTGTGATCTGTCTTCCACAGAGCCTCATGTTCAAAAGTGCCTCATGGTATTTCTGTACTCAGAATAAAAAGCCCACAACCTCTTACTGCTGCCAGAACTCACATGGTCCTCCCAGGCCCTTCTCTATTCCCTGTTCCCTCCCTTCTTCCTCCACCCTATGCTCCCCCCCTTTCCCCTTGACTTCCTGCCCCACCCTTCCCACCACACTGCTTCCCTGCATCTTAGAATAATAGAACCTGGCACAAAGTAGAAACATTTGTCCAACAAATGATTCAGATGGGCCAAAGGATAAAGGAAGAAAATTAAAAACCACTGCCATAGGCCATGAAGGTTCATTAAAATCTGGTGATCCTTTTTGGAGGGTGAGAAATCAGCTCTCTAAATGTGCATTTGTTCTAGGTGTTAAGGATTAAAAACAAAGCAACATTCATTCCTTTATTTCTTTGGAACTCTGCTCCCATCCTGTACTCATTTACTTTCCATTTTAAAAATTCGACTTTCATCAAATATCTTTTAAGGTCTGCAAAAGAGTGGAGGAGACAGAACAAAGGAGATTTAAAGATGTGGAAGGAAGTAGCAAGAGAGACTGGAAGAAGTTCTCCAGACTAGCACAGTCCGCTACAAAAGGGGAGCATCCTGAGGGGCCCAAGGGCTGAGGACAGGGTCAGGCCACCTAGGGTGTGGGGACAGTGGAAGGAGCAATGCAGTCCCAGGAGCAGGGGCCAACCTTGCCCTCTTTAGAGAAATGCAGATGCGGCGTAATTTACAGGAGAGCCCTCCTTCTTCACTTGATGGGAATTATATCTAACACAAACCATTTTGAAATATTTGTCATTTTTTCTTGATTCTCTGAACCATTTTCTTTTTTCCCCTAAATCCAACTCCTCCTCCCTCCCCTGAGCTTCCCTCTGTGTGATACAAAAAGTATCTTGGAAAACAGTCTGCACATGTCTATAAAAATGACCTTTTGTTTTTGATGCTGAAGTCTTAATTTTTTTTTTTAATTTTTTAAGTCTTACCTTGTCCTGGAAATGGTAGCAAGAGACAGATGGATGGCCCTGTATAAATAAATAAATTCAGATGGATGGAATAAATCCTCCACTTGTGTTTTGTGCCCCTCCCTGAGCAGAGCTCTGTTGAGAAGATGCACTCAGTTGTCTCCAGAGTTAATAAATGTTGGGATATGCGTGTTGCTGCTGCCAGGCAAACCCTCTTAGTAGAATCCAAAGTCATGGCACTCTTGTTTTACGGTCACCTTTCTTTGCCATTTACATGCGCAGGTGCTACAGCAACCTAGGGCAGCGTGTGCATTGAGTGTGCTTAGTGAGTCCCTGCTCCCTCAGTCCTGTGCAGCAAAGGAAGGGAAAGAATTTTCTTCTGAAATCCAACATCCATTATAAAACTACAAAACAACAACAACAACAAAAAACATGACATGGAAGTCCTGGAACGGGGAAGTTTGTCATCTTCATTATTTCTTACTGCCAAGAGGAGCTCAGCTTAATAGCATCTCGCTCACGGGCACCGCCATAAAAATATGTCTAGCTGAAACACAAGAGCAAGTCAGAGGTAGGCACAGCTAATTGTATTTATGTCAGGTGTTGAGAACAATCAATATGCCCTTGTTTTATTATTTATGTCTGGCCCAGCCGATACACACCTAGTGCTCAATATTTTTCTTAGCTGGTTTTCTTGCTAGAGCTCTGGAACTCTGTGGACGAGGGAGGATGCTCTAAATAATTGTGCTGTTAAGCAACACCCAGGCTTGAAGAGTGGCATGACTGTCTCTGCAACCTGAGTTTCTTTTTCCTTCTTACCATAATAATCCTCTGTTCCTGATCCACAGTCTTGAGTTGTGTCTGAGGGTCAGGTTACCATTTTACATTTCGAGGTGAGTCTTTCTGTATTCCAAGGTTTTGGTTATCTTCACAGGCCACCATCTTTCTTAGCAGGCAACTTTGACAAGAAGGAAGTTAAAAGATAAACAGTCTCTTCGTGTGAGGCCCCCAGAGGTTTTGTGTCTGTGTTGTGGCAGAGGCCATGTCTGTGAGGGGGATCTCGGTGGACTCCTCCTCCTCTCATGGTGCCCTGGCTCTGGTCCACGAGGCCCTCACTGGTTTCCTTGGCAAGGTGGCTCCCTTGGTGAACCTTGCCACTCACACCTCCCCATGGTGGTGTTTCCCATTGGTCCTGGTGCTCCCCGGGCACTGGTGTTTCTCTTCGGATTCTGGCTTCCTTGGTGGCAGCCAACAGAACTTCCAGCACCTTCTTCCATCCAACTCAGTGCTGCCCTTCTATTCCATGTTGGGGATCAAATGATGGAAGAGGCGAGGGCTTTCCTCTGAGTTCCGCCTTGGAGAACGGACCCAGGGTGTTGAGTAATCCCCAGGTGGGACTGAGAGACGACGGAGAGTCGCAGTTGTGGGGAGGGAATCATTGGCTCCTGCCTCCTTATGGGGCTTTGCTTCCTGAACTGGATTTTGAAGTCACTCCCAGCAAGAAGTCTGTTGTGTTCCTGGCGTGACAATAACCCGCCTAGCTCAGCTCGGGGGACAGGGTCCTGTCACAGCTGTAGAATACTCTGTCCCCTCTTTCCCGGCTAAGAGAACCCTCCTACTGCTGGTAGAACTGCAGACAGAACCTCGCATCCTCTTCAAGTCATATCCTATTCCAGGGCACTGAGTGGGAGAATGGGGTGTCTTACCAATACTCCCACCAAATTTGTGCCATTAAAGCTCTAATAATGCTTTGATTTTCCATCATTTCATTTCATATTCTTTGTTCCAAGCTGGTGTTTATCAGCTTTAAATGCATTCCACTCTTTGCTAAACTCAGTAGCTCTTGTGAGGAATGATAGGGTTTAAGTTTGATTTTTGTAGCATAAGCAATTATTGAAGATGGTAACAGTAAAAGCTTTTTTTTTTTTTTTTTTTACAGAGCACTTACTGATGGCTACTCTTCTAGATATATATTATCTCATTTGATATATATTATCTCACTTAATCCTCACAACAGCACTAGGAAGAAAATACTATTAGTATACTTGTTTTATAGAGGAGGAAAATAAAACCCAGAGAAGTTAAGTAACTTGCCCAAGGTCACCCAAAGATAGTGGCATATGAGGGATTTGATACCAGGTAGTCTGGCTCTGGCTTCTAAACCACCGCAGGAAAGGAGTTACTTCAGGCTGAGAGGACATAGGACCTGTTTTTCAGAGAAGTTTCCATAGGTGAGAGGTTGTTTTTTCTCAGGGTCTCCAGGCACTACAGCACATGCAAGGTGCCCCATCTGAAACCTGAGGGCATTGACCACACAGAGAGGAACCTGTAGCATTTCTTGGGTGCCCCTTACCCCTGGCTCTTCTTTGCCTGTCACAGGAAATCAATAGTTGTTTACGGCATCAGTCCTGTATTTTTCCTTATGGATATGTGGAAAATTAATTAGTGCAAGTTTTTACTTGTATAAATGGGTTGGCTTCTCTGTGGAGTTCTATCCTGTGGAACTGTATTTTTACATTTAAACTAGGAATTTTTAATATGCCGATGGCATTTCTGGACACTTTACAGTTGATTCATAATTTTTCTAATTTTGTGGATCGTTTGTTTCTGTTTTCCTTTTAAAAGCTATTATGTTGGTTCACTGAAGATGTTGTAAAACAATACTTGAACTATTTTCTGTACTATGCAATTTCCAAAAAAACACATATGATATTAATAGTATGATGATAAGAATCCTTGTGGTAAATATAAGTGGTGTGGTTTTTGTGACATTTAAATCAATTTTGGTATTTTGGCATTCTTTTGATTTTGGACCTAAACTTAACATTTTAATAATTTTTTTTAAATCTGAATTTGCAACAGAATTGCTTATAAAGATTTTAATTGGTTTCAACTAAGGCACAGATTGCTTGTATAATTGCAGTCTCCCTGTTACCTGTCCCACCTCTCTAACTGGTAAACACTATGCAAAGCTGGATTTGGCTAATGTTTGTAATGCTGGCAGTTCAGTGTCCTTCCTAGCTGGTGAGAAATGCTGGTGTGTGTGTATGTGTGTTTGTGTGTGTGTGTGTGTATGTGTGTGCACAGGCAGGCACGGGCACATGTGCAGTGTTTAGTCAAGGCACCCAGGCAGCAAAACAGAAGAGCCTAAGCTGATGGATACTTCAAAATACTCTAAGGTAGCTGGTTTTCCTGGGCCTCGGTGGTTGGGTAATGCTGTTATTCCCACGTTGAAGACTCACCTTGACACCCACTGGACCTTCAGACACACTCTCTACTTTCTTATAACTCTTCCTCCCTCAGGGACCTTAGCATGCAAGGCGCTTTTCTTGCACACTGACCTTGGTCAGGAACCAGTCCATCAGGCATGTTTTAAATAACACTGAAATTGACAACTGCTCAGTTCACACACCAAACTATTAATACAAAGAGATAAATACATACATAGCTATTTCTTGACGTCGGTGCTGGTTACACAGGAGAGCTCACTTTGTTATAATTTGTCAATCATATCACTTATAATTTCTGTACTTTTCCGTATGAATGTTATACAGATGGGCTCCAATTTACTATGGTTGGACTTGTGATTTTTTTTTTTTAACTTTAGGATGATGCAAAAATGATTTGCATTCAGTAGAAGTGGTACTTGGAATTGTGAATTTGGACCTTTTCCTAGGATAGTGATGTGTGGTACAATATTCTGACATGATACTAGGCTGTGGCAGTGGGCTGTCGCTCCTTGTTAGTTCCCAGACAGTTCAGGAGGAGAGACAATTGGGACTCTACAGGGTGCTATGTTGCCAATGATATTTTTGGACACAAGTATTCAATAAATTAAATGAGCTATTCAACATTTTATTATAAAAATAAAATGTGCTAGACTATTTTGCCCAATGATAGGCTAATGCGTTGTAAGCATGTTTAAGGGAGCCAGTGCTAAGCTAGGATGTTTGGTTGGTTTGGTGTGTTAAGTACTTTTTCCAGGGACGAGAGTATAGCTCAGTAGTATGGCACCTGCTTAGCATGTACGAGACCCTGGGTTCCATCTCAGCACTGCAAAAATACCTAACTATGTAAATAAATACAACATTTTCCATAAGACATTTCCTAAATCAGGATGTGGGCCCATCATCAGGGGAGGGGTATCTGTATTAGAATACAAGTGATTATTTTTTAAATAACATGAGAAAAATAGTGCTACCCTATATCAGCTTGCCGCAGCCAGATGGGTTGACTGGGGGAGATATAAGAGGGCCAGGCACTCCTCAGTAACAAAGCTCAGAATGTCTGTTTACAGATGATGTGATGAACTTTCTCCCCTTGCTGTTGACCTTCAACTCTGCAATTGCTCAACTTGCCTGAGGACCTGTCCTGCCATCTCCAAATTCTGAGCATGCTCAGCATAATCGAGCCCCCAAATCTCACCCATTCAAACGCGATGGGCTCTTCAAGCTGGAACTTGAATTTGCAACCTTTCAAAGGCACTCAGAGTCCCCGTGTGAATGTACGCTTTTAAAGTCATAATCCTTTTTTAGGAAGCTTGTTTCAAAATCAAAGAATAGTGTCTAAACAAAACTTTGAGATTTCTATCGCTACTTGCAAGATAAAAAGGCGAAGTTAACTTAAGCTGAGCAGGTTATGTTCTTTCAAGTTTTAGCCAAGAAATGTTTCACTTTTTAATGAAAACCAATGCATGTGGGCAGAGAGTGGCTAGATTTCTGAGCTATTATTAAAAGAGAAAGGAATAAAGGCAGAAACAAGTCCAGGGAGCTGCCCTCCCTGATCTTTGATAAAAGTAATATGGAAAAAAAAAAAGATATGAGACTTGGCATTCAAAGAAATAAACATTATAATCTCTATAGATCTGAGATAAGAAATAGGTATTTCTTTCTTGGCTTTGGGCAAAGTTAAGTTGCAAGGGGAAATCTGGAATGAAAATAGATTCTTTTGATCTTTTGTTCTCTTTAGGTCTTTTCTCTTTCTAGTTTCATTCTGGGTTTTTTTTTTTTTTTGGTTTTTTTTTTTTTTTTTTTTTTGGTTTTCCTTTTCTTTCCCCTTGCCAAAAAAAAAAAAAAATGACTATTGCATTTTTGAAACTAGTAAGTTAGTATCTTAGACAGAGTCATGAGCTATTCACTTTCTTTCTCCAACCTGCTGGGGTCTGCTTTGCTTTGACAGTAAGTTAGGAGGTATTGCCTGAAGCAGTGACAATGAAAGATGCCTGGGAGGAGCCCCCATCCAGTTCTTTGCTGGTCCATTGCCTTTTACTTAGCTGTCCTGATTTCTGTGAAAGTTTGCAGGGATTCCCTCCTACATATGACCTCTCCTATTCTCACCCTTCCATCAAAGCAGATGATAAAAAGCAAATTCTTTGCATGTTGATTCTAGTTCATGTGTTTAGAATTGAGTCTGCAATTTTACTTGTTGGGAAGATTTTCTAGTTGAGTGGAAAAGTGGAGTGGGGACCAGGGCAATCTTCACAGTGTCAGAAGGACACCACTTATCTTCTTACTATCCCTCCTCAAAGGACTCAGATCACAATGACTAGGAGCTGTAACAATGGGGGTTGGTCACCCTGAGACCTTGGGATGTTGGATAAGCCACTCCAAGGCCCTGCATGCTCAGCTGCACAAACAGGGACAACGATAGTGTTTCTTTCGCAGGATTGTGATATTTGTGGAGAACTTACTGGACTGGCCAGATTGTATGAGCCAATAAAAGTTTCTTATGATTAGGAGGCCAAACTCATGACCTTGACCTTGACCTTAGATCACAAATCCCTTTAAACCTAAGGAAAGTGCAGCAGTTGTGTTAGCCATGCTACGTATTTCTAGCTTCTAAATATCGATATATTCAATTTGTATTTAAACTTTGCTAGGTGTGTGCATCTCCTTCAATTCTCTGCTTAAATGTCACCTTCATAGTGGGGCCTACATTTATACCTTATTGAAAATTCTCAGTCCTACTCTTCATCTAACCCTGTTCCAGTTCTTCTCTAGCCCCACATCCTGCTTTATTTTCCTGATGGCATTTACCATTTTTAAAGGACACCATATAACTCTTGCTTGATTTTGACATGACAACATGTGCTCTAGGGAAACCAGGCATGTTTGTCTGGTTTTGTTTTTGTTTTAACTGCCCAGTCCCCTCAATGCCCTAAAAGAGTAGCTGACATGTGACAAGAATTCAATAACCATTTATGGACAGAATAAAAGAAAGAATATCTGTCTCTATGACAGTCTTATCAGGTAGTGAAGGTAAAACACTTAGGAAATGATGGAGACATTTCCCCCATCTTTTACTTCCTCTGGACAAAGTTTGGGTTTTGCAGAAAATCTGAGTTCAAATCCTGTTTCCTCTTCCGACAGTGTGACCTGGAGCGAGTTACTCAGACTCGCTGAGCTTCTCCGTTTATAATAATAAATGTATAATGAGGACAATAGTACCTGCCTCCATGGGTGCCAGGACTAACTGAGAAACTTGATTTGAAAGTGGTTAGCATAGCAGAACCACCCCAAAATGTTGGATTGTTGTCAGATTCTTATTCTTTGCCCTGAAGGAGTCAATAAATCACAAACCAAAATGCCAAAAATGTCTCAGGAAAACACACACACTGGAATAGTCCACATGCCAAGTTACATCATGAGAACTGTAAGCTGCCCCATTAATCAGAACTTTGGGGGATCAGAGGAAATAAAAACTGTAGTGGGTTGAATGGTGTCCCAAAGATGTCTTTGCCCAAATCTCTGGAAGCTGTGAATGAGTTACTAATACATGATGGCAAAAGGGGTTTTGCAGAAGCAATAAGGAAGTTTATCCAGGGTTATCCACATGGGCTCAGGGTCATGACATGAGCCTTTAAAAGCGGTGAACTTTCCCTGACTGGAAGGGAAAGTTGGAGAGATTCAAAGTGCAGGAAGGAATGAACCCACTAGGGATGGAGAGGCCATATGAATACCATGAGAAGGAACTGGGATTACCTCGAACTGTGAAGACCAGTCTCTGATCACCACTGGTAAGGAGGCAGAGACCTCAGGTCTACAAACAGGAGGAACTGAATTTGGCCAAACGCCTGCATGATCCTTTAAGGAATTTTTACCCAGAACCTCCAGAAGGGAATGCAGCCCTGCTGATACCCCGATTTCTGCCTGAGGATAGCAGAGAAGATGGCTGAAGTGAGCCAGACTTTTAATCTATGGGGACTGTCAGATAATAAATCTGGGTTGTCTTAAGCTGGTAAGGTTATGGGCATTTCTTATAGCATCAATAACACTTTAATCCAAAAACCAATGCAGTACACTTAAAATGAGTGCATTTTATGGTATGTAAATTAATCCTCAATAAAGCTGGTTTAAAAAGAAAACAGTACAACTAAAATGTACGCTGTTAGTAAATTACAGTAGGTAGCTAGGAATGCCATGACGGTCAGGTGAATAGTTACACCCAAGAAGGGTTCCATAGTTACTAAGATGGGCTGAGCTGGGGTATTTTAATCCTAGTACCTTCCTTGGAGTTTCATGTGTAAGCACACGTATATCATGCCCTGGGCAGAGTGTGTGCTCATTGATACACAGGGAAATACACAAAAAGAACCACAAAAGTCATTCTGGAATAGCATTGTTCTTCATTTATGAACCAATGTTTAAAAACTTAAGCCTGCAGGGCTGGGTGTGCTGGTCTTGCTGTAGTTCAGCAACTTGAAAAGCTGAGGCAGGAAGATTGTGAGTTCAAAGTCAGTCTTAGAAACCTAGTCAGGCCCTGAGCAAGTTAGCAAGACCCTGTTACAAAATAAAAAATAAAAAGGGCTGGGAATGTGACTCAGTGATTAAAAACCCCTGGTTTTAATGCCTGGTACCAAAAGGAAAAGAAAAAAAAAAAAGAAGAAGAAGAAAAAACAAACCTTAAAACTATAGAAGATTCAAAAAAGATGTAACAGAGTTTAGTAAGGAAAAAATAGATGCGAGTTCATGATCACTGCACCGGCAGGGGCATGAGAAACGCTGATCTAAGTATTCAGAGCCGGAGGCTGGGAGCGCCAGCTTCCCACCACCACAGTCAACAGCAGGGTCTTCCTGGCCCTGGTTCCCAGGACCTCCTGTCTTGTGCTATTTAGAATAAAGACCAAGCTAAATGCACGCTTGGATCTGAAAATACGGGCTTTTTCAGCGACAAACAGAAAGGTCCAGCAGCTTGTGGTGAAGAGGGAAAGCTGCTCTTTCAGAGCCTCTAATCTTCAGATTTTCATGCTCCTTATTTCAGAAATGGCCAGCAACACAATTTGACTTTTGGTGTAATTATTGTAGTAAAGCTAGAGTCATTTTTGTTTCAGCACAGTCGATACTGACTTTTGTCCCAGATAATGATTAAAAGTGTGACATGAAGTTTTTTGTTGTTATTTTGTTTTGTGTGTGTGTGTGTGTGTGTGTGTGTGTGTGTGTGTGTTTAAAGGTTTGTTTTGATTCACAGTATAACTTCTTTCTTTCCTGCATTTTGCAGTACAGAGGATTGAACCCCTGGGCCTCTGTCACTGAGATATAACCCTAGTCCTTTTTTTCCTTTATTTTTTGAAAATTTTGAGACAGGGTCTTGCTAAATTGCCCAGTCTGAACTTGAATTTGGCTATCCTCCTGCCTCAGCTTCCCTAGATGCTAGGATTACAGGCCTGGGCCACAGTACCAAAACTTCTTTCCTTTGATCCCCTCCCTTCCCCCGCCACTCCCCTCCCCCTCTACTCCTCCTTCTCTCCTCTCCTTTCCTTTTATTATTTTTTAAAGAGGTATGACATCTCACTATTTGCTGATGCTGGCCCCCAATTCCTGGCCTCAAATGTGTCAGGAAGTTTTGAATTTTCTTTGGACATTAAGGCCATTTCTACATCCTAAGGAAAATACCTGTTTTTTGGACTCACTTGTAACCAATATTGACATTATCCAGTTGTTGAAAACTGGGAAATCTACACCAGGGAATTTTCTACACAACTTTCCATCATCCCTTTCTCTACGCTTGAACTGAAGTAGCTCTGATTTCTACATTCCACCATCTGAAAACACTGCCTTAATTTTCTGACTGTATGAAAATTCTTTTGCATTGAATTCTGCTTGGAGAAAGGCAGCTATCAGCTGGTTTTTGGAATATGCTTCTAAATGCCTATTTTTTAAAAATAAAAAAAAATCAATAGTTCTTATTACAAATCTGGTTTTTATTCAAGCACGTCCATTAAAACTAAACAACCCGTGAATGAACTATATACCTTAATATACCTTAAGCCATTTCTATACTGTCTGTGTTCTACCAAATGGAATAGAGGGGCATGTTACCCTGGCGAAATGAGTACAAAGACCACAGACTTTAGAGAAATATGGACATGGGCTGGATTTCTGGTTCTGCCAATTAGTATCCAGACATTAATTGCCAAGATAATTACTTCCTCTAAGTCCAGTTTCCTTGAACTGTACCATGGAGGAGATGCATGAGGATCAAATGCTTGAAATGAGTAGCCTTGCTAGGCATGGTGGTGCACGCCTGTAATCAGCTACTCTGGAGACTGTTGCAGGAGGATCACAATTTCAGGACTGGACTCGCAACTTAGCAAGACCCTGTCTCAAAATAAGAAAAAAAGGGCTGGGATGTCTCTCAATGGTAGAGCACCCCTGGTTTCTATCCCCAGTACCTGGGTGGCGGGGCAGGGGGGGTGAGTGTAGCCTTTCTCAGCTTATCCCCAAGCCATTACCATCATAATCTTGCCCTAAATGAAAGAATACTGGAAATGATTAATCATTAAGAAAATGCAAATCAAAATCACAGTGAGGTATCATCTCACACTAGATCGACGGACTATTATCAAAAAGACAAAAGCTAACATCTGGCAAAGGATGTGGAGAAAAGAGGATGCTTGCACAGGTTGGTGGGAATGTAAATTAGTACATCTATTATGAAAGGCAGCGTGGAGGTTCCTGAAGCAGTTAAAGACAGAACTGCCACAGGAATTGAAATCTATGTTGAGGAGACATCTGCACTCCCAGGTTTATGGCAGTATTATTCTCAATAGTCAAGAGATGGAATCAACCGAAGTGTCCATCAGCTGGCAAATGGATAAGGAAAATGTGAATAGGTAATAGAATACTATTAAGCCATTTATCCTGTCATTTGCTACAAAATGGATGAACCTAGAGGATGTTATGTTAAGTGAAATAAGCCAGGCTCAGAGAGACAAATACTGCATGACCTTACTCATATGTAGACTAAGACAGGGTGATCTTAAGAAATAGGATAATGGTCACCAGAGGCTGGGGGTGGTTGTGGGGAAGAGGGTGTGGAGGGACTTTAGTCAACAGGTACAAGGTTATAGTTAGTTAGAGGAATAAGTTCTAGTGTGCTGTTGCACAGTGAGGTGACAATAACCAATTACATACTGTACATTTCAAAATAACTAGAAGAGATGATTTTTAATATTTCAACACAAAGATAGTAAACATTTGAAGTGAGGGATATGCCAGTTATTCTGATGTGATCATTACACAATGTATATACATAATGGAATATCATGTTAACTCTGGAAAATGTGTGCAACTATAATTTCAATTAAAATAAAATAAAAAATACATTTTGATTGAATCATTTGTCATTCTCACTCTTTTCCGTTGCTCTTGTATGTTTGCATTTATTTGTTTAAAAATTGTACACTGTAAAATTTACTTGTGTGTGTGTGGTCCTATAGTTTTAACACATGTAGGGATTTTTGTAACCATAATTAGAATTTTTCACCCAAACTCTGCTGTACTGACATTTTGTAGTCAAACCCTCCCTGTCCCCATCTGTCAACCACCCATCTGTTCTTGGTTCTTATAGTTTTGTCTTTTTGAGAATGTCCTATAAATGGCATCACGTGGCTTGTAACCTTTTTAGATTGGCCTTCTTCACTCACCATAATTTCTTTGGAATTCATCCATGTTTTTAAGTACATCAATAGTTTGCTCCTTTTTTATTATTCATTGTACAGGTAGATTAGAGTTCATCTTTCCTCTCTTGAAGGACATGTGTATTGAAGTTTATATCATACTTTCTGAGCATACCCTGTCCTCTTCCCCACCATGCACGTCTTCCTAGTCTGGGAATATAAACCTTCCTGTTCTGCCTCTATGTCCTCCTTTTGCCTGGCTTTCCTCCAAGGGCCTTGAACTTGGAATCACATAGTCAAAAAAGGAGATGGCATGATTGGTCCCTTTCCCACAACTTCCACTGATCGTTCTCTGCATGCCTCCATTCAGAATTGACCACTCTTATTACCCTGCTGTGCTCATGACTCGGTGACACAGGTGTACCTACCATGCCCAGCACACTGTAAATTCCTTGAGCTACTTGCAAATCTAGCATCCAGCACAGAGATGAGGTTTCCCTGCAAAGTGAATGAGTTTGAATATGATCATGAGCAGCACTGAATCCATAAAAATTGTAAAGTGACCAGAGCTCGTTTTTAGCTCCCTAACCTATCTGCAACGGTTTCTTTGAATTTTCCAGCACTGTCTAGTCTGGGCCACAAGTATCCTTTCCCCTACTCTGTCTTGCTTACAGATAATTTGCCCTGAGTTCCAAATGAATAATGCCTGAAATGTTACCTAGGAGTATTTATAAATCTAAAGAGACCAAAATCCTTAGGTAGAAAGAGGGACACTTGCAAGTGGATTTCATATATGGTTGAGATTTAAGAAGACAATATGTGGAAAGGAGAGGGAACTCTGAGCATTGTTTTAAGCCTTACTACATAAGAGTTTGCCTGTGCCACACCCACAATGGTCCAGGCTTGTATGCACATTGCTTTTATCTTCAAACTAGACATTACAATCACGACAGTGTGCCTCCTGTGACAAATTATTGCTATTTTAGGAAAATGTGGAGGTGTACCTGACATGATCAGGCCTGACTGATAGTTTCTACTTAATCTGGGGACCATTCTTATCACAGGAATTGTTGGTCAAATTTTAGAGTGTTTGGTGGAAGGGCAGGTGGGAGCTCTGATCCACAACTGAAGGTCAAGTTCTTAAAGTATGCCTCCCGCTGAATCTGGATCTGTGTTTAGGTTTCTTTGAGAGGGACCTCTTAAAGCAGGTAATGTTTGTAGATCACATTATTCAGTAGGGTCACTTCTCAAATTTTCTAAGTCATTTTAGAAGCACACTGATATTCCAACTTGGCCTTGCTGAGTCAGTAGCCTAATAATGGCAGATAAATGGCACTTATCTACTGGACTAGCAGATCCACCTGTTCAATCACCCACCCATGCCTTTCTCCATTCAAAGATACTCTAACTTGTTCCAAAAGAAAGCAGAGCAGAAACTGCAGAGTAGTTCAACACATCTTAGGGAATGGATGAATCTGAGAGTTCACTCTGCAAGTCACTGGGCGCTTATACCATGATCATCGATTCTGATCTGGAAGCTTCTCTAAGCTTCTCTTCTGATTCCAGATAACTACCAAACTCTAGACTGGTTAATATTTATGCAAAAAGGCTGCAGAAATATTCTAAGATTTTCCTGATTAATTCTGCTAGCCATTTCCTCCACCTTTTCTAACACTCGCGTGCATTCTTCAACTTTATAAATCTTTTTTTTTTTTTTTTCTTAAACCAGTGTTTTGTGGTTATTCAGGTCTGCTTGTCTTGTTCCACTTGGGGAAAGCCTAATCTTCGATTCTTTCTTTGCTGTGGTGCTTATGGTGTTACGAATGTGGGTGGTATTGGAGTTTATGAGGAAATCCACCAGCATTTACTCAGTTCTAGATATGTGCCAGGCACTGAGCTGGAATGATCCTATCTGCTTTCTAGTTCACGCTCACAATTAATCCTAGAAAAAATATAAGGGCTTTTATTTTATTTTTTTTGGGCGGGAGGGGTTATTACTGACAATTGAACTCGAAGACACTTAACCACTGAGCTATACCCTCAGTCCTTTCTATTTTTTATTTTGAGACAGGGTATCACTAAGTCGTGTGATTCCTCTTTAAGTTGCTGAGGTTGGTCTTGAACTTATGATCCACCTGCCTTGGCCTCCTGAGTCTCTGTTTTTACAGGTAAAGAAACAGGTGTTCAGGGAAGACACTTCTCCTTGTCCATAAGTACAGCATCAGGATTTGGATCCAGATCTTTGTGACACAAAGTTGCCACCCAGTTTTTTTTTTTTTTTTTTTTTAATTTTTTTGGCCTGTTTTATAAGACATACTGGAAATAAAGAATATGTACATGGGCACCAAGATCTGGTCTTTAGGACGGAGTAATCTCCTTTTTTGGAGGTTACAACCTATGTAAGAGTGGTGTGTCTGTCTGTCAGGGAACACACTCACCTACCTCTCTCACCTTGGTCTTTGCTCTCACTCTGCTCCCCTTCTCAGCTCATTCTGAGTAGGGAAAAAGACCCAGGAAAAAATGTCCCCCAATGGATATATTACCTGCAACTCAAAATCTGTAAGACTTGCTTTGAAAACCTGTGGACAAAGGGCCTTCGAGTGCCAAATGGAAATTAATTGTGGAGAGCCCAGTATTGTGTATCTGAGAAATACAAAATATGTCAAGTAGTTATTCACATTTACTGTTTTGTCTTTAATTTTTATTTTAATATAAAAGTTTACTCAAGGGCTTTTATAGATGGACTTTTGCTTTCAGTTACCCCAATCATTTTTTTAATAAATGCCCAATCAGACTTTCCATTTGCAGATATTTTTATCATCACTATTTTTTAAAGACAGGAATTACTACTACTATATATCCTTTTCCTTAAGCATCCACTTTGCAGAAGAACCCATGGGCAGTAGGGGAGAGAAGGCCTTGAAGTCTGTGATGTGGGTGATGAAGGAGGACCAGGCACGTGGTCCCCTGACATCCACTCCCCCTAAGGCAAGTTTCCTTTGCCTTATACAGTGAAGACTTGGGTAGAGCTAGGCATGCAATTTGTCACCATTTGGCCTAGTCAGACTCAAACCTTTCTTTTTTTAACACCAAAGGCATTTTATTCAATATATTAATAGCGTGCTCAAGACTAAAAGCAAGACTTTTAGGTTAACTAGGAAATAAAATTTCATGTGTATCAAACCCTTCTGACAGGAATGTGCATTCCCTCTCATTGAAACTGAAATAAGAAAATAACAAAATAGAAATTACTGGTGGATGTTTTAAACTGAGCTGTACAAAAACATTTAGTATAGAAGAAAGGAAGACACACCGTGGGATAAATAAAGCCCATGTTCTTTCTAGGACCCTCTGTTAAATGTTGAGCAATTTAGAACTTTTATTTTTTTAATTAAAATGTGCATCCCTGTATTATGGAGCAGAGTGAGATCACAATCAATTACAATAAAATCCTAACATCCACTCACGCACACGCAGCTGAAGCACCAGGGGCACGCACAGCACAAACGTGAGCATCTGGGGGCCATGCAGTTCTTCCCTCCCATGTTCCCTTGGCCTGGATCCTACAAGAAAGGGTCAAGAGCAGCCATCTGAGCCTCACGGAGAGTTGCAACTGTACAGAGGAGCAAGGGGACAGAGGTGCTGCAACACACTCTTTTGTCCTCTCCTCACCCCCTCTTCCCTGCAGGTGTGAGATCAGGTGAAGGGCAGAGGCTGCTACAACCCAGAGGCAGGAAGTGTGGGGGGCCAAAGGTGATTGACCTTGGACATGACCTCTCATGGTCTTCAATGCGGCCCGAGGGAAGACAAGAGGTTTCTTGTGTTTTATTTTCTCTGTGGTTCTATCCCTATTTCCCATCTCCAGTGCCCAGGGCCCCGAGTACCTTCACGCAAGCCTGAGGCTTCTTTCTATCACAGGTGCCTTGTCCCTCAGTTTAGCTGTAAGGTTGGCACTTAATCCAGATACCATCCCCAATCCTAGATGGCCACTGGTTTATTTTAATATTCAACTGAGATAATCTCCCTCTGAGGGAGACTGATATTTTAAAAAGACCTTTATTAAGCTCATCTCTATTTGGTAAAAGTGTGTAGGAGTGAAATTTTGAACACAGTATCCTTCGGATGGTCTGACAAGAACTTTGTGTATATTTTGGTAAAAGCCTCAACCCACCTTTTTAAGATTTCCAGAAATTAAAATTCACATGTGGCTATTAAAATTCTAAATATTAAGATACAGGGAAGCTCTGTTTTGAGGCAACAGAGGGCCCAACAGGTACTTAGGAACCTCTTCTTCACTTTCCTAAGTAAAATTCATTCATTCATTCACTTGCTGATTGAGAAACACTCTTCAGCTTTTACAAGGTCTTGGATACTTGGAGACTCAAAGAGAAATGAGAATCTGACCTTGTTCTTGAGAAGCCCATAGTCTGGGAACAGGGAGACAACTAACTTTATTGCAGTCCTTACAAAATTGGGAGGAAAAAGAGTTGCAGACGATGTCTTGACTTCAAGCAGCTGGAGGCGGGATGGTTAGCAGTTTTATGAGCTGAATGTCAAGGTGCCCGAGGCCCCGACCAGTGGTTGAGGGGTTGCCTCCAATCAGGAAAGAACATTCCCCAGCCTGTAAGAGAGCTGGGCGTCAGAACCACACAAGTCAGAAGTGTGATAATTAAAGGTGTTACTCCCTACAGAAATCCTAGCACAAAGAACGGAGCCAGGGTCATTATTATCATCATCCTTATTGTTGTTAGGGAGGCATGGAAGTGTCTTACTTGTCACATTCTAGGGAAAAAAAACAAAACAACAAACAAAAAGCTATGAACAGCTAACCCCAGCAAGTATCATCTACAGTTTCTGATCTATAGTCAACCTTCAGTCAACCATGTTATGGTAGAGCATGCTCTTTATGTTAATAAATAATGATGGACATTAACTTCTGACTCAAGAGTAGGCAGTTTTGACTTTGACAGGTCTCCAAATGAGGGAACCATGTGACTGTGAGACGTGACTGGTACCCTGATTGCAGTCACTGGACTCTTTTCCTCAAGGCAGACACAGCTGGATGGGGATCAGCCTTATAGGTTCTTGGTGGCCTTTGGTCTGTTTCTGTTCAGATGCTCTACAAGTTATGCCAGAGCAGGTCTTTAGAGTTATCTGGGGAAAAGAGAAGAGAGAAAGGGACCAACTCTGCCTGGATGAGTCTGGAAAAGGCTTAGGCAGGGCAAGGGTAGGAGAGGAGCTGGTGCCTTCCCAGGGAAAGGGGAGCTGCTCAGAGTTGGAGGTACAGATCTGGAGTCACGCACAGAACCTGAACTGTAGTGTAGCCCGGTTCCAGCTCTTATTATGTGATCTCTGTCAAGTCATTACTTTCCCAGAGCTTCAGTTCTCCATCCTGCCAAAGAGGCAACTCTACTTATTTGCTGGGCTCCACGTGGAGATGATGTATCTCAAGTTTTGCCGACATAAGGGAACTCAGTGACGGCGTCTCTCTTGGTGGGATGGGGGTGGGCCTGCTATGGCAGGACCAGCCAGCCCAGAGGCCAGGGCCCATGAGTTTGGAATGGCTGGAGATGCGAGGTGTTGGGAAAATATCATGAGATGCCACAAAGATGTGGGTAGGGAACCTAGTGTGGAAAAGTTCAGGTGCCATGTCGAGGAGCTCGCCTCTTGAGGGGGTCCAGGCAGGAACAGAGAACAGCAAATCTCCTGAAGCTAGAAACTGGAGAACATCATGTATTTTAGCAGCTTTAATTGGAGTCCAAACAAATAATCTGCTCAGCGGAAAGTAATCTTATTTATTTGTTAAACAGGCCCAGTCAGACTGCCACTTGGCAGCATGTTATCAGGAGTTAGTCTGGAAGATTCCTTCTGTATTTAAAACCATAAGACTCACTTTCTTTTAAGATTCTTGGTAATTTGAATTTTGTGCTAATTTTCCTCAATTAGATCTAATTAGTGTTTCTTCACTGTGCCATATGTAATGTTTGCTTAGCCTGGCAAGGTGATAAATTGCTTTGGTTTACTATTTTGTCTCAAGGCTATTTGTAAAGGGAAAAACAAGTACCCTCTTAATGAATTAAGGCCCCCTAATAAGGGCAGCAATCTAAACAAACCATTAAACAGAGACATGTCAGCACAGGCATAACTGCCCACATTTTTTTTTTGCTTTTAATGGACATTGGCTGGTTTATAGTTTGTGATTTTGATATAAAATGTATACCTATTAGTCATATATCTAATATACATAGGCATATATATAGCTATCATGTTGCAGCATCTGAAATTAAGCGATCATCTATAAAAGACTGTGGTTGTCAGGATGAGGATGATTGCCGAGTAGTGGGGAAATTAATCTCTCTTGAATATCATAGAAATGCTTAAGTACATCAGCTGGCTTTGAGTCCAAGTTGATTCTATGTTGTTTAAGAGTCCAGGCCATGTGTTGAAGGGATGCGGGAAAGTGTAATTTTGAAGCTATGGATGGGGGAGGTGAAAGGTGGTGGTCAGGGCCTTGGGAAGGCTTCCTGAGGGAGATCCGATGTGAGTGAGCTCTGGAAGATGGATAGATTGGTACTCTGTGACTCATTATTGAGGTAAACATTGCTTCTTATTTTTCTACTATTTTCTTATTTACCTGGAATTTGCTATAACCATCTCTTTGAAAATAAGTAGCCAGGTGTCCTAGGTAGAAAAATGGGAAAGTAGTTTAAAAAGACATCAGATAAAATGCCCTGGGGGCAATTACAGTGGCCCCTTGGTTTCTGGGTCCAGTGTCCCCATGTGTAATAATACTCAAACCCACAGATGCTCATGTCCATCACACAGGATGTTGTAGTGTTGGCTTATTTATTGCATTCATTCTCCCCTGTACTTATTATACCTAACACATGTAAATGCTACATAAATACCTGCTATGCTATAAAATACCTCTACACTATATGTGTGTGTGTTTGTGTGTGTGTGTGTATATGTGTGTGTGTGTGTGTGTGTGTATGTGTGTGTGTGATGATGGAGAAAATGTCCTACTGCTCAGCACAGACCCAGACACCCTAGGCCCAACTACACAGCACACAAACAAGATGCCAGGTGAGCAGTGCCCAAGCTGGTGCTGGAGAGAATGCGGTGGTGTGAAGAGATGGTCGGCGGTGGCAGGGTGTGTTCCTCTTCACTAACCTGTCTGGAATCAGAGTAGTACTCTGTGTGTAGCAAATTTAAAATTTGCTTTTTGGAACATTCTGGAATTTTCATTTTTGATTATTTACAATCTAAGCTTGGTTGAAGTCACAGATGTGGAAACTGTGGCTACAGATGGTTGATGGTATAAGCGTTTTCTTTGCATAATTATCCCAAATAACAATGTGAGCAAAATATTCACACACTAAGTCAAAATATTCTACACACTATGTGCTATTATTTTCTATGATTGGGCATGTTTTTCTTCTGAGTTTCACTGTTAAAAAGATCATTATAATGAGTAATACTGTAGATTAAACATGTATGTACATCTGATGATTTCTGAGTAAAAATTTGAGAATATGAGATTTTTGAATCAAAGGTTATGACAGTATTTTAAGATCACAGTTTACTTTCCAGAGATATTGTAAACAGCTATACCCCTGAAATGTTGGACAACAAATCCTCTTTAAAAGATGCATAAAATCCAGTCTTTTTTTTTTTTTTTTTTTTTTTTTTTCAGTATTGGGGATTGAACCCAGGGCCTTGTGCTTCCAAGGCAAGCACTCTATCAACTGAGCTATATCCCCAGCCCCAAGATCCAGTTTTTGAAGTCATGGAATGCACATAAGAAGCTCTCAGCCTTTCCTGGATACAGGAGGGATTAAAATTTGCAAATGAACGAGTTGGGTAAGAACTGGCTGGGATGCTCCAGGAGGGACTAGGGCGGGTAGGAAAAGAGCTTACAGGGGTTTTCCAGGGCGAAGCCTGAGTTGGGAGTCAGGGAAGGAATGAGATTTGTCTATGAGTGGTATGTATGCAATAGCAGTTCTCACCCAAGGTGTATGTAATAGATCAGCAAACAACATGATGCTTTCTAATGATTCATTTATTCATACTTTCCATGAGATGTATTACTTATTATTTATTATTTTTGTATGCAATGACTTGGGAAGGCATTACTTTACTAGTTTGCAGGGGGAGGGGAGAGTTAAAGGCACTCTCAGCCCCTTTGGTGATGCCACTGTGGTCACCAACTGAGATAGATTACCCTGGAGGTCTGTGGCAGATTATGGACAGTCACCAGGAGGAAAAGAGATATGACAGAGGTGTGCATATGACACCCTGCTTAAGAATATGCAAGCAATTAAAAGGATGCAAAGTACAGAGAAAGGAGGATGGCTGGATGCTCTGGTTATGACAGCAGGAGGAACTGACTGACTTTGAGGAGACAGTTTTCAGGAAATCATTCTCAAGCAGACACATGATAGGGGAATGCATGATAAAGCAAATGAGAGGACAGAGTCCCAGTCTCAGGCAGAGGGTGGCATGAGCCAATGTTGAAAAGACTGGGAAGATCTCATTTGAATACTAAGTATTTAGGTGTAGAAAAGGATAAAAAAAAAGCTTTAAGGATGGCACGTGAATGTAAGATAATGAAAGCAGCAAGATGGAATTAGACATATGCACACATCTAGTGGTAAAATTTCTGTTTTGCAAGCAATTGGTTTCTTTTATTTTCCTTTCCATTAGTCATTCCACAGCACAGAAAAGAACACATAATTAATCTCAATTTTATAGAAAGGCCCCGGGAAGATTTGGGGAAGGAACATATTTGCAGGAATTGGGAACAGGCACAAAGCATGCTCTATCTTTATATGGTGACCTCACATTCCAGTAGTTTCAGAATACCACCTTCAGGGAAATCTAATACACTAAAAAGCAAGACAAGCAAAAGTAATTGAGTAAAAAGCAAATACCCAAGTAAAATATAATTTGTCCTGGTAGGTATAAATAAGAGAGACCTACTTTTTGTTTCAAACACTACTTTGGACTGCAATTTGTTTATATTCATTATTGAAAATGTCTCTGCTGCTTAAAATCCTGTAGCAGAGATTACCATAAAATCTAAGTGTAGACTTCTGATCCTATTAAGTTCCTGAGTGCCAGGGACTTGAAACATGGAAATAGAAGGTATGTACTCAGGGATGTCCTTTCTTAGCAAATTACACACACACGCTCACACAGAGACATGTGTACGTATATGTACAAAAGAAAATCCTAATCATCATTTGAGTTTGAACCACTGTAAAGTCATTCATGAGGCAGAAAATGACAATTTTCACTAATCTTCCTCTATGTCCTTGTAGTTGCTATGGAGAAACTTTGCCAAAATATTTCATAAGCAGAAAGGAATAATTTAGCTAACAATGAACTCCAGGATTGAGCAAACAGTACTCAGGAATGCTGAAGTGAATGGTCTAATCACTTGGTTTGAAGGATAGTGGAGATGTAAATAGACATGGTGACAAAGCTGCTTTCAGAGTCTAAAATAGAGATTTATATGTGGCTCCTGGATCAAGAATGAAAAACAATTTTTTTTTCTAATGGAGCTAAAATGCCAGTTGGAAAGCGTCATTTAAAAAAACTGGATAAGAATATTAAACAAAAGTAATAAATAGATCATGCTGAATGATAAATGTATGAATGATAAATATTTTTATATAGCAGGAACTAGGTTGAATTACTGCTTAATCAAACTATTGTGGTTAGTGGGAAAGCAATAGAAAAGGTAAATCACTTAATGATATTTAATGAGAAATGCTTTTGGATCACCTGGACTTCATTTTATAACTTTCAAAAATATTATAGTAATTAATTGTTGTCCATAATCTTTATCTTATTTTAGAAGAATTCTACTGCTTGTCAGCCTGTTTAAATGATCCAGGGTTATTACATAATTTCTTTGAATCCAGAGTCTTCTTGGTAGTGGAATGAATTATTACATAGACCATGACATTCTAAAATCTTCAGGCAAAATGGTGAATAATCTGAGTTTGAAATTTCAGAAGACCAATTATGGCTGTACATATCTTACTCCTGGTGGCTGAGGCTTGTAATAGATGAGGTTAGATATGCTACCCTGTGAGAAATGGGTGTATTATTTTACTTCATTAGAGTTGGAGGGGTTGAATTTAACAAGGACACTAGGCTGAAGATGTCATATTCTAAAGGGGGACCAAAAAATATTACAATCTCCTGGATTTCAAAACAATGAAGTGTTTGTGATTTTGCATATATATTCAAGTGAAGAATAATGTTTTCTCTGATAAGTGGATGATAATGGGAGTGAAGGAGTAAGGGAAGAATAAAGGAACATTGAATTGTGCGGCAGGGGGGAAAATGGGGGAGGGCGGGAGAAGGAAAGATGGTGGAATGAGACAGCCGTCATTACCCTATGTACATGTATGATTACAGGAATGGTGTGATTATATCATGTACAACCAGAGAAATGAAAAGTTGTACTTCATTTATGTACAATGAATCAAATTGCATTCTGCTGTCATGTATAACTAAATAGAACAAACAATAAAAGTGTCAAGAAACAAAAAAATAAAAAAAAATTACCTCTTTTATATTTTAAGCAACTTGAATAAAAGTAGGCTCCTTAATGAGAAAAGAAAGAATAATAACAACTTTGTGGTTTTGCTATGGACTTGCAACCATCATGAATTGCCTAGTGTCTCTAGAGTCCCTAATAATCATTATTATTTGTATAAGACTTGTAATTGTCTCAACAGGACTGTGAAGAAGGTATTATTATTTTTCTAATTTATAGATGATATTCAGAATGGTTTGTCTTTTTTTTGGAGATAGCTACTTGAGCTTTATGCTCAAACTGCCTGAGATGAAATTTCATAAATCTTTGCTTTTTTTTTTTCACTTCAGTGCATTATTTGAGAAAACCAAGATAATTTTATACACATATAGCTACTTTACTTTAAAAAACAACTAGTTTTTCCATCATATCAAACAACCCAAGTATAAACTTTTGATACCATTACTTCATCAGTGAACCAAAAGTGAACATAAATTGTACTTCCGGCACTTTTAGACTACAGTGTTTTTGACCAAATTGCAGTTAAGAGAACACTTAGAAATAATGATCAAAATATGCAAAGTTTCTGTTTGAAGGTATTATATAGACAATGGCTTTCTAATCATTTTCAGGTAAATCACTGAGTAATTTAAAAGAACTACCAAAGAATTGTTGGGCTAAGAAGAGGAAGAAAGAGCAGAGCTGAAACCCTCTGTCTACCCTGCCTTGCCCTTCAATGCAGCTGAGTGGCTGGAATCTTAAGCTGTGCTCTCACCAGACAGACAAAGCAGGGTTAACACGGATTGAAATTAGAGGACCCTAAAAGAGCGATAGCCTTGGTAAACACCCAGATTACTGAGGTAATAATAAAAAAAAAGAGAAAAGTATATATCAAAATGTGTGGGATGCAGTTAAAGTCCAGATTAGAAGAAAATTTGTAGTTTTAAATATATATTTTAAAAAGACTGAAAATAATGATCTGAACCTCCTTTCGAAAAGATGACAAAGAGGGTTGGGGCTGTAGCTCAGTGGCAGAGCGCTTGCCTTGCATGTGTGAGGCACTAGGCTGGATTCTCAGCACCACATAAAAATAAACAAATAAAATAAAGGCATTCCATCCATCTACAACTACAAAGAAAAAAATTTTTTAAATGATGCCAAAGAACAACAGATTAAACCAGTGCATATAAAAGGAAACGATAAAAATACTAATGCAATGCAAACAAACATAATTAAATCAACAGATCTGAATGTTAGTTCTTTAAAGAGACTATTAAAATTTGCACACACCTGGCAAAACTGATTAATAAATGAGGAAAGATGATACACAAAACCAATTTAAGAATGGAATATCATGAACAATACTAAACTTATGGATATTTATAGATATCATAAGAAAAACATTACACATACATTATACCAATACATTTGAAAATTTAGATGGCACAAGAATAAACAGTGAATCTGTTCTGTGCTTATGAAAAATTTAATTGATATGAAAAACTTTTCCATGAAGAAAATCATAGGCCTAATTAATTTTACCCATAAGCTATACAAATGTTAAGGGAAAAAGTAACTCCAGTATCTTATAGAATCTTTCACAAAATAGAAATATTTTAATAACCCCAGACTTATTTTATGAGATCAGCAAAACTTAAACATCAACATCTAATAAGAACATTCAATGAAAAGAAAGTCACAAATCAATTTGTATGTAAAAATCTATGCAAAATTCTTAAAATAGTAACAAACAAAATCCAAATTTTGATAACATACTATGATCAAGTTGTGTCTTTAATATTATTAATGTGAGGTTGGTTTAATGTTCAAAAATTATCAATATAATTCACTATTGTAGGGAAGTATGAGAAAACTTAAATGATCATTTTAACAATGTAGACCGTAATTCATAATTTAAAAAAATTCCTGACTCTTTGCAAACTAAGGATAAAAGGTAACTTTCTTGATTTTATGATGAACATCTGAATAAAACAGCAAACATAATACTCAATGGTAAGTGTTGAAAGATTTTCATTTGAGATCACAAATGTGATAAAAATGCCTTCTACTCTATGTCTGGTTAGCAATTCTAAAGCGGGCCCTGGATAGTACAATATGATAGGGAAAAACGATCACACTGTAAGGGTTAGAAATAAGTAAATAAAAGTACCATTATTTGTTCATGATAGGGAAAATGAAAAATCCAAAATAATGTACCTCATGTATTCTTAGAATTAATAAATTAATTTAGCAAGACTTCTGTGTACTTGGTCACTCTGTGGGAGTAATTTAATTCTTATATAAATAATGTTATAGTTTTGTTATGAGTTGCCCCCAAAATGCACATGGGTAAGGAATGCAGGACTATTTAGAGGCAAAATGAGAGTTGTAACTAATCAGTGGATTAATTCATTTGGTGGATTAATTATTTGAATGGACTACAAGGTGGTAAGTATAGGCAGGTGGGGCATGTTTAGAGGAAGTAGATCACAGGGCCTTGTTGTTGGGTATTATATTTTGTCCCTGGCTCTTTATTCTTTCTCTCTGTTTCCTGAATGTCATGAGCTGGATAGTTTTCCTCTGCCATGCCCTTCCACCATGATATTCTGCTTCACCTCAGGGCCAGAGCAATGGAATCAACTGACCATGAACTGAAACTCCGAAAACTTGAACCCAAAATAAACATTTCCTTGTTTAAGTTGTTCTTTTCAAGTCTTCTGGTCATGATCATGGAACGCTCATTAACACAAGTGAGAAACAAAAAATAAAATTTAATAGAAAGTAGTTTTATAAAATCATAAAAACAACTTCAAGTACCTAAGAGTGAGTGTAAAGAAGTATAATGTAGAGGAAACTATAATTCATTATTTATAAATATAATAAAGACTACTTAATTCATGTAGTCATATACCATATTCATGAATTGAATAAGCCACTGTGGAGATAATAAAAACTTCCATATTGATTTGTAAATTAAATTAAATTCCAATAAAAATATCAAAGGGATTTGTTAGTTTTGTGAAAATCATAAGCTCATGCTAAAATTTGTGTTGAAATGCAAGAATAGTGATAATCTTGAGGAAGTCACCAGTTATGAAGATTTACTACAAAGTCACAGGAACTACATAAACATACATTAAGCTCAAATACAGATATATAGACCAATAGAGAGAAATAGAGTTCAGAAACAAATGTTGTATTCATGAACATGATTTATGGCAAAGGAAGAACTGTAGTGTGGTGGGTAATAAAAGTCTTTTCAATCAGGTGGTGCTGAGTCAATTGGTTATCCATCCTAAAGAAAATGAATATTGACCCCTCCCTCTCATCTCACACAAAAAGACAATCTCAAGTAGATCATAGATCTAAAGATAAATAGAAAAGCAAGATAGTTTCTTGGAGATAATAAGAAAACAACTTCATACTTTTAAGGTAGGGTAAGTTTGTCAAATAAAACACAAAAATTACTAAGAATAAGGCATAAACTGGACTATGTTATAATTAAGAACTTAAATTTATCAAGAGCAAGGAATTAAAAAGACCATCTAAATTTGGGAGATAGCATCTGCTACACACAAATAACAATGACCTTATATGCAAAAATATTTAAAAATTCATATCAATAAGGAGAACCAGATTCAAAACTAGCAGTATATCTCAAAGGCCCACAAACGTGGAAGGTCTCAGCCACACTGTCTTTAGGGAACCTTGATGACAAGCCCCTTGTGCCCCAGATCACCTACCATAATTGCTAAAATGGAAAGGACTGACGATCACAAGCACTGGTTAAGGATGGAGAGGGACTGGAATGCTCCGGCAGAATAAATTGCTACCATTGCTTTGGAATATTGGTAGGATGAATAAAGATGAACATACATATGACCTGTGACCCAATGATTCCAATGGTGGATTTATATCCAAGCGAATTGTGCACATAAAATTTGATGAAAATGCTAATATCACTGTATCTGTTCTTTTTCTGTGTAACAAATTACCCTCCCAAACAGCAGTTTTCGTAATGAACATTTATTATTTCAAAATTTTTGTGGATGACGAATCCATGTGCAGGTTAACTGAATGAGGATCCACTTAAGCTGTTGGTGTTCTCTGAAGGCTAGATTGCTTCTTCAAAGGTTAGATGAGGGGAAAATCTGCTTCCAACCCCACTCCCAGGATCATTGGCTGCATTCAGTTCCTTGAGGTCTGTTATTCAGAGTCCTCCTTCACATCCTTGTCCCATGAACCTGTCAAAAAGTAGTTCATGACACAGCTGCTGGCTATCCTTAGCAAATAAATCAACAAGAGGGAGCAAAACAAATGTCCTTTGAAAGGCAATTGTATAAGAATGTGAGCATCAAGGGACAGAGATCATTAGGGACTCAGAGACTGCTGACCATAGCGCATATTCAAAATAATCAAAAACTGGAAATAAACCACTAGGATCAAGATGTTGTGTTGTTGTAATCCAGCTGAATATTATATTACTTTGAACAAAAGAAGCCAGAGACAAACAAATCATAGAGTTTTGTCCTCTATATAAAGGGTTAAAAATGGGCACAACTCCCTTATGGTGTTTATCTGTTGGAAGTGGGATGAAGGTGCGTGAAGAAGTGTCACTGGATGCTGAGTAAGTTCTGTGTTTTGAAAGAGTGTGATGCTTCTATGTGTATCTACTTTGTATTCACTGAGCTGCATACATAATTTGCACACTTCTCTTTCTCACTTGCTCTCTTTATATATACACACACACATATAAACACATGCATGCATATATATAATATACATACATATGGAATATATGTATACATATGTGTATAGGTATACACACATATATCAATATTTATTTAAAAATTGACTTTATTCTGCTACTAAGGAGATTCATTATTTGAGGTCTAAGACCAGTGCACCTGATGCCTTCATTTTGTAGGCCCCTTTCTCATGGATAACTAGGCTGAATTGGAATTTGAGTGCTGAGTCAGGACTGTATCTGCAGTACTGATGTCTTGGTTCATTATTCCTTCCCCATTTTCATCTCCAGAAAACTCCTAAGTATCTAAAACATTGTGATTAAAAGCCACCTTGAGACTGAACAGTTTTAAAAATTAAAACGAGTTGCAGATATAATTTCTTTGCAACTGATTTCATAAAAGAAACCCAGAAGGGCTGGAGATGTGAGGATTCTTGTCCCTGGTGAAAACAGTGAACAGGGAGGGCAGGGGTGATGATTCCACCATGGGGAAAGATTTAAGGCTCCAACCTTAAGGAGGAAAGCTCAAGAGGAATCTTTATAGAAACCAGAGATTCAATAAAAATGGACAGTGTTCAGAGTGAGCTGAGAGATAGAGACAGAAAGAAATAGCTAGCATATCAGAAACAATTAAAATGAAAACGAAAAAATGAACAACAGGAGAAGTAGCTGTCGATTGACAAAGTTGTCTTATTGGAGGAGAAAAAAACCTCAAAAGACACAGAGGAAAAGGCTGAGGCGGCTTTGGGCTGAACTCAGCTCAGAAGGAGAAAGAACTGGGCTATGGAGGAATGAAAGATCTGGAAGAAGAAATCACAGGCAGTAATGAAGGAGAAAGGCTGTTAGTGAGTGAGGCAGGTCCAAGTCTTGTGTCAGGGTCATGGCTGGAGGAAGGGCAGCTCTGGGCAGAGTGAAGCTGTAGTGGCAGGCCAGGGTCCAGTCAGCTGGCTATGATAAACTGTTAGTTGGCTTCATGTCACTATAATGAAATAGCAGAGGTAGCTAACTTTATCTTTAAAAAATAACTCACAGTTTAGGAGGTTGAAAGTCCAGATAACATCATGCAGACTCAGTGGCCACCTTTGGCTGCATTATGGCACTGGTCTCAGAACACACAGGACCTAGCAGGTAATTACATCTCAAACCAGGAGGAGGTTCCTCAAAGAGGGAGAGAGAGAGAGAGACCAAAGTACGCTTTATAACAATCTCTTCACAAGGACTCCCTTCCAAGAGCAACACTTCCAATGACCCACAGAACCCCCCCAGACTCTACTTTCCAAAGGTTCCATCACTACCCAACAGTGCCACACAGGGGGCCAAGTTTAACACATGGGATTTTGGGGGGCATTCAATATCCACATAATAACATGACCACACTTCATTTTTAATATTTTGGTGCATGTGTGGAAGGGTATTGCAGAATGTTACTCAAACTGAGGTCTGGCCATTATTAGTTTAGGACCCTTCCCCTAGGGCAATATATTTCATGTCTGCTTTGGAGTTAGAAAACTCACAAAATTCTTGGACAACCACAAACCTGAAATATGGGTCAACTTCTTGTTCAGTTTGATTTCTACATAAGCCATTGCATATTGATAAAGTTGATTTTCCCTCCATCAGCATGCAGTTATTTCCTGTCGGTGTGACTACTCTGTTATCCGAAGAGATTTATTCAAGTATCAGGGTGATAATATCCTTGAATTGGTACAAATATTGAATTAAAAGAATCAATCAAATGGATTTGCTGAGAAACTTGAGTTACAACAAGCAATTGATAGAGCTTTCAAGGTCTCCATGGTATTAAACATTTCATATACATATTTCATAAAGGAGAAATATTACACAAGCTTAGAATCTATTTGGTGAGAAGTGAACATTTTCCTAACACACTTTTACAGAAATCCTTGGTTAGAGTTGCTGAAAAAATGGGCTTAGTCATGTGTAGACTGAGAATAAAGTGGCCATACTAAAATCAGGCATTATGGCCAAGATGTCCCTTGCATGGAGGGCACATTGACTATAGTCTGATTTGTTATTAGATTTCTTTAATAACTACTTTCAAATTTTATTTTACACATGTCTTTAAATAAATCCTTTTCTTCTGGATAGCCTTGTAGAACCATGAGTTTGTCATCCCCTGGCCAGCTCCTGTCTAATGAGACAATGACTCTTGTTTGAATTCTTCTCTTTCTTGTCACAAAAGGGGACATTAAGGATGGTCAGTTCTCCCAAGAAGGCATGCACAGGGAAGGTGACTAAATATGTCTAGCCACACATACTCTTCCTGTTTTCATCTCTTTTTGCTGTTGCTCCTTGTTATATGCCCAAAGCAATCAGGAAGAGGCCTCTTTTTGCTTACTAAGAAGTTGGTATTTCAGCTCTCTATGCCTTCTAAATTATTCCTTTGAGCATTTGAAGTTGTATGCAAATGATGGCTTCCTCTCTTCAAGCTGGAGTTGGGAGGTCTACAATGCTGTCTGAGCAACTTATTTGAGTTTGGTTATACCTGATGGATTGGGTTAAGACTCTCACAACCCAATCATTTCTCCTCTGAGCCTTCTTGTGTTGCCTCACATGTGAGCTTTTGGGGGACACCTCATACCCAAACCATAACAAGGAAAGACAATAAGGTTGGTTTAGTACAGATGAAATTCTAGGGATGGAGATGTTTATTCAGATATTTAGGAAGGACTCAGTCATCCTCCTGCTTCAGCCTCCTGAGTAACAGGGACGAGAGGTGAATGTCACTATGCTCAGAGGAGGAGCTGCTTATTGCTGTGACTCACAATCTGCACTGAGTACCCCCTGAGCATCCCATCCTGAGTTTCTTAGGACTTTCCAGGTATTTATTTATTGCTGCTAAATTTCTCATCATTAACAGCTTTGAAGTCACCAACTCATTAAGTTCTTTGGAGACACTGACCCTCTCTTCTGTTGTCTGAGGAGCCACAATAAGACTTTATTGCTTAAAAGTCAGCAGAGAAGCACATGTAACCATTTAGTGTATAATAACCCTAAAATGAAAATTATTTTAGATTTTACAGAAAGATAAAGTGCACATTTGGACCATTTAGAAGTATGCACAAAAAGTATTTACTGGCTGAATTTTTATTTTCTGATTCTCTCTTCACCCTTGATCTTCTGTTTCTCTTTATCCATTTTCCTTGTGCCAACAGTTGACAACTGTGAATACAGTTGTCTTCACAGTCAGTCAAGTTTGCTGCTTTGATCAGAGAAGAGCATTCTCCAGCACAATGCTGGCTTTCCCAGCTCTCTCATGCAGAACTGGCATAGGCCAGAGCAGAGTAGACTTCCGCATACAGGAAGTGCCTGGCAGGCATTTGGCAGTGTTTTTCAGTCTCCCCAGAGAAGCTTAGAAGAACTCTTTTAGGAGTTCTCTTTCCTGATCCAGTGTTCCCAGTCTCTCAGTTCTCCTCTGGAGTGGACCACAAACTGTCAGCTCCTCCTGTCTCACTCACTCTTGTGAATGTGGTTGACAGTTTTGCTCTCACAGGCTGGCATTGGTTGATCAGATAAGGAACCAACACAAAGTGCCCAGCAAGGTTATTCTATATTCTCCTTTGCTTATCATACCATATGATACATATTATATTTATGCAGTGGATTTGTTTGAACATTGAGTAGATAATATTAAATTCAAAAGGAATAATTCAATACAAATAATGTTTTTAGTCCTGTAAAAATGTATTTAATGAGAACATTTGAAAAAAGAACCCAAGAAACATGACACTGAGAAAAATGAGTGTTATAGGGCTTATGGTACAAAGAAAACCCAAGCCCCTTTGCAAGATTTTCCACCAACTCATCCTCACTTCCCTTTCCATCTTCCTACTTGCTTTTTAGGAAGGTCTTCTCTTTCTTTCCTTCCTTTTCATTTTCTTCTTCTTTTTTCACTCTTTCTGTCATTTCATTACCAGAGAGAAATGGAAGAGAAGGAATCAAAAAGAGGTGATAATATTTAAAGAATATCAACATCCTGAAATCTGTTGACCCCTTGAATAAATTCAGCCTGGTTGGGAAGAAAGAAGAAAGACATTTATTCAGGGCTCATTAGGATTGCAACCCAGGAACACAGATTTAAGCAGTCTTGGGACTGTGTTCTGACTTTTAAGAAAATGGAGACCATATTGAAAGCTTAAAAGCACAAAAAGGAGGAGAATCACATTAGTTGCTTGTTGGGATTTTGGATTGGTGCTGGCAAAGGCAAGTTGTTCAGGATTGGACGACTATTAACAGTCTATGGGCATTTTCTCCTGAAGGGAGGAGAATGTTTCAGTTCAGTAACTTTGTGAAAACCAGAAAATAATGGTCCCCAGAGTGGCAGTTAGTTCCAAGAAGTCAGCTTACATCCTGGTACATATGAGCAGGTACAGGATCAAAAGTTTAGGTGCAGCTACATCTGAGATCCAAACTAACTGCTGTTCCCTGACTCCATTTTATGCGCTTTGGACCCAAATCATTTCTTTTTTAATATATTTCTTGACACATGTCAAATAGGAAGAAGTAAGAATGGAAGGAAGAGATACTGAGGAGATAAGAGAGCAAGTGTGTGATTTTCTGAAGACTACTAGAATAGGTCAATGCTGAGAAGATACCAAATAAAGGTTGTTAAAAAACAAAAACAAACAAACAAACAAAAAAACCCAGAAGACATTATTTGAAATAGAAGAACTTCTTTCCTAGAAAATAAGACGAACAGAAGCAGTTGGATTTTGGGTTCTGGCAGCAGATGATGACAGAGTTTTGCTTTCTTAGAGAAAGAGGGTCCCATGTACCAACCTGGCCTACCAGCCATTGCCTGGGCCAGATCAGCTGCAGGGCTCTGTTCTACTTGTTTTAGTACAGAATTATGGCATGTCCCCCATACTTGCCCTTTGAAATATAGCATTATAGCTTCCATCTGACATTCTCCCTGTTGTGTAGCCTCTTTAAATATGGGTTAAGCTAAGAAAGGCAAATGCTTCTCCCTAAAGTACAAACCCTTTTTCCCTTCCTATGAAACAGCAGCTAAAAATGGCTGTGAATGTGGGAATGATTCACAAGAAGCCAGCCTGCCACAGGAAAATTCAGATTTGCAGAAAGGATAAGAGTTCCTATAAAAACTCAGTTCTTTGCATATATTTTAAATGCAATTGAATTAGCACACACACACACACACACACACACACACACACAACACATACATACACACATATGAACACAGAATTAAGTCTGTAGCTTGTCAAAGAACCAATTGCTTGGAGGAAGGAACATCTAAGGAAGAGATGACTATGTACACCTGATTTTGTCAAGGTTATGCATTTCCTGTCTGTTTTTCTTCCTCTTTCTGTCCATTACTAACTTATGAAAAAATAATCATTGAGAAACTCCTATGTGTCCAGTACTATGGTAGGTATTATTTGATTGACAACGAAATTTGAAGCAAGGTGCTCACCTTGGGAAACTTTAAACCTGGAAATAGGCATGCACATAATCAAGCAGTAAATCCTATAATGTTCAAGGTAGGGGAAGACTCTTTACCCTGTTTGCTAATTTGCAACTTAGTTCATTCTTCCTTTTTGGAAGGTTTTCTGGAACCTACTTGGTGGACTCAATGATATCTCCGGGAGCCCTCCAAAGCGAGATGGTGGTTCTCTTGAGGCTGGGTGTCCTCTGTGGTGCTCAAGGAGGGTGAGCTCTGTTCCTCCAAACCCCCATGGTCAGACTTGTTCATGTCTCAGCATTTCTCCGGAACCGACCTAGTCCAGGATGGAGTGGAGCACAGCATATTCACCTGTCGCCAAACCGCCATTTTGGTTCCAAGGCTGCATCTCTTCACTGCACTAGTGAGAAGGTCCTCAGTGGTTTGCTCCTGGGTCTGCTTCCAGTTGCATATCCGAATCCTTGCTCTGCAATGGACTACTCCTTGGCTGTAGTCCTCACTCTCCATAGTCACTGAGGCCTTGGAGAAGTGGTTACTGTGTTTATGGGGATGCACGGCAGGCCTTTTGACACTCTCAGTTTTAACCTTTGCTAGGCTTTGTTATTTCAACTATCATGACGTGGACATCTGCATAGCTCTTGCCATACTGTGGAAGCTTTGACCTTTCTGACTTAATATCTTAAGAATTGATTGTATGCCTATTTGACTTTGCTCTGTCATGCCATTCAACTCGCAATAAGGAGAAAATAACAGACAAGTTCATTGGTGGACAGACCTTCTCCTAATCACATAATTATTTTAGAATTTAATTGTCGAGGAAAAGGTTTGAGAGGAAATCTATCCAAGAAATTTTGAGACCCAGTTCTGCATTCTAGTGAGTTAATGGGTTCTCTTCAAGCTCATGAGACTCACAGTGTAACTAAACTTTACATATGAGCTTTTGCCTTTTATCAGTCTCTTAAAGAGAATTCAGCTTTATTATTATCAATATATGATCATATTTCTGCATTTATCTAGGAAGTAATGTACAAAGGAAAAGACTGTTAATTCATGAGTAAAGACTTCTCAAAAAATGAGATAGTGTTTAATTTTGGAAACTTCCCTGTCTGTTCAGTTGATACGAGCTACTGATGGTTTTATGTCCTAGGGAGACTTTAAAATTAGGAGATGCTAAAATCTCAGATTACATATTTCTAAATCCTAGGTAGGAAAGATTGGAGAGCTTCTGAATTTAGAGATGATCCAGTTAGAGAAGATGTCTTCCTGGTAGACATATCAGAATATTACAAATTCTAAGCAGATTTAATCCTCAAATGTGTTTTACTTGTCCTAAAATAATCTGTCCACAAATATAAAACTAAAAATAATAAATTATTTTCTCACTGTGGGAATTGGTAATAAGAAAATGTACTTCATGTAGCAACAACAGGTGTTGGCGAGGACATGGGGAAAAAGGTACGCTCATACATTGCTAGTGGGGCTGCAAATTAGTGCAGCCATCTGGAAAGCAGAATGGAGATTCCTTAGAAAACTTGGAATGGAACCACTATTTGACCCAGCTATCCCACTCCTTGGCCTATACCCAAAGGACTTAAAATCAGCATACTAAAGAGATATAGCCACAACAATGTTCATAGCTACTCAATTCACAATAGCCAGACTGTGGAACCAACCTAGATGCCCTTCAATGGATGAATGGATAAAGAAACTGTGGTATATATACACAATGGAATATTACTCAGCCATAAAAATAATAAAATTATGGCATTTGCAGGCAAATGGATGAAATTAGAGAATATCATGCTAAGTGAGATAAGCCAATCTCAAAAAACTAAAGGACGATTGATCTCGCTGATAAGCGGATGATGACACATAATGGGGGGGTGGGAGGGGGGCAAGAATAGAGGAAGGAGGGACTGTATAGAGGGATAAGAGGGGTGGGAGGGGTGGGGGGGAGAAAAAATAACAGAATGAATCAAAAACTATTACCCTAGGTAAATGTATGATTACAAAAACAGTACGCCTCTACTTCATGTACAAACAGAGAAACAAGATGTATCCCATTTGTTTACAATAAAAATGAATTAAAAAATAAAAATGATTCATTATAGATCAAAAAAAAGAAAATGTACTTCATGAAAAGAAAAATTTTTTAAAATAAAATGTTACATGATAAAAAAGTGACATCTTTGAACTCTTAATTTATTTTTTTGTTCATGATATTTAATCCTAATTAACTCAACTTGAAAAAATGTGCCTAGAAAGCACATTCTAGAATCTTCCCTGCACTCCATGCCTTGAATGGCCTGCAAAGGCAGGGAACTCCATGGATGGTCACAGAGCTCAATGTGGTGTGTTGAATTATGCCTCTACCACAGGTGCTATGTGAAGTGCTGTCACATGGACAGAATCCATTTTCAAGGACCTGAGAATGTTCTAGAAAGGACAGTTGTGGATGTACCATATGTGCATGAAGTAGGGAGAAATTATTTCTAACTAGAGAAAATGAGCAAGAAAGCAGAGGAAATAAGATGAAGAACTAAGAGCGGGACATTTAGAAGGTTGAAAGAAATTCATAGATGGAAAGTAAGGGACATTGTTTGGAGTGATGGGATAAGCCTGACTCATTCCTTCATGCTGACCTTAGTGGGAGCTTTGCCAGCATTTGTATATCTTCTTATTTTAGTCTGCACTTTTCTTCAAGAAAGGTATTTAGAAGAGTCTATTTCCAGAAGCCTGTTTGGAGACACAAGGCTAGCAGCTGGCATGATAATGAGCCCATTTCAATAGAATAAATCCCATTACTATTAATATTAAGCAGCCACAGAATGATTCATGAAGCTCTTTTCAAAATTCAAAAAGTGCTTAATCAAAAGGAGAGGGAGGAGAAAGAATAAATAGAAATCTTGTCAGGAGTTGATTATTGTTGGCTTTCTCTAAGTCAGTGCTCTCTTGCTCAGGCTGACTGATGCCGAGGTGGGGCACACTGATTTATTTTATTAAATAAAATGTTGCATTTGGGTTAACAGAGAAAAAATCTAACAAAAGACCCCAAATGTCTAGGAAGTTGATTGATATTTTCACAAATCACACAACTGCCCTGGGGTGCTTAGGTTCTGTGTTCAGAGTTTTCAATAGGTTTCCAGCATTTTAATTTTATTTTGGCATCTTCCTCTCTGTTCCCTGGTTCTCATTACTTTTCTTTCTTTTCTTAATTGCTGCATTTTTATTATTCATAATAGGGGGATTCATTGTGACATATTTGACCATGCACATAACAAAATTTGGCCAATTTCACTTCCTAATGCCTCCCTTTTCTTTCCCTCTTCCCACCCTCTTGAACCATCTTCCACTTTATTGGTCTCCCTTCTATTTCATTATTGGGTCTTGCATTTTCATGCCTTTTGTTTCTTGAAAACTAGGTATCCCTATTTTCTATTGTTACAAGAAAAGATTTCATGTAAGAACTTGATTAAATAGATGTTATAGTTTGAACATGAACTGTCTCCCAAAGACCATGTGTGTCTTGGTTATTAGTTTGTGGTGCAACCTTTGGGAGGTGGGACCTGGTTGGAGGAAATAGGTCACTTAGGGTGAGATTTTGAAAGGCATATTTGGTATCCAGACCCTTCCTTTCTTTCTTTCTGCTTCCTGGACACAACATGAACAGTTCTACTCCATCACATGCTCCTTCCATGATGTTCTGCCTGGCCACAAGCTCATGGGTATGGGGGCCAAACAACTGTGGACTGAAACCCCTGAAATTGTGAGTCCAAGTAGATCTTTCCTCCTTTAAGTTGTTTTTCTCAGGTATTTTGTCACAGTGAAGGAGAGTTGACTCACATCCCAAGTACGATTCAAAATTGATTTCAAATCAAAGTCTCCATCATTTCCTCAGATGAAACTGATACAATAGAATTGTGAAGTATGGAGAAAAAGGAAAGTGACCATCTGAGGCAGAAACAAAACTAGGGTGGAGGCTTATCAACAACTGTGTTATTTTATTTCCATTGCAGGGAATAAGGATAAATGCTCCATGTAAGTGTTTTTATGAAGCTAAAAGTATACCCTTCAAAGGACCACCATGAGGTTTAAAGGGTCTTCAAAGTTCTGGAGATTATAGTAACTATTCCATAGATACCACCCACATCAACACCAAGTATAGGATCAGAGTCACACTAATGTCTCTTTTCTGTCTCATCTGTGTTTCATTTTAGGCTCGTTCTTGTTCTCAGAAAAGTCAACCATAACCTTTCCTCCCTTTTCAATTAATTTTTCTTCCTTCACCAGATTTATATCCCTTCAAACAATGAATCCTACTATGCTATTACCTCTTGCTGAATAAAGTTTTCCTTATAGCTTAGTGGCTTAAACAACAAATATTTATTATCTTCACAGATTCTGTATGCCAAGAATAAGGTGCAGCTTAGCTTAGGGTCTCCCACAAAGGTGACTGAGGAATCTGCAGGGTCTGCAGTTATCTCAAAGTTCCAGGGGAGCTGATCATTTCCAGGCTGTCTCTCATGGTGTGGGCAGGCCTGGGCAGATACTGTCTGCTGGCAGGAGCATTGCTTCCTTGACATATGGATTTTCTGGAAGGTAGCCCACAACATGGCAGCTGGCATGCCTGAGAGTGAGGGAGAGAACAGGAGAGACCACTGAAGATAGAAGTCATATCTTTTTGTAACTTAACCTCCATGTCAAATTTCTGTACTTTTGCCATATTCTTCTTGTTAGAAATGAGTTTTCAGGTCCACACCAGGGTCAAGGAAAAGGAGTCACATAAAGGTGATGGGGATCATCATGGGCTCTTAAAGGTGTTGACTGTGCCTATTGTGAGCATGCTACAGGATTGAAACTCTCTCAGAGCAAGAACTATCCCTGCAGCATCATGCAGTTGTTCATCCTCTCATTTAGTCTTTTTTGGATACCCAAATACAAAGACTTTCCACATCACCTCCACAAACAGGAGCTCATCTTAATACTTTCCCACCTCAGTACCACCACTGAAGGTCTTTCTTTGGCCATCTGCTTGGTTCCATTCTCTTTTTCTCTCTCAATTCTCCTCTCTGGTTGAATACTTATAGCTGTCCCTCTGCATCTTCCTATAGCATGTGAACCCATGACAGCACCCTTGGCATCTCTGTTCTTTTCTACGTTAGTTCCTATTGCTACTTCTGACTTTTTTCCTGGGTCTTTACACACGCCCTGAGGTCATATCTTCTACTGGAGTGGGAACTGACTTGTCAATTCACACCCTGTTCAGTCACACTCAAAGAGGCTCAGACATTCAAAACAGATCCAGCAGATTGTTAGCAATGACTTAAAAATTCTGCCTTCTATTACTGACCTTCTACACCTTGGAGGAAACTTTCCTTTTCCTCCCCAAAGAACAGAGCATCTCACTCTCATTCTTACTCTCATCCACTCTGTCCATCTCACAAGAGGAGACGTCCCTGGACCCAATTGCTGTTCTCTGAGTTCTTCTATTTCCACTGACTTTGTTCACTAATCCATCTGTGTAGATTCTTTTTCTTTTAATTCCTTGCCCATTTTCTTGATCTTTTTTTTTTTTTTTAATCCGAAAGGGATAAAGGAGCTATTTTGACAAAGGCAGAAACCTGTGCCCAGAAGAAGGAACTAAGGTGTGAGTGGAGATACCTGGTCCAATGGGCAAGGGGTACTCAGTGTGCTCTGCACATGTTACAATTTCCATCATGTTGATTTTCACCTTCTTTAAGAGTGTGTAACTGGAGAGTCAGTACTAATTAGGAGACCAGCCATATTTGGATGGCTTCTTTTCCCTTTCATTAAGGGACATTATTGATCCAATCAGTTTTGTCTGTAGATTCTGGTTCACAATATACATAATGTGGTCATTGAGGTAGTAGGACCTGGGATGAAGCAAATCCCCTTAGCATTAAGTGTAGTTAGAGAAGGTTATGACTAAGTCAACCCAAGTACATTCCTAAGAATGCAGAATGAATAAGCTTAGTGTTGATCCAACTGGTCACTAACTCAGTAGGGTTATCCAAATGATTTAAATGTGTAGAAATGTAGATTATCAGTAATAGAAGGCATACATCCAGGTGATCTGGTGATCAGACTTCAAATTTTGGAGAACATGTCTTCATGGACAGGGTTATCAATCTTCATCAATATAGGACTAGATACAATCTCTTCCAGACTTTCCTACACACTGACAGCAACAATTCCAAACAATAACTACTCTAAAATTCACCTTGAGCAATAATACTATTATTTAATGGTTGACTACTATGTGCAAAACAACCTTACATGAATTCACTCACCCTCAACTCAACGTGGTGGTCACTTTACTTATGAGAAAGCTGAAGTTTATAAAAGTTTAGTTGGTAGCCTGTGTATCATACATAAGTGGTGAAGTCAAACTCCAATAAAAATATGTGTCTGCACACTCTGTACTCCTGCCCAATACAGTGAGTGCCTAGCTTTAAAACATCCATAATGAAGGTGATTGATTCTATAATCCAAAAACAAATATGTCTCTGAAGTAAAATTAATTCCAACCATTTCAAATTGAATAGTTTCTTATTAAGTAAATTTTTTTTTTTCTGAGCAAATTCTCTGGTTGTAAGGGTTTAGTGAAAAGACTGAGCAGGGAGGGGGTGTTGGGATGCAGCCTGGATTCTGCCCTTCCAGGATGTGTGACTTGGGGCTAAGTCCTTTATTTATCTCTCTGACTTCTCTATATAATGAGAGAAGATCTATCTTGGTGGTATTTGTCTTTGAAGAAATATGTGGTAAACATCAGGCAAAGAGTTGCACTTAGTAAATGGCAGGGACAGATTTTATTGTTAGTAAATAATTTCATTGTGTCAGAAGACAGTGTGAGGAGGCATTTAGAAGCTCACGAGGCTGGATCAACAAAGAGTCAAAAGATGTGGGTGGAAGAGGACATCAAAAAGCTCACCTGCCTCATGCTATAGGTTCAGATACCTTCAAGCAGTTGAGTGATAAGCTGGGATTTTCCATGGCTTTTCTGGGGCATATACAAAGGCCCTATCTTTCTATATTTCCTCGTATGAAAATAAAAATAATTCTTCCATGAACTATACAAAAGTGACATGAGGTTTTGCATTTTAAAGTGGGTTGACCTTCTGGTTACAAATAAGTCCCACATTTATAATTTATAGAACAGACACTTTTTATAACTTTTTAAAGAACAGTTCATTCATGAATTTCCCTTCTGTCCAGAATTCTATATGCAGCATTCTTGAATGATTAACTACAAGTGTTCTGATTTGTGGGAGGGATTGTAATGATTTCCATGGTGAAGAGCTGAGAATAGGGAGATGGGACCCATGAAGGTCAAATCTGCAATCCACTGGGTGCCGTTGGGTGAGGGCTACTCTTTTATTTAACTCCCATAGTTTCCTCCCTTCTTATTTCTATTCTGCCATACCACATCCATCTGCCTGAAGAAAGAATTCCAGGCAGAAGGTAGTTTTTATTTTATTTTTCCCTCATAGGACTTAAGGCAATAAAATGAAGTTTCATTCCTACTTCTGACTACTAATGATAACATAAGACAATTATGATTTTCCATCTTGGCACATCTTCCCAACCAGGAGAATTTGGAGAGTGAGGTGCAGTGGTAGAGAGAGATTCCATAGAGTAACCAGATGGCCCCTGTGCAGCAGAGGAAGCACCTAGAGGCTCTCTCACTCTCTGGAACCCTGACCACCATTAGTAGGAGGTGATCTTTATGCCAGTGGTCAGCATCAGGACTCTCTGTATCACCATTAACCCAGAGGAAATAAGACAAGAATTTTGTTTCCCAGGAAATAAAATTAAGCTTCATCTGCCACCACAAATCTGGAAGCTTTTCTTTCTTGAATGTATTTATATGAGAACCAAAAACAATGTTGTGACTTAGGCAAATGCCTCCATAAGAGAAACTTGATTTTATGCCTCATTAGAAAAGAAACCAGTGCCTCTACAGAATCTGCTTTTCTTTTAGGAATTAATAAGTAGCAGCAAGTTTGCCATCCAAAAGAGGTTTGATCAATTCCAACACCAGGACTGTCAGCCAGCTCAGATGTCTAGGGCAGGGGGATCATGACACAGCCCTTCTCCCCCATTCTCAACCAAGGCATCTCCCTATGCCCACTTCTCCATGAAAATGACCAGGAAGAATCTGGTAATCCACAATGTGATGCTCTAGGTCCGTCTTCCTTTTTGAAATGGCCTAACTACAAAGTGTGGGAAATAAAATAAAACAAGCCATCTCCATTAGTCATGTGGGTTGAGTGGTGACATCCTTGATGCTTAGAAATATGTGATTGAATTTCTTCTTCAAAGGCAAAAAAGAACCCCTAGGCTAATTGCCTATTTCTACTTGTTCTGAGTTTCCTTCCTTTATAGCTCTCACCCAGGGGCGGTGTAATGTAGTTCTACTCCTATATGCATGACTCAATTAATGATTTATACTTCCTGTTGTATAGCAGTGACAAATCTTGCTTAAGTCTGGTGGGTTACAACTTTTAAGCTTTGCTAAATATCTTTCCAGGTTAGCAGGAATATGGGTGTGGTAACAAGTCCAGCTCATCTGATGGGAAGTTTTCACTCTCCAAACTCCATGCAATTTTCAAAGGGACTTCAAAACAGAAATCTGTTTATTTATCTGTTTGGAAGTTTCAAGCTGTCAGGCATATGATGCTATACAGTTTAAAGCAAACCAGTCCAGAGACAAAGAGCCATCTCCCCCTGTGAAAGGCTGATTGTTACTTTCACTTGATCTGAGATTGCCGCCATAGAGACAGAAGACAGTGCTTCCTTGGGGGCAAAGAATGTGCAACACCACTTTCAGCATGTGGGGTGCCACGTGTCACTGGCTAGATTCACGTGTGATTATTTGCTGGGGACTTTGTGGAGGAGACATTGGCACCATGTGGCTGGTCAGCTTTCAGTGTTTATGATATAATTCCACCAAAACACAGCATGGTGGAGGAGATTAAATATTCATTCTGAAGGTGATAGAGACAGGTAATGTGAAATTGCTCTGCACAAAAATAAAATGTCTTTGAAGTTGTAAAAAGCCATGCATAATTTATAATTTAAACCAAAATATATTTGTGTGTTTTTCAAAATGTTCTGTTCAGCAAGGAGCAGAAACTTACTAGAGCAAGTGTAAGTATAAAAAGGCAGCTTCTTTCAAGTGCACCCATCTCATAGAATCCGAGGGTAGTTAGGACAGAGCACTGCACTTTGTGGAGAACTCCCAGGAGAGGCATGGCTGCTCCATCTCTGCAGACTGCCTGTTCCCTCCTTTCTACATTTAGCAGAGCTGGTTGCTTTCAGCAATGTACGGTTCAACAAAGAACCCTCCACTCTTGGGTCTACCCAGTCTTTTAGTCCCAACCTTTAATAGCAAATACCCATAGCCTTTTGGCTCATAAATGAAATGGATGTACCCATTGGACCAGGTGGATACCCCTAGATCCAGGAATAATCTAGTACCAGGAAGGCAGTAGTTTTGGCCACTTGATGTATAGAGCAGGTTTTCTAGGGACTGTGTGTAAGACAGGTTGAATGATAGTGGAAAGTTGTACACAGACTGCAGATACTGTTTTAAGAGAAGAATGGGACAAAATATTGTAACATGAATGTAATAAGTGTTTAATATGCAGAACATATAAAGAACTCCTACAACTCAACTACTAAAAGTCAAGCAACCCAATTAAGACAAAAAAAAAAAAAAAAAAAAAAAAAAAAAAAAAAGGCAAGGACTTCCATAGACATTTCTCCAAAGAAGATATACAAATAGTTCATAATCACATGAAAAAATGCTCAATATCACTGAGCATTAGTCCTCAATGAAGTGCAGATCAAAACTACAATGGGATATTGTTTCCACCATGAAAATACAGAACAGAAAATTCACTATTTTTCTCCTGTATGTTAATGTAGAGTGTGGAACTAGTAAAGTACAATTTAAGATTAAGTTCTAGATTATATGATCTCTTCCAGAGCCTGAAAAATATAATTCTGTTCCAAGAAGGAACAAACGATTTTATGATCCAAAGTAGAATAATATTTACTAACCATGAATTTCAGTTGTGTGCTCTTAGGGCACAGGTCAAAAATAAAAAGGAAAGCAGTTTTAGAAACTATTCTATAGGTTCAGCATGAAATGAAATAAAAGTTTCAAACTTGAATGGTTTAAAAAATAATTATTATTTGTATTGTGGCAAAATAAATATACATGTACATATATATCATAAAATTTATCATTTAAACTATTTTAAGTTTATGATTCCATGACAATTAATTATATTCACCATTTTGTGTAACAATCACCACTACCACTATTTCTGAACCTTTCCATAACTATGAACAGAGAAGCTCTGTAACCATTAAGCCAGAAATTCCCATTCCTCCTTCCATTAAGCTACTGGTAAACTGCAACCTCTATGAATTAGCTTAATCTAAATATTTCACACAAGTAGAACCATGTAATATTTGCTCTTGTATAGATAACATTATAACATTTTCTTTCTTTCTTTTTTTTGGTACTGGAAATTTAACACAAGAATGCTTAACCACTGAGCAACATTCCCTGCCCTTTTTGTTTTTTGTTTTGAGACAGGGTTTCACTAAGTTGCTTTAGGCTGAACTACGTTGCTGAGGCTGACCTTGAACTTGCAATCCTCCTGTCTCAGCCTCACAATTGCTGGGATTACAGTTGTGTGCTACTTTGCCTGACAACATAACATTTTCAAGGTTTATCCATACTTTGATGTGTATTAGAAATTTAGTCCTTTAAAAAGTGAATAAATTCCCATTGTAGGTACAGTCATATTATGTTTATCTATTTACCAGTCAATGAACTTTCTCTTTTTCTGCAATTGTGAAAAATGCTATTATGAACTTCGATGTATAAATATTTGTTCAGGACCATGTTTTTGGTTCTTTAGAGCATATACATCTAGGATTAGAATTTCTGGGTCACATGGTAATTCTATATTTAAGTTCTTGATGAACTACCTACCACACTGTTCTCTGAAGCAGCTGTAGTGTTTTGTGTCTTTTCTGGCATGTATGAGGGTTCCAGTCCTCCCATGTTCTACCCAATACTTACTTTCCCTTCTTGAAAAAAAAAATTAGTCATGCTAGTAGCTGTAGAAGAGTGGGTTTGATCTTCACTTCACTACTGACTAATGATACTGAGCATTGCTTCATGTGCTTATAAGTTATTTGTGCATCTTTTTGGACAAATGTCTATGGAAGTCCTTTGACTTTTGCTTTTAATTGGGTTGCTTGACTTTTGCAGCTGTGTTGTAGGAGTTCATTATGTTAAACTCTTATCCAATGCATGTTGCTGCATTTTCTCCCATTCCATAGCTTGAGTTTTCCCTTCCTTAATAATCTCCTCAGGGGCAAAAACTTTTTAATTTTAATGAAGTCCAGTTTATCTGTTTTGTTATTGTTGTTGCTTGTGTTTTTGTGGCCATATTTTAGAATGTATTGCCAAATCCCAGATCATGAAGGGTTAGTTCCCTCTCTCTTTTGTGTAAGTGTTTTATGAATTTGACTCTTTTGGTCCTTGTTTTTTGAGACAGGGTTTCACTATGTTTCCCAGGCTGGCCTGGGTCCTGAGATCCTCCTGCCGCATAGCTGGAATTACAGGTATTTGCCACCATGTCCAGCTGATTTTAGCACTTTTATTTAGACTTTTAAATACATTTTGAACTAATTTTTGTATATGTTGTGAATTAAGGGTCCAACCTCACTTATCTTGTATGTGGAAACTCTATTGTTCCAGAACTATTTGTCAAAAATCAATATACGTGGATTTATTTCTGACTTCTTTATTCTGTTTCATTGGATTATGTTTTAATTTATGCCATTGCCACAATTATTTGATTATTATAGCCTTTTACTATTTTTTAAAATATTGTTTTAGTTGTTGATGGACCTTTATTTTATTCATTTATTTATATGTGGTGCTGAGAATTGAACCCAGTGCCTCACACATGTGAGGCAAGCGCTCTACCACTGAGTCACAACCCCAGCCCCTGTGCCTCTGAAATCAGAAAATGTGGGTCTTAAAATTTTGTTCTTCTATTTCCAAGGTTTTGTGTATATTTGGTTTGGGCCATTTTAATCATATATGAATTTGAGAATTGGCTTTTTATTTCTGCAAAAAATGAAAGTGGTTGGAATTTTGATAGGCATTTCATTGAATCTGTAGACCACTCTTTGGACAGATTGACATGCCAATAGAATTAAATCTTCCAAGCCAGGAGCACAGTATGTCTTTCCATGTTTTTAGATCTTCTCTAATTCCTTTCAGGAGCACTTTCTAGTTTTCACTGCACAAGTTCTTGACTTTTTCAGTTAAACTTACTCTTAGTTATTTTATTCTTTGGGATTCTATTATGAATAAGATTAAACCTTGTTGTATAAAAGACAACTGATTTCTGTGTGGTGTTTCTCTATTCTGTAACTTTAATGAGTGCATCTACACCTCTACTATTTTTGGGGACTGTGAATTCATTCAGGATTTTCTGCACATAGGATTATACCACCTGCAAATAGGTAGACACAGTTTTTCCTAAATTTTATGTCTTCTATTTCTTTTCATATCTAATTTTTCTTTTAGCTCTTTAAATAAACAATTCCCCTTGCCTTATGAACACCATCATTTCTGTAGATAAACTGACTGATAATATTATTGACAATGCACTGCCATTAAAGAGGTTAGTCAGAGTTTAGGATATTAGGTCATTTGGAGCCCCTTGCTATGGGCATGCATGAGATTCTCTAAATTCGCCCCTATCTATGGATGCTTTTGAATCCTTAATTCATCCAAGAATCTCTCTCCAGCTTTTACTTTGAGGCTGTAGGCAGTCTATTGTATGTTTTAAGCATAACATCTTGCTCATGGTCACTGTGGGTGGTTGGGCCTCACAGTGTTTTTGTGCTCGTCATATTTCTACCCTGAGTGTGTTCCAGGTTAGATGGGACAGAGATGAGTGTCATGTTTCAATCCTTCCAACAGCCTAAAACAGACAGGTCCTAAAAAAGTCAGGTCTGCCCTGCTTCCTTTAGAACCAAGTGCCAGGGATCCATACTAGGCTCAGAGGCTGCCATCTTTATCATGGTATTGATTTGGGGAGGGAATGGGGAAGTAAAGAAAAAAGGTTGCAAAGTTTTCCAGCTATTTTTATGTTTCCTGGTTCAGCGTTCTTTCCACTGTTAAAAACTTTGACAGAGTTCTGACAGCGTTGGTGTTGACATTTTCTGTTTGATTTTTCATGTTTCTATGAGGGGGACAGGAACTTGAAAGAGCTACCCTGTCAATGTGCTGATGTTACTTCCATAATGATTTATGTTTTCTTTTTTCAAGAAAGGTGCTTAGTTTACTTTAAAGAAGGAACTGACATAGTCTGTGGGACCCATGAGGCCTGTTGTCGGCTTAGTAAAAAAATTTTATTGGAATAGTCATGCTTATTTATTTATTCATTGTCTATGGCTTTTTCATGCTGCCAAGTAAAGTTGTATGATTTTAACAGAGACACCTTGGACTGAAAAATCTAACTTTTGCTATCTGAACTTCCAGAAGAAAAGTTTGAAGATCCCCTACTTTAAAGTTACGGCTGTTCTCAGAGACCCCTTATTATGTTCTTCAAATATTTTCCACTTAATATGTGTTTAAATATTCAGAAACAAAGGTTGAAATAAGCTTTCTGTACTTATGGCATTCATAAAAGTATGGAATAAAAATAAATTTAAAAAGAAAAAAATTAAAAATAAATGTGATTCAAATTAACAACCTTGATTTAATGTGAGATTATTTTTCTTGAGATGAAATGGGTGATACTGGCTTTAAGCAGAAAAATTATTTACCTCATTTTCATTCCTGATGACTTTATTTTTGATTGTGAAAATGATTCCTTTGAATTCTGATTATTACTATTTTCATTTTTCTTTCTTTTTAACAATGAGTTCGCTAAAAGGACTTGCAAAGATTCTTTACTGTGAAAGCCCAATCATTCCAATCATGCATCTTTTCTTAGCTTGGGCCCCTAAGTGCTTTAGATGAAGATTCCCACAAAAGTGCTGTTGTCAGGAGAAATTAGAAAAGAGTGGTAGAAGCAGGGTGTGGAAACAGAGGTCTGATCTCGAGGCTGCAGCCTTTGCTTGATCATAGAGGGAGCTCTAATTTGCAGCAGTATCTCAGAGTTTGCACAGAGTGGAGGCCAGTAAGCTGGGCTTTTTTTCTTTTGGAACTGCTCACACATGGCATAAGAATGTCAAAGGCCTGTGCGATCCTGGGCATTTTTGTCTCCTGTGGGTGTGGACAAAGTGGCTCCAGTAATACAAGAGCAGATCCACTAGCGAGCTGTACATGCCAGTCCTTAATGGCAGAATACAGAGAAGCTAGGGGAAGAGATGGACTGAGACACTGAGAAGAAACTCAGGGGTCCTGGGCATAATACTATGTCCACTGCATACTTTTAGATAAAATGCTGGTAAGGAAAGCACACAATGAAAAGTATTTTTTTGTCTATTTGCTGCTTTTTTGATTTCAAGTGAATATGAACAGAACAATATAGTGGTCTGCAAATTGAATATAGTACTGATTGCTGTGGTTTGAGCTTTCATTAGCTTGGGTATCTATACTGCAGTAAGCTGTGGCTTGGCTTCTTTCTCTTGCCACATTTTCTATTCAAAGGGCTGTGGTTTTCATTTGTATAGTGCACTGTTAAGCCATTTGTCTTTCACTTTGATAGGATGCATTACTTACTTATTAAGTTCATCAGTGCTTTCCTCATTAGCCTTTAGGTAGTACAGTAATATATTTCTCACACATTGTGTGATTTCCATGGTGTCAAACCAACATTTCAATTCACTATACAATTTAAGGGATAAGGAGTCATTATGGGAAAGTGCCTTTCCATTGTGGATTTTCTGTTATCTTTAGATCTGGTAAAATAGGTCCACAAGTGTAATGGCAAATAAAGGGTGATTGTGTCATCTTGACATTACTACATGACAACTCTAGGGCAGACAGACGGCTCAACATCTTAGACATTAGACATTATCACTCTAGGTGATTATTGGGCTCCAGCACATTTGTAGAGACAAATTGAATGAAAAAATTGGGACTGAAATTTCATGCCAATACATTTCCTGAAATATTATCCCAAAATAAGTATTGAAAAGTATTATCACTCATTTGTAGACTGCTGACAATATGGTAGCAAGTACCATAGGATCAGTGGACATGCCCCAGAATTTCTAATGACTTTAGCCCCGTAAGTGGGTGGCAGTGCATGTGTTTTAGTATAGCCTCATGTATATTGTATACTCTCAATTAGAGTATGATTATTAAAACCAGAACTTTGCCTTTTATTTCTTTAGTATCCTCATAAGTCATATGGGTCATGATTTGCAAGCAGCAAATGTTCAATGATGTTTTAAATATCAGAGCTAGAAGGAATTCAGGTGAAACAGAAACCCAAAGACTTCAACTGACATTTGAAATTAAAGCTGTAAGTTGGAGACTGCACAGGATGTGGCATCCGAAGACCTGGAATTGAGTTCATGATCTACTACTCCTCAGTTATCTTAAAATGAACAACTTTAACGCTCTCATCTATAAAATGGGAAAAGTAAAATTAATATATAAGGAGACTTCTGTTTCAGTTCCAAAACGTAAAGTACTTGGAAGTCATTAACCTCTGTCCTTACAACCAGAATAAGCTGGACAGACTCACAATCCACAGAGAAGTAAAGTAAGTGCCACCTTGAGAGCTAGAGAGATAGGTTCATTTAGAGAAGTACAGCATCCAGGATTTTCTTCCCTGGAGCAGAAGCAATCAGGCTCTATAAACCATTAAGACTTCTTTATTGTTAACTTTGACCAATTGTTGGAGGCTAGTTGTGGACTAGTCAGAATGAAGAACTCTTAAGGACTATAGACACGGGGCCCTTCCACTCTTCCCTGCATGTTCTCATTAGAAATCCAGGTTCTCCTGGTGAGGGTCTGAGTGAGATCTCCTGGGGACCTTCACAGGGCCAGAGAAGAGCAGTCATCCTGAAACTCTGCTGGACTGTTGTTCCTCACAACGTCACAAACTCTATGGGAAAGGAAGTCATCAGAGAGCAATTCTGAAACCTTAACTCAGCTGAGGGAAGAAGTACCATCCATTCCAGTCAGTCTCATCAAAGGGGGAAACATAGCCAATGATGTTTGCAAGAAATAGATTGGAAATGTTGTAACCAGAGGGAAAGGGAGAGCTACACCCACAGAGGAGTGTCAGGCACACACACTCCCCTGACACAGAGGCTCCATTCCCCTCCCACTGCCTCTAAGCCAAACAGCCTCCAGGATGGACTCCAGCAGGTGAACTGACTATGGACTAAGTTGCCTTAAGAGAAGCAGTAGAAAGGAAGTTTCATGTTCAAACAGGGAGTCCAAAATGAGAAAATTTGAGGAATTTAAACTCCTGGTATCTATAGTTTTGACAAACATTAAACACAGTCCAACACCTACTAGCTTAACATAAATACTCATATTAAAAACCTACTTAACTTAGTTCCTATAACATGGTACAATATGTCTGGAATTCAATTTTAAAAATTATAAGGCATACCAAAGACAATATGAAAAGACAAAGCAAATATCAGGACCAGATTAGGTCCTTCAGAGAAACAGCACCAAAAGGACAATAAAATATCACCACACACTTACCTGAATGGCTGAAGTCCCAAGCTGGAAACACCATTGCTGTCCAGGATGCAGAGCAGCAGCAAGTCACATTCACTGTTTGTAGGGGTGCAAAAAGACACACTCACATCAGAAAGCCAATTGGCAGTTTCATTTCTTTTTAACAGAGCATTAAAATTATACATAGTAGTTGAGTTCTATTAGACAGAATCATACTTGCAAGGAATTTGATTTCAACTCCCATATTCCCCCTTTTCTTCTTCCCCTTCTCCCTCCCCCTATTCTCCTTCCTCTACTCTACTGATCTTCCTTTTGTTTCTATATTTATTTTTGACTCATACTTTCTACATATACATAAAGGTGAAATTCCCTGTGGTGTATGTATATCTGCATGCAACATGATTCCGTTAAATTCATTCCCTTTTTCTTCTACTTTCCCTCCCTCCCTCTCATTCTCCTACTTCTACTCCCCTGATCTTCACTATATCCTTTAGCTTAAGCTTCCCTCTATGAGAGAAAACATTCAACTCCTGATTTTATGAGTCTGGCTTATTTCACTTAGCATGATATTCTCCAGTTCCATCTATTTACCAGCAAATGCCATAATTTCATTCTTCTTTATGGTTGAGTAAAACTCCATTGTGTATATATAAAGCGAACTTTATCTTCCACAAAGACCTTAGTGATGTTCTCCTAAGTATTTTACCCAGCTTATGTAAACATTATACTTTACTGTTTACAGCACTTTTGTTCATAATCATTCCAAAGTGGATGCAACAAAGATGGCTGCTTGCTGAATGTGTCACCGCTGAAGCTCAGTTGTTTCTCCTGTGATAGTATTAAGAAGTAGGGCCTTAAAGAGTTGAAAAGCCATGAGGCATCTTCTCTCAAGAATGGGATTAGGCCTTTGGAAAAGAGGTTTCACACAACATTCTGCCTTCCATCATGTGAGGACACAGTATTCCTCTCCTCTGGAGGAAGTTGCAACAAAATGTCATATTTAGACTTAGAGCAGCCCTTACAAGACAACTGAACTTGCTAGTGCCTTCATCTTAGACTTCCCTTTCTCCAGAAATGTGAGAAATAAATTTCTGTTCCTTATGAATTATCCAGCCTAAGGTATTTTGTTACAGCAGCGCAAACATACTAAGACAATGTCTTTCAATAGGTGCATGAAAAACATTCTGTAAATATCCATACATTAGAATACTAGTCAGCAATAGAAAAGGAGTGAACTATCAGGCTTGTAAAGATGTGGGTAAGTCATAAATGTATTTTGCTAAGTGAAAGAAACCAACCTGAAAAAGTTAAATGTTGTGTGGTTCTTTTATATGACACCTTGCAAACAGAACTATAGAGATAGAAAACAAATTAGTGTTTTCCAGGGGTTTGAAGAAGATGATAGGTTGTATAGATCAACCATATGGGATATTTTTACAGCTGTGAAACTAGTTTCACTAGTATGACACTGTAGTGGTGGGCATATATTATGAATTTGTCAAAACTCATAGAACTTGACAACAAAAAGAGTGAACCTTAATTCATTCAACATAAAAAATAAAATACCTGGTTGGAATACAGACTATGATACTGGGATATAATTGTATTATAAATGTATGCCTTATCCTTACTGAAGGAGATAAAGAAGAGAAGCTTTCCTTAAAAAACTTTGAATTAAGTGGAAACTGTAAATAAAAAAAAAAAAAAAAAACGGAAAAAACAAAAACATCGTACACAAGCACTGTACTTGAGGTGATAGAACCATTTCCTAAGGAGTATGGGCTCATAAGTGGGCGACCACTCTTCAAGGGTTTTGCAATGGAACAAATAAGCCAATGGAGGAGAATGGCGAGAGCCAGATTTCCTACTGTTATACTACAGATAAGCTGGAGTGAACCATGTGCTACTGCAGCAGAGTTGGAGGAATACAAATTCATGTTTAGCTTAACATACAAATAAATAGAAGTGCAAAATTACAGACAGTGTGTTAGTGTACACACATTTATTTCTAGACTTGCAATAATGCCTCAGTGGTAACAAGCACACCCTCCCATGTTATTGCAAGCATACCTCTGGTTTCTAATACCATTTTCTGATGAAAGGAACTAGAGCTCCTTCCAAAAATGTTTGAATCTAATACTGAACAGGGAGTACACAAAACGAGTCTGGAGAATCTTGTATCCAAACATAGAGACATGAGTGCACACACACAATCACACAATGATGACAGTATTTCAAAGGACACTGAATCCAATTGAAAGATTCTTAATGGTCAAAGGTGAATAATTTGAGCAACAAAATAAACAGTATAGTATTGAACTCTAATGCTGTTACCATAAGTATGAAATAAACATCTTTAAGTTTTTGTTGTTATAAATGATGGAGTAAATAAATGGGGGAGGATATATAAATCTGAACCACAGAATTAAAAGTGATTTTAGTGACTTCCTTTAAAGGGCACAGAGGGAAAAGAAGAAACTTTACAGCAGGCAAGCATGACAAGCATCATTAATGACAAGGCATATTGACCTGGTGATATAAAAATGGCCCTTACCTCTGTGGTCCTCCCCACCAAAGACCGACAACCCAGTCTAGCCATGAGAAAAACATCAGATACTTCCCACTTGAAGGATGGTTACATAATACCTAACCAGTGCTCCCCACAACTCTCAAGGTCATCAGAACCAAGAAGAGCCTACAGGGACATGATGACTACATGTCACATGGTGTCCCGGATGGAATCCAGGGACAGAAAAGGGGCAGTATGTAGAACAAGGACATGAGTATATGATTGACTTTGTTGATAATATTGTGTCAATATTGGCAAATGCTGTACAAGAATGTAAATGCTAGTCATTTGAGGGAATTTACTATAAGATACCTAGGAACTATCTCTACTGCCCTTGTGATTTTTCTGTAAATCTAAGAATACTGAAAGTTCATTTAAAGGATGATATACAACTCACCAAATGGGATTGTTATGAATTTTAAAAATGTATGCATCTATATATATATATATATATATATATATATATATATAGCATATATGTGCTTATAAATAACAAATATTAGTTAAAATTGAGATGGGGAAGTCATTATAGAAAACTTTTTTCTGAATTTCTTGAAATGAAAGCTAATTGAAAAATTGGGTATCTAAATTATCAGGTGTGTGATAAAACAATTCAAAATATTAGCTTTATTACTTATAAAACACAGATTGGAATATGTGACTTTGTGTGAGATCACCAGAGGCTTCCTAATGTTTACATCAGAACTAAGTTAACCTACTCAGTCGCAAGTGATGAAGCCTCGTCTCTCGGTGGAAATCAGCCCAGAATGACATTTCTCTGCAGGGAGGTAGCTAAGCAAGCTAGTCCAGGGACACTGTGCCACAACCGCGATTCCTTTCTCAGTCACCAGTTAGATATCACCCGCCTTTCTGATAAAGAGAAGTGAGGACTAATGCAGAAAGAGCAAGAAAACTACACTGGGTGAATTACATCACCCATTACATCTGTGGACACAGATCCAGGAAAATAAGGGCTTCAGCTCTGTAGTTGCCACTCACACCAAGGAAAAGTTGCTTAGAAGGTAAGTCAGGTCTATGTGGCATGTCCCAGATCCTCACTCCTGGTCCTGTGTGTCAAATGGCTTATCAACACAAGAGTTAAACCTGAAGGCAAAGGCTCTTTTCTATGGGATCAGTTGACAAATCATTTTGAGTTAGTGTGATTATTATAATTCTTTCTCACTGATTTTGTGAAGAGATCTAATCAGACTGTTGACAGTCATTGGAAACATACTGTGCTCTAGGTCCTCTGTCTGACCAAGCAAAGAACTCATTCATCTCGCTTTTTGTCTACGTGAAGGGATGTTGAGTTGGGGAAGGAAAAGAAAAAGCTACACAGATGAAAATAAGAACATGTGGTCTGCAAATCTCATCAATGTGTACAGTTGTAATGCACCAATAAAAAAATGAGGAAAAAAAAAAAGAAAATGGTCTGTGTACCATTATTATAGAGTTAAGAATTATCTACTAGTCAATCCAAATTTTTTCAGGGGAAAATTTTAAGGAAATTCCCTTTCTACTCTGAAAACCTGGAAATCATTCTATAAATTGTTTTTCTGCTTAAATAAATTTGAAAAAAATATGTTTTAATTATCTTTCTGAAGAAACATCATGAGTTTTGAATTTAATTCTGCTTATAAAAACTTGTTACCATTTTAAATGCCTGTGTCATGGATAAAGAAAAAATAATTCAGATGATAACTTGAAAGGAGGAGAATTTGAAGAAAAAAAATTTTTTTAAATTCTACTTAGGTAAATAACTGGTATATGTTGTATGCTATGATATAAAAACATATCTATATATAGAGGAACAAAAGTAAAAAGCAAAATACTATGTACATTTCTTCAGGTGCTTGATATTAAATATTTTTTGACTTAGGGAAGAGTTGTAAGATGACAAGATAGTAAGAGAATCCCAGTCTACTCTTCACTCAGCTTCCATTATGTTAACATTTCAAACAATCATGGTATGTTGATCAAAACTCTGAATTGACATTAGCACAATATGGTCAATGTGTATGTTGAGATTTCCTCTGTTGCTTTCAACAATATCCTTAATGTAGTACCTTCAACCTGTAACACCCCTCCCTCCTTGTCTTCCCTTCTCCAATGTGTACACTGTCCTTCGGCCACTTACCTTGGCTCTCTCTCCTGCCTCCCATCCATCACTGTTTCACCAACTCCTGGAGAGTCTTTCTGTTTGTCAGTCTTGCCCTAGGGATACTAAAAAAATATATATTCTTAGTTGTAGATGAACTACGTAACTTTATTTTATTTGTTTATTTATTTATTGATTTTTTCCTGTAGTGCTAAGGATCAAACCCAGGGCCTAGGCAAGTGCTCTTCCACTGAGTCACAACTCCAGATCTTGTCCTAGGGATTTTCCACAGAACTCAAGAATGAGCAGGGAGGGTCCTGAACAGATTGTTGGAAGGAATGGAGAGAACAAAGCCCTGGAGTCCGAAGTCAGCTATGTGGAAAAGAGCTGGGAAGAAGGAAAGGGGTAGGAGAAGCCAAGATACATTTGTTGGAGCTGTAGTTTTGGAATCTATAGACGCCAAATGGAACACAAGAGAATAAGGTCAGGAGGAGCTGGGAGTGTAGGTCAGTGGCACAGTGCTTACCTAGCAGGCATGAGGCTCTGGGCTCATCCGCATGGGAGTGAGGGAGACAAGTGAGGGTGGAAGTGAGAAAAAGAATTGGGTTGGACAGAAAAGAAGATAAGTGAAGGGTTAGTGGAAGAGGGTAGTAAATTAAATTCATTTAACTTTGTTCTCAAAGTTGAAAGTTAAAGACTGAAATTCCATTTTCCTCTTTAACGTCCATATTCTTTGACTGGGCTTTTTGGAGAACAAATTTCTAATTAAGACTGGGGCATTGGACTTATCACTTAAGTTAGTGATGTTTTTAGATTTGCATAAATGGACTGGAATGTCCAGCAGATTTTTATTTTTTAACTTAAGCTTTTTCCTTTAGTAAAGTTTCTGAACTCTGCATAAATAAAAATTCTATAAGAAAAAATTCAAAGTTATTGGATTAAGAATACCAGTTCCTTACTACAAAGGCAAGGCTAGATGCTTGTGTTTTGAAGGTATAGATTTACGTAGCCATAAAATAGTCTGCAACCTGCTGCCTTGGAAACCTCCTGCTCAGTCCTTTTGGGATCTATGGGTTAAATGCTACCTTCTCAGGGGCTGCATCTAATTCTTCATCTCCTGTTTGTTTACCCAATGTTCACTCTTGTTTCATTAGGAAAAACTTATCACCTAGACAGTCGTGGATTTTGCCTTGTTTCAGAGGATTGACTTAAATTTGACAACATTAGTTCCTTACCTCCTCCATGTTCTATTAATCTGTTCTTTACAGCTCTGCTCAAAGTTAAATATTTCATTTTGTTTAAAACACTTTGGATAATCACAACACCATTTAGCAGATGAAAACAGTTTTCTAAGTACACTCCGGGACTAATATTGAGATGCCTGAAGGTACAGAGGTTCAATTTATGTTCCTCAAATTATTATATTGGCAAATGAAAGCTGAGAGTCCTGGGAACCCTCACGGTCAATGTAGGTGGCTGCTAATAATTAGCACAGCTTCTAACAATCAGTGTGGTCATCTGTTCTTGGCAGTCAATGTCACTTGCAATCGCAGATTTGATGTTTGTGTTATGGTGTTCTGCCTCTGGGTAATCTGCCAACTGCAAGTTCTAACTCAAAGCATTTGGCATATCAGCTAAGAAGGCTCAAGAAATCCTGCTAGAGGTCCTTTTGCCTTTTCTGCTGTCCTCATCATCTCAACACAGTATTAGACAACAGTGTAGTGTAAATATCAGACACTGTCCTATGGGATCTAGGTGTATTGATCTCATTCGAATCTCACAGGGTTCTGATTTCAATCCTCTGCAAAACTCAATAGCATGTGAACCGATGAACTGCTGAACCAAGTTGCTGGTAGGTGACATTTCTGATAACATTTGTTTGCATTCTCAGGCAGGTTTCATAATTTCTGTGTGCATCTGTCTCATTGTCTGTGGAATGGAGGTAATCATTATCTCACAGAGCTTTTGTGCAGATTAAATTAGATAATAGCTTGAAGTATCAAGCTCAGTGCCTAGCATGAAGATGTGTTGGTTTTCATGGAGTGTCAAGGCCCACATTGGGGTATTAGCACCCTGGCAAGAAGTTGCATTCCTTGACGAGTGCATTTCTTGTTTATCTCTGTGTTACCCACAATGCCCGACATTGGGCAGTTTAGTGTTCATAAAAATTATTCAGTGTTTGCTATATCACCAGTGTTGTTGAAGTCCAACAAAAAATACTGAGATGGGGGCTGGGGTTGTGGCTCAGTGGTAGAGTGCTTGCCTGGCATGTGTGAGGCCCTGGGTTCAAACCTCAGCACCACAAAAAATAAATATAATTAAAAGAACAATTGACAACTAAAAAAATATTTTAAAAAAAAGAACTGAGAAAAATCTCACATACAAAAGGTTTTATTTAGGAAATATCAAAATGAAGATTGTAATATGGGTCCATACCCACAGACCAGGAAAACTTCTGGTTTGCTGCATAAACGAAAAGTCAGGAGTTTATTGGCAAAGAGAAAAACCAGGCAAGTTGTTTCAAAGGGAAGCATGTTGGCACTAGCGTTGCTGTGAGGGGTGAGTGGAGGTGCTATTGAGCAAAGCTCAGGCAGACTCACACCTCTCGGGCAGTTTCAGGGCAGCCAGGCCAGACCGGCCATGACTAGCTGTTTAGATGCAGTTGCCTCTCCAGGCTGTCCCTGGAGCTAGCTTGCAACCAGAGCATTTTTCCTGTGGTCTCTGGACTCTGTTTTAGTTGGTATGACAAAGATGACTACATTTGCCTACTTTTCATAGTGCTCAACCTGGTGTCAGGCATAGATTAGACATGCTAAGCTCTTCCTCCTCAGCCTTCTTCTTGGGATACCCAGATTGAACAGGAGCAGACAGCCCCTGAGTGGCTCTCCTGTCTCCCCTCTCTGGCCTGTCTGCAGAAGAGTGATGTGGCAGGAGAGGAGAAAGTGAAGAGGGACTCCTGAGGCCATCCAGGCCAACACCCCCTGCATCCCAGCCTTGATGACTAGAGAGCTGACATATGTAAATCACCTCCATGGGTCAGGCTCACAATAAATTCAAATTGCCTGAAAATTTATACAGCCACAGCAGCTGTTATTTGACTTCAAAGTGACTCAAGGTGCAGGTAAATGTCCCACAGCTACTTTACCATTCCATTAATCAAATTATCCAAACTTACTTTAATGCTTTCCACTCCCTTGGTAATTGTTGCATTCAAAATTTACTAGATGGCCTGCTCTTTTTTTTAACCTTTTAAAATTGAGAATTCTTTAATAATCTAAAACTTTTACCAGAAATTCACATGCATACATCTACACAAAATTGATATATGATGTTTTGTTTGTCAACAGATACTCTCAAACTAGTTTTCAGATCTTTATATCCAAGGACCCTGAGTAAACAAACCTCATGTGACTACTTCATATATTTAACTCATACTCAGTGCACAGGAAGCCTGATGCAAGATCCTAGAGACACAGACCAACTCCTTCCCTATGGATCTTTCAGTCTGTTTATCCCTATAAGGTACAACACCAAATGATGTTAGGTGAGTGTGTGGATAGAGTAATTCCCAGGGAAAATTCCATGAAGATTAAATTCCCATGGGAAAAGTAAAGGCAAGTCTAATTAAAAGAAAGGACCCGCTGGAGAAAGGTACTCATGCAGGTGGCCCCTGTCAGATTCCCAGGAGTACTGCCATGTCTTTCCAGCAAAATGCAAAGGATCTCCTGGTAGTTGGGGTGGGCGTGTGTAGTTTGCTGTTTACTGATAGTCTTGACAGATTGTCCAGGACTGTGAGGGAGAACCTGCTCTTTTCTACCTATTTCTAGCACTTGTACTGATGTGACAAATACCTGTTTTTCTAACATTGAATATTCTGAAATCAGTGTGCCCTTATTGATCCATGGATCAATTTGTTTCATTGCAAATTAGACTGAAGCTATCTTAATGCATTGTCTCAAACTAGCATGTAGGTCTCTTTATCTCTGTCTCTTGTCTCTCATTTCTATACATAAATTTTTATATCTAAATTTTTAAATGAACTTTTTATTAAGGGATCATACATAGAGAAAATAACAAAGACACGGTTCCATTAGGTTTTATAAAATAAAAATATTCATTTAGCTTACTCAAACTAAATTAAAAAAAAAAAAAAGACTATTACCAGCACATCAGGAGCTATTCTTGTTGTCCACCCTTTTCCTACCTGCCACCCTCTTCCACACAAAGGAAAATCGGCCCATGTTCACATATGGAAAAGAATACATCATGGAATCTTAAGTTTTTTTTGACTTAACATTAACTTTGTGAGACTTATCTATGTTGGATATAATGGTAGCTTGTTCTTTTATACCATGCTATAGTATTTCATTATATCAATATATCACTATTTATTTCTGAGACTATTGATGGATATTTGTATCATTTGCAGTTTATCACATTTTGGGTAATTCAGCTGTGAACATACCTGAACATATCTTTTGTTGGCTGTAAATATGCATCTTTGTTGGATATATTTTTATGAATGGAATAGCTAGTTCATAAAGTAGATATATTTTAATGAATATTGCCAAAGAATATCAGAGTGTTTTTATCATTTTACCTTTCTTGCAACAGTGAGTAAGTATTCTGATAGCTTCCCATCTTCATTACTACAAGGTATTAATACATTATTTGTTTTGTTTTTAAATATTTGCCAATAGCATAGGTGTGAAATGATTCCTCATTATGAAGCCACATTTGCATTTGAGAGATTACTAATGAGTTTCAACACAGTTCATGATTGTTGGCACTTTGATATACTCCTTTAAGAAGTGTTTAAGTTCTTTATTCATTTAAAAAATTAGGTTGATGCCATTTTCTTATTGAATTTCAAGATTTATTTATATATTCTCATATGTTTTTGATTGTATCTAGTAAAGCAAATACTGCCCCCATTTTCTGACTCACAAAATATTTTCTTAATGGCATCTTTTGACAAAAAGAAGTTCATAATTGTTATGGCAGACCAATTTGTTAAACTTTTTCATTATGTTTAGGCTTATTTAAAATTTTTATTTAAGAAATATTTGCCTAAAAGCATACCTATGTCTGGAATACTTAGGAAAGAAAGTGACTCCTGAAAGGGACAGAAGAAAAAATTGGAGACTGTTGAAATGCAGATTTGAAGTAATTTTTTAAATATTATTTTTGGTTCTGTGACATTATTGTGAAAAACTAAAGTTGAGCAATACTTAATTCAGACATGAACCACAAGTTAATAGACTAACACTGGGGGGTGGGCTCTAGGGACCATGCTTTTGTCAGCATACTCTTGAGCTTTTAAGTGTACTATGTCTGCACTGTGGTTTCTCGTTTATCCTTTTTTCCTTAGTTGGACTATCAACCTGTGAATCTTTAAAGTATGATTCAGGTATTGTTGTGGAAAAAAGTTAGAAAAAAAGAAATATTTGTCTATACCCAAAGTCACGAAGACTAAAAAAGGTTATGCTATTTTATATTGTCTTCTAGATATTTTATTGCTTTTACTTCTCATATTTGCATATATAGTTCACCTGGTGCAAAGCGAGGATCATAAAGCATCTTTCCCCATGTGAATAGGCAACTGATTCAGTATTATTTAGTTAGAAGATCATCCTTTACTTACTGCAGTTTGGTCAAGACCTTGTCAGAAATCAAGTGACCATGTGTGTGCTTGTGTGTGTCTGGACATAACTGTGTTTATTTGTTCAGTCTGCCAATTTCTGTCTTTGCATCACTTTCACACTCTCTTGATTGCTGTAGCTTTAATAAGTCTAAATATCTGTGGATGAAATCCTACATGTGAAATTTAGAATTAGCTTGGACTTTCCCAACACAATTTCATGATGGGAAAAATTGACATCTTTTAGAGTATTAGTACCTTTGCACAATGAGTCTTCCAAATCTATGAACCTATGTATCTTACTTACAAAAATGTAAGCATCTCTAATTTATCCAAAATGAATCTGTCTCTCTTTTAATTTTTTCTTTCTTATTTTTTCTACGAGGTTGTATTGTTTCACTCAAAGAGACATCATATATTTTATTGAAGTCAAGCAGGCTGATCTATTGATAAGTAAATCGTAAGTGTCAAGCATGAAATTTGTATACATTTGCCATGATGGATGAAGTTGCAGGAAACGTCTCTGACAAAAGACAGCTCGAGATACAGAGTGTCTCACAGTTGTGTTATGAGGAAGGGTGAATATCAGCCACCACCTATGAATGCCTAGGGCTGGACTTGCCACTAGATTGTTGATATGCAATAATATAACTAGAGTCAGACTTATGTACACAGACTTGCTGGATTCTTTGGGTCCCCACTAACCAGAAATTTAAGAGGCAAGCAGTGGAATGGACAGGAAGGCTGTGGTTATGTGTGCTTCCCTAAAAGTGTCCTGGAGCATGATATATTGCTATGTATAAGAGAAAGTCCTAAAAAAAATGGAAAGGTTGGGTACAGACACACAAATATGAATATTCACATTTTACATACATATCATTAAAATTATCACAATGCTGGTCAGGAGTAGTGGTGCACACCTGTTATTCCAGTGAATCAGGAGGCTGAGACAGAAGGATCACAAGTTTCAGGTCAGCCTCAGCAATTTAGTGAAATCCTCAGCAACTTAGTAAGATCCTGTCTCAAAATTAAAAATAAAAATAAAAAAGAACTGAGGATGTGACTCAGTGGTGAAAATCCCCTGAATTGGATCCTTAGTAACGTGAAAAAAAAAAAAATCAATCATGATACTGTATGGGAGGGGAAAGAAACACAGGTAAAAAACTTTGACTAAAATCAAACAAACAACCCCCACTAAAAAAACCCCTCTGAAATTCCTTGAGAGATCTATAAACAGTCAGCTTCACCTTTCATGATGTCACTGACAGTCAAAGTGAGGGACTACCAGGTAGGAAGGAGGAAGATGCTGTCATGGCAGAGAAGGGACATTTCGAGTTAGAAATAGCTAAATTTAACAGGAACAAACAGGTTTAAAAGGGCAGTCATCCTTTGGCATTAGTAGGCCACCCCAAAAGCAAGGTTTGTGGCCTGCATTATTGAAGCGTGCCAGTTTGGACTTAGCTCTATAGAATGTGCTAATATCAATGCAGCACCTCTGTGGCGCAGCTCAGCATCTCTGGCTCAGGAAGCGTGGGATTCTGGCTCTTTAAGACATCTCTGCAATGCATGAGCACACGCAAGTGCCCATACATGTGTGTGTGTGAATAAGTGTTTGGGGAAGACTGTGGTCACTGCTACCAAAGGAACTCAACCCTTCTGCTGTAAACTTCTTTTGTGGGATTCAGGGGAAGTGAAAATTAAATGATCCCTCGGTAGAAAAAATGTTCTAATATTACCTAATATTCAGTAATTGAAGGATTTATTCACCATTAATCATGCATCTAGTTAGATGAATATTTTCTGAAGAAGTACACCAAATCTACAATTATTAGATAAAATTAATGAATTATAACCAAATTACTGGCAGTCAAACATCTTTCCATGTGCTTATTTTCCATGAACATGTGCTTTTGGTGAAGTGTTTATTCAAATCTTTTGCCCACTTTTTAATTGAACCATTATTTCCCTACTGTTGTCTTTTTTATTCACAATACCTTTATTTTATTTATTTTTATGTGGTGCTGAAGATTGAACCCAGTGTCTCACACGTGCTAGACAAGAGCTCTACCAGAGTCACGACTCCAACCCCTACTGTTGTCTTTTTTTAAAATGATTTCATCATTTATTACTCATTCAAGTATTTATGAATAAATACTATGAAAAATATGAGACACCCAATATTCTCAGACACTTAAAATATACCATCAGAGCCAAGACTGGTCATTTGCTTGACTAAATGAGTTGGGAAACAACATTTTGGATCAGGAAGAGTTTCATATTCCTATGCTACTCTTTTATTTCCCTTCATTTTGATTTTTTTTATACTGTTGAATTTTGAGAGTCCTTTATGTATTCTAGATGCAAAACCTTTGTCAAATACAAGATTTGCAAATCTTTTCTATCAGTCTGTGACTTGTCAATTGGAAATTGACAGTAAGACAGTGCTGTTTAATGGATAAAACTCTCTTTAGAGTCCTACCATTACGACCAATAAAAAAGGCACACAATCTTTAAACTCCATGGTAGAGAAAGATCCAACTAAGGAGTCAGTTCACAGCACTGCTGAAAAATCAGAGGAAAGGGTCTTATGATACATGGATCGTGGGCCTCCTGGTACAGTAACAGACGCGGAGGCACAAGGAGAAAAGTAACCAATTACCATTAGTGATCATATGCACACAAAATTAATGTTTTTGGAGGAAATTAACTTAAAATATTTCAGGCATATTATTAGTGGACACTTTTCCACCTTTTTTTGCACTGGGGACTGAATATTAGATGTACTTTTAACCAAATAATTTTACTTGGCTGGAAAACATCCAACTCTGAGGTCAGATGAGAAGGACTACAGCAGTTTGTTATGTGTGGGAATGTGTTTTAATGCATGCATATTTTCTTTAAGTGGAAATTTTAATATTAGGATGAATGCACCAACATGTATGTTGTTCATGTCACAGTTGCTTTTTCACCACTTGTAAACCTTTCACCTTTCCCACAGGTTCAGAAGTTATCATGATTTTTGCTGGGTCAGAGAACCTCATTATATGAGAGACAACAAATGCCAAGGAATAATATTTTATGTTTCTTCTACACATTTGACGTTTCTGTGTGCTGTGTTATAAATGGTATAATTTAAAATATTATTTTATCATTATCTATGGTAGTAATGATATTAGTTTTTGTTTATTTTTTTTTTCCTTTTTGCTTTATTGCATGAGCTAGGGCTACTAATTCAATTGTGATTCTGTGGCTTTGCTTGACATTGCCCTTTTAAGACCCAACTTTTCCTCTCTACCACCTTTTTAACCAATGACAGAAAGATTGCTTTAAGTATCATCCCCACTCAACTTTCTTCATATTTTCAACCTCTTCATTTTCTAAAGAGTGACTTACATGCTATGTGTAACTACATACTACACGAAAATGCTCTTATGATTAGTTTTTGTTTGAATTTTTCTAATTTATTTATCATTGCCTGTTACTTGCTAGATTATATCATAAAACTAGTGTTTAAGGTTTAGTGTGCTAAGTGTATATGCAACCATGTGAGTGAGTGTGTGTATATGTGTACACATTTTTTAAGCATCAATTTTATTATGAGAATCATGAGAAACAGAAATTTATTAAGAACCATTTTTGCTAACTCAGAAACATGGAATAAAGGACAGAGAAAAGTAGGGCAGGGAGAAGTATCCCAGCAAAATGGTTCATGGTTTCTCTCTGAGGAAGGGGCAGTGGGACCCGCACATCTCCAGCAGGCTCCGGATACCCTGGAATCCTGGTGGAGAAGCCCCTGGCAGTTTGCACACTTTCCTGCTCCAGCACAAAGGTGAGATACCATGGAACTTGTCTGTTTGATTTTGTCTTTCTCAGTTTTGTTCCTCAATCCAGGGTGTGTCTGCACTCCATGCTTGGGAGTCTCTTTGTTCTTGAATCTAGAACATGTCTTTCAGACTGGAAGGCAGCAACATATCCACAGCATAGGTGACAGTCTTCCTAGTCACTTTCTTCCAGCCTGGCTGTTACTACAGGTACAGGCTGTGGTTCCACCATAGGGTGGCCCAGTGGAGGGGGAGTTTTCTTTTGATGAGGTACCCTGGGAGCGCTTGCTGCTCTCTGCCTCCTATCCACTGCTGCTTCTCTAGGAGCTGTGTAGGGAGGGCGCGGGGACATGCTGGGGGGCGGTAAAGGGAGTGGGTGTCCTCACATACTGGCTGCAAAGAGGAATGGCAGGCAGGCTGGCACTTCTGATGGCCTTCTTCCCTGACTGCTTGTCCTCAGACAGACAATTCTCACAGGGCTAGAAGGATAAGATGCCAAGGTCAGGCTCCCTGGGACTTCTCTGGGAAGAGAGTAAAACTGGAAGGATCTGAGGGAGATGGGTAAGGCCCAGTCTTCTGCTATGCAGACTGAACTTGGGGATTGTGCAGCTTGCTCCTTGGGTTGTCTGGTGCTGGAGTAGCTGATGTGTGATCCTAATGTCAGTGAATTGTCTCTATCCTAAATATAGACAGATATCATATGGGTCATGGTCTATGTCAAACACGATCCACATATTGTGGGGTCCGGGTAGTTGGGGTGTGACTTGCTAGGATGAGTTGAATATTCCTCATCATGGGATGCACCCTGTGACCACAAAATAGAGAAGGACACTGGCCTCCAGAGGTCCACTGCTGGGCCATCGTATTTTTCCTACCCGTAGAGTTCTGGGGCCCAGTACAGGAAAGTGCCCCAGAACTAGTCCATCTTCTGCCCAGCCATGAACCTGCAACCCAGGCCAGTGTCACAGAGTTTGGTGTTTCCCCTGCCATCCTCCAGGGTGTTCTCTGACTTTACATCTCTGTGTCCAATGCCCTTCAAATGGCAGGGTATGGGGCATGTGAGCTGCCTGAACCCTCTCTGGGCCTCCTCCTCCTGCATGCCAACAGCCTCCAGGTGGGGTACAACAGCTGCCCCCCACTCATATTCTCCATCACAGTGTAGAAGTTTTCAGTGGTTTCACCAATGGGAAAAAATTTGGTCACACCTGGGTGTTTTCCTCAGCTTCATTACATATACTTAAGAAATAATAAAGGGCAAGTTCTGCTCTACCTTTGGCAGGACTTTCACAGCCACCTCTGTTCTCAAAGGATTATGTTGGGTCAGTTCCACCTGTGCAAAGCCGCTCTACCTGAGTTCCTTGGACACTATAATTGCACACGAGGGTGTCCTCAAAGGAGGAGATGGTGGAGCAACTCTGCCATACTCTATTAACTACCTACTACTCTGAGCGCTCTCACTATACATATCCTAAGCAATTACACCAACTAAGGATGTGAGCTAATTAAAAACAAAATCAACAAAATAAAATAAAAAAAGCACAAGATAACAAAATAAAACAATAAAAAAAAACACCAAAATAAAAATTCCAAGGTCAAAAGAGACAAATCGCCAAATGAACTAACTATGTGTGAGTCCAAGAGTCACCAACCTAGAGCTTCTTGTGCTTATGGACCAAAAAACAGTCACAACCAAGGTCTTATGAGGTAGTTGTTGCAACTCCCTCACACTGGCTCCTTGTGAAGTCAGAGCAGGAAATAGCCCTGTCATAAGCCTAGGCATAAACCCAGGGTTGTCTCACTTTTTGGCCTCCGGGACTTTTTCCACCTTAATAATAAGAATAAAAAAGCAGTCCAGAAGTTTTTGCTTCAGTGGACTGTGGAGACTGATATTTACTTATTTAGAAATTAAAATGCAGGAGGCTCAATGGCCTTTTCAATTTGAGTCTGAAAAATCTGTGATAAACTTTGGCTTTTAAAGACCTCATCATACCTGCTCTCAAGGTTTTCAATTCCTTTTTCTTTCAACTCAGAACGATTTGTGTCAAAAGGGTGGTTGCACTTCACTCACCTCATGACTCTATCAAAAGGCTTTGTTCTCTAAGACACTGCATGGCGCGTAGCTAACGCCTATGGGGCTCAGAGCAGGAGAGCTCTCATCTGAATATCCCCATAAGGTCCTCATCAGATTTCTCATCAGAAATCCTGAAACCCAGAAGGGAGTGTGTTGATATATTCAAAGTGATGAAGGACAAAACCAGTCAGTCAGCAAAACTGTCTTTCCCCTAGAAGGGAGAATGGGTACATTATCCAATGCCCAAGTCCCTTCATGCTGCTGTTACAAAATACCTTAGACTGGGTGATTTATTAGCCAACAGGAATTGATTTCTCACAGTTCTGGAGGTTGGTTGAGTGACAGGTGATTCAGTGTTTGGAGAGGGCTTGTGTTCTTCATGGTACCTTGTGGCTGTGTCTTAACATGGCAGAAGGAATGGAAGGGCTAAGTTCACTATCTCAAGCCTATTTCTGTCTTTATTGTGTTGGCAATTAAACCCCAGGGCTCCAACACATTCTAGCAAGTACTCTACCACTGAGTTGTATACCCAGTCCTTTATTTATTTTTATTTATTTATTTATTTACATAGGATCTCACTAAGTTGCTCAGAATGGACTCAAACAAGTGTATGATGCTCCTACCTCAGTGTCCAAAGGAGCTAGGATTAAAAGTGTATGTCACTGTGCTCAGCTTGATAAATGTGCTTCTGTGGTTGTGCAGTCCTGGGAATTGAACCAGGATCTTGTGCATTCTAGATAAGTGCCCTTTTCTTAAGGCACATAACCCACAGGTGAGGTTGGAACCTCATGGCCTAACTCTCTCCTGTCAATAGTGTTGCATTGAGGTTGAAGTTTCAACAGGAAGTTTGGAGGGACACATACATTTAAACCACAGTATCAGATAGAGATGAGTCATAAGTTTGGTCACCACTAGATGTGCCCCGGGTGAGAGGAATCCTTCCGGTTGAACTGAAGGACATTTGAGAGGAACTTGGAGCTGATGCTCCCAGAGCTTTTAGAATTTTGTGTTTATAGAGGAAGTTGTTCTAACTAAAACCAGAATGGAAAGTGTGATGAGGTTTCCCAGAGCGGTTGATGGGCATGATGATGTGGTCTGTGCTGACCCTTAGCTTTGGAGCATCCATCACTATACACACCATCAGCATCCCTGGAGCAAAGGCCACAAGGAAGGTGGTTATAATGCTTCCGGTCCAGAGTAAGACCACCTTGGCTAAGTTCAATTCCTCCCTCGATACAGTTCCCAGTGGCAGGGTGACCTTCACAACCAGGAGCCCCACAATAGTGGCTTGCACCTTAAGGACTTCCATGAACCCCTGAGTGGCAGAGGGATGTTTATGGATGGTGTCTGGCTCCTGGGCTTTTCCCGTTGAAGGAATTGGGTCACCTGTAGCTTTTGCTGCTTCTTCTTGAACCCCTACTCCTGCATCTGCTCGTGCATGATTTGGTGGCATAGCAAGATGTGTGATGTCATACTGGAAGTGTTTCTCAGAGGTCTGGAGGTCCTGGGATTCTCTGCAGAATTGCTGCTGCTCTCTCTAGTGCTCCATGACTGGGCTCCAAGGCAGCACTAGCCAGGACAGCCATGTAGATGTTGGAACATATGCCTGGCAGCCATGGCAGGTGGGGCTGGGGCACTCTAAGGTGGCCCTTGTCTTGTTAGGCACCCTGGGGTGGAGGTTGACTCTGCAGTCTGGGAGGTCATTAAGCAGATGGGGTTGGAAGCAGCAGTGGCTCAGTCCTGCTGTGACCCCTTAGAACAGGGCTCTTCTGGTGCCCTGGGCTCCAGGAAGTGCAAGGTAGCATACTTCTTGGCTGCTTGGCACCTCTTCAATCACAATTATTTATTTTTAGCTGTACTAATTATTTTGCAAACAAGAAGTAATGTTGTAAGAAATTTCATTCTAACACTATAGTTTCCTATTTTTACAAAATATTTTACTGTGTTTTCATTATATTTTTGGAAATTGGTTAGATTTTGGCTTAACATGTAATACACTGTGATTTTTGCCACTTAAGATAATGAAGAAAGGTTGCTAGTTCATAGTTTTGCAAATAATGTCTGATCTTCAGACATGGACAAATGACACAAAATGAAAGATGTCTGTAGTTTTAAATGTTCCCTTTACTATGTTGAAATAAAAATCATAGGTAAACAATATAATGAATACCTAATTTAAAAATAATTAAATCCATTCATTATAAAATGTAAGGGAAAGAGAAGAATAGAATGACCTTAATTATGATATATCAGTATATAAGTGCTTAGACAAATTATACTAGATGATAGAATTAGTTAGTCTTACATCTATACATAAAATCAAATGATTAAGAAAGTTTCAAATACACAGTACACAAATTCTAGGGGATCTGATCCTCAAAAATAGAACACCTTTTTGAAAGTCCTGAATAAAACTGGAGAAAATCCAAATATTCTTCATCTTAATATAGCATTGCATTCCTGGAAAAATCAGCCAATAATAAAACATGCAAAACTTTCATGGTTTGTACATAGAAACAGAGTCAGGTTCTAGCTCATATAATTTTAAATAGTTTTTTTTTTTTTACTTATATGGGTTTTCCTTGGAATATTTGAAAGTTGGGCAAGATGTAATATAATTTTTCACTCCATGAGACTGTTCTTTATTGTTCAAGAAGTAGAGCACACCTGGATTTCAATCACTGAATTCTACTGGTGTTTCTCAGTTGTTGTGGTGGCCCAAAGACATCCCTACACACTCGCCAAGCACCTTATCAAGAATCACAAGGAGAATAGATTATTAAATAGATGGTCAACAATCTAATTTATTGTTATATTGTGAGAGTTTAGTCTGAGAACTAAAAATCAAGTGACTATTTGCAACCATACATAATAAGGGCTGCACACAGACATCATTTACAGGAATGTGCAGTCAGCATCAGCGTCCCACCTGAATTTCTAGGTTTCCAGGATTGAGGATGCTGAGGAAAGTACTAAGTTCACAGTCCAGTGTAGAGATCCATTGGCAGTTGGCCCTTCAGAGGCTGGACAATTACAGAACTAAAAGTGGGCTGTTTTTCTAGTTTGAGGTGAATTTTCCAAATGGTCAACATAGGAGAATTTTGAGTGTGATGGGCTGAGACATATTCCACTGCAAATTTGTCTGTTGAAGCTCTAACCCCTAGTCAGTGACAGTATTTGGAAATCGGGTCTTTCCAATTTAGTTTCTTTAGAGGGGAAACTAAAGATAAATGCAATCATAAGGATAGAACCCTAATCCTCATATGAGCAGGAAAAGACACCAGAGAGCTTGCTCTTTTTCCTGTGTGCTTAGAGAAAAGGCCATCTGAGAACACATGGAGATATCGTTGTCCCCCAACCAGAAAGGTAGGCCTCTCCAGAAAAACCAACCCTGCTGACTCCGTGATCTTGAACTTCAGTAGCCAGACCTCTGATTTCTGTTGTTTAAGGCACACAGTCTGCGGCATTTTGCTGGAGCATCCCTGGGAGAGCAATATGGTGAGCTTATAATTTATGTCTAGTAGATTTCATATTCCTTATTGGTTTTTCTATTAAAATAAGATCGCACAGATGGTAGTCTATGTTCGAAAATAGTTTTTATAGCAGCCTTTACCTGGCAATCAACATTCTATCTGTGTTAGGCAGGAAAGGGGTGGATCTGGCCTTTCTGGCCACCGGGAACTATCGTGTTCATCTCTCTAGCTTGGTTCCTTCTCTGTGACCTGCCTCTCTGATCAGCTGTTCCTTGGGCAGAGAGGGGTCAAGCTGGAGTATATTTACATTTGGTGCTCTGTAAAGCTTTCTTGTCTCCTCTTGCAAGCATTAGCTATCATTTGAATTTTAATGATGAATTCTCTAAATATGATTTCTCTCCATCTCTCCATGTTTCTGTAACTCCTTGAATTTTAATCTGCCGCTACTGTCAGTTCCAGTCACTCCATTTTAAATAGGCTGCTCCATCTGTGCCCCACATTTTTGGCATCACCAGAGGGAAGCTGTGGGTAGTATGTAGTAGTCACAGACAATAAGGATCCACCGTCCCACATATCATCATTTGAAAGGGATGGAGCCTCTTTGAAGCCTGAATCACTCGCTGTTTTTAATTTATTTTTAATTGACACATAATAATTGTACGTGTTTATGGGGTACAATGTGATGATTTGATACACATATACAATGTGTAATGATCAGATCAGGGTAATTAGCATTTCCATCTCCTTTGACATTTATCTTTTCTTTGGGTTTGGAACCAAGCACCCTGCCCTTCTAGCTCTTTATGAAATATATAATCAGTTGCTGTAAACTATAGTCACTCCACAATTGCCCATTGTTGGCTAGCACTGACACCTTGGTTCATCTCTGGACTCTCTAGGTCCAGGGAAAAGAGGAAAAGCAGAAAAAGAGGAGCTGCAGGTCATCAGGGACCTGACCACTGGATAGGTAGGGTTCATCAGGAAAAGACAAGTAGAGTAAGGCAAGCTTCTTCCAAGAGCCACAGTCTTCTTATGAAAACACAGAAAAGCCCCAGATTTTCTTCAGACCTTCTAAAAATTCAATGGCCAAGAGGCAGAAACTCAAGAGAAAGTCACCAGTCTTTTTATTCAATTGGAGAATATGTGATTTAAAAAAATGTTATTCAAATAGTACCATCTTCCTGAACAGGAGTTGGGATCTATATTAAGTGACAATGCTAAGGTAACTAGGGAGGCATTGAATTATACATAGATAGCTTTTTTTCTTTTTTGCATAGCACAGAATAGCAGTCACTTCATTTTTTTTTCTTTTTTACTAGCAGCTATTTCTCTTGGTTCAATATTATTTCCAAATGAGTCACTCTATTAATTCATTCAATGTGTCTTCATTGACCTTCCCCCAAGGGAGGGTATAATAAAAACATAGGGACCTAGAGATGATAATCTCTAAGGGAATATAAATAATAAGCATAAGTAATGTTGTGCTTTGATGATATGCAGTATTACATCAGTTTTCCCTCACAATGCTCTGCAATTGGACAGGCACAATCAGAACTCCTCAGAACACGTTGACTAATAAATTGGCTTTGCATTGACAGTAGGATTTAAGAGGCTGGGGATCACAGATAGGATCAAATGTATCCAGAGAAAAATATTAATTGTAATTCTCATTTTACAGATAAATTAATGTAGGCTGAGAGAGGTAAGTGGTTTATCCAAAGTAATGTAACCACGATGTGGCAGATTCCCAAATGAACTGAGATCTAACTCACATTTCAAACTCTATCCTACTTCATATTGCCATAAGAGAACTTCAAACAAAGTAATTTACAAAAACTACAACTTGAAAATCATATGTATTCCACGAAAGAGGAAGTGAGTATGTAAATCATGATATAGTTCACGATTATGAAGCCATTGAGTATTATATTAAGAAAGGACTCCTCTGAGACGATTCCATGCCATCACAGGGTGGCAGAGTAGAAAAGTGCATGTTTAGCAATTTGAATTATATTCAAGTGTAAATCTAGCAAGTAAGGAAGATAACCTACCCAAATATGTATTTTGTGATGGCATTTTTCCTTTTCTTCTTATTTCCTTTTTCCTTTTCTACTTATTTCCTTTTCCTCTGATTTTCTCCTGCTCCTTTTCCTCCCCCTCTTTGTTTTCTTTGTCTTCATTTTTTGTTTGTCTTTATTGCTTCCAAATTTCAAATAACAAGGGAGTATTATGTGGATAAAAAGGAAAAGAGAAATCCTGAGGACATTACTTCCAAATGAAATGTGCAGAAAGAGGACCATCTGCCTGCAGGGCTGTAGCCCTGGCTGGGCTGGGAGGGAGACTGACACCACAAGGAGCCGTCTAGGAAGGTGTTCCCTGGAGAAGGAAGGGGACTCAGATGTACATGGTTTGTATGGAGACCCCAGAGTGGCTCAGCTTCTTTAGACCAAAGATTCCAGGGGTGTCACAGTATTGTACCAATACGGTTGGTACTACACACCATACCAAGTAAGTTGGTAAGTAAGCTGTGGCTAGGCTAAGCAGTCAGGTGTGGAGGGCTCTTCCATTCTCTGTGCTGCAACTTGGTTTTATGCAATTGAAAAGGAACCTCATATTTTTAGCACACTCCTTAGGAACAAACTGGCTAAGTCTGTTCTGTCTGAATGCACAGAAGGCAGAAACCTCTGTTTTCTCGAAACCAATAAAATAGTGAGAAATAGTTATGTTCACAAGTAGATATTAAATCTAGGGCAAATTCTTGCCAAAAAACATAGGACACTTGGCAAGCTTGAGCTAGGGCTATTAAACATGAGGGCCTATTACTGAATATTTATGGTCTGCACCATTCTTGAAATGCTGTAATTTGAGTGCCCTCCAATAGTTTACAGCAGGTATTTCTATACCAATCATGAACACACTAGCAAGTTCCAAAAACAAGGAAGTCAGCACTATTTTTGCACTGATTCATTTTCATGCTCTGTCAGTAGCATATGTATGCATTTCAAACGAACATAGTATAGTGCAGATACTATAAAAATACTGTTTTCAACTTCAAGTAGTTTTACCTGGAATTAACTTTTCTTTGGAGTAATGTTTTACTTTTATTAGGTAATAAGATAAAATACTTAATCCTAAATGGTATTAGAATCAATTTTCATCACTGAGCCTCCCTCAGCCCTCTCTGTGTTCCTAATGTGTCCTATTCTTTGATCTTGGTTCACTTGGTACCTCCATCAGAAGCCAGTAACATCAGCATGTATTCTGGAACTTTTAAAAACCTATTCCTTTATTTCTTACCTCAAACGGAGATGAACTCTTTCAACATATTTCGTGACTGAGGTAAGCCTACTGCCATCTCAGTGTGTCAGCTTATGATCATTTGGGGGCGTTCCTCTCAGATTTTGTTTTGTTCAAATACTGGAATCCTTTGAGTAGCAGAAGTTTTGAGGTGGCAGACTGAACACAACTTCCTAGCCATTGACCTTAAATGTTTGTGCCTCATTCTCCTCATGTAAGAAGAGAACTAATAATACTTCACTTGTAAGGTTAACAGGAAAATTAGTTCAGATAGAGCTGTAAGTTACCCTGCAAGGCACAGTGCCCAGGCCCAGTCGGATGGCACAACCCAACTGGACTTGGTAGTATTTGTGGTATTTATGTTCCCTCCTGCTCTGAATTAACCCATCAAGTCCTGTTATGGAGACAAATTTAAATTTCATGAGTTTTCAACTTTCAAACCTACTAAGGTGGTTTATGTACTAGTCTAAAAACAGCCTTTTCAAAACATTTGTAATTTTTCATTTATCCTAGTCATTCTTCCATGGCAATCAAAAGCTGCTGTCATGTTGGAAAGGATCCCCTAAGGAGCAGACTGGGACTGATGGAAAGGAGATCCAGGACATAGAGAGGTGTCTGCTCTTCTCTCTAGTGTCAGATTCCTTTTAGATATTCAAACTCTTAGGATCCCAGAATCACATATATAGGCCAAAGACTTTACCACATTCCCTTTAAGCCTGTTCTTGATAACTTTGATGCCCACAAATTCTTCCATTTACTTGAATCTGGCCCTAATAGCTGATAGAACATGAAAAATTATTTCAAGGATTTCCCCAAAAGTCAAGCAAAAATTGCCCACATCTCTGTGCAAATTCAAGAATGATTAAGTTGTTGCTATTGATGATGACTTCTTGTAGATCCAATGGCTGGAAAATGAATGGGAGGGCATTATATAATCTGGCAGGATGTATTGTGTCATAATAGGAATACAAGTGATATTTATGGGCGGCACCATTAGTATTCATTTCCAGAGCATTTCTCGCACAGACGTATAATTGAGCAAAGTAGACTTCTGCCCCAGTTTCAAGAGTTGGTGTTAATCAGAAATGGTAGATGACAGGGTTAGTTGCAGGGCTGCTGTCCGGTGGCTTAGTAGTGGAGCTTTTGACATCTTGACCGTCACATGCCCCTTTTGTATTTGGTCAGCTGTGACGCTCAGATGGCAAGGAAGCATCAACGATGTGTTTCAGGGGTACAAATATCGAAGGGTCGTACAGGGAAATATGTGTGTGAACCTCTCAGAAAATGGCAAAGTAGCAAAACTAAGCAGTGTGGCTTCTACTACTACCACAAGCCCAAATCCATTTTCTTGCTTCCTACTTCACTGTATCTCACACGCTTCCTTCTCCCTCTACACACATGCGTATTCAGCAGCCTGTAAGATATGGAGCTGTCGCACTTTATAAAGGGCTTGACAAACAGTACCAGGGGCTCTGCAGTCTGGATGAGCAGGGGAGTCAGCCAGGAGATCTAACTTCCACTGCTCTGCTTGCTTTCCTACTCAGCGTTGACAGTGAGACGTGAGATGCAGAGGGACATAGGAAACTTGGTATTAGTTGGACTAATTTTAACATCTCGCTGTGTCCTACATAAGGACTGGACGTAAAAGCAGAGTCTTTTGACATTTAATACTCATGATTCTGGGTGGTCTGTTTGATTTAATACAGGACTCCAGAAACCTCTGGATCATCAGGAGCTAAGACTGAGCTCCAAAGATATGGTAAGGACCTGGCACCTTAGTCATTCTGAAATATTTTAACTGTGAGTCACTTCCTACAAATAAGAATAAAGCATCAGCACTGTCCTCAATATATATGCATTTATTTTAATATAAATTGTATAAATTTTCCATTGTATGTCTTAAAATAAAGCATCATATATGTACCCTCATTAAACAAGCACAATGCCTGAACAGTTAAAAAAGATGAAACTAAAAGATAATTCTACATAGAAGTTGTATTTTCTTCCTGCTTCTCAATTTTGGACAGTCTGTCCCAGACAAGTGAGTTAGGGTCATGGGAGGGCGTGGTCTCTAAGAGACGCTTCTTTGGAAACTAAAGGCAATCCAAGTATAAAAACTGAGAGGACACAGTGTGGGTGTGTGGGGAGGAGGGAGTGTGAGAGGACACTCAAACTTAAGGTGGAAACACTGGAGCCACCAGATCAACCCCAGTAGAATGGACACTGCATTACAACAGCAAGTATGGGTTCTATTTGCTCAAAGTGATCACTGCTGAAATCATACACATTTTCCTGGGTAAAAATTGCTCTCGAAACAGGATAGAGCTAACTGTGTGGACAGATGGGATGTATATTTAGAGTATAAATCAATATGATTGGTTCACTTCTTCATTTTACACCTTTCCATGGCAGACGCTTACAGATTAACAATCTCCATCCGCTTTCCTTTAGCACTTTAGGCTTAAGGAAATGGAAAAAAAAAAAAAAAAAAGACTTGTGAAATCATGAGAGTGAAATGATCAACCTCTGAATTTAGGAACCTCCTTCCAGGAAATGAGGTCCCTCTAGAGCCGACTAAAACTCAACCAGAAGTTTGACCCACAGGTTGCTGGGTACAAAGAGCACGACTATTTATTTTAAGCAAGGAAAGCAACATGAGTTTTTATTTAATTTTTCCACTTTTTAAAAATTGGTGCATTATAGTTGTAGATAATGATTCATTTTTTACATGCACACAAGATAACAATCTAATTTGGCCAGTATCAATTCCCAGCCTTTCCTCCCTCTCTCCCTCCCTCCCCTATTTCCTTGTGATTTTGATTTGTGTTTTCCTAATTATTAGTAGTGTTGTGCATCTTCTTATATGCTTGGCCATTTTTATATCATCTGTGAAAAACTCTTTGTTCAAGTCTTGTAGTCAATTTTTAATCAAGTTATTTTTTATTGTTGTAGGGACTCGACATATTTTGAATATTAATCTCTTATTAGAAATACAATTTTCTAATACTTTCTCCCATTCTGTAGGTTGTCATTTTGCTGCTGATTGTGTCTTTTGATGCACAGATATTTTGGGGTGTGTGGTAGTTTGTGCTTTCCGTGATTATCCCTCCCTTCCATGGCTTCATGGCCATCTTTGCAGTTTTATGAGGCTCCACTGGGAGAACCCTGTGCTTAATGCTCTACTGTTGCCTTCTTGAAATTCTTAAACCCTTGGACAAGAGGCTATGAATTCCTACTTGGCACCGTGTGCCACAGAGTAGTGACCCATCCTGCCTTCCCTCCCTTTGCCTCCAGGCTTTGCCTTCATACTGTCCTCTGTGCTCTTGACAGTTTCTCTTTTAATCTTCACTTTTCTCTTTAATAGCTGCTAACCCTAAGACTTGCTGTTTCACATTCTGACAAATCTGTCGGAACACAATATTCAAGCCAATTAAAGTCGTTGACTCACTTTGACTTGATTTTCAGTCAATGTGGCTCTCATAACATTTCAAAGTGTGAGAGTGACAACAGGGATAATAAAAATTTTCAGTCTTTATCCAAAAGCCAAGAATACTTTCTGAACTGAAAGACTGCACCTAGCACTTGGTTCAGCACTTGGGCTGAACTGTATCCCTTTTTCAGAGCAGGTGTATTATTTTAAGCCTTTTAAACACGTTAAGTATGGCAGCTGAACCAGTGTCACGGTGTCACTCTGCTAGGGTGGCCTCCATATAGTGTTTGCTATTAAGTGAACTGTCAAGATAGTTTTGTTAGAAAATTAGCTCTTTTGTTCCTAGAATACAGGTAAAACCAATGGTAGTAAGGAAAAGGGAATCACCAAAGGGTTGAAGAAAACTGGACTTTGGTACCGCTTGCCTTTAACACAGTAATTTCCCTTAATTGTGGTGTTGGAGATTCTCTGGAGGAAAAGAGAAACAGAGAATATGTCAAGCTGTGTAACTTTCCTCAAATAAATAGCCGATGCTATCTATCTCTACATTCAGGATGAACTGCCAGCGAATACTAATGGCCAGGAGCTTCGCATCATTGATCATCAGGCGAGTGTATTATCCTTCGTGAGTGCTTCTGTGCCGCCCGCCTCTCTGTGCACCCTGCTGCTTCCTCTTTCTCTTGCCTGCAACTTTCATTTTAACCTTTGAATCATTAATCAAGGCAGTGACCTTGACTGTGAGAGTCTAAATTTGGTGAGTAAATGGAATGGAAATCTGAAGATGTAGGGCCCCCAGTAACAGGAGACTAAGCACCTCTTCTTGAGGGTATCTGAGCAGGAACAAGGAAGAAATGATACAATTGACTGTAAACTTCTGACACCTGCCATCTCAGATTCATGCTGCCCTCCAGGGATGGAATTTAGAAAATTAGCGTTAGTTGTAAGTGCCTTTTATTATCCCAATTTAAGAGAGTGATTATAATTTCTGCGGATGAGATTTTACATACAAGTGTGAAATGACTCTTCTGTTCATGGCTCTCTCTTTTCTTCTTCTTCTGGTTCTTTAAAGCAGATTTCTGCACTACAAAATGCATTGATTTTAGATTCAGGAAGATGTGGATTTTAATTCCAGAGAGGCTGAGCCAATTTCAAGCAGTGGCAGGCACCAAGGGACTTTGGGAGAGTCTTACTTAACTTTCTACCTTAGCCCTAGTACTCCAGCAAACTCTCTCAAATGAACTACAGAAAGCATCTGTTTGTTGTGTAAATGCATCTTCCTGTAAATCCTCAGCCTCTCCTTCAACAAGTTCACTGCCCTAAGGCTATCCCATAGGGAAATTCTTCTGGAGCTGCCAGTAAAGTAGGCTCAATTTTTAACTCATCTAAGTTTTAGTTTAACTTCCATAAATCTGAGGTGCTCTATCTTATAAGATTTCCGGTGATTAAATAGGGAGCATTCATGGAAGGGTCTGGTATAGTCTGAGACCTGTGGGATACTGTTTCTATGCAATAAAATGGTAACTTACAAAAACTGGCATTCAGAATTTGTGAAACTGGTGAATAGGAAGGCTGTGGGTGCGATGTGTCATTCTGAATCGGTGAATATTCTCTTGAATCTGTAATGATTAACCCTCTGTGATCCTAAAAGTATTATCAAATTTTTATGAAAAAGTTTCTTAAGTTTAGTGTACCATTTCTTCTCCCTTCAGAATACACTGGATATGATCATGCATGTGTGCCTTGTGTTGATGTATATGTGGTGGGGTTGGGGTGTATTTTTATGTGTTTGATGTGGGGTGTGCATGCATGTGTGTTGTGTGTCTATGTGTGTTGTGGGGAGATGTTCTGATCACCTGTCATCATTATTAGTAGGAGTCACAGAACATTTCCTCTCCAGTTATAAGAGTTATGCTCCAGAAAATGTTTTGGCAGAAAATTTGAGACCTAAGTCGTTATATATTTAATGGGAAAGTGGGATTTGGGGGACCATGTGTATGACAGATATTTCTAACACCTTTAAAAATAGTTTTATGTTTATTCAAAGAATAGTCACATGCTAAGAAGTTAGAATTTTATTTTAAAATTATGATGCTGTACATGTAAAATTAAATGCAACTTTATCATGTCTTGTTCGTTGAATCTTCTACCTGAAAATTCCACTGAAATGATGATTTAATTTTATTTGGTATATGCTGATGGGATGCTTCATTGTGTGGTCCCCTTTGGGGTCTTTCTGACTTTGGTCTCTACGCTGTTGACATGTTCTTTCCTGAGTCCACCATCTTTCCTATGTAGGTTGTTAAAGGAAAAACTGAGACCAGTTTTATTGAACTGAAAAAGTTAACATAAGCAAGAAAAAGGTTCTAGAGTGAAACAGCTTTCCAAATGATTTAGAATGCTCCACTCCACACCTTTAAAGTTATATTTATAGCCAGAGAAAAGGAAATGATGTACAGATACAGCTTAATTGGTTGAAGTCTTCATTTGTGTTGGTGGGGGAGGAGGCTGTGGGCCTTACATGGACATGGTTTAATCCATTGGCAGCTGGTGATTGACTGAAGTGTAACTGTTGTGATTTGCTGAGATTCAGTTATACAGTTACAAGAGTATCCACTTAGGTTGTGTCACATAATTTGTGTACGCATCAAGCGAGGCACAATTCACTATGTATGGAGGCCACTTTTGGCCAAACTTCATCTTGCAAGAATGGAGGCCAATTTAGACCAAACTTGTTTTATCTTAACAAGATTTAGGGCTAGAATTTAGAACATTACATTTAGTGGCACTACAATGTCCCTCCATGCCTCTATTCCCTACGCTGTATATTCCCTTCCCTTCCTAATTCTTGGTACTATTTCCTATTAGATGTTATTTCCATACATTTAAATAAACATGCTTATTTGGGGAGGGTTGTAAAAACAATTCTGCATTTACTAGATTATTACTAAGAGATTTGCTCTGTGATGTACAACTGCAGGAGCTGTAAACGAGACAGTCCTTCTATGAGAAGCTGCCTGCGGAGCTGTGCTCTTTCAGCTTCTGTATCTTAGCTCCATCACCTTGTCATAAGCTCAATTGTTCATTGTTTCTTGGTGTAGTTACTTTGTGTGTTTTTTAGTTGTGTTGAAAATACATCTCATAAAATTTATCATTTTAAAACTGCTTTTAAGTTTACAGTGCAGTAGTGCCAAATATATGCACATTGCTGTACAAGTGCTTTCCAGGACTTTTTCATCTTGCAAAACTGAAATTATATCTGTTGGACAATGTGCCTTTCTCCCCCTCCCAGACCCAACATCCTCCATTCACTTACTATTTCTAAGAGCTTACTACTATAAATAACTCATGTAAGTGGAATAAGCAGTATTTGTCCTCTTGTGACTGGCTAATTTCAGTCAGCATAATATCCTCAGTGTTCTTCTATGTTTAGCATAGGATAGGATTTTCTTCTTTTTAAAGGCTGAATAATATTCCACTATATATATATATATATATATATATATATATATACACACACCACATTATTTTATCCATTCATCATCTGTGGAAAGGTTGACTGCTCCTACCTCTTGGCCATGGTGTGTAATCCACAAAGAACATGAATGTGCAAATATCTCTTTAAGATTCTGTTTTCATTGAAAATAATAATAACTAGATGTGGGATTGCTAGATTATATGGTAATTCTATTTTTTTTCCTTTTTTCCATAGCAGTTTAACATTTTCTATTTTTACCAGTCATGCCAAGGATTCCAATTTCTTCATAGTTGACAACACCTGTTATTTTCTGGTTTTATGTTTCATTCAGGGTGGTTAATCTAATAGATTTCAGATAATATCCCATTATAAGATTATAGCCCCTTGTACTTTTGATTTACATTTCTCAGATGAGTAGTGATGAACTTGTGTTCATATGCTTTTTGGTCATCTGTATAAAATCTTTAGAAAAATGTCCATTCAAGTTATGTGCCCATTTAAAAATCAGAATATTTATTTTTTCTTGCCATTTTTGAATTGTAGATTTTCTTCATATATTTTGAATATTCAATTTTTAGCAGAAATACAGTTTTCAGACTTTTCTCCAATTCAGTAGGTTGCATTTTCACTTTGATTTTTTCATATACCATGCAGAAGTGGTTACATTTGATATAGTCTCATTGGTTTATTTATATTTTTATATTATCTGCGCTTTCAGAATAATATCCAAAAAATCATCACCAAAGCCAATGTCAGAGAGCTTTCATTTCTCTTATATTGTTTTCTGAGAGTTTTATATGTTCAGCTCTATGTTTAGTTTGTTATTCTATCTTGAGTTAATTTCTGAGTATGGTGTAAGGTAAGGGTCCAAATTCATTTGCTTATGTGTGTTTATATACAATTTCCCTCAGCATATTTTGTTGAAGAGATGATTTTTTCCCCATTGTGCTGTCTTAGATCCTTGTTGGAAATCATTTGATCACATATGTGTGTGTTTATTTCTGAGTTCTCTGACCTGTTCCATTAGCCTATTTATTGATTACATGCTAGTCCACTTCTTTTCTGTAGAGTTGTAATATTGTGAAATCAGAAGTGTGAGGCCACCAGATTTGCTTTTCTTTCTCAAGATAATTTTGGTAATTTGGACTCCTTTAAGATTACTGTAGATTTTAAGGTTGTTTTTCTCTCTTTTGCAAAAAGGAAAATAGCATTGGGATTTTGATAGACTTTGCACTGTATTTGTGGGTCATTTTGGGTACCATGGACATTTTAACAATATTAACTTCCAATTCTTGTACACAGAGTGTGTTTTCATTTATTCTTTCATTTCTTTCAGTGTTTCATAGTTTTTAGTGTTAAAGTCTGTTTTCTTGGTTAGGTTATTCCTAAATATTTTATTCTGTTTGATGTTATATTAAGGAATAATTTTCTTAATTTCCTTTTTGGATTGTTCATTTATACTGTATAGAAATACAAAGGATTCATACATGTTGATTTTGTGTCTTGCTATCTTGTTAAATTTGTTTATTTGTGCTAACAGTTTTTTTTTTTCTTTTGTGGTCACATCATTTATGAGTGGAGATAACTTTACCTCTTTCTAGTGAGGATGGTTCTTTTTCTTTTTCTTGCCTAACTGCTCTGTCTAGAACACCCAGGACTATGTTCAACAAAAGTGATAAGGGCTCGGGTGGTAGACTACTTGCCCTGGGTTTGATCCCCAACCCTGCAGAGAACAAACAAACAAAAACCAAAAAAGAATGCTTCTCTTTTTATTGCTCCTGATCTTAAAGGGAAAACATTAAGTTTTTCACCTTGAGTATGTCATTAGCTGTGGACATTTTATATATGGAATTTCTTTTTTTTTTTTTTTTTTTTTTTTTTACGTTTACATAGGGTAATGATGTTTATTATATTTTTCCCCTCCCCCCCACCCCTCTCACCCCTCCCACCCCTCCCACCCCTCCCACCCCTCTTTTCCCTCTACACAGTCCTTCTTTCCTTCATTCTTACTGCTCTCCTTAGCCTAACTCTAAACCTAACCCTAAACCTAATGCTAGCCCGTCCCACCCCCCATTATATGTCCTCATCCGCTTATCAGCGAGATCATTCGTCCTTTAGTTTTTTGAGATTGGCTTATCTCACTTAGCATGATATTCTCCAATTTCGACCATTTGCCTACAAATGCCATAATTTTATCATTCTTCATTGCGGAGTAATATTCCATTGTATAAATATGCCACAGTTTCTTTATCCATTCATCAACTGAAGGGCATCTAGGTTGGTTCCACAATCTGGCTATGGTGAATTGAGCAGCAATGAACATTGATGTGGCTGTATCTCTGTAGTATGCTGATTTTAAGTCCTTTGGGTATAGGCCAAGGAGTGGGATAGCTGGGTCAAATGGTGTTTCCATTCCAAGCTTTCTGAGGAATCTCCACACTGCTTTCCAGAGTGGCTGCACTAATTTGCAACCCCACCAGCAATGTATGAGTGTTCCTTTTTCACCACATCCTCGCCAACACCTATTGTTGCTTGTATTCTTGATAATCGCCATTCTAATTGGGGTGAGATGAAATCTTAGGGTAGTTTTGATTTGCATTTCCCTTATTACTAGGGATGTTGAACATTTTTTCATATATCTGGTGATTACTTGTACATCTTCTTCTGTGAAGTGTCTGTTCATTTCCTTAGCCCATTTGTTGATTGGATTATTTGTATTCTTCGTGTAGAGTTTTTTGAGTTCTATATAGATTCTGGAAATTAGCGCTCTATCTGAGGTATGGTTGGCAAAGATATTCTCCCACTCTGTAGGCTCTCTCTTCACATTTCTGATAGTTTCCTTTGCTGAGAGAAAGCTTTTTAGTTTGAATCTATCCCAGTTGTTGATTCTTGCTTTTATTTCTTGTGCTATGGGAGTCCTGTTAAGGAAATCTGATCCTGAGCCAACAAGTTGAAGATTTGGACCTACTTTTTCTTCTATAAGATGCAGGGTCTCTGGTCTGATTCCGAGGTCCTTGATCCATTTTGAGTTGAGTTTTGTGTAGGGTGAGAGATAGGGGTTTAATTTCATTCTATTGCATATAGTTTTCCAGTTTTCCCAGCACCATTTGTTGAAGAGGCTATCTTTTCTCCATTGCATATTGTTGGAACCTTTGTCTAGTATGAGAAAATTGTATTTATTTGGGTTTGTGTCCATGTCCTCTATTCTGTACCATTGATCTACCTGTCTATTTTGGTACCAATACCATGCCGTTTTTGTTACTATTGCTTTGTAGTAGAGTTGAAGATCTGGTATTGCAATACCCCCTGCTTCGCTCTTGCTACTGAGGATTGCTTTAGCTATTCTAGGTTTTTTATTCTTCCAGATGAATTTCATAATTGCTTGCTCTATTTCTGCGAGGTACATCATTGGGATTTTAATTGGAATTGCATTGAATCTGTATAGCACTTTAGGTAGTATAGCCATTTTGACGATATTAATTCTGCCTATCCAGGAACATGGGAGATCTTTCCATCTTCTAAGGTTTTCTTGAATTTCTTTCTTTAGTGTTCTGTAGTTCTCATTGTAGAGGTCTTTCACCTCTTTTGTGAGATTGATTCCCAAGTATTTTATTTTTTTTCGATGCTATTGTGAATGGGGTAGTTTTCCTAATTTCTCTTTCTGAAGATTCATCACTTATGTATAAAAATGCATTGGATTTATGAGCATTGATCTTGTAACCTGCTACTTTACTGAATTCACTTATGAGTTCTAAAAGTTTTCTGGTGGAATTTCCAGGTTCCTCTAAATATATAATCATGTCATCAGCGAACAGGGATAGTTTGAGTTCTTCTTTTCCTATTCGTATCCCTTTAATTTCTTTGGTTTGTCTGATTGCTCTGGCTAGAGTCTCAAGGACGATGTTGAATAGAAGCGGTGAAAGAGGGCATCCCTGCCTTGTTCCAGTTTTTAGGGGGAACGCTTTCAGTTTTTCACCATTTAGAATGATATTAGCCATGGGCTTAGCGTAGATGGCCTTTATAATGTTTAGGAATGTTCCCACTACCCCAATTTTTTCTAGTGTTTTGAGCATGAAGGGATGCTGTATTTTATCAAATGCTTTTTCTGCATCTATTGAAATAATCATGTGATTCTTAACTTTAAGTCTGTTGATATGGTGAATGACATTTATTGATTTCCGAATGTTGAACCAACCTTGCATCCCTGGGATAAAACCCACTTGATCGTGGTGCACTATCTTTTTAATATATATTTGTATGCGATTTGCTAAAATTTTGTTGAGAATTTTTGCATCGATGTTCATTAAGGATATTGGTCTGAAATTTTCTTTCCTTGATGTGTCTCTGTCTGGTTTAGGTATCAGGGTGATATTGGCTTCATAGAACGAGTTTGGTAGGGTTCCCTCCTCTTCTATTTCATGGAATAGTTTGAGGAGTATTGGAATGAGCTCTTCTTTAAAGGTTTTGTAGAACTCGGCTGAGAACCCATCTGGTCCTGGACTTTTCTTTGTTGGTAGGCTTTTGATGACCTCTTCTATTTCATTGCTTGAAATTGGTTTATTTAAGTTGTGTATGTCCTCCTCGTTCAGTTTAGGTAGTTCATATGTCTCTAGAAATTTGTTGATGTCTTCGAGGTTTTCTGTTTTGTTGGAGTATAGATTTTCGAAATAGCTTCTAATTATGTTTTGTATTTCACTCGTGTCTGTTGTGATGTTTCCTTGTTCATTCCGAATTTTAGTAATTTGAGTTTTCTCCCTCTTTCTCTTTGTTAGTGTGGCTAAGGGTTTATCAATTTTATTTATTTTTTCAAAGAACCAACTATTTATTTTATTAATTTTTCCGATTGTTTCTTTTGTTTCGATTTCGTTGATTTCGGCTCTGATTTTAACTATTTCCTGTCTTCTACTACTTTTGGTATTGGTCTGCTCTTCTTTTTCTAGTGCTTTGAGCTGTAGTGTTAAGTCGTTTATTTGTTGATTTCTACTTCTTTTTTTGAATGCACCCCATGAAATAAATCTTCCTCTAAGTACTGCTTTCATAGTGTCCCAGAGATTTTGATATGATGTGTCTTTGTTCTCGTTTACTTCTAAGAATTTTTTTATTTCCCTCCTGATGTCTTCTGTTATCCATTCATCATATAATAGTGTATTATTTAGTCTCCAGGTATTGGAGAAGTTTCTGTTTTTTATTCTGTCATTTATTTCTAATTTCAATCCATTATGATCTGATAGAGTACAAGGTAGTATCTCTATCTTCTTGTATTTACTAACAGTAGCTTTGTGGCATAAAATATGGTCTATTTTAGAGAAGGATCCATGTGCTGCTGAGAAGAAAGTGTATTCATTCTTTGTTGGATGGTATATTCTATATATGTCCGTTAAGTCTAAATTGCTGATTGTGTTGTTGAGATCTATAGTTTCTTTATTCAATTTTTGTTTGGACGATCTATCCAGTGGTGAGAGAGGTGTGTTAAAATCGCCTAGTATTATTGTGTTGTGGTCTATTTGATTTCTGGAATTGAGAAGGATTTGTTTGACGTACGTGGATGAGCCAATGTTCGGGGCATAGATATTTATGATTGTTATGTCTTGCTGATTTATGCTTCCCTTAAGCAGCATGTAATGTCCTTCTTTATCCCTTCTGACTAGTTTTGGTTTGAAGTCCACATTATCTGAGATGAGGATGGATACTCCAGCTTTTTTGCTGTGTCCGTGTGCATGGTATGTTTTTCCCCATCCTTTCACCTTTAGTCTATGGGTGTCTCTTTCTATGAGATGAGTCTCTTGCAGGCAGCATATTGTTGGATTTTTCTTTTTAATCCAATCTGCCAGTCTGTGTCTTTTGATTGATGAATTCAGGCCATTAACATTCAGGGTTATTATTGTGATATGATTTGTATTCCCAGTCAATTGACTCATATTTGTTTTTGACATGATTTGGTTTCTCCTTTATTTGGCTATTCCTTTAGGCTAGCGCCTCCTGTTGCTGATTTGCATCGTTGTTTTTCATCTCTTCCTCATGGAATATTTTGCTGAGAATGTTCTGTAATGCTGGCTTTCTTTTTGTAAATTCCTTTAGCTTTTGTTTATCATGGAAGGATCTTATTTCATCGTCAAATTTGAAGGTAAGTTTTGCTGGGTATAAGATTCTTGGTTGGCATCCATTTTCTTTCAGGGCTTGGTATATGTTGTTCCAGGCCCTTCTAGCTTTTAGGGTCTGGATTGAAAAATCTGCTGATATTCTTATTGGTTTCCCTCTGAATGTAATTTGATTCTTTTCTCTCGCGGCCTTTAAAATTCTGTCTTTATTTTGTATGTTAGGTATTTTCATAATAATGTGCCTTGGTGTGGGTCTGTTGTAATTTTGTATGTTTGGAGTTCTATAAGCCTCTTGTACTTGGTTTTCCATTTCATTCTTCAGATTTGGGAAATTTTCTGTTATTATTTCATTGAATAGATTGTTCATTCCTTTGGTTTGTTTCTCTAAGCCTTCCTCAATCCCAATAATTCTCAAATTTGGCCTTTTCATGATATCCCATAGTTCTTGGAGATTCTGTTCATGATTTCTTACCATCTTCTCTGTTTGTTCAACTTTGTTTTCAAGGTTAAATATTTTGTCTTCAATGTCTGAGGTTCTGTCTTCCAGGTGTTCTATCCTATTGGTTATGCTTTCTATGGAGTTTTTAACTTGGTTTATTGTTTCCTTCATTTCAAGGATTTCAGTTTGGTTTTTTTTCAGTATCTCTAACTCTTTATTGAAATGATCTCTTGCTTCCCGTATTTGGTCTTTTAACTGTTGATTGGTGCGATCATTTAATGCCTGCATTTGCTCTTTCATCTCCTCCTTCAATGCCTGCATTTGCTCTTTCATCTCCTCATTAGCTTCCCTGATCGTTTTAATTACGTACATTCTGAACTCCCTTTCTGACATTTCTTCTGCTGTGCTGTCATTGGGTTTTATTGATGTAGTATCTAGGTTTGTTTGGGACATTTTCTTCCCTTGTTTTCTCATAATGGTCAGTTGTCAGTGGGACCCTGAGATATTGCAGTTTTCCACTATTGGCTTATAGTGTCCCAGTAGATTTCCAGTGTATCACCTCCCAGCCTTCAGTAGCCTGATGTCTTGGAGGAATCTGATAAAGCAGCTCATTCGAAGAATACTGCCCCTAGCCCCCTACTGGTTCCACGTTTTGGAACTGGCTCTGTGCGGAAATGCTCTCACTGTGGGCCTGCACCGTGCAGCTGGCCGTGTGGGAAGAGCCCACTGCCGGAGTGTGGAAGACTACCTTGGGAAGACTCAAGCTGCCCTGCCCGGCTCGCTAAGCCACCTCTATCTGGGCCTGCCACCCGGGCCTGAGCTTTACCCAGTGGGCAGACTCACCCGTGGCTCTATTTCAGTCCGAGTCTCTCTATGCCTCCCCCTCTTAGCTCCTGGGTTCTGGAGCGACCGGGGGTGCAGTCTCCCTCTAGGCCGCCATCTTGGATCGCCCCGTGAAGAGAGCCCGCAGCGGAGTGGGCAGAGCCGCCTGAAGAGGTCTCCGGCTGCCCTGCCCTTATCCCTGGGGCTGTTTGCAGATCGAGGCTCTCCGCTGGTTCTTTGCAGGAGTACACTGCGCTGCGGCAGCTCCGGGACTCGGAGCCTGCTCTGTTCAGAAAGGCTCTCACTAGCGGGCCAGTTCCGTTCCGAGAACCTGGAGAAGCTGGCTGTGTGGGCCTGGAATTTCTTATGTTGAGGTAGTTTCCTTATGCTCCAAGTTTATCGAGTATTTTTTACCACGAGAGGTTGTTGCATTTCATCAAAAGCATTTTCTTTTTCAATTGAGATGACCAAGTGACTTTTGTTCTTAATTCTGTTTATGGGGTGTCTTGCAATTGGTTGATTTCCATATGTTCATTTTCAATACCTTTCATTTCAGAATTAAATCCAACTTGCTCATGACGATCTTTTAATGTGTTAAATTTTGTTTACTAGGATTTTCATTGCATCCTAACATTCATCAGAGATACTGATTTGTCATTTTATTTTCTCATAGTATATTTTGGCTTTGTTAGTAAGGTAATGCTGGTCTCACACAGTAAGTTTGGGAGTGTTCTCTCTGCTTTAACTTTTGGAATCATTTGAGAAGGACTTGTGCTAATTCTTCTGTAAGTGGTATAATTCCACAGTGCAGTCAATCAGTCTTGGGTTTTTCTTTGCTGAGAGTTTGTTGATTACTGATTCAATCTCCTTTTTAGTCATAGATCTGGTGAGATTTTTTATTTCTTCATGATTCAGTTTGATATTTCTTTCTTTTAACCCCTGTGAATAGTTTCTTTCAGTGCTTAACCTACATATTTTTTCCAGTTCCAAATGTAAAGTATATTAAACTTTCATAGGTGAGACAGAATTTCATTAGAAACTGCATCAAAAAAATGTTTCCTGGTGTAATGTAGCAGACTGACTTGCAAATTCAATTTGGTTTTAACGATTGAGTTGAAAAATCAAAAAGAAATGTTCCAAGGTTGGGGCATAGCTCAGTGGTAAAGTGCTTATCCCGTATGCTCGAGAACTTGGATTCAACCCCCAGAACCAAACAAAAAACAAACAAACAAATGAAAAATGAAATGTTTCAAACTTTTTAACTGAGTTCAATACTTATAGTAGTGCTTGTTCCTTTTCATTTAATTAAGAAGATGCATCCATAGGTAGAAAATTCTCTAATGCTTTAGTTCTAACATGACTTTTCTACTCCAGATTGCAAATTCATTTAGCAGTGGGTTAATTCAATCGACTTGTGATGCCACTTGTATTATTTTATCACCCTTCTCACTCCATTTCAGATTCACATGTTATTCATTTTTTTGTCTGTATTCCCATAACCCACTCTCCACCCATTTATCACAACAAATTATTGCAAAGGAGTTTATTGCAAAATTCTATATTATTCTAACAAAATATGTATAAATGTTGTGAATATAAATCTTAAAGCTATGTGAATGAAAAATTGATATTAAATAGATTAATTTGACTCTAATTTTCTCACTTAGTTATGTTTTTAAAATCAAACCATACGAAGATACACAAGTTAATCCCTTGTTTTTAAGATCCAGCTATACTTAGGTACCTGCGGCTAATCTGTTGCTTCTAGTGCTTCCCGGAGTTGCACAGCAGGACCACATGGTCCTTGCCCACTCTCTGACCCACAGGCTCACAGGCAGCATTACCCTCCCACCACAACTGCGGAGAACATCCTTGTTCATCTTCGTTCTGATTTTGTAACACTTGAGACTGTTTTACGTGCTGTCATTTCATACACTTTTGTAAAACTCTTAAAATATTCCCAAAGAGCAGTTCATTTTTGGTCACTTAAGATCTTAACCATTCTCCAAAGCAAAATTTTGAAGACTGGTGAAAAGTACTAATCAGAATGCGTCTACACGAACCCCGAAGATGACTTAATATAATGCTTAGCCCTAACAATGGTTTCATCTGTCCTCAAGTTTGTCTCAAGCAGGTAAAAGCTGTGTGACTCATGAGGCTTAATTGTCAGCTTCTTCGTCTGCTGAGGCGAGCTGCCTTTCCCCAGATGTTCATTCAGTTCAACTTCTTCCCAGTCACTAACTGGTTCTCGTCTTACACCTGTTTTTTTCAGGTCTATTCCAGGGAATCAGACCCTAGGCTGGCCATGCAAAGTATTTTCTAAGCTGGAATGCTTTCAAGGGTGAAAGAAGACACTATTAACAGTAAACAAAGGCAATAGGCAGAGTCCTGAGCTGTTCTAAGCAAATGGAGATGTATAGTGTTTTAGTTAGCTTTTTCATCACTGTGACCGAAAGACCCGATAAGAACAATGTAGAGGGAAAATTTATTTTGGCTTATGGTTTCAGTGGTTCAGCCCATGGTTGGTGATTCATAGCTCTGGGCCCAAGGTGAGGTGACACTCATGACAGAAAAGCATGGTGGAGGAAAGTAGTTCAGGACATGGCAAGCAGGAAGCAGAATGATCTTCGCTCAACAGGAACAAAAAATAAACCTTACAGGCTTGTCTCCAGTGACCTACTTCCTTCAGCCATACAGTACCAGCCTACAGTTACTGCCCAGATTAATTGCCAGGTTAGATTACACCTCTCATAATCTAGTCATTTCACCTCTGAAAATTCTTGTGTTGTCTTATACTTGATCTTTTGGGGAACACATTGTGTCTAACCATAACATATGACCATTCTATTAAAAGCTTAAAAGCTGGTTCATATATTTAAATTTTAGCAACTTGCCTTCCAATGCCTTTAAAACCAAAAAAGCATGTAGGAGAAAGTTCCTGTGCTATGACAAAGCCAGATGGAAGAATATTTTTTGGCAGACACAGAACACCTCTTCAATCATACCACATTGCAATTGCCAACTCTCCTGTCTTCTCCATGCAGTCTCTTCTTCCTTCTTCCTTTTCTGTGTCTGCCAGACTCTTGGGGTATAGGCTCTGCTTATTCTCTTCACTCCCCAAGGACAGCAGGAACAGGTGGTTACCAGAGGTGCACAGCTGCCAAGCCGTGGTAGTCTTGTGTGCAATTTTCTGGGTGCAGGCATGAGTGGAGTTGCTTGGTTATCTGTCTCCACATGTACTTTCTTTTGTCTGATCTCCCTGATTGGAATGGAAGGGAGATTAACAGAGATGTTAGTGGCAATGGATTAGTCTGGGATAGACCTGACTTCTTGCCAGGGTAGTTTATTCTTTCTTCAGCTAGACTGAGTTTCTAAAGGGCCACATGTCTCTTTTCATTTCTTGAAATTCTATTCGTATCTCAGTCTCTCATAAAACAGGTTTCTAAAACAGTAGATTCCTGATAGGTTATTCCTATCTGACTAATCACACTTCTGCTTTGTCTAGACTTCACACACACACACACACACACACACACACACACAAATGCCCTACACAGGAATGTACTTCATCAACCCCAACAAAAATGGCTTTCCTGTGATGTTCACAAAATAAACCTCTATATGAAAGATGATTTCTCTTTTTTAATATCTAAGAATATTTATTTGAGACAATGGAGTTCAAATAGATGAACAGTGATAATGAAAAGAACTGGAGAGGGGAGAGTATCAGTGCCACAAAATGCATAAGACAAAATGCACTCTCAGTAAGTGCATTTGGGGTCAATATTTTCATTTCTAATGAGTTAAAATTTCTAACTATTTTGATATTGACTTAAGTTAACTGGATATTGCATGACTATAGAAGGAATGCAAAGGGAACCCAAATGAAAATTAAAAACATGGAACATTTAAATTTTATTCTTCTGTATGTCATACTCAGAATATTCTGCATATTAAAAGAGCAAAGAAAGTCTATCGTGATAAATTCTAAATTGTTCAAGCTCATAATGCCAAGAAACTGTAAAATTCTGGTTAATAGATTGAAAATATATTCTATTTCTTTAGAATTACCTTTTAAAGAATAATATTACAATTAGCTACTATCATTTGTTTGCAGAAATTAAAGGAGACATCATCTGAGCAACACCCGTTATGCAGTGGGAGACAGACAACATGTTATAGCATTTATTCTCCCCATTTCAATTTACATGCCCTAAAATATGGCACTTTTTTTCCGTGGATGGTCAATGCTTATAGAATCTCACCTTGCAGCAGTCACTGTAGTGACTTTGGTTTTAACAAGATGAAAAGATGACAAATAACACAAACACTGACATGACAGTTTGAAAAATAAAGTGGTAGAAAGAAAATCCTGTGCATTCAACTGCTTTTTTTTCTACTTTTTTTTTTTTTTCCTGGTAGAACTGCAAATTGGTGGAACCACACTCTGGAAAGTAGTATGGAGATTACTTACACATGGAATGGAACCACCATTTGACCTAGCTATCCCACTCCTCGGTTTATACCCAAGGAAGTTAAAATCAGCATCCTACAGTGACCCAGCCACATCAATGTTTATAGCAGTTCAATTCTTAATAGTTAAACTACCTAGGTGCTTGTCAATAGATGAATGGACAAAGAAAATGTGGTATATATACATAATGGGATATTACTCAGCTGTAAAGAAGAATGAAATTATGGCATTTGCTGGTAAATGGATGGAGTTGGAGAATATATCATGCTAAGTGAAATAATCCAGTTCCCCAAAACCAAAGGTTCAATGTTCTCCCTAATATGAGGATGCTAACCCATTAAAAGGGAGGGTAGGAACAGGAAGTATAGAAGTACATTAGATTAGACAAAGGGGAATGAAGGGAAGGGAGGGATGTTGAGAATAGGAAAGACAGTAGAAAGAATCAGACATAACTTTCCTATGCTCATATATGATTATACAACCAGTGTAACTCCAAATCAAGAATGGGATCAAAATTGTAAAGGGTTGCACCCCATTTATGTATAATATGTCAAAATACACCCTTCTGTCATGCATATTTAAAAACAACAAATAAAAGGTAATTTTTTTCTATTAAAAAATTCCTTTGGATAATATCATTTCTCTTATTTTTTATGTTAATTTAGAGACACAAATTTTGGGGGGGGATGTACCATGGATTGAACTCAGGGGCACTTGAACACTGAGCCACATCCCCAGCCCTATCTTGTATTTTATTTAGAGACAGTTGTTTAGTGCCTCACTGTTGCTGAGGCTGGCTTTGAACTCATGATCCTCCTTGCCTCCCAAGCTGCTGGAGTTATAGGCATGTGCACCTGGCAGAGACTCAAATCTTTATCATCTGTCTTTAATCTTATGTCTAAAGATTTGTTTGCATTTGTGAGCCTTTAACATGGAATTAGTGAGTGGAGAGGCAGTAATTTCCTTGGTTCTCTTGAAAAGACACAGAAGAGATCATGCAGAGCGGACAGAAGCAGACCGGGACAGCAGAACGATATTGACTGGAGTAGATGAAATAGATGCTTTTCTCTTTTTCCATCCTGGCTGCTATCTTGTGACTGAAGTCTTCCCCAATATATTTGGAGATTCCCAATTATGGTCCACAATTGCCTTGGGCAACCTGAAAGACCCCTGGTCCCTTCCCTTTGTTGATGTCATCTGGTGAGCTCTGAAGATGCCTCTCACCCCACTGTGGCTGGTGCTGTCTCCTGCTCCTCATGCCTCTTCTTGTTGGGGTTTCTGACCAGGGACTACGCTGGAACCTCTGTGACTTTGGGATAATACTTCCTTTCCAACACATATACCATCCTGTTACCAGGATCCCAAAGAAAGTTTGTGAATAGCCCAAAGTCTCAAAGAATTTCGGGTTTCCTTTGCAGTCATTCTGAGAGAGCTCAGATGCAAGTCAGCAGAGATTAACCCAAGGGCCAGGCTTCCTGAAGGACACAATGGAATTCTCAACTTTTTTTGCTTTCAAACAGTGGTGTCCACGTATATACCTATGTACATGACTTCTACTGTAAGTCATTTCTCCCTGCGGTGGGCCACAGTGGTTATTCACAATCTTAAGAACTGGCTTCAAACCTGGGTGTGCCTCTTACTCCCTGTTTGGTCCAGGGTGAACACTGTAACCATTTTGGGTCTTGGTTTCCTTATTAGTACAAATGCATAATAGTAGTAGCTATCTTGCAGGGTTGTTCCAAGTTTTAAATAGCTTGTACCATACATGGTACTGAGAACAATACCAACTTCGTGGCAAACCTCAGTGAACATCAACCTTTATTATTTTCTTACATGCATACATCTCCTTGAGTTCTAAAATGAACCCAATTGTATTATAAAATCATTAAAACAGAACTTGGATTGATAATATGAAGACTGGAGAATTTGATTATGAGATATCTGACCAAAAAGAAAAAAAATCCCAAGTATTACTTTTGTACAGATCTCAGTTACTTTCAGAACTGCAGAAATTGAAGAAAAAGTTGTGGAATGATATTGGTCAAATTATATTTCTATATTGTGTTCATGTAGGACTACATAACAACAAATCCCACCATTATGTATAATGATAATGCACCAATTAAAAATTATTTAAAAAGAAGAAGCTGGTGAAAGGGAGAATGACACATTGCTCAACAAATACCACAAAGCATGGCAGCAAGTTCTGTAGAATATGAGTGACATGACTGTAGCAATGGGTGCCTTTTCACTTATTTTTAAATGGATGATGCTAGGGATTGAACCCAGGTCTTCACTCAGGGTAGGCAAGCACTCTACCACTGAGCTACAACCCCAGTGATGATTTTTAAAACTTCAGTGGAATGAAAATGTTAATAACTGCAACAATATATACTGGAGAAAGCCAGAACTACTCTTCTGCCATTTTTTGGTTTCGTTTTGTTTTGTTTTTGAGTTCCACAATGCCTGATGACAAATTATACAAGATGGGCCATCAGAACACATAAAATTAATAAATTATGTCATTTGATACTTTTGGCACAAGAACAAGGCACTGCATTTCTCTGAGCCTCCACTTTTCTTCTGAAATTTGGAGATACCAACTGCTCTACAGATGTCCCAAACAGGTTGTGCATGCTAAAGGAGATCACATGTATGAATATGCTTCCTAGACATCTAAGTTCTGCTAGAAGGAATGCCCCCAAATCACACTTCTACCTTGTTACTTCGTTAGAAATATTCTACAATCTCCTATGTTACCTTTTCAATCAAGTCTTACCCTGGATCAAAGACCTGCAATAGTCTGACTTTCCTCATCAACCCAATCATCCTATTGCTCCATCTCACGCCATTAAAAAATGGCTATGAAGTGCCTACTTCATAGCACAATGTCTTCAGTCCTTGTTTTTCTTCTTTAGAACGTCCTCTTCCTTACTCAGTTAGCATAGTGATCTCGTTAATCATCCTGTGTGTTTATGTGCTGTATAATAGGAATGTATTTTTATCAACTATACTTTGTATGTGAGGAAACTGGGGCTCAGAGAAGCCATATATATATATATATATATATGTTCCACTGGCCATAGTCACAGCTGGGGCACCCACACAGGCCTCTTGGAATCTGGAGGACATAACTCACAACCACCACCTTTTGTTGCCTACCTGGGTTTTCCTGAACATGACTGCCCTTGATTTGCACATGCTCCATGTTTGCTGAGCATCTGTTCTTTACCAGGTGGATTGGTCTCAAAGGTCATCCAGATCAAACTCCTTTGAGTACTGGAGACTCTTCTGATGTGAGAGGTAAGAATTCACTGTATTTCAAGGTAGTCCACTGAATTATTGGGCTGCTATATTCATAGAAAAGAGTTTCTGTCTGTGGGATACACAACTTCCTTGGCTAAAAGTTCCTAGACCTGTAGCCAGGTACAGTGGTGCCCACCTGTAGTCCAAGCTACTTGGGAGGCTGAGGCAGGAGGACTGCTGGAACCTAGGAGTTTGAAGCCAGCTTGGGCAACATGGAGAGACCTCATCACAACACCAACAAAAACAAAAACCTATGCTCACAAGGACAAAGTAAAAAAATGAAACTAATGTATTAGGTATGGGTCAGTTTCCTCAGAACATGAGTGATTTTTTTTTTTTTACCTTACTAATTGCTTGCTAGCATTTTAGAAGAAAAGAGAGGTGCTAATGAGATGCTATGTAGACTAAATAATAATGAATTCTCCCACCACTGCTTTCTGTAGCTCAGCTTTTATAGCTGAAGAGTTCCATTCTTTCCTTATTAAATATGCTTTTATATTTGGAATGCCTACATGGAACCAGATACTCTACTAAATAAGAACAAAATAGCAGCAAGTCTTTATTGAATATGTACTGTGTGCCAGAAATCTGCCAACGACTTTTCATGCACTAGCTTTTCGAATCCTTAGCACTCTCTGAGTACTGACCACCAAGGTGTCCTTTGTCCTCATAGCTTCTCACAGGTCAGCAGACCTGAGGATGATGAATGCAATACCAGATATGAGAAGAGAATCCATAGCAGATGGTGTCCACTCTCCTCTAGTGCTGGACTCTACAGACTGACCTCCCAACTAAGGTTTCATTAGTCTTCCCCAAGTGTATATGGCATGCATCTATCGGAGCTATGTTCTGCACTGCACGTTGGCCGACATTCTTAATGATCAGGCCTTGTGCTAGGAGTGTCTTCCACGTAGTTTCTCAAAGCTTGAATTTGACAAATATAATTTAAAAGACTCTGGGAAAGGAAGGACATATTTCAAGGTGATGTGGTAAATTGCAGATCCAGAGTTGGAAGCCTAACCTCCAGCCGGTCTGAGGAGCCTGCCATCTGCCCCGCCCTGCTCTGCTGAGCTGTCAAGCTTAATAATGATGCATCCAGCATAAGCCTTCTGTTGTCTTCTAATCATTTCCTGGATGTAAACACTTCCATATAATCTCAGACAGGCTTCCTCTTCTTGCAGAGAGTTGCTCTGATCCTATTCCTTGAATAATCCATAATAAGCACAGTAGGGGCATGAAACAAGGACACAACAAGCATCTGTTGGTAGGATTAAGGATATAGCACCCTTTCCCATATTCTTTCATCTTATGTGCAGGGCAACGACACTGCTTCAATCTTTAGTTCAAAAATTCATGCTTAGAAGGACAAAAGGAAAAAACACTAATTTATTAGTATGGGTCAGTTTCTTCAGAACATGAGTGGTCTATTTTTTTATTATGGTATTAATTGCTGGCTAGCATTTTAGAAGAAAAGAGAGGTGCTAATGAGGCACTAATCACCCCCCCCCACACACTCTTTTAAGCAACTAATTATGACTAACAGCTATGAATCTATATCAGCTTTAAAACCTAATGAATTCAACCTTATGAAGAAAAATGATTAATGAATACAGTCTGTATGTAACTTTACAAGAAAAGGTCGTGGTGACTATTGAGAGTAAGATGTTGAAAATGTTGCAAATTGCAGAATGGTTTTATCCTAATCTGTTATTTGAAATAAGAAGGGATGTCTCCCTATCTTGTTTTTATAAGCAATCTGGAGGTTTAGTGAGCACTCTTAACTCCCTCCTGGGCCAAGGGAATCTTTGAAAATTTAAGCAGTTCTCTCCTTGGAACAGTCAAGGATATCTTTCTCTCTATAGGTTTGGTACCTCATTTGCAAGTTTTAAGAGAGCTTTGCAAGCTTGAAGGATTTGCGACTCCAGGGCAGGAATGAACCAGGAGCTCACATCTGTCCCTGTTGGTACTGCTGTCTAGATTCTGTTCCTGTTTAATGTCCTTTTCAATGACTGACTGTGTAACTGCCCTTTGGCTACACATTAACTATTTTTTTCCACTGTACAATTTCTCCTGGTTTCAGCCACAAGTTCATGTTTAAGTTTTTACAATGTTCTTGAAGGATAACAGAAATAGAACACAAAAATTAATGGGAAATAATCTTTAAAAAGTGGAATGAATGAGGTTATTCTTATTTTAAACCCTGGGTTTTGTAATAGCTTTCCCACCAGGTTGGTTTTGAAAGATAACTCACGCAGGTAGTACACGTACGCGCCTAAGGCTCACAACACATAGTACCTCCATTCCCGGCATCTCACTCCAACCAGCTGCAATTCAAATTCCACTCAATCTTATCAACACTGATTAGTGTGGGTTCTCCATCCACCAAAGTATGAGGCGTTGAATGAGTTTATTCCCAAGGCTTCTCCTCCAGGGCCTCCCATTGTCCTCCAGGGACAGCCACAGTTTGGCCAGGTGCCCGTTAGGGCTGGGAGCACCACGGGGTGAAGTTGTGTGGTCCGTGGCTTCTGTTGATGGGACAGAAAGCAACCCAACAGCAAAGTCATATTTCTGGTGTCCTCGTGTTATAAAGAGTTGCAGTTCCTCCAGTTTTGACTTTCATGTTTTCCCCTCAAAATCCTAAAAATATAATCATGGACCTGAAGGACAGAAAGAGAGAAAATAGGTAGTTTGGGTCCTGTAATAGTAATTGTTCTACTTTTTGTGCCTGGACCTTTCCAAAGGATAAGAATAGTGAATGACCCTTTCTCTACAAATGCTCAGGGAATAAACCTTAAGCCAGATCAATAAGATATCCAAACACATAAGTTTCCATTAAAAAAATTTCCTCCATAATCTTGAAATCAGTTAGCTATAACTCCCAGATCTGGTGTTTGCTATATTTGAGAGTATTTGCTTCTCTCCTTTATGATCTGGTGACTTTGTTACACTTAAAATGATACTCTGTTTCTACTTTACTTTATTTCTTTTACATGTTAACCTGGAAGATTTTGGTGATGACTTACATGCATTTGCTACTTTGTCTCAGTTCAAACATATCATGGCCAGCATTTATATAAATAATGTCTTCATAACACTTAAACGTACTTAAATGAGATTACTCTCCTTCCTTTTACCAGTATAATCTACTTTTAAATCCTTAGGCTATCTAGAATAATTTGAGAACCAATAATGAACCAGATGAATTTGAGTGGGTGCATATTTGCGTGTGCATGAGCTTTTACAATATGCCATGTTTATCAATGATGACAGCCTTGTCTTTAACCTCAAGCCTTAATATTTAGCTGTCAATCAGATCGGCAGGTTCTTGAAGGTGGATGCTCTGCTTAACCCCTCAAAATTTCTTCTCACAGCACCCAGCACAGTGTTAGCTCTAGACTACTATATAAAAATGATGTCAAGTGAATCCTTTGACTATCCATCAACTTTCTGACTTAAAGAAAATTCCATTATTGCTTCTACAGTAGTATTTAAGAGCATGAGTTACAATCAGATATCCTTTCTATGAAACTTTGTTTTGCTTTACATTAAATATGTGACCTTGAGCAAGTTACAATACCTCTTTTTTACTTCTGTTTTCTCATTCATAAAATTATAATAACAATAGAAAGAAAACTCATGTCAAGATTACATGAGTTAAGCCAACATTTACATAATATTGAATACCTTCCTTATACAGAAAAAAACTAAAAACTTGTTAGTTTGGGGGTTACTAATTCTCATTTCATTACATGAATCATTTGAAGGGAATCACTTTTGTTTTTGTCAGACATTAGAGCTAAGCATTACACACACACACACACACACACACACACACACACAACTAAACCTGAAATAAAAGAAGAATTAGAGGCCAGTATCAGGATCACAAATTGAGCACCACGGTCAGGAAATACAATGTTAGTTGAACTAAGAGTTTTCCATGATGTTCCTGATTTCAAATATTCTTACTATTCCTATGATAAATATATTTGAAACTATGTGCCCTAAGTTTGCATCTATAGGAAACTTAAGATCCAGCTGATGGGCAGAATCCAGATCAGGAATTATATTTGAACAAACTTATAATGAGGATGCTGAACTGAATCGATTCCTTTAAAGGAGATGAAACCCCCAAAATCAACAGGACAGCACAGGCAGACTGGGGTCAATCCAACAAAGTTCTCCCTTCCTTTTTCTGAGGGGGACTATTAATCATTAGCCAGGCCAGCAGGCTGCAAAGCAGCAAGTCGCTTTCACCTTAACCGTCAAAAGCAGAAAATTCATGAGGCAAACAGACCTTGGCAGGCAGACCCTGCTCACATCCTAAGCCTCTGCTCCCTACCAGTGATTGTCTCACTACCTCCCAACCAACCTTCCTATTAATAAGGATATTGTAGGAAACAGTTAAATATTTAAAGTGAAAATCTTTTTATTTAAAAAATGGAAACCCATATCTTTTGCTATCTTATACTTTATCAGGCAAGAAGTGGCTGCTGTTTTCTTCCCATCATATATTTTCTGCATCACAGCCACTAATCCACAATTCTGAAAGTCTGAAAAATCTATCCTGACATGGGAACCTAAAATAATCAACTTCTTTTGGAGCAAAATCAGTGGAGTGCAGACTAATGCATATTTTATATCTTAGTTTAATCCATCTGATGTAAACCCTTAATCCTCAGTACCCCCTCTTGTTTAGGCAGAGCTTGTGGAAAGTCTTCAAAATCAGGATTATAGAGTCTAATGCTAAAGCAGTCAATGTTCTCAAAGCCTTTAGTTATTTGTGCTGTGAAAGAATTAGGCTGCACTAAGTACTCGGTAAGTGAAAGATCCTAGTGATTGTGGCCACATTTTATTGGGCAGTTAAGTAGGAGATTGGTTCTCACTTTTCCTGCAGGCTCCACTTGTAATTATTTTAAAAAGCTTTACCTTCTGAGAATTAATGTGACAGTTTGTAATATTTCAGTGTCCAACATTTCATCCTTCCAGATTAAAGCAAATTGTTAAGAAAGGCTCATGGGCATGGTTGGTTTCGTAAGGTAGATGGATGTATCCATAGAGACTCTCAAACTCAACACCTTCTTGCTTGCCATCAATAAGGAAAGCTAATTTCACAGTACTAACTTGAAATGTTTTTGGCTCTTTTGTTTGGAATAATTCATCATGGAACATCTGGCTCACTCATAAAAGCTTTCCTATTTCAAATAACTTTCTAGCCTAAATTGTTCTGGATGTATCAGCATTTCTTTTGATTATTCATATGATGGACAAGTTTTGTACTGCTCAATGCCAACATGAAGGTGCTGCGACAGATAAAATTTGTTCTCCATGTGTCTAAAGATGCACAAGCAAGGTGCTCTCTTTTCCTGAGAACTTTATCTCCCCTTCCAGTGAACATGTCCACATGAATGTCTGGTCCCCATGATTATAGCATCAGGGTGGAATTACTCAATTCTTCACTGAGCTACTGAGAGTTTCCTTTAAGGGTTTATTTATTTGGATGTTTATTTCCATGAATTGTTATTGTTATTATTATTGTGCAGTCATAAAAATGAGTTCGTTGTTGATTTCAATTTAATAGAAAAGCAATATATGCTAAATATACCAGTTCTGATGTAATTTGATAAGCAAATCAATCTTCCATGAAGAAATGAGCTCTGCAATTTTGGGACTGGCATCTATTAGAAAATAACCCACATAGTTTATAAAAACATGCCAGATATAGAATTTCCAAATATTAAAACAATTATTCTGTACATCACATGTTGCCAAAATCTTCAACACTTTGGAGTCATTTAAAAGAACATAAAATAACAACATTAAAATTGGGTCATAAAGTGGGAAGTGAAACATAATGAAGAAAGTGAAGCATTTTGATTGCAATTATTAATAGTAGCTATGTCCCAGCAAAAAACTTTAGGACTTGAGTTTCCTTTCAAATTATCTAACTCTCATAATCACTAAGAAGGAAACATATTTTCTTTGAGAGAGAGACAAATTTCCTCAATCAGTCCTGTGTAGCCACTGAGAATTTAAATTTTAACAAACACACATACTTATACAAATATGTACATTTAATTCACAGATTTATCCCTTAAACAAAGGCCTCAATTGCAAAAAGTAGTACACAAAAGGTATGTCAGAGGAGCTAATTGAAACAAGTTGGCATATGATATTTTGTTTCTAATCTTTCTGAATTAAGTGGTAAGGGTTGTTAGTAATGATATTATCATCTAATTAAGTCACACTTATTGCATAGTCATTATAATAAATATGTAAATATAATGGCAATTGCAGCTGTAAGCTCAGGTCATAAATGTGGGTATGAATTTATAGGGAGTGCCTAGAATAATTCATGGTAAAGCATTCAGCTCAGATGGGGATCATTACTGGGGAATTATATTGGCCAAATTATACTGTTAAATTATGTACATGTATAAATATATAACAACAAATCCCCCCCATAAGTACAAATCTAATGCCCCAATAAAAATATGAAAAATAAAAAAATAAAGATGGGAATCATCACTAAGGAGACAAGGAACTCAGACAATATAAACTTATTAATAATCCATTTAATTGCACATAGAAACTGTGTCAAACTCAATGGAGCCTATGTAACATGACCATGGGGAAACTTTAGACTAACAAGCAGCCCTGAACCATGTAAAAGGCTTGCTGTGTCAGGATTCCTTTCTAGAGTCATCTGTCACCCTCTCTCATCTACTGTGCATTCCAGCATTGGGTAGCTAGTCATCCATGAATGGGTGACCAGGTAAAGGACAGTGATGGGTGACTGAAACCACAGGGAGCCTTATCTGACAGATAAGCACTGAAAGATGGGGCTTGGTATGTCAAAACCTCCCCCTAGTCATAATTACATCCCCTTAAGGAAAACTATTGTTTCAAGATTATGTCACACACTATCAGGTGACCTTGAACCTGCCTTATCACAGAAACTGTTACAACCCACAATCACCTGGACAACTAAGACATCAACACCCTCAGGAAGAAAGCTCACTGAGGTTTAGCAAGCACACAGGCAAGAGAGAAAAGGCAAACTGTGGATCAGGGCTGTTTTTGTAATAACAATTCCAAAAGTTTGATTTTGTACTTACTATCCAATCCAATATGAAGACATACCCTCAGGAAAATTTTAAATGAGAGAAAGTTCTAGAGGTGGGAAGCATCTTTTAAAATGAAAGCTACGCTATTCCAAGCAGCCAAACATCTACTTCTCCATTGCACACAGAGAAGTTCAGAAAGTCCTGGTGAAAACAAGGTGAGGTTTACATATTGTCCAGTTTTAAACTAGCCTGGAATTTGAGCTTATACTGGGGAAATAGTTTTAATAGTACTTGACATCTGATGTTTGGCATTTTCAGATTAAGAAAGTTTTTGCTGTTATACTTTAATAATGCCCGGATGTTGACTTACTGCTAACTCACTTGACTTTCACCCTTTGCTATTATGACAATTTTCTCATTAAGTACAACCAGCACATAATGAACCTTTACAAATGTGCCAGGTATTTTTCTTAGAACCATCTGGCAACCCTAGAGCACGTCTCATTTGGAATTATGCCAGCTACTGATGATTGCGGGAGGCATCACCCACTTTTGCTAATTTCTTCTAGTGTTTTCCTTCCCTACTTATCATTTCCATTCATTTCTCTCTTTCCTTTTATAGCAGAAACCTTTTGACCCACATTTTTACCTCTTTTGCTTCTCATTGAACATCACTACCCAGACCCTTGTTCCCAGCAGTCAGCTAACATTTTCCTTGTGAAGGTCACCAGTAACTTACATGCTGCCCTATCAGAGATCACCACTCAGTCCTTGTCTTATGCAACCTATCAACCATTTAATATAAGGGATCACTCTCTTCTGGGAAAACTTTCTAACATGGTGTCTTCATCCATTTTTGTTGCTATAAAAGAACACCTGAAAGTGGACACTTGATCCTGAAAAGAGAGGTATACTTAGCTCTAGAGGTCCAAGGTCATGATGCCAACAGCTACACAGTTCTAATGAGGGAGTCTGCGTCACACCTGGCAGAGAAAAAGAAAGGGAACAAGCCAAAGGTGCCAAGCATGTAGGGTGACCTTGCCTTATAATAACCCATTCTTGAGGAAACTAAATCAGTCACAGAAAACTTGATCCACTGGGAAACGGCATTAATCCATTCATAAGAGTTGCTTCCCCCATGGTCTGATTATCTTCCATGAGGTCCTGCCTCTTAAAAGTTCTGCAATTGCAATACCATCAAGACTTGAGGAGCAAGGCTCCAGGGCATGAACCTTTGGAGGGCACACTCAAACCATATCCAAATCACAGCATGTGGCACTCACACTTTCTTTTTCTTCCGCCTGTCTCATTGTCTACTTCTGGATCTACTTCAGAGGATTCCTTTGACCTGAAAACAGTACAGACCTCAGATCTCAGTTCTTGAATTCTCTGTTGGTCTTCATTGTTTAGTTCCACATCTTTAAATGGCCTCTCTAGCTCAAGGGATCCCAAACTTCCCAAATTCATAGCTCCATCTCCATCTTCTGCATTCAGTCCAGATTGTCACGTGCATTTCCTATAGGCATCTCCAATTCATTCAGCATGCTCCAAAATTCTTGATCTTCCCTGAAAATCACTCCTTTCCAAGGCTTTTTGTTCCCAATAAACGGTACCAAAAACATAGGTATCGTTCTTAGTTCCTTTCTTTCATAACTTCTCTTAATTCATTAACAAAGTCTGATAGTTCCACCTTGTAAATACATTCTGTTCTAGTCACTCCCCCTTAACGTACCTGCTTACCTTGCGTGTGCAACTTGATGTACCTTTGCCTGAACCATCATACCAACCATATGGCCAGTTTCCTGCTTTGACTTCAGTCTTATCTCTAATCAACAGCCTCAGTGATTTTTCTCACAAGAAGACCATTTTTTGCTCTGAATCGTCCAGCATTTTCTTTTCATACAAGAAGGAAATGTCACAATTTTCACCACTTACAGGAACCATAACTCCTTGAAGAACTGACTGAGTCTAGGCACAGAGTAGAATATAAGGCTGTAATATCTCTATAGGTCAGAAAGTAAAATTGCTTTCTGGTTATTTCCAACATAACATGGTTATTTCCAACAAGACAGAGTTGCTCTGTGGCCAAGTTTGAAGAAATCTGAGGAAGAAAAGATAATAGTATCTACTGAAAAACTTATTCAAGGCATGTGTATGCATACATATGTATGAGGAGAGATAAAGAATATTTTTGAGAAAAAAATTATTTTTATAATTGATTTTTTGTTTTTCATCAGGATCTAATCAAGTTTCATGCATTGTGTTTGACTGTTAATTAAAATAATGTAAAAAAGACGAAGTGCAGAAAGGCTTTCATGTAATTCTAGGACTTGCTGAAGAGCCAATCTTCATTCCCCAGCACAATGCACTCCGGGGGTATGCCAACTACACACAGGGACCCCTGTCGGGTCTGAAAACATTAGGATTAGCAGGAGAGGTGGCAACAATGCCAGGAGAGAAGGAGTAGATCCAATCCACCGTGGCAGAGAAACTTTGTGGGACAAAAGTGAAAGCTGCTCTTGGGAGTCAGACAAAGGTAAGTTGAGGTTTAGGAGGTTCGGTCTGATGATTTAACACTCACTGCATTGAGACCCATATCACCTGTGGCTCAACCCTGCCAAGCTGATGGTGATGTCGAAACTAGGGACTTCATGGAGGTTCCAGGTGGCATTATGTAATGGCATAGCATTAATATACAAGATTGGTACATATATGCCTAAGACCTTGGGAAAAGAGGATACGTTTTCCCATACGCATTATTTCTCAAAATCCTGGATTGCAGAGAGAGATGAAGAGAAGCTCATTGTTGGGCAGGCCCAAAATAGCTAAAGTTAGCCTCCCTTCCTGAGGCTTCTGGCAAGCTATGTAGTCAGTTCAATGTGTAGTCAAGGTCATGAACACCCTGATTCAGCATATGTACTCAAGGTCATAAACATTGCTTGAGAGCAAGGGCCTACTTATGTAAGTGTTGGCAATGTGCCTTCTCTGGCCTGCATTTTTAAAAGGCCTATAGAAACGACTCATGGGGATAAACAGAACTAGCTCAGGGCTGGCTAGTGACTGTTGCTACTCCCAAATAAAGAATGTCTACTATCCCAACCATGTCTTTCACCTGCCACAATCTTGAGTGTATTTCCTGGGTCTAAGCCTCAGCCTTGGCATGACACTCATTCTGATGGCAAAGAGGCTGCCCAAGTTATAGCTACAGGCAACAGTGTGTCCCCAGCACTAACTGGGTGAATTTAAGGTGTTGGTAATTTCTCCTTTCTTCCTCGTCTGTAATTCAAAGAACAAACTCCTAGAGTCAGTCATTTTTTTTTTTAAATGAGGGACTAAAAATAACCCAGAGAATAATCAAATAAAGATTATTAAGAATTATTTTTTTTCTTCCCTCTACATGAGGTATCATTTTAAAAAAAGGAAGAGAAAAAAATGAACTTTTTTTTTCACCACTAATTAAAAACAGTTATTTCAATGGCATGGAACAATATTTAGGGAAAGTTGTAGAACTAAAAAATAAGACAAAACTGAATAAACACTCACAAATCTTTATAATATAATCTAAACCTTGCATGAATGTTTTAAAAAGCATTTAATTGGCAAAACTCTAAATTGCCCTTATCTGTTCTTAAACATGCATTAAAGTGAAGTGGAATTCTCAGGATGCAAGTTAGTCTCTTATTGAATATGTTGGTAAATAGAATCTCTATTCTACATTTTTCTATTTTTCTTTATACTTTGATAACCATTGGAAAGAACATCAGTGTGCTTCTGTGCATATGTTGACGTGACCATGGACTCATTCTGGGGTGGCTCAGGCTTTCATAGAACCTTAAGGTTACCGTTGCTATTATTCTTTGTGCAGTAAATATGCAAGATCACATGATTTTAGAAGGCATGGGACACAAAACCAAAGGGTTATTAAACTCAGGACAGATCACAGATATTCATTCCTCACACGAACTGCTTTTCTTGTCATTTACCTGTTCCTTCATATGAGTCAGATGATTGAACCACTTTTGCTGAAACACTACTTTTTGGTGTTTCTCTCTAGTACTGCTCATTCCACCCTGTCCTGAGACGCTATTACCTGCTCATCACAGACTGTCTCCAGGTGTGCCTATGTTTCTCTTTATTTTTCCTACACAATTAGGCCCAATGTCTACAATATCCACCTCACTCTGAATCCCTGGTTTAAAAAAAAAATCTGCACTGTCTTGAAACAGGTTCAATTTGATTACAGGGAAAAAAATGCCTGTTTAAGTCCATTTGTTAGGTAATGATATGTCAAACCTTACTGGAATAGGTAATAAACTTTTCTGGAATAGGTAATAAATGATTACTGAGCCTCAGGTTGCTACAGGTTATTAATAAGGAGTCATTATTATTTTTCAGCAGGGATATAGATATAGAGTCACTTTCCTGTGTTGTTTCAGGTTCAGAGTCCCTTTTCAGAACATTTCAAAGGGTGGTAGTCATGAAGCAATTAGAGATCACAGCATTGTCATCTGAAGTCACCTTTTCCTTGGTGATTAAGCTTCACTTTGCTGTTAACTTTTGTGAGCCCATAGGACTCTTTTAGTGAAATAATAGCTTTTATATATTAATGTTATAATATACTCTGCTACAACTACTACTGGGTCTAAATCCAGAGATAACACCACCCTCTCTTATCTTCCAATAATTTCCCTGACACAGTGGTTACTGTGATGTCATTGCAGTTAACCTTCCATACCAGCAGGTTCCATGTCTGAAGATTCAACCAACCATGGACTGTAAATATTCGTGATGAAAAACTGCATCTTGCCTAAATGTGATCTACAGATTCAATGCCATCCCCATCACAATACCAACAATGTTCTTCACAGAACTAGAAAAGCAATCCTAAAATTTATGTGGAGGAACAAAAGATCCAAAATAGTCAAAGCAATGCTGAGTCAAAAGATCAAAGTTACAGCCTCTTTAACAAATGGTGACAGGAAAACTGGATTTCCATACGTAAATCTAGATCCTGATATCTAACCTTGAACAAAATTCAACTCAAAATTGGATCAAAAACCTAGGAATAACACCAGAAACGTTGCAACTGCTAGAAGAAAATAGGGGAAATGGTCTAACAAATAAGGTGTAGATGAGAACTTCATCAATAAGACTCCTACATCTTAGGAAATAATACCAAGAATTAATAAATAGGATGGCATCAAACTAAGAAACTTCTGCACAGCACAGGAAACAAGAGCATGAAGAGAGAGCCTATAAAGTTGGAAACAAACTTTACCAGCTAGTCTTCTGACAGGAGATGATGAATATCCAGAATAAAGAACTCAAAAACGCTCAACACCAAAAAATGAAATAACCCATTTAGCAAAAGGGTAAATGAACAAAACAGACATGTTCAAAGAAGTACAAATGACCGATAATTATATGGAAAAGGTTCAACAGCTTTATGCATCAAGGAAATGTAAATCAAAACTGTATTGAGATTCCATCCAATACAGAATGACAATTATTAAGAATACAAATAACAATAAATACTGGTGAGGATGCAGGGCAAAAGGAACCAACCCTATGCACTGTTGATGAGATCTAAATTAATACAACTATGGAAATCAGTATGTAGTTTCATAAAAAACTGAAAATGGCATACCATATGATCCAGTTATATCATTCCTACATATCTTTTGAGAAGCATCAAAGACAGTATACTTTAGACGTACATGCATTCCCATATTTATAGCAGCACAATTCACAATAGTCAAGTCATGGAATCAGCCTAGGGGTCTTTCAACAGATAAAGGGCAAGGAAACATGGTGCATTTACACAATGGAGTTTTATTCAGTCATAAAGAAGAGTAAAATTATATCAATTTGCAGGAACATGGATGGAGAGAATCATGTTAAATGAAATAAACCAGACTCAGAAAGACAAGGGATGTATGTTTTTTCTCATATGTGGGAATTAGAGAGAAAAAAGTGAAAAAGGGGATTTCATAAAAATAGAAGGGAGATCATGAGGGTGAAGGAGGGAAGTTGGGGCAAAGAAGAGGAGGAGGTAAGGAGGGGGGCTGGGAGTGAAATCTATCATTGTTCTGTCATGTGCATGTATGAATATGCCATGATGGAACCCACTATTCTGTGTAATTAATATGCACCATTGGACAAATTTTAAAAATTGCTTCTATACTTAACACATACAGAACAGTTTCTTTTGTCATTTTTCCTAAATGATGCAACATAATAACTATTCCCCTAGAATTTACATTGGGACATTATAAATCATCTACGGAGAATTTAAATATGGGAGTCTGCACATAGGTTCTCTGAAGATACTATTGACATTTTCTGCAAGGAAATTAAGCATCTAATACCACATTTTGGTATTACAGGAGGTCCTTGAATAATTTCCTGCAGATATTGAAGGACCAGAGTACTCTGATTGCTCATCTAGGCTCATAATTATAATTGGTCCAGACAAAAATGGAGTTGGAGAGTGCATGTTTTGTATGCACAAGGTCCTGAATTGGATAACTTAACCACAAAAAAAGAAAGAAGAGAAGAAAAAAAAAAATGGAACGGGGTGAAGTTTTCATGTGGTTCCTTCTGTTTACTTCTGTGTTCCTCTTTGTCTCCAGCCTGAGACTCATACCTTTTCTACCCTTTGGTTATTAAAAATTTCCCAGTTTGCCTCTTTGCTGAGACTCCATGATTAACTCTGTATCCTCATGCCTTCCTCTTTATTTCTCATCAAAACATCTTCGTTTATGTTCCATACCTCTAGGAACCTGCTTGATAGCTGGTTTAATGTTTTCTGACAAAGATACCTAATTGTAATTTAACTTTGGCTAACATTTATTAAGCACCTATTCTGCAAAACAACAAGGTATAGAAGAAAGGATTTACAGTATTTGTGATTGGGTGCTTGAGTTTTTTACTGAATGTAATATCCCTCTGTTCTGTTCATGTTTTTGCAAATTATAGTATGTCATTCTTTGTTATGGCTGAATAATGTTCCATTGTGTATAAATTTTCTTTATTCATCCACCTATCAATGGACATCTAAGTCCATGTCTTATAATATGTGTATTCTCACTTATATGGAGAAGCTAAAATGTTGATCCCATAGAAGTAGTTGTCTACCAAAATCTGGGAAGAGTGAAGAGGAGGAGGATGGAGAGAGAACTGTTTTAAGGATATAAGGTTGCATTAGGACAGGAGGAATAGCTTCTAATGTGTTTCAGCAGAGGACGGAAACCATGGTTGACAATAATCAGTTGTGAAGTTTGAAATAACAAGTTGAGAGGATTTTGGTATTGACCAAGAAATTGTAAATGTTTGGGATGACAGGTATGCCTATTACTCTGATCTTGTTGTACACATGTGTTGAAATAATTTTAATGTGAATTTAAAATAAAAATATTTTTAAAACATGAACACAAAAATCAATAAAGGATCTACAATAATAATACTAGAAAAAATAATTATGCACTTTGGAGGTGAACAGATCTGCTTTTATATCTTCACTTAACATTTACTAGCTGAGCCATCACAATATAGGGATGAGGATCTTAAGTGAAACAATTTGTGAATATTATCTTATTGAAATGGAAGCCCTGGGAGGACAGGGACTCTGAGTTACTACTGTACCTTGTACCTAGAAAGGAGTTTGGCATAGACTGGGCACCCAGTAAATACTTTTTCTGCCTTCTGTTATATGCCATTGACTGCACTATATGCTGAGAATTCAATGGCACAGTAGAAAGATCTCAGCTGACAAATGATGTGCTGTCTTAGCCAAGCCTGTCACTCTTCTGAGACTTTGGGGAAGTCATGGACACTTATGCTGGGAGCTGTCTATTCTCAGGGTGCCATCTTCTGTAGTGACCTTTACCCCAGGACAGACTGTCTAGGTGGGTGTCTCACCCATCTAGAAGATGCTCAGAGGTCTAATAATTGTTGTGGTTCATTAACTCTGCAAGACAGGCTTCTGTCTGCTGGAGCAGGGAGTCACCCTATTTGGTTGTAAAGAATTAGATAGTAAATATTTTAGGTTTTGTTGAGATGTAAAATAGAGGATGTTATACCAGTACTTCAATGCAAGAGAGAAAATTGCTGACTTTCTCTGCTCTGTCAGTTTGGGGTGGGCCATTCCAGGTGGTCAGCATCCAGATGCCTATGCTGGAAGAAGAATAACCACCAAGGGGCTGGGGCCTGGCATACTGGGGCAAGAGAAGGTTTGAGGAAGTGAGGTGGGGACAATGTTCAATTTCATATTATATCCCTGTGACAGCCAGATCTGGGGGGACTCCCTGAGAGTCTGATCATCTTGCTATGTGCAACTTGGCTGGAGAGAGGGAGCATTCTGAGTCACTGACTCCAGAGCCAAACATCACCCCTTCTAATGGGCAGTTGCCAATAGCAGGGTCCCCCATGTGTAGGTGGGAACCAGTGTAGGTTTCAGGCTGAGCAGGGAGGCAGGGACTGGGAAGAAAGAGGAAGGGTGTACTGTATCTGTATCTGCATCTCACCTTGCTTACTGGAGCGTGCCCTGGCTGGCACAGAAGTATGATAGCCTGCAAAAGATTGGGCCTGCAGACATAGATTGTTAAGCCCTGCACTGAGTGTTTGCTAGATGAACCATCATACACTGCTTCTTGGGGGAACCTGAAGTTAAGGGTTGGAGAGAGGGATTCCAGTATTTCTTTTCCCAAGGAGAAAAGAATCACAGTGAGGGGCAGACACTGGATCAGGCTCTTGAACTCCCACTATGGAAGGTTGTCAAGGCCTTTTCCTTCCTGCACAGTGTATCAGTGGTAGTGTGCTGGGACAGAGGCATCTAGCTGGCAGGTAGATAAAATTTACCTGCCCGAATTCCCTGGTTCTTGTGTCTTTGTAGGAAAAGGGCTAACCATACAGTGTTTGCCCTTCCATGGTACTATGGATGCCTCTTTCTCTTGCTGTTCCCTTCCTCCAGAGAGGAAAGAATGTAAGGAACCCTTTCTTGACTTCTTAGCTTTCTCAGGATCCTTTAGAAGTATCTCTGAACCCAGGCACTTGAGAATACTTGTGCTTCCTCTCTCCCTAGGAGTGAGATGAGTTTGCCTTTCCAAGCCTAAAAGACTCATATCCATTTTATCCCATAAAGTTTGTTGAGTGAGTGAATGATTTATAAATCAAAGCCACATTTTCTGTATTATAACCTCTAGCTTGGTGCTCTTTTGTATGTAATAGCCATGCCCAGTTAGTATATTTATTGGTTTGTTGATTGTTATTTTTCTCTTATGTATTTTATTAGTTAGAAGTATCTGAGGGAACTGGAAATTGTCTTTACCACTGGCCACTAGGTAGAACATCAGATGTGGCAAATACTGCTTGGCCTTGGTAACACAAATGCTGTCGAAGTGGTCTAAGACATCTTCTAGCTTCAGTCACTTAAGTAATAATAATGTTCACTACAGCTATCTGTGTCTGTTCTCTTGGGGACACTGTTTTCAGGGTGTGTCCTCATCAGTACATATGCATAAGATCCAATGTGACAGTTTAACTATGGCAATCAGGCCTTGGAGAAATGAATCACTAACCAACTGCATAAGAATTAGGTAAATAAAATGAGAAATTAAACTCAAATTGAATAAACTGACAGGTAGTCAAAAATACTCTGACCTCAATGTTGGCTCATTCCTCTCCTGGGGACACACCAGAAGGATCCACATTCTTGGGTACCAGTTCTGAAGCCCTGGGCGATGTTGACAGCACACCCAGAAATTCCCACCACTTACCCTCCAGAAATGTTTCTGACACGTCGCTGCCTCTGGATTTTTTAAAAGCTTGTGTCACAGTTCATCTTATGTTTGTCATATTTATTCACTTTTGTGGAAGTTGGAAGGATACTTCGTTATGGGAGTTCATAAAATTTTGTATGTACAAATGGCCAAAAAAATATGAAAAAAAAAACGTTCAACTTTTCTAGCAATCAGGGAAATGCAAATCAAAGCTACACTGAGATTTCATCTCACTCCAGTCAGAATGGCAATTATCAAGAATACAAATAATAATAAATGCTGGCAAAGATATGGGGAAAAGGTACACTCCCACACAGCGGGTGGGACTATACATTAGTGCAACCATTCTGGAAAGCAGCATAGAGATTCCTCAGAAATCTGGAAATGGAACCACTGTAATGACCCAGCTATCCCACTCCTTGGTATTTATCCAGAACGACTAAAATCAGAATACTATAGTGATACAGTCTCATCAGTGTTTATAGCAGCATAATTCACAGTAGCCAAGATATGGAACCAGCCCAGGTGCCTATCAATAGATGAATGGATTAAGAAAACGGAATATGTATGCACAATGGAGTTTTACTCAACCATAAAGAAGAATGAAATTATGACGATTGTCGGTAAACAAATGATGATGAAACTGGAGGACATTATGCTAAGTGAAATAAGCCAGACTCTGAAAATCGAGGGTTGAGTGTTTTCTCTCATGTATGGAAGTTAGAGTAAAGTGGCCAGGGGGTGGGGACGGGGAAGAAGGGGATAGCATATCACAAAGACAGCGATTGCATATCAGAGGGGATAGCACATCACAAAGACAGAGGGAAAACCAGTGATTGAAGGGGAAGGAGAGAGATGGAAAAGGGGAGGAAATGCAGAATAAATTGATAAAATTACACTAAGTACAAGTATACCACAGTGAACTCTTTCTTTATCTATATCTATACAACTCCAATAATATATATATGTATATATATATATATATATATATATATATATATATATATATAAAATAAATGAGTGGAAGGTAGAACAGTAGAGTAGAAGAAAGGAGAGAGGGAGGGAAAGAAGTCAGTGTGGTCTGAAATGGAGTAAATTAAATTCCATGCATGTAGGATTATGTCAAAATGAACCCATCTATTATGCAGGATTAAAATGTATCCATAAAACCGAAAAATTATTTATTCTTGTGTGTGACACCTTTCGGACTCTGATGAAAACTGCAGTCCCAGTTGAGCACCCCTGTTTGTATCCACCCACACATTCCAGAGGGTTCATCTGTGGACCTCCCCCTACCCCAGTTCACCTCTTTCTATACATTGTGGCAAGATATTATCACCGGTAAAAATCCATAAGAAAAATCACTCTCATATTAAAATTTTAATAATTTATCGGTTTAAACTGAGATTCAGTCTCTGTTCTCAGAATGAATAAATCTAATGAGATGCATTTGAATGTTCGTACTTTATTTTTAATATTGGCAATTTATAATTGATAACGGTTGACAATGTGGTAGGTAGATGGCTAAAGACAATGCACTCAATTGACATATTTCTATTTTTCGACGTATTTCTCCAGTTTGCTTGCTCTATTGGCAGAAACACTCTAAGGAAGAAGAGAACCAGAACTGAGCTTGGGAGAGTGCATTGTGCATAATATAATTAACTGACATTTAATGCAGGTTTACCTTATCCCAGGCCCTGTGTGTGCTTTAACAGGCTCCATGTTTTATTTCATTTTATGCTTCCAACAGCCTGTGAGTTGGGTACAATTCATGTAAGCTCCACTGAGCAGGGACTTGTGCTTGTTTTGTTTGCATGTGATCCTCATTTTAAGTAGAGCCCTGGCTCATGGAGGTATTGTGGATACATTTTTGTTGAATAAATGAATTATCCCAGTGAAAGGGAGACTGGGAGAGTTTGAGGGATTTACAGGAAGCCAAACAATGAATAAGTGCTAGAACTATGCCCAAATCCAGATTCAAGTCCTTAACCACGAGGTCGTACTTCCTCTAACTAGGCAATGAGAACAGTGGCCCCATCTCTTACTTCTGTGGTGCTTAACTCTCCTGGCCTTGAATGCATTGTGTCTTTTTGATCTTCATACTGTTAGATCAGATATGATCACCTGAGGTGCGGAAGTTGAGGGTGGAGGGTTAAGCAAGGGTCTACAGTCAGGGTGATGCACAAACATAGAACTAAATAAGGCTAGGTGACCTAGCTCCATGAGAAGAGAAGGTTTTGATGATGGAATCCAATCTGCCAGCAACTGGGATAACAAACAGCCAATTTGGTTTCTCCAATCCATGAATGTTGGTCAAGTTCAAGCCCTTGATTTTCACAATGTTGAAGTTCTCTTCCATGACCACACTTACCTCCTGCTTTCCACCCACTCTTAAAAGCTAATACTCCAAAATCCATGTCCCTGGATCTGTCCCTTGAGGCACAGTCTCATATTTCTAGACAATGCCTAGGTATGTTTCTTATTTGAGTGACATGCAGTCATTGCAACTCCTCCTGTCCCCTGTTGAACTTATTATATCTGGTTTCCTTACACTCTGTCACCAAGTTTAACCCCAACCTACATTTGCTAATTAGACTGATGCCAGCCACATCCCTCCAGGCTTCCAAGATTAAATCTCACAGTTATCTTCAAAGATTCTCCACTCATCCAAATAGTGGCCAAGTCTTTCTCAGGTCACCTTCTAATATTGCCCCAACCTCTGCACCTCCAGGGCCTGGACTAATTCAGGCTGTTTTCACCTCCTGTGGATTTGTTACACAGATCCCAACCAGTGCATATGTTATGCAAATATCCTCTCCTCACCTGACCTTCAATGAGTACCACATTCCCCAAACAATCTCACCAAGCCTCAGACCGAAAGACCTTGACTGGGCTCCTGGTTTTCTGTAGAGCAGATTAAATCATCAGTCCCACTTCCAGGATTTCTCCAAGCAGTCCCCAGATACCTTACCAGCTTTACATTGTGCCCCAGACACTGTGGACCCTGCCCTGGGTTTGCTCTGGACTCCTGGGTGTCCCTTGCTTTTTTTGTCTTCTTTGTTTTCTTCTCCTTTGCCATTTGGTTTCCTTTGCAATTCCTTTTCCTTTCCCTTTGAGATTGAGCCCAAATATCAGCTTCTCAGTGCAAAGTTTTCTTGTCTCTATGCAGATATAGCAGACTTTCTAGTGTTTCCTGAAAGTTCTTTTTACACACACGCATGCGAGAGAGACAACAATCCTATTTGACTTAAAGATGGGAATATATTCTGAGAAATGCCTCCTTTGGTGATTTCATCATTGTGCAAACATCACAGAGTATATATAGGCAAACCTAGAGGGCACAGCCTGGTGCACCCCTGGGTTATATGTTACATACTATCATATATATTTGGCCCATCAATGACTGAAATGTCATTATGTGGTACATGACTGTGTTTGTGTGTGTGTGTGTGTGTGTGTGTGTGTGTGTGTGGTTTTTATCACTTATTTCATTGGGACTGCTGTTTTATGTGTCAGTTTCTTTTCTTTTTTTCTCTCGGTTTCATTTCTTGGTATGTCTAGACATATTTTTCTTAGTGCTAGATATTTTATAGAAGTCATAGAGGTTCTGGATTGCCTCAGCCTACTCCAGAGAGAGTCCTCTCTGTCATCTGGAAGACAGGAAGATTAGGGGTGAATCATCTTAAGCCAAACTGAGCAGACTGCGACTTGGCTGTAGATTTTGAACTTCATCTATCTCTAATTCGTGCCTATCCTCTCCAGGAGCTCCAGCCCAAATTCTAAGCTGCCTACTAGGTTTTCTCTTTGTTCATGTTCACCTCAGTACCTGCAAAAACAAAAACTCTTCCTTCTGCTCTAAGTGGCTTCTGCCTGGATTTTTATCCTCTTGTCCTTTGTAATTGGCTGAAGGGGGGTGTCTGTGCCAGGGTCACTTGCCACCTCACTTTACCACCTAGATTTGGCATTTCAAGTCTTGCTGACTTGATCGTCTCAAATTCTCATTTGTCTATTTCCAGCATCATGAGATTGCCAAAGTTCCACCTGTGTCTTGTCCCAGTGCCTCCACCTGCAATCTCAGCCTCCCCTCCTGGCAATGCCTCCAAAGATAATGCCGCTGCAGAATTAGCACCCACCTCTCTGAAATCCCTTTCCACAAGAACCTTGGACACTTCACCTCTGGTTACTTCAGCAAATCATCAAAACCCATCAAACAGATGTTTTCCTTCTTTCTTTATTTTTTTTTTTGCACATAATCCAGTCTTTCTAGTTGTTCCTGGGATGTTGGTGTGTTACAACTCCTTCATCACAGCCAGAAATAGAACCTGAAATCAATTCTTTGAAGTTATAGTATTTCAAACCAGATTGTGCTACATATTTAAAGTTGCTTTTGAAATAGTCTGCTACTAAGTTTTATAGGCTGACGTTCTCTCTTAATAAATCTACAATGGATGACTGCTGAGAAACTAGATGAATGGTCAAAATTATGTATTTCTTTAGGCTGTGCTTTATGCTATATTAATCTGGAAGTCTTTTGTGTTTGCACGCCATGTTACATTTCCTGTTACATTTCCCAGAAGTCATAGAGACAAGTCAGAAAAATAAGCCTACTGAAATTCTGTTTATGTATTGAAATCTACTGCATCACAAAGTCATAAAACCCTCTTGCCTCATAAAATCTTATAGTAGCTCACATCCCAGCATGCATACATGCATATAAATGTATAGACACACACATATGATTATCATAATATATAGTTTGAAATACACTTCATCTATTAAAAATTGTGGTTTGAATATATTTTGGGGGAATTCAAGTTTCAAAATCCATCAGTCAAATGAGACAAAGTTCTAATTATTCAGTTTTAATGTGCTCCTCATTACACCAGCTTAAAGGAAGAGATATCTGGATTTCTGGGTAAAATTCTGAAAACCTGAATTTATGTCCTTGTTATTTGGCCCTAAGCAGGTATCATTTCACCAGGTCCTTTTTCTCCTGTGTAAAATGGGCCAAGGTTATTTATATTCCTCTTCTCATATGGCTGTTTAGAGAAGAAAATTATGTCATCTATATAAAAGTACTATGAAAAGTTAAATGCATCCATAAATACGTGTTATTATTAGCTTTTAAAGGATTTTAGAGATTAGCGATACGTGAATAGTGAAATTCAGATAAATTCACACCTGCAAGCCTGACTGAGAAAATGATGTTTTGGAAAAAGAAAGCTGGGTCACGAAGCAGAATGAGACTCCGGACCGGAGTCTTAACTCAGTGTTGGTGGCCTTATATCTGCTTGAACTTCAGAGGAGCCAGGGACATTTTTTGCTTCTCCACATGTGGTCCTCTTTCCTCCCTAACCTCCCCCAAACACACACACACACACACACACACACACACACACACACACCTTGGCCTTCTCAAGATTTAAAGCCTAAACCTACATCCTAATTTTGCGTATGGCTAATTCTGTAAGGACAAGCACGTGTGGGAACAAGTGTTTTCAGGTGTTGAGTCATTTAGGTCCTTTACAGGAGCAAGACTCACATTCTTCCCAAGAACACTATTTGTGAGACTGAAGGATCCAAGAGGGCCCAGGGTCTGAGGGAGGGGTAGGCTGAAGCACTGGATGTAAGGAGGAAGGAGTAAGAGGGGCTCAAGAGAATATGGAAGAAACAACTGCTTACCTTGGCATTAGGCCCCGGGCCAGTCTCAGGAGTGAGGAGATGGGACAGGAGCAGGAGTACCTAGCCTTGTCTAGGAGTACCTGGACAAGACTTTAGCCTTGTCTGAAGGGTTGTGGAGAGATAAAGATCAACCATTCTCTGTGGTTTGGATAAGTGTCCACCAAAGGTCCACATGTTAACAGTTTGGTTGCCAGCCTGTGGTGCTATTGGGAGGTAGTTGAACCTTTAGCAAGTATGGCCTAGTAGAAGGAAGTAAATCATTGGGGTATGACCTTGAAGGTGGTATTGGGACTCTGACCCCTTTCTCTCTCTCTCTTTTACTCACAGGTCCAGTGAGCAGCTTTTTCTACCATCTGCTCCCACCATGATGTATCACCTCATTACAGGCCAAAAAATAAGGGGCCAACTGATGATGGATTGAAATCTTCCAAACTGTGAACTGAGTAAACCTTTCCTTCTCTTAAGTTGATTTATCTCAGCTATTTGTTACAGTAATGCAAAGCCAAAACAGTCACTGTGCCAACTTCTCTGCCGAGTGCTCTCTTACTTACATGTTTGTTTGTTTGTTTTTAATATCTTCTTGGTAACCCATGAACTAGACTGCATGTGATGAATTGTGTCCCTCTCAAAAATGCTTATACTGAAGTTCTAACCCCAAGAACTCTCAGAATGCTACTCTATTTGGAGGTAGGGTTTTCAAAGAGGTAATTAATTAAAAACAAAGTCATTAGGGTGGCTCCTAATCCAATTTGACTGGTAGCCTTGTAAAAAGGGGAGATTAGGATACAGACAAGCACAGAGGCAGGCCCATAGGAGGACACAGGGACATGACCATCTGTAAGTCAAGGTGAGAGGGCTTGGGGGAAACCAAGAGTGTCACCTGTTCAAGGATCTGGGTTTGAGGCCCAGCACAGTGTGTAAGAGAGAATAACCCACTTTGCTAAGGTCACCTTGACCTTGAGCTTTCAGCCAATAAACATCTGAGGTTTAAGGCCCCCATCTGAAACTTTTTAACAGCTACCCTTGGGAAACTAATACACAACAGAAAATGGAAATAGCTCCTATCCGAGTGATCAAGCAATCAACTATATACAAGGTTGTATCTATTTCTTTCATTTTGCTTTTGTTTTTTAGGGAACTTTTTTTTTTTTTTAAATGTCAATTTCATTCTGGTTTAGAATCTTGTTTTTCCTGAGGTCCTGGGGCTGGAACCCAGGGCCTGTCACATGCCTGTCGAGCCCTCGTCACCCCTGGGCTCCGCCCTAGTCCCTATGTAATTAAATAAAGCATCTGTGTGTTCCAAAGTCAAAACTGGTCAGTGAGGCATAGCTGGGGAAGTCTAGTTCCACCCTGCCCCTGCATACTGTCCCTTTCCTCCCTCTTTGTGTGATCTTATTTACAGTTTTGGTCATATGCAGTCATGAGCTTGGACCCCTCCCCGTCTTGGTCCAATGCTCCCACACCGTTCACTGCTTCTCCTCTAGCTGACGTCCGCACTGTATCTCAATGGGACTTTATGAAGTAGCAGTGGACATGGGTTCACTGTTAAGGGCTCATGCCAAATGCCTGGTGGAGAGGTTTGTGCTCCTCAAATTTCTGGGCATTGTAACTGCCCCTCATACACGCAGAGACAAAATCTACACCCCAAAGGCACACAGCCAGAGACCCACCTCCTCCAGCCACACCCTGCCTGCCTGCAGTTACCACACAGTTAATCCCTGTCAGGGGATTCATTCTCTGATTGGGTTAAGCCTCTCATCTCACCTCTAAACCTTCCTGCACTGTCTCACACATGAGCTTTTGGGGGGACACATAGCTAAACCATAACATCCACCATGTCCGCCTAGAGCCCTAGAGGTAAATAGTCACCAGGCCTCAGTCAGGATGGGTCCCAACATGCCCGAGGCAGCCCAAAGCTTTCTTTCTTTTCTTTTCATTTTTGGAATTGCCCCTGAGCCTTCTACCTCTGTGCTATATTCTCAGCCATTTCTGTACTTTAATTTGGAAACAGGGTCGTGCTGAATTGCCAAATCTGGCCTTGAATTTGGAATCTTCCTGCCTCAGCCTCCTGATTCTCTGGGATTGTAGGGTGCACCACTAGGCCCGCCAGCCCTGAGCAGGACTTCTAACCAGAGATCTGATGATACTGGTGCATGCTTTCAAATGTGTGACGACCACCCCCACGGAGATCTGCACCACATCACCTGGTCTCCTCTCTAGGATCCTGGCTTCCACAGCCCACCATGGATGACCTGCCTCCCCTTCCACAGTGGAGGAGAAAGAGACACTTGCTGTGGCCTTTTTAGTTCTTCTCTGGCACTACATATAAATTTCCTAAAATTGCTTCATTTGATCGTCAGTTTTGAATAGACACTTCTATTTAAGTTTTATAACTAAAAGAGAGTAGGTTTTCTCTCTTCTCATCCTATTATTTTATGCATGCTTCATAAACCAGCTTGAATCTTAGTGGTCATTTTTTTTTCTTTCAGTTTAATTCTCTAACTTTGAAATCAATACAGAAGGTTCACAAAGGAATCTTTTTAATCCTATAATCACCACTGTAAAAACTGAGCTATTATCTAAGACTTCCTTTATTACAATAATAGTGATTGTAGTAGAAACCAATATTATTGAGTATGTATTTCCTGTGTAAAGAAATTAAAATAGATGACTCCGCTTTTCAATAAAATATATTTATTTTAGGACAGTTTTAGATTTATAGAAAAATTGTGAAAATGGAACTGAGGGTTTCCTTACACCCCATGCCTCGTTTCTTCTCTTAAATTTTACATGGAGATGGACATTTGTTACAACTCACAAACTAATGTTGACACATCGTTATTAGATGAAGTTCATACTTTATTCCTATATCTTTAGTTTTAACCTAATGTTCTTTTTCTGTCTAGAATCCAAACCAGGGTCACATATTACATTGAGTTGTCAAGTCTCCTGGCTGTGACAGTTCCTCAGACTTTCCTTGATTTTGATGACCTTGCAATCTTTAAGGACACTGCACAGTTATTTTGCAGAATATTCCTCTCCAGGGATTTCTCTGATTTTTTCTCATGATTAGGCTGTTGTTCTATGTCTTTGGCAGGAAGACCATAGAGGCAGATGTCATTTCATCACATCATATCAAGGCTATCAACATGATTTGTCACAAAGAACATTGGCCTTGATCACCTGGATGAGGAAGTGGTTGTCAGTTTCCCCCACAGCAAAGCTCCCGCCTTATTCCATGCTATACTCTTTGGAAGTATAAGCTCACATTTAAAACATGGAGCATTATGAATGCTCTACATAAATTATTTGCAAATTTGGTCAATTGGAAATTTGTTATTTTTCCTCCATTTATGTTAGAATGAACCCATGAAGATAGATAGGTATATACAGCACTTATTTTACTCATATATTTATTTTAAATTTTGAGACACAATCTGACATCACTTTTGTGGCTCAACTATTAGAAACTCTTCAATAGGCCTCTATGTCCCACCCATCACTGTGATTTTTAGAATTTGCTTTCTTTCTGCTTGTTTGCTCTTAGCATGTCTTTACTCTCTGATGTCCCGAGATGCTCCAGACTCAGTACATGTTTTCTCTTTGGTCTTACAATCTATGATATCTTTGAGGATCCCTGACTCCTTTTACTGGACAATGATACTAGAAGCCAAGATGGGATGGTGCTACTGGGGACTCACTGCTTCTATCTCAGCTGATGGGGGAAGGCAGTAGATTTCTGCATACTAACCCCTGTATCCACTCCTATCTGTAACTGTTTCTTCAGGTATCCATCTGCATTTGTATCAGTGTTAACATGAGTTCACACTCCTGACTGATTCTAATCCATTATCATGTGGATCATTCTGACCTCCTTCCCTTACTTATCTACGAGCCCCTGCCCTCTGCTGCTCATTTACATCCCAGCACGCAGGTTTGATGCATAGAGTGCTTGTGTGTAGTTCTCTTTGCTTGGATTCTTTCAGAACCCAAGGTCACTTAGGTCAGCACCTTTTTTTCTTCGTCATGCTTTAGTAGGACAGTTAGATCGTCTTGTAACATTTAGCACGCTGTTCTGGGATCCTGTAATTTCATTTTTGTTCCTGTATTAAACCTCTCAAATAGGAATTTTAATTATGCTCATTTTATAGATAAGGAAATGGAGGTAAAGAGAGTTCAACTTGCCTAAACATTTCTCCAGTAATGATTAGTAGAGGTTACTTTGAGGTCAGATTTATATTTCTTAGTTTGAAGATTAATGTTCTCCAAAAAAAGTAAACACATTACTTTTTTATTTTTGAAGCCAAATATGTGCTTTTCTATAAAGGGGAGACTGGAGATGAAGACACTCAAAGCCCACACCAGTGACACCACTCTGTGTCATGTCTCAGAGCTCAGTCCCTCACACAAAACTAAATACTGGAAGTATTTGTCTTAGGAAAGTGTGTGGTTTATAAATATTTATATATGAAGCAAGAGTCTCAGGTGGTGAAGTAGGAGACATGAGCTTTCAAGGCAGATGATACATTGCCTTCCCCCAATGTATTTGGGAAAGCAGAAAAGCAGAACAAATAGGATATATACATACCCATGTAGATAGATAGATAGATATAGATATAGGTAGATCATATATATACACAGTTCAAAGGAGAAATCCTCTTCCCTCTTGCTAAGTTTTGAATACAGTTTTTCCTCTTCAAAACTCGTGTTAAAATGAATCCTCCTTATGCGATATTAAGAGGTGGAGCTGATAAGATAAGATTAAGGCTCCATTTTTCTGAATGGAGAAGTTCATTCATGTGATTAATGGGTTAATGGGTATCTCTAGAGTGATCTTGCCTCAGTGTCAATTTGGCTAGTTCTCTCTTACACTCCCTAGCTCTTGACATGTGATATTCTGCACCATCTTAAGACTCTGCCAGCAAGATGTGACCCCTTGATTTGGTCCAGAACTGTGAGCAAAAACAAGCCTCTACGGCTTGGCTTGTTCAGTCTGTGGTATTGTTATTAACCACAGAAAACAGACTAAGACATCAATTTTATTTATTTACTTATTTATTTTTATTTATTTATTTTTATTCATACAGACTGCATTTTGATTCATTGTACACACATGGGGTACAACTTCTTGTTTCTATGGTTGTGCACAATGCAGATTCATGCCATTCATGTAATCATACCTGTATGTAGGGAAACAATGTCTGTCTCAGTCGACCACCTATCAATTTATTTTTGAAGAACCATGCAGGTCTATTTTTGCTAGGGTTGGAGACGGAATGGCGCAGCCTACCAGAGAATTCCCTCTTGCTCGGGGAGGTTGGTCTTTTTGTCCTATCTGGGCCTTCACCTGAGTGGAGGAGGGCCACTCGTAGTGTGAAGGGCAATCTGTTTTACCCAATGATCACCGATTTAGATGTTATTCTCATTCATACACACCCTCCAAGTTGACACATAAAATCAATCATTGCACAACCACCCAACCTTTTTCTTTTGCTCTTCTAGAAGCAAAAGAAAAGCCAGATTTCTTACTATCTATGAGAACTCATCCCGAGGTGGGGGTGCTAACACACGTTTACGCAGCTGACTGGAGGACCCCAGAAAGGTTTGAATCAGAGGCTGCCAGGTTAAGCGTGTTTGTGAAGGAAGAAAATACATTTCAAAGAAATGCACAATGTTCCCGCAGTGCCTAAGCAGCTGTGGTTTCTATTCTTAGCAGACAAGTGGATAATTTACTAAACAAAAACACATCCCAGCATCCACGCTTCACAAGGTGAAGCATTATTGCATTGACAACTTTATTACCCAGTTTCCCCTCACCCTGAAATGAGTTTCCTAGGGAGGAAGGCTGACGCCTTCGGTTCACCAGCTGCCATGCGCTCTGTCATGCCGGTGATGATTAAGGTCCCCTGGAAAACCTTGGCAGGCGCAACCGCAATGTGACTTACTCATTTTGGGGACTGGTGAAAATATTCAAATTTCCAATGATTTAGGGTGAGGCTGCCCACCCGGTGTGCTCAGGGGCAATCTGGGTTCCAGTGGGTTAAGGTCAGGGTTGCTGAATGAATGATGTCAGACGAGGCTGCAACCAAGTATCTTCCCTGGAGGGATCCACATGTAATGAATTTACACATGACAGTCCAGAATCTCCCTGGTCTTTTCTGTACAGTATGGCTTTGAATGGATAATTTAATTTATTATTATTATTACCATTTTATAGTAACAAAATTTTCAGATATTCAAATGTAGAAGAGCAGTCATTGAAGTCCCACGCACCCACTGCCAACTTCAATAATTCATTTTGCTAATTTTGTTGTATTTATAACTCCTTCATTACTCCCAAGGCCCTGAAATGTTCAAAGCAGATTTCGGACATAGTATCACTTTATTTATAAATGCTAAAATATACTTCATTAATAGTTGAGATTTTAAAACAACCTGAGTAACGCTTTCAGATCCAACAAAAATTAAATCCTTAGTATTAACCAATATCCAGTCTTTGTATAAATTTCCACTATTTTGGGGGGGAAAATTCTCTTTTAGAGTTGATTTTTTGGAATTAGGATTGCAAAGATAGCATTGGTTGGCTGGTTTCTCTCTCTCTCTTTCTCTATCTCTTAATCTCTCTCTCTTTCCTCTCTCTCAGTTAGAGTTCCTTCTCTACCTATTTTCTCCCAGACCACAGGCAGTCTACCCTAATGGAAATCTGATGCTTTAAATACAAGGGAATTAACTACTTTATGCGCTGGCGATGAATTCCGTGGGATTTCATGCTTGTGCTATGATTCAATGAGGTCAGGTAAGAACAAAGCACTTTCTGACTGTTTTTGGCAGGCATCCATCTCAGGGGGTCCTGTGTAGTTCTGACTACAAGATGGCAGGTGGCTCATGACCCCCTCCTCTGAGGTGCGGGTGAGCAGTGGGTTCCCAGGAAGTCAAGTTCAAGTTGTCATTAACTTTTTCCTTAGTGTTTTCCACAATCACTAATGTCAGTTGCTGAGAGCTGTTATCAGTTAAAGACTGTTATCACATTAAAGTGATGCTTTCCTAATCCAGTCACTTAATAATTAGGATTCTTCCATTTGGAATTTCCTACCACCAACCATATGGATTCTGGAAATATGCTTATATGTTCTTGTTCTTTCCCTTTATTTGACAGTTTTCAAAATAATGAGTTCATACCTTTGCAATATCCAAGAATAACTATAATTTTCTTTTTAGATAATAATGAACACATGTGTTTTTATGGATTTGATGTTCTATTCCATCGCAGAGGTTATTTTATTTAATTTGTTTTGTGATGCTCGGAATAGCTTATCTGGATTTTTGGGAATTCCTCAATCTGAATCCCTGATGTGACCCTGTAGTTGTTTGGGAATTTATCTTGTACATTTCCTTCCTTGGGCTTAGACCACGATTGCTTTAGTGGGAAATGGTACTCAGAGGCCACATTTATGCATGCAATGGTTACTAAAAGCTGATAGATTGTCATTGCTTTTATCTGGCTTTTCTGATGGGTTTTGTTTCATAAGAACAAGAAAATAATTCAAGAACCCACAGTAGTATTTCTAATTCAAATTTAAGATGATGTTACTTATGTTACTGATTTTCTTATACTAAGAAATAAAAACTTTGTTAACTACATTAACTGTTTAACAATTTAAAAATTATTTACAAAAATCACATTTTCTCTTATATGTATATACTCATTTCAAGATAACACCAGTCTATTAATAACCATAATTACTAAATAAAGTTAAGAATTCCTTTGTGTGTGTATTTCTTTGTGAATGAAAAAGAAAGAATATATACTGTAAAATTTCTGAATTTGGGAGTCATTGGAAATATTTCTTCTCATTATGGATATGTCACTAACTTGATATACACTTAGAAACATTTGTTTTATTTACAAATTATAACTTCATTTACACTTTAGTTTATATTGTAGGATGGAGAAGGCACATATATTTCCCTGGCTCTCTCATTGTCAGGTACGTGTCCCCCAGGGTGAGTTCCCTGGGCCAGGTGGCTTCCCAGGTTCCTCTAAGAACGATGCTTCAGCTCTCCACTCCACTCCAGGACCCCTTGGGATGCACGTCAGGGTGAGGAGGTGATGGGCTCAGTGTAGATTCTCTACTTTCTTATACTGTGCAGGAAAAGCCTAAAATGTATCTACCTCCCTTAGCGTATCAGGTTTAATACCACGTTCATGACCAGGCCCAGGTCTGATGGAAATCTCAGGCTTCCACCTGACATCACAAAGGTGACTTGCTACCTGCCTTGGAATCAGCTGGTCAATACTCCTTTATCTTTCCAAGTGCTCTGTTTCCTCAACAACTGAACTGAAGTGGATCTCACAGTGTCTGTGTTCTGGGCGCTTCCCTGTGGGCCTGTACATTCACATCCCCAAGTCCCTCTGTTTTCCTCTAGGCCACTCCTTTGCTGAGGTCAGGTTTACAGCATGTCAACTTTGTTCTTGGGATTCCTCCTCATTCTGAGGGTGGAGGTTTGCTGACCTGGAGTTGGAAGGGGTATGAAATAATACACGTCCACCTTCCTCAACTTTCTGTCAAACAACAGCAGTGTTTTGTTGCCCCAAGAGCAAAATTATAACTTTCAACCATTTTCCAGCACTGTGTCTCAGTGACAAAGTGGCTTTGTCATCCAGACCCAAGGTTACAGAGACCCAAAGGCAACTCTGCCTTAGTCCTGCTGGTGCGGAGATACTCTCTGGACATCTGGATTATTCTTATAAAATCCTGACACAAGTGAGCAGATATGGGGAGCAGTGGAGTGGCTGGCAACAATGTAGAGATTGCCATGAAAACAATTTTGTTTCTTCCTCCAAATTTCTTACACATTTTTGCTGAGCATAGAAAACTTGGGTGATAAACAACCCTTTAAATGATCCAACTTTGCATGATTCCTATCACAGGAGAATAACTGTGTGAGCTGAGTAGCTACCAGTTTCCTGGATTACTTCACTTGACCGTAGGTTGGAGACATTTATCATTTGTTATCATTAGACCCTCTCCCTCCTGTCCCAGCTCTAGGAATATATTTCAGAAAAGAGCTGTTCAGGTAAAATGGATGATGTCGCTCTTTGTTAAATTTATGGCTCAATTACAATCAATCTTACGCTATCAGCTTCCAGTGTCTGTATGTAATTAATATAAACAAAGTAGTAAACCATCATTTCTAATGCCATCTCGTTTCAAGCTGGAGAAAAGAATGGAATTGATGCTTGCTTTATAAGTAATTGGCTTTGGCATATGATCTTAGATTGTCCAGGTAGGCATAATGGCAAAGAGAATTATTCCTCTGGGTATAATTTATTCCACTTTTCTAAGTTTAAAAGTGATGTTCACCTTATTTAAATTAACACTTCAGATCCTTGCTTTTTCCTCTACCCTCTACCATTCCTGGCAGGTTAATTGGGTCAGGAGAATCAAACCTGTAAAGGTCAGCTGCTAAAGCGTCCTCATGCAGTATGGAAAGGTAGTATAGTGGCCAGGTGAGTTGTGTTATTTAAAAATGTCCAGAATAAACAAAATGACTTGGGTACAGCCAGGGTCACTGCTGGACAATTTTGGATTAGCATCTATATTTTGGTACATGTCTATCATGATTAATCTTTAAAGCAAAGCCTTATAAATATTTTCCTTTTAGACCAAAACAATTATATCCTTTAAACGTATTACAACACATTTCTCTTATAACAAGGCCATATGATTAAAACAAAATGGAACATATGAAGTGACTTCCTGGCATGTAGACATTTAGCATCCCAGATTAGATACATGGCTCAGCCTAGCTATTTATTATTTATAGTTCATGGCACATTTGGGTTTGTTGAAGATATTGGGCCCTTATTTCTCCACTGAAAACTTTATTAAGTGTTCATTTGTTTGTTCAGATAGACATCTGTGTTTCCAGATTAATGTATTAGGCATTTTTAAATCCTAGAAACCAGTTTAGCTGCTTTGCAGAAATTTCAATATGTGCCCAAAGGATTATTGCAAATCTATTGAGGGTATTATTATGTATATTCATCTGCTTGCCCTGCAAAAGACCTGAGCCTTACAGAAAATCTTTTATATATATAAAAATGTAGCGTCGATGTATTTTGGCAAAACTCCAGATTCTTTGGTAATAGGTGTCAGCTTGGTACTTCATTCTGAGATTTCTTCTCAAATGTATTTCTTCTTGAAATTAAATTGATCATATATGCAGGTTGACTATATTCATGTTACTTTAAATAATAGCAGACTATTTCATGGTATAAGTTAAACAATTTAGAATTAATGAAATTGTATGAAGATAGAAGTCCAGTGAGAAACCACATCAAATTATAACACATAAAGTCAAGTGTTAATATTTCTAAGATGTAAAGAGTATGTATAAATTAATTGAGACTCTAGCCAGAGCAATTAGACAAAAGAAATTAAAGGGATACGAATAGGAAAAGAAGAACTCAAACTATCACTATTTGCAGTTGACATGATTCTATAATTAGAGGATTCAAAAAATTCCACCAGAAGACTTCTAGAACTAATAAATGAATTCAGCAAAGTAGCAGGATATAAAATCAATATGCATAAATCTAATGCATTTCTATTCATAAGTGATGAATCCTCTGAAAGAGAAATTAGAAAAACTACCCCATTCACAATAGCTTCAAAAAAATAAAATAAAATACTTTGGAATCTATCTAACAAAAGAAGTGGAGGACCTTTACAATGAAAACAGAACACTAATGAAAGAAATTAAGGAAAACCTTAGAAGATGGAAAGATGCCCCATGTTCTTGGTAGGCAAAATCAATATTGTCAAAATGGCCATACTACCAAAAGTGCTATACAGATTCAATGCAATTCCAATTAAAATCTCAAAGACCTTCTTTATAGAAATAGAGAAAGCAATCATGAAATTCATTTGAAAGAATAAGAAACCCAGATTAGCCAAAGCAATCCTTAGCAAGAAGAGTGAAGCAGGAAGCATCACAATACCAGACCTTAAACTATACTACAGAGCTATAGTAACAAAATGGCATGGTATTTGGCACCAAAATAGACAGGAAGACCAATGGTATAGAATAGAAGACACAGAGACAATCCCACATAAGTACAGTTATCTCATACTAGACAAAGGTGCCAAAAACATACGATGGAGAAAAGATAGCCTCTTCCATAAATGGTGCTGGGAAAAATGGAAATCCATATGTAGTAAAATGAAATTAAACTCCTGTCTCTCACCCTGCACAAAACTCAACTCAAAGTGGATCAAGGACCTAGGAATTAGGTCAGAGATCATGCACCTAAGAGAAGAAAAAGTAGGCCCAAATCTATCATGTCAGCTTAGGACCTGACTTCCTTAACAAGACTCCTAAAGTGCAAGAAATAAAATTAAGATTCAATAAATGGAATGGATTCAAACTAAAAAGCTTCTTCTCAGAAAAGGAAACAATAATGTGAAGAGAGAGTCTACAGAGTGGGAGAAATTCTTTACCACATGCAATTCAGATACAGCATTAATTTCCAGGATTTATAAAGAACTAACAAAACTTAACACCGAAATACAAATAACCCAATCAATAAATGGGCTAAGGAACAGCAGACAATTCACAGAAGAAGATATAAAATTGATCAATAAATATATGAAAAAATGTTCAACATCTCTAGTAATTAGAGAAATGCAAATCAAAACTACTCTAAGATTTCATCTCACTACAGTCAGAATGGCAATTATCAAGAATACAAGCAACAAATAAGTGTTGGCAAGGATGTGGGGGAAAGGGTACACTCACACATTGCTGGTGGGACTGCAAATTGGTGTAACCACTCTGGAAAGTAGTATGGAGATGTCTCATAACACCTGGAATGGAACCACCATTTGACATAGTTATCCCACTCCTGGACATATACCCAAAGGATTTGCCATCAGTATACTAGAGTGAGGTAGCCACATCAATGTTTATAGCAGCTCAATTCACAATAGTTAAATTGTGGAACCTAGATGCCCTTCAATAGATAAGTGGATAAAGAAACTGTGGTGTACATATACAATGGAATATTATTCAGTCATAAAGAAGAATAAAATTATGATATTTGCAGGTAAATGGATGGAGTTGGAGAATATCATGCTAAGGGAGATAAGTCAGTTCCAAAATCTCAAAGGCAAAATGTTTTCTCTGATAAGTGGATGCTGATACATAACACTGATGGTGGTATGGGAAGAATGAAGGAACTTTGGATTGGTCAGAGGGGAATAAAGGAGGTTGTGGGGATCAGGGGGGTGGGGAAAATGGTGGAATGAGATGGTTATCATTACTTTATGTGAATGTATCATTGCACGAGTGGTGTGACTCTATATTGTGTACAGCCAGAGAAATGAAAAGTTGTACTCCATTTGTGTACTATGAATTGAAATTCATTCTGCTTTCATGTACAACTACACAGAACAAAAAAAGAGTATGTATGAATTAAGAAAATGAGACATATCATAATTAGAATTTGGGTGAAATCATACATGGATAGTTTATAAAATCAGTACAGATAGGCAATTGACCTACAGAATTATTAGACTTGTTATTAACTTGGAAAAGGCTAATTAAAAAATTAGAATCAATTGTTTCCTTGTAAGATTCTGCAGATGAACATGGAAGCAGAGCCTACGATGCAGAGTGTGTTTCCACACATCCACATCAATGTGACTGGTGGGGCCTGAGCAGACAGCCCTCTGGTTAGAGAGTTGCCAGCTTGGGCATTACAAGCTATAAACTAGTGAATGTTTTCTTGGTTCACCAACTAAGCGAGATCAAAAAGTATGCATCAAGTGCTTTTATATCAAGGTGTTTTGAAAGGATGAGCAAATAAAAAGAACAACTGAAATTGTTAACAATAGGATACTGGATGATAAATTAGGGCATATGCATATAATAGGATAATAGGTACTAAAGTAGTTTATATAAATCTTTCTTGACATGAAAAGATGTTTATTGCATATTTCACTGGAAAAAATTAAATTATAAAATAGCTATGCAGCACAAAACTACTTTAACTTAAATTTCAACATCAAGAATGTTAAAAACATAAAAGTGTATAGCATGTTAGTATCAGGCTCAAAGGTAGATTTTTTTTTTTTTTGCATTCAACTTATCTGTATTCTCTCTATTTTTCTTTGCATTTAATCTACAGATATTACTTTTTCAATATAAAAATAAAAGTTTTATATTTTAAAAACAGAATGCATTCATCTAAATCAGTATTATCTGTTATAGTCACCTTGGGAAACAATAAAAATCTAATGATTGATATAAAACTACTTGTTTTTCCTCTTCACTAGAATTCTATTCTATACTAAAAAAAGGCTTAGTTTTATCTGTCTTCCTAAGATGCATCCGATTATTTTCTATTTTCCATTATTTCATGCAAGAAGATGTCAATCCCTGGAATAACCTGTGTGTATACTTGTCCTTATAGCTAAAACGAATTTAAAGTAACTTTGTAATATGATTGATAACTGTAAATTGCAATGATGAAACCATCAATAAGATTCCTTTGATAATATATACATATGTTTTCAAGGTCACATATTGCTTTTCTTCACAAATGAAAGTGTGCAAGCATATAATTTTTTTATAAGGACAGAAGTCCTGCTTTGTTGTCCAGGCTGGTTTCAAATTTCTAGGATCAAGTGATCCTCCTGCCTCAGCCTCCAGAGAAGAAGCTAGAACTATAAGGCATGCCCCACCATATCTGGTTCAAATTCATTTTGAAGTAAGTAACACATTCATCATTTTGAAGAATAAATGCAAAGAGTATAAGTCTATCTTAATTCAAGAACACACACACACACACACACATACACACATACACATTTCCCTCTATATTTTAGTTCATACTGAATGAAGCAAAATTATGCACCCAAGCAGTTTTGAAAACACCGTAGTAGTAATTCAACAACAGGAAACCGGGAATCTAGCAAACCAATCCGGAGCACATCTGTCTTGGATAAAAGACAAACAGACTAGTATTAGCTACCATTTATTGACAATGTGCTCTGCGCCATACTCTTTACTTCTATGATCTCCCTTAATCCTCCTGATGATCCTGAGAGGTAAATAGTGTTGTCCTCGATTGCTGAAGCTTAGGGAATCTCAGAGACTTGCTCAATTTCACTTCCTATTAAGTGGCAGAACACAGGAAGGTCTGACTCCAATGTTTTTGCTCTTCACACTACATTAAACTGCTGTTGCTGAGGAAAACAGAATGAGAACAATCTCTAATCAGCTGTTTGCACTTCTCTAGTGGAGGAAAGTCTTTTTAGGAAAAAGTTCTACTTTCCTGACCATTAGTCATATCCCTGAATAACAGCACATTCCACAAATGTATTTAAATTTCACATGTTTGCATTTTCTAAAGAGACCTCAAATCAATCAATTATTTGTTATCTACATAATATCATACTGACACCTATAATCAAGAGAATTATTTGTTATACACACAAAGTGGTACTGTTATCTATAATCAGGGCAGAGAATTTTTAGCAAGATGACAAGTGATTACATTTTATAATAAGAAAATCCTCTGGGGCCCTATAGAATACTCCTTAATTGCTCTCTGCTGTTTTGCTTAAAATATTCTACCTTGAATGAAGAAGATGCATGCGAATGTCATTTCAGTTGTCGGTGAGCTGTGTGCCACCAGTTGTTCACTCACATCTGAGTACCACACAGCATCCGCTCTTTGGCTCTTCCCAAAGAGGGTGAGAATTGAGATGGCTTCCAAAAGTAGGGATCCTGTAGAAGGTGGATATATGGAAGCAGATGTCTCACAGGAGGGACCACTGGGAACAAAGGCTGCCATGGAAAGTTGAATGGAATTATAGGCAAGTGTGGGTGAACCTTTCAGTTGGAGGGTGGGGGCGTACAGTTTGGGATAATTGCAGACCTACTGTCACAATCCAGAATGTTTATCAAGACTGCATGAAAATGGAAACACTTATCATTACAGGAAGTGTTTGACACGCACCCGGGACCACAGTGAGCAGTCTAACAGGAAAACCTGCTCAATAGTGCTTGTCACTAAAAAGAGAAAAGGAAAAAAAAAAAAAAAAAAAGCAAAAGAAAATCAAGGTAGGTTTTTTTGACCAAGGTTTTCTGATTATTCCCAATGAAAATCTGGATTTTTTAGAGGGCAACCCTGAGGTTAGTCTTGAAGTATTGTGTGCAAACCTTTCAAAGTACCCACCTTTGATTTATTACAAGCTAGAAAATTTTATGATATGCGATGGATCATTTGTAAGCACAATGACAAAGCAATGAATGCACTTAAAAGTGCACCTGAACCTCTCTTATGTGCAGGCTGCAGGCTCACATGGTGCATGCACTGTCTAAACTGCCTCTAGTCCAAACGAGAGTTGTAGGGCTTGATGAGGGTTGGGGTGCTCTGAGAGGCTAGACTGCCTTGGGAAGTGGTTTTGGTGGATGTATTCTTGGCATCAGAAGGATGTGGTTTCTTTGTTTTCTGTTTTTTTTTTCTTCCTCATAAGGGAAATTCATGGCATACACACATGGAGTCCTATATTTTGAGTCTAGAATTCCCCTAAAGGCCCAAGTGTTAAAGGCTTGGTACGCGACCTGGCACTATTGGCACATGCTCCTACTATAATGTACCCAAAGCAATGGGGCCAATTGATCACAGACTAAAACCTCCAAAACTGTAAGCACAATTAGCCTTTCCTCTCTTTAAGTTGATTTATCTCAGGCATTTGTTACAGTAATGGAAAGCTTGCTAATACAATTATTTACCACTGTTTAGTCCTAACATCATTATGAAGACATTGATTTACTCTTTCATTCAGCTGACGTTTATTGAGCTGGTTGACCTAAGCCACAGTCAAGGCTGCAGCAGGGTTTTCATGGGCCCTGGTCACTTTTGCCTTCGTGGGGCTTTATTTCCTCCATAAAAATATTTAAAGTTTTGCAACTGCATTGGTGTTAAGATGAATATAAATCTGAGTGAATTAATATTATATACTCATTATTATTATATGCCTTTTTTCTGAAAGTATTAAAGGAAATTATAATAAAAATACTGTCATAGCCCATAAAAGTATGAAGGATCCTACATACTGTGCCTCCCATTTCTAACAGAGAGGTCAACCTTGACCACAAGTCTTTGTTTTCTTGTTCTGTGCATGGAATCTACACTCAGAGGATGAATGGAAATATCAAAATACCAGTGAATTTATTCTTAAGGTCAATAAATATTTAATTTGACAACCAGGTGCTTTGAAATTAGTATCCACTCTTTCCTTGGGTTTTGGGGATGACTTACACTGTCTTATACTCCTTTATGGAAAATAAATTTTGTAAAGGTAAAACCAGGATCAGCATTTGGTCACTGTTTCCAGCTTCCCTAGTGATGAGATGTTCAGGTCACAAAGGGGTTAACTGAACCAATGGACCCAAGGAATTCCCTTTCAGTGGACCCTCTGCCCAGGTCTGATTTCTCCACCTCCACAGAGAATAATATTGAGACAGAGTTCATTGTTTTAGTCAACTCCTGCTACTATAACAAAATACCATGCATTGGGTGATTTATGAAGAACAGAAATATTTTCTCACAGTTCTGGAGCTAGCTGAAAAACTCAAGATCAAGGTGTCAGCAGAGAACTGAAGCTATAGCTTCATGGTATAGTGCTTGCCTACCATGCAGGATACCCTGAACCAAAAACAAAGCAAAGAAACAAAAGAAGGCACTAGCAGGTTTGCTGTCTGGTGATGGTGTTGTGCTTCCAAGATGATGCTTAGAATGCTGCTTCCTCTGGAGGGACAGATGCTGTTATTTTCCCATGGTGGCAGGGCAGGAAGTAATGGGCTTCTCCTCCTTCATAAAGCACTAATCCATCCATGAGGGTTCTGCTTTCATTGCCTCCTAAGACTCCCACTTCTTAATACTGTGACACTGGAAGTTATATTTCACCATATAAATTTTGGAGGACACACTCAGATCATAGCGATTGCTCATTTCTTGGGCCTTGCTTGGCCTATCCAAGCTCACAGGAAACTGATGCTCAACCATACTGTTCTGCTCTGTTCCACATTGCTCTTTTTACCTTTTCAATCACACTCATCAGTAACTGAAATTGTCCTACTTACTTTTGAATTTGTTCACATATTCCCCCACAGGAATGTCACCTTCTCAAGGATCTTATATTCCTGGTATCTGAAAGAATGTCTCCCAAATTGTAGGTTAGTGATAATTATATATTGACTCTCTGACTCAGATATTAATGTCTAAAAATGTTGATGTACTTTTTGAAGTAATTTCTACAGTTCATTCTGTGTTAAATCCGGGCTTTGTCAAAATACAGCTCTGCTTCTGGGATCTTTTCAAATGCCATCTTTCTGAAGTTCTGGGAAGTTTCACACAACCCAAACATTTCAGGTTAAAGCATTTAAATCAGGAAGCACCTTGAGAAGTGATGAGTGTTGGAGTTCTTGAAGCAGCATCATCAGAGATCAGCTGCGTTGAGGTTGGACAAGGTCAAGACACAAACAGCTGTGATGTTCTCAGAGAGAAATTATGTTGATTGCAGGCACCGAAGAGGAGCATGGTTTAGGAGCTCATGATCTTCAGAAAACTTTTCCTTGTCCTTTAGAGTTTTTGCTGGCAGTCCCACACCATCTCAGGACACAAGAACTTGTCTTAACTTCAGAGATATAGAGCAGGTCAGGAGAGGCCAGGCCAGACTCACTGAGGTGGGAAGAATCTGAAAAGACAATAATAATGGGAGATTTTTCAAACCACATTCTGCCTAGATCAAAGGCAACAAGGACACTTGAAGGTCAGTCCTTAGAGCAGAAAGGAAGACTTAGCAATAGTTATACAATATCCAGAGAGGTGACCAGGCACAGGAAAAGTAAGGCAAGACCTGGATGGAACAATGGACAGTGAGACAACATGCTTTAAAGTTGATACACAGCAAATAAGTCAAACAAACAAAACCAAACCTAAAAGCAGGCATTCCAACAAGGAAGATATGAGTCTTCCCTCTGAAACTGACCTAGTTTATGGTCGAGTGAGGAATTCTCCACCCTAGTACAGATTGACAGAGATGGTACAGCTGCCTCTGAGGACATAGACCTTTAAGGACAGATTGTCTCCACTGCAAAGGGCAGGCGGCCCAACTTCATGAGCTTCTGAAGTTTGTGTGGTACCCTTGTCTAGTTTCTGATGTCCCTTCTGCTCATACTGGAGGACACTCTGGAGCATGCTGGCTTATTTGTGGTCTTCCACAATATCTATTGGAATCGTGGGGCAGATGGGGACCCTCTGTTTTCTAGCACACATCTTCAGGATGCCTGAGCATCTCTGTGAGAAGTGGCTACTCACTCCAGGTGTCCCAAAGACATGCTCTTCTGTGGCAGTACCAACCGTGGGTCTGTCCCCTTGCTGCCTGGTGGTTGCTGACCTTTCCTGCTGTATTCCTCTACCTCTGCTAATGGCAGTTTAGCCACTGGTCCATCTGCTCACCTTCTGATTCATTTGTGAGCACCTTTATTTTTGACCTTAAACATTTTGCTCACATTGCAGGACATACAGGGTGATAATAAGATCTTGAACTTAGCAATGAGACTGACTTGGATCCCATGGCCTTAAGGAAAAGTCTTACCTTCTTGGAACTTCTATTTCATTTAAATGGAGTCAACAATACTTTAAAGGTGGCAATATTGTGAGGAGTAGATGAAAGAGTGAAACCTCAAAACTTGCTTTCTTCATTGTATAATCTCAATGAATATTTCTGTCTTCTCATTTCCCTTCATCACTCTGCTACCACAGGACAGCAGTCCACATCCATTTTTGGCTATGGATAAATATCAAATACCCTTTAAAAGGATGGAAAGCAATGAAGAAATCTATAGAAAAAGTTTCTAAGTTTCTAAGAACAACTTTCAAACAGACAATACACAGACCTATGTAACAGCAACTCCTTTGGAGATACGCGCGTGATCACAGCAGAGTCCCTTTGGCTATGAAAATGGGAGTCCATTTGTCAGAAAATGAAAGAAAGAAGGAAATGGACAAAAGAAAGAAGAAAGATGGAAAAAAGAAGAAAAAGAGAAAAGCCAGTTTCTATGACTCACACATTTTACATTTTCAAATCACGCTTTATCAGTAGATAAACATTCTTTGTAGCTCTCCAAAAATGTTTTACATTTAAATGCTGCATGGTTTAGTGCAACCCAGTTTTCCACTAGAATAAATAAATTTCTTTAAATATATACTGGATAAAAGTAGACATTATGCTGTCCACTATTCAATATAAATCCAGTTATAAAATTTTGGGGAAAATAATATAGTTATATTCCTTTCAAATCATAAAGTGAGACAAGTTACTTAGATTAGCTTCATGTTTAGAAGGAAATGTTCACCCATCATATACACATTCATTTGTAGTCTGATCAGGGATTTGCATTTCTGCCCTCCTTTTTTCTCTTTTCCTCCATCTTTTAATTGCTCAAAGGATGTTCCAAAATCAAGGTCCTTTCCATCTGATTCCTGCTCAGTTATCCCTGCATTTCTCCACACACTCTTCAGCTAACCTAACTGTCCACCTCCTCCAGTGAAAGCAGAAGCACTTGGAATGCAGTGGTCATACCTGATATGGTCAGAGATATATCCTGAAGCAGCACCAATCTCCTGTGTTTTGAATTTTTTTTGTCTATGTAATAGGCTTATATGATTTAAACATCAAAAATTATAAAGAGGAAGACAATGAAAGACCCCTTTCCCACCCTCCCTGTATTTCCAGTCCATCCAGTTTCCAATATTCATGGTAGACAGCTACCACTCATAGTTTCTTATTTTTATTTTCAAGTGCATTATTTGCAAGTCTTTTCAGGGATTCATGTACACATACATATATGTTCTCATCCACAACTATTCATTCATATAATTAATTTTCTATCGCTATGATTTAACAGCTTACAAAGTCATATGACTATCTCACAGTGCCAGGTGGTCAGGAATCTGGATGTGGCTTAGCTGGGTCTTCCCCTCAGGTCTCAGATAGCTGCATCCAGGGTACGGAGGGACTGTGTTCCTTTGGGGAGCTAGAAGACATCTTCTGAACTGTAGGTGAGGAAAATATCATTTCCTTGTGCATCCTAGGTTCATGACTGAGGACCTTGTAACAAAAGATAAATTAACAAAAAAGCATGCAGATTTATCTAGTATGTGTTTTGTAAGAAATGGAAACCTATGTAAGGAAATGAAGAAATGCGTAAGAGAGAGATAGATCTGATGAAGCAGTACACAGTCATGGAGAAGTGTGATTGAACAGGAGAGTGTGATCTAGTGTAACTCACTGGAAGAAAGAGAACAGGTTGGTTTGCTCAGGTTCTCCCTGGCCCCATGTCTTCAGATAAGCTGTTCCTTTCCCCTGGGCATAGAGAAGGCACTCCTCATGGGAGGGTCTTCTGATCTGCTTCTGAGAAAAGTCAGAAAATCCTTCCTAGCTTTTATGACCTGCTTCAGGGGAGAAGCGGGGAGAAGGTGAGTGAGACCTTTCTGCTTTGGCTGTTTTCTCAAATGCCAAGATGCCAACTCCTGAATCCCAGCAAAGCACCTCTGGTTATTGGCAGAAGTCAGAGCCTTGTGTTTGTAGGACTGAGGTCTCAGTTCCTAGAGGCCTACATGTGGCCCTGTCACCGTAGGGTCACTTAATAAAGAGTTTACCTCTGTAAACCCAGCAAGGATGCTTCAAATATTCAGGCAGAGTTCTTAGCCCCTCCTGAAAAACCTCCTCTTGATTATGTGAGGTTCAACCCTCTTCATCCATTGATTTGGAACTTTTGATTTTCCTTTTGGACAAACAAAGTGTTGGAAGTTGATACTCTTGTTTTAATAACCACCATGAAGACAAAACAAAACAAGCAAAAACAAGCAAACTGAAAATTAACACTCCTAGATGAGTCAGAGAATCCAGGTCACAGGACAAACCACCCCCCAAAAACTGGAGAGAAAGGCAAATGCAGAGAAAGACAGCCAGAATGAGTAGAAAGCACTGGAAACTCATGGGAAAACTTACAGGTAACTGACTACATACTGAGCATGACCTTGAGGAATAAATACTCCGGAGTGCCCATGCTGTCCTGAGTTTTACCTCCAGGAGCCCCATGACGTTGTCACTATGCAGATCAGAGCAAGAGCAGGGAAAGGTAACATTTTTGGAGTATCCCCAAGAGATCTGTCTCCCCATCAAGGGTATGTCCTCTAGGGAAGCTGATTTACATAATCTTAAAGGAAGATTATGCAGACAAGAGGAGCCCTCTCTGGCTTTCCTGTCTCCTATAAGGAGAGAAAACAAAAATTAAACATTCAGGAATACTGACCCACTGAAAAACAAAGACTTAACCAACCATAACCATACTGGGAACCTAAAACAACTATGATTCATATGCTCAGGGCTCCAGTCAGAAAAAATAAATAAAAAAATGGACATCATGCAAGATCAGATGGTTAAAGTAAGCAAAGAGGTAAAAAAGAATCAATAGGAAATACTAGTAATCAAAAACATTGCAACAACAGTTAAGAATGTTTTCAATGAGTTGTTTAGTAGGCTACATACAAATAAGGAAAGAATCAGTGAGTTTGAAGACAGCTCACAGAGGCCTCCAAAACCAAAATGCAAGGAAAGAATGCCAAAGATAGAACAGGATACGCAAGGACTATACAATTTCAAAAGGCCTAACACACACTTAATGGTGAAAAGCAGAGGGAGAGTAAAGGCAGAAAGGAACAGAAGAAATATCTCCAGGAATGACTAGGAATTTCCTAAATGTTAGTAACAGACACCAAAGATCCAGGAAGCTCAGAGAATACAAAAAAGAATAAATGTATTTAAAAAATCTACTCAAAGTCATCTCATATTAGAGACAAAGAGAAAATCTTGCAAAAAATCAGAAGAGAGGAAAATACCTTGCCCATAATGAAGCAGCCAGAGACGCACCCCAAAGACCCTTGCCATAATAAGCTTATTCTCTTGTCAGATTAGTAGGATGTCTGCAGAGGTTACTGTGGTTGAAGCTTCCTTTTTCTTGTAAATGCCAGATTTGCACACAAAAGATATGACAGAGTTAGTCTACATGCTTATTGTACAAAAAGATATTATCTATGTTTTCTTGGTAATACCTCGTGAAACCTGTGTCTGGTCTATAGGATGGAACAGAAAGAACTAATCATGTGAACCTCCAATCCTCCTTCCCCCACTGACCCTGGGTATAAAGTTCAAAGAATTTCCAAAATCTTTGTTCAGAGGAAGAATTCTTAGGCAAGAGCCACCTCTGAACCTCAGAGTCAATAAACCTGCTTCCTGAAAATTCCTTGGGTGTCCAGCCTCTTCTGTCCTACTTCAATAAAAGAACAAGCACAAGAATCTTATCAGACTTCTTTTTAGAAAACATGCAAGCAAGAAGAAAGTTTTTATTTTGTATCTAAAACCTTTTTCTCATTTATTTTTAGAAGCTTTTTTAATGTGTACAGATTAGTTCTTTGCATCAAGGGATTCAAACGTGTCTTTCCTGTTTGTGGTTTGACCTTGCCTTATTTATGGTGTTTTTTTAAATATGTTTATTTTCTGATCAATGTTGATATTTATTTATATTTTGATATTAATATATTTTTAAAATTTAATACTGATTTTGATGATTTTTGATATTGATTTATGTTATATTTTCAAATATTTCATGGCTTCTGGATTTTGCATCATCTTTATAACGGCCTTTCTTACTTTCATGAGTTCTTCGAGTACTTTTATGGTTTTACAGTTCTTATATTTTTGCCCTTTTAAAATTTATCTTATTGTTTGGTGTAAGGCACAAATTCAATTTCACATATCTCTTGAACTTTTTTCTCCCAAATGGCTACCAGTGGTCTAGCCTTACTTACTGAATAGCCTTACGATACGGCCTCTCACATTTGCACAAAGCTCACTCTCTGGAATTTCTTTACAGCCCATGGGTTTGTCTGTCTGTGCGTTTTAGTTCCTGAAGTGTCAGAGCATCTTTTGGTGTCTTAAGGAGCAATTCTCTCTGCACGCCCTGCCTTTTTCAGTTTTCCTTTCTTTCTGTTTTAATTTTCAATATGAACTTTAGAATTGCCTATGTATTGGAGATTTTGATTAGTTCATTTTTTGTTAAATTCATTAAATTTGCACATGAATTTAGGAAGAGTGTCCACTACTATGATGTTAAATGTTCCTTTTTAGCTTTACCAAGTACTTCTCCCTTGATCAAGCCTTGTCTTACAAGCTTCAGTAGAATTTTCATGTTTTCCGTGTTTATATTTCTTATTAAATGTATTTCTGCATGTTTTACCTCTGTTGATATTATAAATAACCTTTTTCATTTTTATATTTTTAACTGACTTTGTTTTATATCTATGACTGCTATTGATTTATGTGTATTAATTTTATTACTGTTTTTCTAAATTTTATTATTGTCTGTGGTAAAAGTTTGGGTGGTCTATGGATTTTTTAGGTACATACCTATATCATGTCCATATACATCTTGCTTTCACATTTTTACAGAACTCTTTGTTAAAAAAGAAGAAACAAAGATGATTCTACCTCTATAATAGCAGTTATTACGCCCATTAGAGAGAATGTTCACCTTCTACAACCATCGTTTATAACAATCTGTTTACTATTTCAAAAATAAATTTATTGATAGCTATAATCCTGATTTTAGGAAAGATCCACATTATATCCTAATCCTAATACAAAGATAAAGAATACAAAATTATTAATTCATAAAAATTTGCATTTCAATATGTGAATATTGATGATGAAAAATAATGAATTAGTCAGATGTTTGTACCTATTTATAATGTTTATACCTAATAGTGTCAAAATAATATTACATCATACATACCATTATTCTATATAGAGTGCAAGATTGAAATAAGGTAAAACCAAATAATTTGGCCCAGGGGAGAGTAAAAATGCTAAACTTCATTTTCAAAAAGCAGGTAACACGTGCAAATAAAGGTACCAGACTTCTTGGCATCCCCTCCGACTGAAGAATGTTATCTGATTGCCCTTCCCTTCCTATGGAACAGCTACCTCAGCTCACAGAGAATGGACGAGCCTAAAGAATCATGTAACCTTTGTCCCAGGATGCACTACATGATTAAATAAAGTGCAGTTGAGAGGCCTATTGAACATGCTGAGGTCCTGCCAGTCCAGGGCCAGGTCTACTGCTGCTATCCCTCCCCATCCCACAAAGAGTAACACACATAGAACCCTGGTCTTCCCCGGGCCCAAGTCAGGTCCCTTTGGGTGCAGAAGGGGCGGCAGTGATATGAGGGCTGGAATGAAGAGCAGGAGACCATCAGAAATCCTCCAGGTGTGACAAGGAAATGACAGAAGATGAGACTGTGTGAATCCTCCAAACTCCAAGCACACGCTTCATTTTCCCATTAGACTTTATTTACAAAACATAAATTCAAAGATAAAATTGTTAATAATTTCATAGTGGCATCCACAGAATATTAAGCATGGGACTCTTGGTAGGGGGTCCTGTCAGACTGCAGAGGTCCTTGAAGTCAGTTCAAACCCAAGAAGTGGTTTACAAAGAGTCTGGACCCCAGGACCATTTTGGAATCTATGTCAAGACATAATTTGATTTTGTTGTTGGCATTTAGTGTGTGGTGGGTGGAAACGCTAGGTATCCTAAAAAGTAGAGTAAAGGTCTCAATGATAAAAAAAATTTATACTATTTCCCCACTGACTTTCAAATGTTCCCAGTAGTATAGATTAGAAGCAGCTCATAAGTTTGTGAGCCTAGAATATAACTCTGCTTAACATAAAACATTCTAAATATATTTTTGTAGTTTTAATACACTCTGAGTTTTCAAGGAAAGCAACTGCCAAGTCAATTGACAGTGTTATTTAGCATTTTGGAAAATTGGATCTCCAACGACAGAGATCTTTATGGTGTGTGTATTACCAGCTTTCTTGGCTGTCACAACTAAGTTGATCATATAAATGTATTTATATAGATACAAGCATGCTTATTTAATCTCATATCGAGAAGACAAATATAATGAAAAGTATATTGACAATATTCCTTTGGTCTCATTTTATTTATAGCTTATTTATTATAATTATGCATGACTGCTATGGTTTGGACATGAGGTGTCCCCAGGGACCTCTCCTGTCAATGCAGGACTGTTCAGAGCTGAAATGATTAGACTATGAGAGCTGTAACCAAATCAATCTATTCTAGTTTGAATGGATTAACTGGATGGTAATTGTGGCCAAGTGGTCACTGGGGGTGTGCCCTGAAAGGCTACATCTTCCCTGCAGCCCACTTGTCTTTCTCTCTGTGCTTCCTGGCTGACGTGAGCTGAGAAGTGTTCCTCCATCATATTCTTCTGCCATGATGTTCTGCCTCACCTAGGACCCAGAGCATTGGAGCCAGTACACTGATCATGGCCTGAATCTCTGAAGCCATGAGCCCAGCATAAACTTTTCCTCCTCTAAATTGTTCTTGTCAGGTATTTTGGTCACAGCAACATAAAACTGACTGACACATGACTTTTTCATTTTGTCTTCTAATGGAATTATATCCAAGTGTTTGCCTATAGAATACAAACCATTTTTAAAATTAATTATACTTTTCCTTTATTTTCACTCTTAATATCTTGTGGGTAATAATACTGAGTGATGTTTACTTTTGAAATTTTATGTGGAGGTAGATTATGAGTTGTGGATTTCATTCCTAGGTAGGGAAGTGGACACTCCTAGATTATCTGACTTTAGTGGGATGACTTCTCATGTTTTCCCAATAACCATGGGCTAATTTTTGGGATGAGGTAGATACATTTTATTCATATTATTAAGTAAAATCTTTAAAATCAACAGTGGATATTGAATTTTGTCAAAAACCTTTTTACTGTTTATGGCAATGACACTATGATTTTTATGTTGCCTGAATTGTATTAATAGATTTCCTACACCGTATCATCCTTGTTTTCTGATGTATTCCCTCTTAGGCATCCTAGGTGCTGGATACTAAATCGTGAGTGAAATCAATGCAGCAGTGGAAACTGGGAAGCTGGGTCGCTAGTTGGGGTGCAAGTCCTTCACGTGTGAGGCCCCCACTCCTGCACCCTAGCCTCCAGAATGCAAGTCACACTGGTGGCTTGTGAATTTATTAACACCTTCCAGTCCCACGACTTGGCTATATCCAAAATGTTCTCCAGGTTGACCACATATTCTAGGATAATGGCAGAAAGCCCACTGTGGGGTGCAGGGAAGGTCAGGGAGATGTAAGATGTTTCTATGCAGTTCCCTGGACACGATCTCTTAAAATTTGTTCTACAGCCATTTATTCTGAGAACATTTTCTTTTGAAAACCCCTCCCTATTTGTGACCCCCCCTGAAAAATAAAAACAAAGGAAGTAGAGAGACGGTATCCACTCAGTATCTCAGCCCGTTTGGAGGCATATGTTCTTCCATCCTTGGCTTAGGGTAGGGGAATGGACATCAATCCAGTTATGGAGTATGAATGGGTGTTTCCATGAAGTTTTTTCAGCCAAAATTTGGTTTGCACTAACAGCAGTGTCTGAATAGGTACTATTCCCATGCCACCTTTCCAGCTTCTGAGGTCCAAGGTTTTGTGAGATTAGGAATCTTGTTAATGAAAGGCAGAAATGAGATGAGACCCTGTCCAAATACCTTCACTCAAGAAGTATTCAAGTATTTGCTTTTCCCCAGGCCTTTGTGCAGAGTTATGACACCAGTTATACTCAAGGTGTGTTTGTTGAGCGAATGACCCTATAGGACACCTGTGATGCACAGCAATGGCAGCAATGTGAAGAGAGCCTGCAAGACCCCTGCTGAGAGGACTGGGAAGAAGGCGAGAGTGTGTTAGGGGACTGACTGTGTTGCATTTCCAGAGCTGGAGCAGAAGTCCCAGAAAGCACTCACACGACCATCCTTCTCCCAATGCAGAAAGGAGGGAAGGAGTAAGGACAGGAAGAAAGAAGAGACTTGTGAAGAAACAAATGTGTATATATATATAAAATATATATTATATGTAATAAATGATATATTAATCATATTAATGTATTATAATATATTAATCATATTAATATAATATATTAATAATTTAGCTATTATTATTAACTTTATATGTAATTCCAATTCACAGACTTAAAAGTTGTAAAAATAATATAAACCTGATTACTCAGGTCCAACTCTTATTAAAATTTTATTCTGGGGCTGGGGTTATGGCTCAATGGTGGGTTTGAACCTCAGCACCACATTCAAATAAATAAATAAATAAATAAATAAATATGACAAAGGTGTGTTTATCTACAACTAAAAATATAAAAATATTATTTCATTTGCTTTATCATTCTTTTCATGTATGTGTGTATGCATATATAGGGAGAGAAAGATATGTATATGCATATATGTATATATATACATGTGTATATATACTTACATATACCTATATGTGTGTGTATACACACATACACATAGCAGTTTTAGAACCATTTGAGTATAAGTAAAATGACCCTTTCACCATATTTTAATGTAGACTTTTAAAAAATGGGAATAGACTCTGGCGTAACCACAGCACAGTTATCCACCTTCATAAGTTCAACAAATATGACACTAATACAAGACTTTATCTCGTTTATTGTTTGTATTCCCATTTTGTCATTGATCCAGGAGTGAGTCTTAGAACACTTTTTCTCTTTCCTTCCATTCAATGTCACATTTCTTTCACCTTTCTCATCTGGACTATTTTGACCGTCTTCCCCCAACCCACTTTTATACCACTAATGCTTTTTTAAGAAATCCTGATTTTTTTTTTTAGTCATAACATTACTCCTTTCATGTTTGCCTGATGTCTCCCTTGTGTAAAGCAGTCGTACCTTCTAGGGCAGAACACTGCATAAGTGACACTTCATCCAACACAGGCACATGACAATAGAGTTTGTTATGGCTTAGATATTAGTTGTCCCCCCAAAGCTCATGTATGAGACAATGCAAAAAGGTTTAGAGGTAAAATGATGGGTTATGAGAGCCTTAATTCAATAAGTGAATTTATCTCCTGATAGGGATTAGCTGGGTGGTAACTGTAGACAGGTAGGGTGTGGCTGAAGATAGTGGGTTCATTGGGGATGTGCCTTTGGGGCATATATTTTGTCTGGTGAGAGGATAGCGCTCTTTCTCTCTCTCTCTCTCTCTCTCTCTCTCTCTCTCTCTCTCTCTCTCTCTCTCTCTCTCCTTCCTGGTGTGATATTCCAGTTGCTTTTCCCTTCCACACAATTTTGCCATGATGTTCTGCCTCACTTCAGGCCCCAAGGAATGGAATCGGTCATCTATGGAATAAGAACTCTGAAATCGAGAGCCCCCAAATAAACTTTTCCTCCCCTAAAATTGTTCTTGTCAGGTCTTTAGTCACAGCAGCAAAAAGTTGACTAAAACACAGTTAAATTTTAAAATAACATGATCTTTAGTAGGAAGGTAGAAAGAACCCTAGGCCCCCTTTATAAAACAACAAGTTCCACTACATTGCTTCCTCAAATTCTGTCCAAGTTCCTCTGAATCAAGTTTCACTTTGCCATATGTCCACTGCCTTCCTTTTCCTAGGCTTTCCAGAACTCATCTCTCAGGGGCTCTTTATTCCCTGAGTTCTTTGCTCCAACCTGAGAAGACAACGTACTTTAGGCTTCTACCTTTTTCCTCCATTGCTTCCTCTGCTGCAGGATTTTTCTCCTGGGGTCCGTTGCCCCATGTCCCAGAATAGGCTGATTCTTATCAGTCTACCTATACCAGCACCTCTCCCTAGAACCCTCCTATCTAAGTCAGATGGATGTGACCACCATGTTCTCTGGATATTTGAATGCCTTTCTTAATTTATATGTTTATCTTGCCTACTAGACTGAACTTTCTTTAAGGATAAGGAACATGCACAATTCATCTTCAAAATTTGGTGCCTAGGAGTTCAATAATGAATGTATTAATTAAAGAGTCAATGAACAAATAGGTGCCAATGATAAACTCCATTCTTTGGCTCAGGGCAGCTTTCCTTTATTTAATGACAGAGGAGAGTGATTGGATCGATTGCCCTAGATGAGAAATTATCAGTGGTTGAAAAGAAGGAACCACCAAGCCCCAGTCAGTTCTGCTGTTTACATAAAGTCAGCTGGAGTTATAATTACTGCTCTCAAATAATTTCATGGTTTCAATGTTTTTACATGAAGTGATAAAGGATTTGTATTGATTTAAGAAAGCTCATCATGTTTGCAGTACTAACATCCTTCTCTGGGAATGTCATTGCAATGAACACTTTATTAGTGGGAAATGCTCCTGTTATGTTTTAAGTGCACCTGACCTTCATTCTAACACACAACAGCTAGATTACTTAAAGAATAAGGAAACTCATTCTTTTATAGATACTGGACAGCAACTAGCTTTATTTTTTTAAATTAGGCATTTCTCTTTCTTTATCGTATTGCAAACTCTACATAATATGGTCCCATACAACAAGTGGAATTTTTATAACAAGTGTTTCATGAATTCAGATACATAGCATTTATTGACTGGCACAAAAACTCAAAACTCAAAAATGGTTCAAAAACAGAAAAATGGATACACTTGAATTGTTTACTTTGGCCAACCATGTTTCATTTTGTCTTTTCCAATACAGGGAGAGTTCGCTCACTCCAACAGGCATTTATTCAACACTAATCAGGCCCAATGTGCAAGGCTCTGGGCCACGCTCCAGAGACACAGAAATGGAATCAGTCATGGTTGCCCCCCAGAGGGCTTCACTCTTGATTGAAAGACAACTCATGTAAACCAATCACGTGCTCATCAAATTCCTAGTGGTTCCTCTATCTATCCTGTGGTTACTGTAATTAGATTTCTCTCTCCTCTCCACCCAGCCATCCACCATTTGGCAAACTCATAAGATACTGACTAGTTGTCTCTGAACTGAGATGGCTTTGAATTCACCCCTTCTTCAGTTTTGCATCCTCAGTGCTGAGAAGCACACATTAGGCACAGCCAGTCTTTGTTGGACTGATAGATGGCTGGAAGAACAGATGAAGGAAGCCTGTGCTAAATCTTGAATGATGGTAAAGGTTGCTGGGCAAAAAATGGGGCAAACAGGAGACAGATGCAGAGGTTCCCACAGTTTTAAATTGATTCCTAGAATCCTTAGGTGTAGACACAGCTTTAAAGACTGCCTAATTGTTGTCTAAGGAGGTTCTCTGTTTATTCCAGGGAGTCTGTCATGCCTCCACACCATTTGGGACAATTTCTAATTCATAGAAAACTTCTTAGAAAGTTCTTTTTAAATTTTCCTACTGATATGTAATGATTGTCCAAGTTTATGGGGTGCAGTGTGATGTTTCAATATATGTACCCATTGTGTAATTATTAAATCAGAGTAATTAACATATCTATCACCTCGTTTATCATTTATTCGTGATGAGAAAATTCACCAGTTATTTGAAAATATAAGTTATTAACCACAGTCATCCCACAGTGCAGTAGACCCCAAGTCATTATTCCTTCCCATCTGCTGCGATTTTAAACACATTGACCAATCTTTTCATGATGCTGGGGAATCTTTGTTCTTTCAGGTTTGATTTAAATTTTGGAAACAGATCAAAGACACTTCACTCAGCAACTGTTTGGTACTTCATTCCTAATTCTTAGATTAGAGCCTGAAACACAGTTTATGAATAAAAATGATCAATATTTGAAAATATTCTTTTACTTGCCAAATGAGCATATCTTAAAATATTTATGCTTTTTTGTCTCGTGTGACTTGTAGACTAGAGTAGAAGGATATTTCAATGGAAAATCCTGAAAGTGCTTGAGAAAATGTATTGGTATTTGAATAAGACCATAACCACTGAAAGTAATCACTGAATCACTGAATACACTGAATATATATTAATCTTCATATACTGTATTTCATGTTTAAGTAGACATTTAATATATTTACTTATATACTTAGCAATGCTGTGATCAAACTCACAGCCTCAAGCATTTAAGCAGGCTAGGTAGGTGCTATACCACTGAACTCCAGCCCCAATCCTTTCATATCCATATCTGGTTTTCTTTTGTTTTTTTTTTTTTTTTTTTTCAGTACCAAGAATTGAACCCAGGGGTACTCAACCACTGAGCTACATCCTGGTCCTTTTTTTATTTTGAGACAAGTTTTTGCTAAGTCGTTTAGGTTCTCACTAAGTTGCTGAGGCTGGCCTTGGACTTGTGATCTTCCTGCTTAGCCTCCGGAGTCACTAGGATTTTTAAATGAACAAATAAATTGACTTTGCACCAGAGCCCTAAATGGTGGTCTGGAATATTTCTGAGAATACAGGTGGAGCTAGAGTGGCCATGGTAAATTTTCTGAAAATAATTTTGTTGTACGAGAGTTTTAAAAGTTTTCTAGAAAATTGTAGAACAAAGTCATGAGAACTCAAGATATTTTTCTGGTAACATTGCTTATGTGAATAACCTGCACAGAGTTTTCTCCATCACCCTCCAGGGAAAATATAAAGGCATCTTTCTTTTTATTTATATATTTTATTTTTTTATTGTTCTAATTACTTACACATGACAGTAGATGTGTTTTGACACATCATACATAAATGGAGCATAACTTCTCATTCTTCTGGTTACATGATGTAGAGTTACATAGGTACAAGCACCTTTCCTGACAGGATGGAGAGAACCAAGACCAACTACCTGACTGAGGGGATGGTAATTTTTTAGGCTTCATTAGTATTGGTACAGGATGCACAAAACAGAATATTCAGAGTCATCTTTCATGTCTATTTTTCTCGCCAAACCTATGTCAAAGGCATTAGTAATTCTCTTGACACCAGATAAAAATATATCAGACCACTTTAACTTCTGAATGTCTAGTCCATCAACATCTCCATTTGGTTCCATGACCAGGTGTTTGAAAAGCATTATTTTTCTCTAGACTGAGAAATTTATAGAATTTGTTCTTTTAATCCTCATTTCATGACCTGCTATCTTGTTTTTTTAAGGACTTTCATGCCTTCTTGCCATTTCTTATCTTGGAACATCTGTAATGGGCATCTTTGTTTAATTAATACTCAATAAATGGCTCTTCCTATATTTTTTCAAAAATTTTCCTCATATTAATATTCTAAGGCACTCTAAAAAAGATATTCTGAATTTGTCAATTATACTTAAGGCCAGTTTCTCCATCTCCATTTGTTACAGTAAGAAAAAAATATAGAATATGGTGTTTTCCCCAATGCACAAAGGATTGGAAAGATTGAATAAATTTGAAACTTGGGCCCCTCTGTCTGTGAGAACATAAGTGGTGCATTTTCTCAGATCTAATTATAGTGCTTTCTCTCATTGCATATCTCTTGTTTGAAAAAAAAAAAACATTTTCTATGTTGAGATTACTTGGTATTTTCCATATTGAAATTACTTGATGGTTATATCAATAGAGCAAAATATTTGTTTCACTATTTGCTGCTGTGAAACTGTCCCAGACTCGGGAGATTTTATGTTATCAGATTTCCTTGTTCTTGCTTCCTATGTAGCCAAATGCTTAACTTCTGTGAAAAATGTACCTCCTAAGAAATAATTTATTGAACTCAATCAAGTCTATTCATTGATCTAAAATGACTATTGTTTTAGTCTAGTGCCTGGTAGATGTTGATCCATTTCTGTACCCTGATTTCTGGTTAATCTGTGTCCACAGGAGCTTCAGAAGTCAGGCAAAGTTTGAGACTGTTGGTACAGTTGGAGAAAGAAAGACAGAGCTAGGTTGATGGGTGAGAGGAAAATTCCTGTGCTTTTCTGTACTCTTTAGAGAAAAAGAATAAGCAAATTATGTCAGTCTGTTCTCAGTTACTGTAATCCTGGCACAATCAACTTAAAATGAGGAAAGGTTTATTTTAGGTCACAGATTTGGTGGTTCTAGTCTGTGGTCAATGGGCCCCACTGCTTTGGGCCTGTGGTGAGGCAGGATATCATGGTGGGAAAACAAAAGAGAGGAAAAGAAAGGACTCAGTCCCCACTGTCCCCTTCAAGGGCAGGCCCCCCGGTGACCTATGGTCTCCTACTGGGCCCCACCTCTTAAAGGTTTCACAACTTCCCAGTAGCACCACAGACTGAGGATCAAACCTTTAACACATGTTGCTTTACGGACGCTGGTCCAGACCAAAGTAGAAACTGGGATGATGATTATTATCAGCAATAATTCCATCCTTCTAACACAATGATAGCCTCCATGTACTAAAAAAATCATTTGTGTGCATACTTTATATCTCTTTTTTCTTGGGTGTTCTTTAGGGGTGCAGGCTATGATTTCATGTATCTTATTGTCTTAAGTTGGCTGGCAACAAATTCTAGCATGTGGGCAATATTCAATCAATATTGGTGAAATGACTGATGACATGTATTAATGTAATTTTTTGAAGGACAGATTGAAAAAAAGTGTAAAATCCGTTAAAGGAAAATGACATATAAGCAAATATGGAACAGGGATTCTTGGAAGGTGCAGATATACCATAAAGGAAGAGGACAGAATGATGGAAGCAGAGAGAGAAAAAAGGGACTTGCTTTATCGAACTTTTAAAGACCAGCACATTTTATGTGAAATGGAAGAAAACTCCAGTCTTTATTATGAGGGGTATGGGGGTTCCCAGAAGGAACATTTGGTAAAACATAGATGAAGAGTCCACTCAGGTTGTGCCAGGCCCCTCCCTGGTCCCTCCTGTCCTCCAGCTGGGAGTCCCCTCTCTGTGGGCTCTGACCCCAACCTCAGCCTTGCGGGTTATCTCAGACCCTTTTCTGGGAAGCTTCACTCTCCCTCCACTTCTCCCTGTGCCTACCCTTCACGTCACCTCCCTCTGGTCTCATCCACTTTCTCCAGCTCTGGAGGAGGCCCTCTATGGGGTGGAGGCTGCTTTGCAGTCCCAGGTGCAATCAATAGCTGCACTCTCACATCTCTCTGCTCCCCAGGTCCCAGCTTCATGGGGTGAAACTGTGGAACTCCTGGTTCAGCTTTGCTCTTTCCCGGTTTTTAGTGCATCTCATATTTTTTACCATTCAGGTCTGTCAAGTTTTGGGCCATTTGGTTTCTTCCCTTTATCACCTAAATAACTGTCCCTGTCAGTTCCTTAAACCCTCACAAGTCACAACTATAGCAGAACTGAATGCAAACATCTGTGGTGGTAGGTACTTGTAGCCTCCTCTGTTCCGGAAGGAACCACCTTATAGACAGATGGCAGCACAGAACCTTCACTCTCAGTGTGCAACCAACAGGGGCTGGAGGGAGGTGAATTCAGAAAAAAAGTGAGCTGCTGGGACCAGAAAAAGATGGACAGATCTCACAAAACAGAAAGACGAGGAGGTGGGAGTGGTGAGCACTAATGCCATTGCCTGGTGTGGAGAGGCCAACACCTGCTCAGGTGGTGACACCTTAATGACAACATTTCATTCTTGTGTAGTATTAAATAAAAGGTTTTAGGAAGCCATTGTTTTGGACTAATCTCCTGCCCTGGACTCCAACAGACCAAACTAAATATCAAGGTGGACTCACCCTCTCTAAACTTCCACTTCACCAAGCTGAAACTAAGCTCCTTATCTGACTTTCCAAGAAACCAGGATTAGAGGTAGCAGTCCATTTTCCCAAATGAGCCTGTTTCAATAAACACAATAATGAAGTTCCTTCTGCTTTACTTCTCACACAAAAGAAGTAACCTGAAATAAACCTGTTGTTAAGGAATCAGTTCTTTTTCTATTGTCTGTCTCCCTTCCCCTACCTTACATGGAAATAACTTTAACATGACCCACATATCTGCCTTCGTTTTTTGGTGTTCGCTTTCTTTAAGCCCTTTCCTGTCCAAAAACCAATCTCTTCTGCACAGTTTATTATGGCAGGTATTCTATTTTTTTTTTTTTTGGGGGGGGGAATGAAGTGTTACCTGATACTAAACTCTAAAGTCGTTAAAATCTATAACCTAAATTACCATTTTGTGTTTGATGGAAGTAACCCCTTTTCAGGACTCCTCCAAAAATATTAAGTATAGGCTTAGGTATAACTTAAAGTAAATGGATGATTTGAGAAAATACGAACTATAATACCTAGGCTTTCTTAAGAATGTAAATATACAGGAGTTTGCTAAAATTAAACAGAAGGATTAGGATTTTTATAAGGCTTGTAATAGGTGGCTCAGGGTGGAAGGGTTGGTGAAACTAATTAAGTCTAGATTTTCAAGGAATGTTGGGTCTCAGCTGACAGCTGGGCTATACAAACATTTTGTTTTTACCAAGCACTCAGGGATCTCAGCTCTGTTAGAGCACCAGAATTTCCAGAGTATATTAGTGTGTCACGTGTAACTTTCTGTGTGTTAAAATAAACTCTAGGGTTTAAGTTTTGAACAAACACTGGGGTCCTTTCAGCATCATGGTCTCAGTCTATTACTAGTTGTAAAATAAATTTCATGGGTCATTTAAGCAAGTAATAGAATCAAATAGCAAATGTTGATGAGCACCGCAAATAGTAAGATTAAGAATAGTTTAAATAAGTTTTTGTTTTCTTTATATCTCTTTGTTATGTGTGTTTGCATGTGGGCATGTCTTGTATATATGGGTGCCTTTTTTTTGTCATAAGGCCAATATTGGCTGAAGGAGATAATAAAGTTTTATGATACCATCAAAAAGCAACTTTCTGATCTATAAGAATAAATTTGAATTTTAAAATATATTGTACTCAATTTGCTTACAAACATTTTAATAGTCATAGATAGGTATAATAGTGCATAAAAAACAGATGGTGAGAACTCAAAATATGCCACCCCAAAATATGTATTTTAGGCATATTTCAAGAAGCAAGTCTGAGAAACTGAAAGTGGGATTAACTCTGAAAACCTGCCTGTGTAAAGGACTCTATTAAGGAAATTGACAATAGTGAAGAAAACAGGCAGCCAACGAAAAGAGGCTTTTCTCTCTAACACCTCATTTCTGCCTAGGAAAGATCTTTCCACAGGAGGAAGAGATTGGGGATCTGACCCTGACCATGAAAGGTAACAACAGATGTGGGTGATGAAAACAGAAGGTTAAAAGGATAATTTTATAGACTGAGTCTATTGTACTGACCCCACATGCTTTCTTTTGAAGAGTGATCTGCCTGAGGCCACTCTGGCCCCTTCAGGCTAAATTCAGTAGGATATGCTGCATTCCTTAGCAAATGCCCTTTATCCGCAGGTGAAATGCAGCTCCAAAGGCTCCTCCTACCAAAAACATAAGTGACCTGAAAGGCAGGTGATGGGGAGGTGCACTTTATTGACCTTTACACAGACAAGATTCCAGGACTCAGGTAGACAGGATAATTAGAAGCAAATCCCCCAACCATAAAATCTATAAGAACCAATTCCAATTAGAAACAGTCAAAGTGGGCCAAGGTGACCCAGAGTTGCTTTAGATCTTTATCTTATTAAATTATAAAATCTTCCCTCTGTGAGGTTAGACCATGCACAGTACAGAATTGAATGTCTGATATTATCCTGCTGTCAGTCAAAAGTCAAGAGGTGTACATAGGCAGGACTCTGGAAAGTTCCCTGGAATCCCCAATGAAACAGGAGAGAAGGAGGGGCACATTGTTCCTCTTTTCTCTGTGATGACCCACTCTTTCTCCCTTTCTCTCTTGAGAGTGTTCAGTTTTCCCCTTTTCATATCCCTTCTAAGAAACTCATGCCTGTTGTTCCAATTTGTCTGAAATCTTTTTGGTGTGATCCCAAAGAACAAGTGACCATGGACTTCTAATTTGTATGAGCTCCTTGATCTCCTTGGCTTCACAGATGAACTTGCTCTGCAGCAACCCAAAGATTATCACAGATGCCAATTACATGGAAGACTTTATCACCATAACAAAATGGCCCTTGCTTGCTGTGCATCTCTTGCCCTCAACCTTCCCAAACCTGCCACCACTCCATCCCCCCAGATGTCCCAGCTTCTTTCTCATTGTTTAAGCCCTATAGGCGCTTCAACCCATGAGACTTCCTTGGAGTCTCATGTTTTCTGTGTGACTCCTGGGTTTTTGCACGCTAATAAATTCGTTATGGGTTTTGTCTGTTAATCTGCCTGTTTTCAATATACCTCATAGACCAAAATTGTTGAACATTCAGAGGGAAAAGGAAAAAAAATTAAATTTCCCTTCATTAGATTGCTCCTGGATTCATTGCAAGTCACATCCAGATAACTGGACTGCTTTGGAATATGAAATCATATCACAGAGTTTTTTTCTACCTTGGGGTAACAGATTCAAATTTTGTACTTCAAGTCAATCAGCCACAGGCTGCAGGTTGTTCTCAGAGGGATGAGGGACTGGTGAGTGGTGGCTTCCCATGTGAGGGCCAAGCACTAACACGTGGAATCAGAAGGCATCTGTGATCCCTTAAGAGCCAGAACTTTCAGTGAAATATATGTCCAGTAAATGGGGACAGAATTAGGCACCCATGGTCTCTGTCTGGTCATCTTAACTCACCTTGATTGAGAATCTTCTGTCCTGTTCTCTTGCCTCTGCACCAACTCCACTTTTTACACCAGGCACAATCCACCCCTTACTGCTTGTGAGAGCTAACTAATCATGTGCAGAATTATGGTGCCTGTTGATGAGGTGTTATATTTTAATTAATGCAGTTCATAAACTCATTATCTTTTTTGGCAATCATACCTCACCAGTGACTTGTATTATGAACACAAATTTTATTCCTGTGTGATGAAGTGAAGCAATATTGGTTCTGTTTTCCATTTCTAACATTATTTTTTGGACCCATGGGCAGGTCATGTCATCTTCCCCTATTAAATTTCATCTTGTCAGATTTTTGCCTATCATTTATCCTGAGAGCCCCGGTGCAATCAACCAGTGCATTACTATCCTGTTGAGCTTTTAAAAACCCAGCAATGTAATGATTATGTCTCTAAATTTTAATCCAGGTCCTTCAGCTTGTCTATAGAAACTTCTTTCCAGATTGACATCAGTCCCACAATCACCTTAATCATTTTTATGGTTGCAAAGCCAACTGCAGTTCACCCGATACTGTCACTCAGCTCATGTGCCTCAATTTGCTCTTAAAATAGTATAAAAGACCACATAACATTAAACTCTGAACTAGCGTTATATTATGCCCACAGCATTTCTATAACCTAGCAATTTAGAAATCTTATTAAAATTAAACAGGGTTAGTATGCTGTGACTTGTCCCGAATCTTAGTGATATTCTTTCCTGTTCTCTATCCTCATAAAATGTCCTGGGCAAAAGCTAACTTAGTTATAGTTTGCATTCACTCTCCTTACTACCTTCAAAGACAAAATTGTGCCTACCCATTGGCAGCTGTTCCTAATCTCTTCCATTCTTTGCCCTTCATTAGAGATCATTGATAGGGACTCACAGATTTCATTCACAATTTCTTGAATGACTGGCATAGAATTCATTTTGAGCATAAGACATCAATTCATTCAGTAATACTTGGTACTATTACATGCACGTGCATGTGCATGCATACACACACACACACACACACACACACACATTCACACACAACTGTTTAGCTTATCCTTCAGTTCTCTCTTATAAATGATTATTGCATTCTCTTTAAAGGAGGAAAAAAATAACCGTGTAGTGGTACTGGGAGCCTAGCCCAGGGACCCTGCCTGGATCCCAGCTGGCTGGATTTGGCTGCCTGCCTGCATAAGAAATAGATAAAAGATGGAAAAAGGAAAAGTGAACTTTCTGCAGCTTGATCAAACTGGGAAGAAGGAGATCACCTCCACCCCCCTGCAAGAAACAGTTACAATTTATAAAAACAAAAACCAGGTGATATGTACGTGAAGATTTATTTGGCCTGAACAAGGGACAAAATGGGGAAAAAGCAGTGTATACACTAAGGCAGATTTCATAGCCTGTGATAAACTGGCTAGGGCTGGGGATAATGTCCATCCTCAGCTTTCTTAGGCTATGGGAAACAGTCCTTTGATTTCCATCCTCAGCATGAAAAAATTGTTCTCATTTTCAGAGGGGTCCAAATTCAGTCTTTTTCACTAACTTTCTAAATTCTTAGCTCTGATGCTTATAACAAAAAACAGATTAATGAGAATAAAAAAACAATTTTATTAACATGCATATTTTACATACACATGGAAGATACTCAGGAACATGGTTAAATTTCAAAGAGGTAGCTTAGAATGTCAGCTTATGTGATATCTTTAAATAAAACAGAGAAGGCAGGGTGGGAAGGAGGGATGTTATAGAAAATGATCAGGAACAACACTGTAAGTAAGAGTAAGGTTTGTTCTGCCGATTTAAGTCAGCGCCTTCTCCAAAGAAAGGAGTCTTGTGATTTAATCATTTTCTTTCCATGGTATAAGATGAGTGATACCTTACAAATGGAGATTTCCATATGGATGTTTATTTCCCTCACTAAAATATAGCTTCCACTCTTTTCAGAGCTTCTTTGATCTCTGTTGTTTCTTGATTTTATCAGATCAAAATAATCTTTATGCAAAAGGAGTATATTTTGGGGTAGCATATTCTGATCTCCAGCATCTTCAGTCTCCAAGTCATGTTCAACAATGAAGCTAGTAACACAATAGTAAGATTCAGTTTTCCCTTACCATCAATCAGACTGCTTTTAAAAATTAGGGATCTTGTTGATTCATAGCTTTAGGACCACACATTGACACCAGAATTGTTCGCACCAGGTTTTGGAAAAAAAAAAAAAAGGAGCTTTATTGTGAGACCGACCAGCATAAAAAGAATTGGACACTACAGATAGAAAAAAAGCTCAATTCTGCCTCAATCAACTGGTATGTGGAAATTTATTGGAAGAGAGAGGGGAGAAGCTTCTGGTTGATTAGATGGCAAGGAGGGGAAGACTTAGGGTTCCTTCATACAGGCCTACGTGATTGTCATGCCTCTGCACAGGCAGCGTGCACATTGGGGGAAGGAGAGAGGTTGTGTTTCACCTGGAGGATTTTGAGCCGGAAATTATGCGTGGCTATGTTCAGGCTTTTATCAACTTCCCTGTTGCAAATAGAATTTATCATAAATTGTTTTGAATCATTGGTTAGGATGATGGTCTCCTAGTCCCTTAAAATTGTTTGATTTCAGATAGTCCTTCACCTCCTAAATCCCGAGTGTCGTGTCACGTCCATTTTCTTGTCCTCCATTTTTCTGTTTGTCTCTCTCTGCCTCCTCTTTTTGGGAAATGTTGAACCTTTCCTTTCCTTTCAGTCTAAGCATTTCTTCATAGTTTTGATTCTCTTTCTTCTTGTCTTCTTGGACCAGTCAGTAGATTCCCGTGTTGGTTTTACCAGCCACACACATATCTCGTCCATGTGAGTGTGTGCAAACACTCGCTCACATACACAACCTGGAGAACTAGATCCCAAGCATTCAGTTGTTGCTTATTTTTGAACAGTTGTTACTCAAAATGCATCGTCTTTTTCTACAATGTCAGACGAATCTGTCTCATCTGTCTTGTCTGAAACTCTTCGTTTTACCTAATTTTTGCTGTCACTTGGTCTTTGAAAACAGCATACTAATCATACTAAGAGAGTGGTGGCACAGACTTCTAACTCCAACTACTTGGGAGGCTGGGGAAGGAGGGTCCCAGGTGCAAGACCAGCTGGGCAACTTGGCAATACCTTGACTTAAAATAAAACTTAAAAAGGACTGGAGATGTAGCCCAGTGGTAACACACTTGCCTAGGTGTGTGTGCCCTGGGTTCAATTTCTGGAACTGAAATAAATAAATAAAAATAAAATAAAGTAACATACTAAAACCCTTTCAGTATTCAAATAACACTATTCCCATAAATAAATGTTTGCCATGAAGTCAAATTTAAGTCACCGGGTAGCCCCTTTGCTTCCACACTGTATTGGGTGCAGACTATTTCTTTGTGTTAATGTAAGAATTAAATGAAAGTTGGGGAACAAAAGAAAGAGTAGTAACTAGCAAATTCATTAATTAGAGTCATGTTTACATTCTTACTGTCAGTATTTTTTGAACTTAGTTCTCCTAAATTTAAAGTAATTCTTAAAATTTTCAATTCAGAAATAATATGCCCCAACTTTCCACTATGTGCGAGCAAAGAAAACTTGCATTTCTAACAGAAGATTTAACTGACTAAATCACATAGAGAAGTTCCTGGCTCATGGTAAGTGCTCAGGAAATACTCATTCACATAATAGTTATTTTTAACTTTCTCAGAATTTTCACATTTTGAGAGGTAGTCCCAAGATTCTATTTAGTGAAGCACTTTAACAATAGAACAAGATTTACACAATGAATTTGCTTTTTAAGTTTCACTTCTATCTTATATTACCTGTCGTTCTTACTATAACATTTTCATAAGCTACACTAGAATTGAGGATAATGTTTTAAAATGTTAATTGTTAGTCACATCCTTGTATGTGAAGTTTTATTTAGTGAATCAATGAATAGAAAATTCCTAACTTACACCCCTAAATAATTATTTACAAAGAAAATTTACCTTTAAGTTCCTCTAGTTAACCCTGCCTACCAGAGTAGTAGCCAATGCCTGAAGTCTTTGATACAGGTTCATGTGCACATAAGGTGCTTAGGCCAGAATTGCAATTAAAATACTACTTCCTGTGTGGTGTGTGTGTGTGTGTGTGTGTGTGGTGTGTGTGTGATTATGGGCACATACATCACTGTGATTATAGGCATTTACCATCATGCTCAAGAACAGGTTGCATCCTTTATCAAGAAAGTCTTTCGACTAAAAAAAGTCATAAAAATAAGTAGCATAACTAATAATGTAGTTGATTTGCATCCTGGTCTTATTGCTATATAAATCCAGTTGCCCATAACAAATAACTCAAGATATAGCAATAGTTTAAAGACAGACTTTTGATTAGCGTTTCCCTAGAACCCTTATTAGAACATTTTAAATAATTCACTTAAAATGTTGACTTCTTAAATGATTCAACCAATACTTAATTATTATTACAAACTATTTATTACCACCACCCAACACATTTGATTGTGTTAATAAGAAGTTTGTAATAATAATTAAGTAATGAAATATGACATGATATTTTTCTTTCTTTAGACAGATACCATTAGTAGGCATTTTATTATTGCAATTCAAGGTTTGCTTATGATTATTACATAGGTAGAGTTGCCACATATAACAAAAATATAGGACATTCAGTTAAATTTGAATTTCCATTAAATACCAAATACTGTCACAGATTCACTTCATGCTTTGACCATAAAATTTGCTGCTTCACCACTGGTGGCTTAATTAATGATTTATTTATTTATTTAGTCCGGAGATTGAACCCAGGGGTGTTTAATCACTGAGCCACATCCCCAGCCCATTTTATTTTTTGTTCATAGGGTATTTCTAGGTTGCTGAAGCCGTCCTCACACTTTCAATCCTCTTGCCTCAGCCTCCAGAGCCGCTCAGATTACAGGCTTGTGCCACTGTGCCCAGTTGGTGGCTTATTTTAAAACCAACTTTCTTCCCCCCTCTTTTCCCACTTCCCTTCCCCAACCATGCGGGGAAACAAGATTAATATTCTTCCTGTCCTAAGGTGAAGTTATCTGCCCTTCCACTGACTGTACCCAAGAGTAAAAAACACTCCAGGCCTAGAAACTGGATATCTCCTTTGAGAATAGAAGTTAAACATTCATTACATCTAGTGACCATGACACTTGAAAAACAGCCCCCCCACCTCTTTCAAAGCCCTCTGTTGCCCCTGGCAGTTAGAATGGAGTCTCTGTGACGTGAATCCTTTGTACTTTCTCCTTTGCTAGCAAAGCATTAAAACTTATTTTACCTATTTTTCAAAACATCCTTGCTATTGGATTGGCACTGGGGACAAGAACTGAGCTTTTAGTATCAACACTAATTTGTAAAGCCAAATCTACACACAGATATAAATTAACTCTCCAGAATTGATCCATTACAATATCATAAGTGGTCAATGGCCAATAAAATATCTGTTTCTCCCCAAATCTCTGAATTTAGTTTCCTGGATTGACCAGAAAGGTTAGTTGAGAATGATGGTTAAATTTTGAAAACTTTCAAGAGGAGGAATTTACTGTTTTATATCCATTAATCTTAATATGGCAGGTAACTAAAGAGCTTCTTTTTCAATATTATTCAAGCATGAAATGACAAAGCTGATAGACAGTTGAAGCAAATAGCATTTTTGATTGCATAAAGAGTTTGGAGCATATTATTAATAACCACTTTACCTACATTAATTACAGAAGTTTTATTTCTTCTGCTGGGTTTCAAAATAGATAATGGGTTTTAAGATTTTTTTCCTCAATTTAAAAATGCATTTGAATGAAATATGGAACATAGAAATTTGAGCATGATTTAGACTAATGGTATCAGTCAATCATAATTAAGAATAAGTAGAAATAAGACCATTTTAATTAACGTATTTATGTTTACTTATTTAAAAACATTTACTATGCAATAGACCATTCCATATATTTTGTTTAAAGCTTATAAGAACAGACAGAATGTAAATAACAATGCCTTGGATTGACACTGGCTATGTCTGCCATAGAAATTGCACCTTGAGCTAGGCTGCCTCCCCTTCTTTTCCCCAACTTGGAACTGTAGCTGGTTTGGGTGTTATTATTCCAGCACTGGCCGGAAGTCTTCATTTCTTTTCTCGTATATTATCCCAACAAGTTTCTTAATATATCATACACTCATGTTTTCCATATTTCTCTGTATTTCCCATATTAGTTTTGAGTCTTTTCTTGTATAATAAAATTCTCATGGCAATATTATAGAATAGGAATCTGGGGCTTCATGGCCAGTCTTTGCACATCAAAGGAAACCAAAACCCCAAATATCTAACTTTATTCAAACAACACAAAACTTAGTCCATTGCATTTGCTGGTTATTTATTTGTAGGCACTGGGGATTGAATCTAGGGGGCTCTTAACTACTGAGATACATCCCCAGTCCCCCATTTTTTTTTTTTTAATTTTTGAGGCAGGTCTCACAAGTTGCTGAGGCTGACTTTGAAATTGTGATCCTCCTGCCTCAGTCTCTCAAAATAACTGGGATTATAGGCATGCATTATCACACCAGGTTTTATTTCACCCACATCAAGAAATAAAATAGCTAGCTGGGCATGGTGGCACAGACCTGTAATTCCAGAGGCTTAGGAGGCTGAGGCAGGAGGATCTTGAGTTCAAAGCCAGCCTCAGCAACTTAGCAAATCCTTAGGTAACTCAGTGAGATCCCATCGCTAAATAAAATATAAAAATGTTAGCATCCACATATCAGAGAACACATTTAGCCTTTGGTTTTTTGAGATTGGCTTATTTTACTTAGCATGATATTCTCCAGTTTCATCCATTTACCAATGAATGTCATAATTTCATTCTTATTTTTGGCTGAGTAATATTCCATTATGTATATAAACCACATTTTCTTTATTCATTCCTCTGTTGAAGAGTTCCTAGATTGGTTGCATAGTTTATATATTGTGAATTGAACTACTATAAACATTGCTGGGCAACATCACTGTAGTAGGCTGATTTTAAATACTTTGAGTATAAACCAACGTGTGGGATATCTGGGTCAAATGGTGGTTCCATTCCAAGTTTTATGAGGAATCTCCATACTGCTTTCCAGAGTGGTTGCACCAATTTGCAGTCCCATCAGCAATGTATGTGTGAACCTTTTCTCCCACATCCTTGCCAACACTTATTGTTACTTGTATTCTTGATAATTGCCATTCAGACTGGAGTGATTTGGAATCTTGGTGTAGCTTGGTATAATTTGCATTTCTCTAAATGCTAGACATGTTGAAAATTTTTTCATATTTTGGTGACTGATCATATCTCTTCTGTGAAGTGCCTGTTCAATTCCTTTGTCCATTTATTGATTGAGTTATTTGGTTTGTTTTGGTGTTAAGTTTTTTGAGTTCTTTTTATATCCTGGAGATTAATGCTTTATCTGAAGTTCGAATGGCAATGATTTTTTCCCCTTCTACTAAGCCACAATAAGGGGGGATAGTTAGGGAAGAGTAGAAGTACTTTGGATTAGACAAAAGGGAATGAAGGGAAGGGAAGGGGGGATGGGAATAGGAAAGATGGTAGAATGAATCAGACATTACTATCCTATGTGCATATATGATTACACACCAATGTAATTCTACATTATGTACAAGCAGAAGAATGAGAAGTTATATTCCATATATGTTTAATATGTCAAAATAATACTATCATATAAAAAAATAATGGTGCTATGCACATTTTGTACATGTCATATTGGAAGACTTGAAAGAGTTTAATATATAAATAATAGCAAATTGCTGACCCATTGAGTTTGCATATCTTCAGATTTAAGAGAAAACATCAAATTAACTTCCAAAATTTTTGATCCAATTTATATTATAAACAACAGAGTATGAACCCCCATTTTTTAGCATGCTTGTCATTACAAAATGTTTTCCAGTTTTCAGAAATTTACCATTTTGGCAAGATTTGGAATTATATTTCATGATTTGAATGTTCCTTTGGCTCATTATTAATAAAGTTTGTCATTCTATCGTTTTTTAGGAAGAAAAAAGACTGGGGATGTTGCTCAGTGGTAAAGTGCCCCTGGGTCCTATCCCTGGTACTAGTAGTAATTGACCATGTCCTGATGTTTAACTCCATACGTTAGTTGCTCTTCATTTTGAAAGTTTAATAAATGGAAAGATACTTTATATTTTTGTCAGTTAGTTCATGCTGCCACAATAAAATACCATAGATTGGGTGTCTTATAAATAGCAGAAATTTATTTCTAACATTTCTAGAGATGTTGAACATTTTTTCATATATTTGTTGATTAATTGTATGTCTTCTGTGAAGTGTCTGCTGTTCCTTAACCCACTCATTGATTGGATTATTTGTATTTTGGTGTTAAGTTTTGGGAGTCCTTTATAAATCCTGGAGATTAGTGCTCTATCTGAAGTGCATGTGGTAAAGATTTTCTCACACTCTGTAGGATCTCTCTTCACATTATTTTTTCCTTTTCTGAGAAGAAACTTTTTAGTTTGAATTCATCCCATTTATTGAATCTTGATTTTATTTCTTACACTTTAGGAGTCTTGTTAAGGAAGTCAGATCCTAAGCTGACATGATAAAGACTTGGGCCTACTTTTTCTTCTCTTCATGATTGCTTTAACCATGAAGAAGGTCATTGGGATTTTAATTGGAATTGCATTGAATCTGTATAATGCTTTCAGTAGTGTGGCTATTTTGACAATATTGATTTTGCCCGTCCAAGAGCGTGGGAGATCTTTCCTTCTTCTAAGGTCTTCTTTAATTTCTTTCTTCAGTGTTCTGTAGTTTTAATTGTAGACATCTTTCACCTCTTTTATTAGGTGGATTCCCAAGTATTTTAATTTTTTTGAGGCTATTTTGAGTGGGGTAGTTTTCCTAATTTCTCTTTCAGAGGATTTATCAGTTATGAATAAAAATGCATTAGATTTATGAGTGTTGATTTTATATTCTGCTACTTCACTGAATTCATTTATTAGTTCTAGAAGTATTTTTGGATCCTCTAAATATAGAATCACGTCATTGGCAAGTAGTGATAGCTTGAGTTCTTTTTTCCTATTTGTATTCCTTTAATTTCTTTGGTCTGTCTAATTGCTCTGGCTAGTGTTTCAAGGACTATGTTGAATAGAAATTGTGAAAGAGGTTATCCCTGCCTTGTTCCACTTTTTAGAGGGAATATTTTCAGTTTTTCTCCATTTAGAATGATGTTGGCCTTGGGCTTAGCATAGATAGCTTTTACAATGTTGAGTTAAGTTCCTCCTATCCCTATTTTTTCTAGTGTTTTGAACATGAAGGGTAATATAGTTTATCAAATGCTTTTTCTGCATCTATTGAGATGATTGTATGATTCTTATCTTTATGTCTATAGACATGATGAATTAACATTTATTGATTACTGTATGTTGAACCAACTTTGCATTCCTGAGATGAACCCCACTTGATCATGGTGCACTATCTTTTTAATATGTTTTTGTATGTGATTTGCCAGAATATTATTAAGAATTTTTTTATCTATGTTCATCAGGGATATTGGTCTGAAATTTTCTTTCCGTGATATGCCTTTTTCTGGTTTTGGTATCAGAGTGATACTATCTTCATAGAATGAGTTTGGAAGTCTCCCTCCTTTTCTATTTAATGGACTAATTTAAGGAGTAGTGGTGTTAGTTCTTCTTTGAAGGTTTTGTAGAACTGAGCTGAAAATCTCTCTGGTCCTGGGCTTTTTTTGGTTGGTAGGATTTTGATGTCTTCTTCTATTTCATCACTTGTAATTGACCTGTTTAAATTGTGTATGTCCTCCTGATTCAGTTTGGGCAGATCCTATGTCTTTAGAAATTTGTTGATGTCTTTGAGATTGTTCTATTTTGTTGGAGTATAAATTTTCAAAATAGTTTCTAATTATCTTCTGTATTTCAATAGTGTCTGTCATGATAGTTTCTTTTTCATCACAAATTTTAGTAATTTGAGTTTTCTCTCTCCTTCTCTTCTTTAGTGTGGCCTAGGGTTTACCAATTTTGTTTATGTGTTCCAAGAACCGACTTTTTGTTTTGTCAATTTTTTCAATTGTTTCTTTTGTTTCAATTTCATTGATTTCAGCTCCTATTTTAATTATTTCTTGTCTTCTACTACTTTTGGTGTTGATCTGTTCTTCTTTTTCTAGGGATTTGAGATGTAATGTTAGGTCATTTATTTGTTCACTTTTTATTCTCTTAATGAATAAGCTCAATGCAATGAACTTTCCTCTTAGTATTGCTTTTATAGTGTCCCAGAATTTTGATATGTTGTATCATTGTTCTCATTTACCTCTAAGAATTTTTTTCTCCTCACTGATGTCTTCTGCTATCCTTGTGTCATTCAGAAGCATATTATTTAGTCCCCAGGTGTTGGAATAGCTTCTATTTTTTATTTTATCATTGATTTCTAATTTCATCTCATTATGATCTTATAAAATGTAGGGTAGTATCTCTATTTTTCTGTATTTGATAAGAGTTGCTTTGTGCCGTGACATATGGTCTATTTTAGAGAAGGATCCAAGTGCTGCTGAGAAGAAACGGTATTTGCTTGTTGATGGATGAAATATACTATATATGTCTGTTAAGTCTAAATTATTCATTGTTTTATTGAATTCTATAGTTTCTTTGTTTAGTTCTTATTTGGAAGATCTATCCAATGGTGAGAGAGGTATGTTAAAGTCACCCCATATTACTGTGTTGTGGTCTATTTGATTCCTAAAATTGAGAAGGATTTGTCTGATGTACATAGATCCTCCATTGTTTGGGTCATAGCTATTTATGATTGTATGTCTTGTTGATGTATGGTTCCCTTAAGCAGTATGAAATGTCCTTCTTTATCCCTTCTGACTGACTTTGGCTTGAAGTTCACTTTATCTGATATGATGGGAAACCCCTGTTTTTTTATGCAGTCTGTGTGCATGATATGTTTTTTCCCATTCTTTCACCTTTAGTCTGTGGATTTCTTTTCCCATGAGATGAGTCTCTTGTAGGCAGCATTTTTTTGGTTCTTTTTAAAAAATCCAATCTGCTAGTCTATGTCTTTTAATTAATGAGTTTAGGCCATTAATATTCAGGGTTATTATTGAGATATGATCTGTACTCCTGGTCATTTTGGTTTGTTTTTGGTTTTGTTAACATTTTCATTTGGGCTTTTACATATAGTTCTTGGAAGGTTTGGCTTGTATTTTGAGATTCTTAGCATTATTATGATGTTCTTTCCAGGGATTCATACCATGTTTATGCAGAACTCAATATAAATTGAGAAATGATAACTCATGTTCTATTTTCTAAATGATATTTGATAAACTAGCATTATATATTCCTAAATCATTGGTACACTTTATCTTTAAAACCCAGTGGATTTTTATTTTCCTTGGGAGAATGCTTTAAATAATTTATTCATTTATTTTATAGGAAAAAACTTTCAGATTTTGATAAATGGAGTTAATTAAATATTTTTTCTATTTTATTTAAAAATTTATTAAATCATGAGTATGAAATTGTTCATATTATCATTTTATTATCTTTAAGGTTTATTGGATTTTATAACCAGTATCAAGAGTTAAAACTGAGCTATTCTTTAGGAGATATTTCTGATATTGTTAATTTTGCCTTCTTTTACTTATTCATGATCAGTCTTCCTAGTGGCTTATCAATTTTATTAGTCTCTGCAAATAATTGTCTTTTACTCTTAATTATTTTATATTTCTTTTTTCTTTTGTTATACTCTGATCTTACTTTTATCATTTCCTTCCTTCTACTATCTTCAGTTTTAATGTGTTGGGTTTTGTTTGCTTTAATATGTTTCATTTTGGTAGATTGTTGAGGCATTAGTTTAATCCGCAATGGCCTTTTTCTTTTCCTCCAATTTATGCATTTAAAGCTGGCATTCTTTCTAAACATGACTTTAGCAACATCTGCCATTTTGACATATTTCATTATAATTCACTTCAAAATACCTTCTAATTTCAATTCTAATGTTTTCTGACCTATACATTATATAAACTATTTTAATTAATCTTTCAAAACAGGACTTACGGTCTCTTGTTTTTAGTTACTTCCCTTTAATTTTATTATTTTCACTGTGGTCAGAGACTACTCTGCATCATACTGAGTTTTAATTGGATGAAACTTGCTTTATGACTCAGCATATGATCAATTTCAGGAAATGCTTCATTTGCAACTGAAAAAAAAATATGTGTTTTGTAGCAGCTGTGTCCAGTCTCCTGTCAGGTCAACTTGGTTAATAGTGCACTTCAAATCTATTATACACTTATGGATGTTTATTTCTGCTTATTCTGTCATATGCCAAGAGATGTGAGCTGAAATTTCTCATTGTAATTGTTGACTTGACTGTTTCTTTTCATTCTGTGAATGTTTTTCAAATACATTTTGAAGCTGTATAACTAAGGGCCTACAAATTTAGCCCTTCCATCTTCCTCATTTTGTCGCTATGACATCTCCTTCTTCTCTTTTTTGTTGCTTCAGTATTTGTTTCCAATTAATTGTAGTCGTGCCAACTGTCTTTCTCCTTCCTTTTATTTTTCATCTGTCTGCATCCTGATGCAATTTAGGTGTGTGTATGACTGAGTGCAAGTGTGTGTGTGTGTGTGTGTGTGTGTGTGTGTTTCAAATTTTAAACTTGGTCTGACCGTCTGTAATTTTTTGTTAGCTTGTTTCATTGAAATATCACTTACATGAAAGAAAAATCACAAGCATGCAGCTTGATGGATGTTTATAAATTAAATACACCTGAATCACCAACATTTGAAAGATGAAGGAACAAAATATTACCAACGCTCTGGCTTTCCTTCTATGCCCCTTCCAGCCTTTGCCCTCCCACAGTGTAAAAGAAGGTTCGGGTTGTGGGTGTCAATTACTCTTCTCTCCGGGGTTTTCATATCTCACTGTTTCTTTCAGAGATGCCTTCCCACGGAGGGTCTTGGTCCCCTCGGCATTGGGAAACTGCAGAAAACTCCACTTTTGTCTAATGTTTGATTTTCTCTTTGACCACACAGCCGATACAGCTTCAGACTTCATCAGCTGCCTTGTGGGGGTAAGTGACGCACCAGTTTCTCCTTTTGTCATTCCTGTGTCTTATAAATGCGAAAACTCTGCTGATTCCTCTGTCTTCCGCAGCAGCCCTCTGCGAGGTCAAGTTCAAGTTTAGATTCTCAGCCTCTGGCTCTGCTCAGAATTAGTAAGTGAAGTCAGTCAAAGAGCCTCAGCTCACCTCTGAAAGTTTCTCTGCTTTATGCAACTTTTGTTCTTCCAGTTCTTGTGGGAACAGATTTCAAAATCATATTTTTTTTCATTTAATGAGTTGTTCTGTTGGGATTTAGACTGCCATGAACAGTTTCATCTTACCTAAAACCAGAAGCGTGTGTATTTCCCAGCTTTGTCCTATAACAGGGATTTTTATTTAATTTAAATTGAACACAATGAAACATATTTGATTTTAATCTTTCATCTTTCTATATACTGTTTGTCCCTCCTGTTCACTAATTCATTTCTCTCAGACTTTGTCTTCTTTTAAATTATGTAGGTATTTTTATCACTCTATTTTTTTCTTCTTTCCAATTCTATTGACTTGCTGGTTTTATATTTCTACTAGTTAATCTAAGGATTACCATATACTTTTACTACATTTTAAACAATGCAAGGACCTCCATAAATCTAACATATTAATTCTCCTGCACCCACTTATTTCTGTACTTCAGTTCTTATTTTGATGCTATCATTGCTGTATTTCCTTTCTACATATATTTATTCATTCTGTTGCTTTTTCTTGCATCTCTGACCTGCCATCTGGGAACATTTTCCTTCTGTCTGAATTTCATCATTAATGCATCCATTAGTGCAGGTCTGCAGGTGACAAATTATTTTGTACTTTGTTTATCTGAAAATGTTCTTATTTCAATTCCGGTTTTAAGAGATATTTTCACTGAATGCAGAATTCTGAGATGGCAACTTTGGTTTTCAGCAGTTTGAAGATATTTTCTTGTCTTTAGTTTCTTGGTTTTCTGTTGAGGAATTAGATATCGTTGTTATTGCCCTTTTGAAAGAAAGTGACTTTTTCATTAGATAATTCTACAGTTTTTTTTTCCTGTTGTTTGAAAACAGTTTTATTAGAATTTGCCAAGGCAAAGCCTTTTTATTTTTTATTTCTTATCGTTAGTGTGTGTACATGAGGATATGTGGGTTTATCTAACTTGGGGTTAGTAGAACTTTTTGAATTCATTGCATGATACCTTGATCAGAATCAGAAAATTCCATTTACTCTTTCAATATTGCTTTGGTACATTTGTTCTTTTCTTTTCTTTTGGGATCCCAACTACAGAAATGTGAGAATTTTCACACTTCAGTTGTGTCTACACTGAATTTAAATCCAACCAATGAATTCTTAATTTTGGAACCTCCAGTTTTGTATTTCTTTAGCTCTAGAATTCCATTTGATCTTTTTTTGTAGTTTCAATTACCTTCCTAAATACTTCATTTAAAAAAATTTTTTTTGAACATATTAACTGAGACTTTGTATATGAAATTTCTACATATGAATTGACCTTTTGAGTGATCTTATTTCCTTTACAGAGTTTTTGCCTTTGCTAGTTGGAGACATTTAGACTCTGCCTAAAAATCCTGAATCCTCTTAATGCAGTCATGACCTGAGAGGACTGAGGTGGATGTTAGTCCCCAGCAGGGAGGCAAGTAGGGGCCTATTTAATTTTTGACTCTCTCATATTCCTAGAATGTTCTTTCAGTGCTCTGTCAGACTGAAATATTAAAATGGCCTCTCTTGGCACATCTTGAACTCCAGTTTTTGCCCTTCTAGTAGGAGATGGCTTAGCTATTCAGCCTCTGAAGGCCTCTTTTTAGGCTCAACCAATGTTTCCAAGGAAACAGCAGTGCAAATTCTTGTCTTCTCAATCTTGATTCAACAAGTTCTTTCAGCTGTACAGATTTCATTTTATCTTTCTTTTTTCTTGGAGCAATATGAGTCAAGTTTATTTTTGCTCTCCAGAGCAGTTGAGTTACAAACAATTTGGTTCATTATGCCTGGAGGTATAACTCTATTAGGTGAATATTTATGCAATAGACATCAGTGCCCCTAAATATAAGAAGGAAACATTTATAGAACTGAAGACAGAAATTGGTAGCAACATGGTAGTAGGAGACTTCAGTACTCAACTTTCAATAATGGATAAAACAAGCAGAAAAAAATTAATAAGGAAACGGAGGACTTGAACACACTAAAAACTAATTGGATCTAATGGTCATATACAAAATACAGTTTGCAATAACAGAAGGATAATCATTCCTTTCAAACATATCTGGAATAGTCTCCAGGAATAGGCCATGTGTTAGGCCACAAAACAAATGTGAACATATTTTAAAAGATTGAAATCATATAGGTGTTAGTCAGTTTTCCATCACTGTGACAAAATACTTGAGACAATCAACTTGTAAGGAGGAAAGATTTATTTTGACTTAAACTTTTGGAGATTTCAGTAAATGCTTGGTTGGCCAAAGTGTTTGGACCTGTGATGAGGCAGTACATCTCAGTGGAGTGTGAGTGGTAGAATGAGCTGCTCACTCCATGGTGGCTCGGAAACAAAGTGAGAGGCAGAAAAGCAGTTGGGCTCCCAACATCTTCCTCAGGGCATGCCCTTACTGACCAACTTCCTCTCATTAGACCCCACCTCTTAAAGGTCCTACCACATCCCCAAAAACATTATGTGCTGAGGATTAAGTCTTTGAGACATGAACCTTTGGGGGATATTTAAGATCCAAACTATAGCATAGAGAGTGTCTTTTATAGTCACAGTAGCATAGAAGTAGTAATCAAAAAGAACAATGGGAAATTCATATATCTGTGGAAGTCAATACAACACATTCTTAAACAATCAATGAGTCAGAGAAGAAATCAGAAAGAAAATTAGAAACTATTTTGAGATAAATGAAAACAAAACACAACAAAACAAAATTTATAGAATAAAGTGAAAGAAATACAAGGAGAGATGTTTGTACTGTCCCTTGCTTATGTTTAAAAAGAAGAAAGAACTTAGATCAATAACTTAACTTCATACATGAAGAAAGTAGAAAAAGAACAAAATCCACTATACTTTTCTTTTCTAAGAGTAAAGATAAGTACAAATAGAGGAAAGATAAAACAGAGAATGGAAAAATGACAGGAAAAAATATCAGTGAAACTAAGAGTATTTTTAAAAAAATATTAACAAATTACCTAAACCTTGACTGGTTGAACTAGGAAAGAAAGCAGAATCAAATAACTAAGGTAAGAAATGAACAAGGGGACATACAACTGAGGCCACAGAATAGGAAGGATGATAAGAAAATACTAAGAATAATTGTATGCCAACATTTGGGTGGTGCAGAAGAATAAATAAATTCCTAAGAAACACACAAGATAATGCTGGATCATGAGGAAATTGAAAATTAAGCAGATTGATAAATCAATCAAGTAAGATTGAATCACAAATGTTGCAATAAAGAAGAGCTCAGAACCAGATGGCTTCACTGGAGAATTTCACCAAACATTTACAGAATTAATACCAATTATCCTCGAAGTGTTCCTCAAAACCAAAGAGTAGGTAACACTCCTAAACTCATTGCATAAGGCACCAAAGCAAAACAAAAATGACAAAACAATACCCCTCATGGATAGTGAGGCAAAAATGCTCAACAAAATATTGATTGACCAAATTCAATAGCACTTTAAAAGGGATACATATACCATGACCAAGTGTGATTCATCTCTACAATGCAAGGACAATACAGAATGTGAAAATCAAGCAATCTAATAGACTACATTAACCAATTGAAGGACAAAACTACAGGATCATCTCAATTGAAGCAGAAAATGCCTTTGACAAAGTGCAAGACCCTTTCCTGATAAAAAAAAAACCACTTAGCCAGGAATAGAAGGAAGCTACCACAACATAAGGCTATCCATGAAAAGTCCACAGCTAACAATCTGATAATGGTGAATGACTGAAAGGTACACGTCTAAGTTAAGGACAAAAATGGACCACTCTGTCACTGACGTTCAATGTGGAATTCAAAATCCTAGCCAGAGCAATTGAGCAAGAAATAAGTAAAGGCATTCAAACTTGAAAGAAGTAAAATTATCTCTCTTTACAGATGACATGATCTTGTATGTAGAAGACCTAAACATTCCACCATGTCTTCTAAAACTAATAAATTCAGGAAAGTAACATGATACAAAATCAAAACTCAAGATTAGTTTTACTTTATACACAATAACAGTAAAATATTTGAAAAACTTAAGAAAATCTCATTGACGATAGCATCAAAAAGAATAAAATAGGAATAACACTAGCCAAGCAGAAAAAAGACCTGTACACTGAAAATTCTAAAACTTTGCTGAAAGAAATTGAAGCCACAAATAAATAAAAAAAAATCTCATGTAAATGGATTGGAAGATTTAATAAGGTTTACTTGTTAGTACTCTCCAAAGTGATCTATAGATTTAGAGTGATTCCCTAGCAAACTCCAATGGCATATATTATAGAAAGAAAAAAAAAAATCCATGCTAGCATTCCAGTGGAATCTTAGGTACCCAAAATCACCAAAACAATTTTGAAGAACTCAGTTGGAAAGATCACACTTAGTGATTTCAACACATATTGCAAAGCTACAGTAGTCCAAAAAGTGTTGTAGCAGCATAAAGACAGATCTATAGAAAAATGAAATGGGACATTATTTAGCATTTTGTAATTGTAACCAAATAAATTAGATACTCATTTTTAAAAGGGAAATGGTTTCTTTAGGCTCATAGTTTTGGATGTTTTAGTTCACAGTTCATGGATCCATTGCTTTTGAGCCTGTGGCAGGGCAGCATATAAGGGCAGGGAGCACATAGTGGAAAACGCTGCCTGTTTTCTGGTGACTAGGAAGTGAAAAAGTGACCAACATCTCACAATTCCCTTTGAGGCCATGACACCAATGACCTAAAGACCTCCCACCAGACCCCACCTCTTAAATGTTCTATCACCTCTCAACAGTGCCCAGCTGGAGACTAAGCCTTCAGCATAGGAACCTTTGGGGAACTCTTAAGAGTCAAAGTATAGCAGGGAACCCAGAAATAACCCTTCAAATACATGATCAAATGATCTTAGATAAGGGTGCTATAATTACTTGATAGAGAAAGAACAGTCCCTTCAACAAAATGGTGGTGAGCAGATTGGAAATCCACATGCCAGAGAATGAGGTTGGACCATATCGTACTTCATATAAACATCGAAACTATAAGCATAAGAATCAAAATAATAAAATTTCTAAAATTAAGGAAAAATCTGTCCTGATCTAGGACTTGGCAATGAATTCTTGGATGTGATAACAACACAGGAAATAAGAGCAAAAATAGAGTAACGGGACTACATCAAACAGAGAGTGACCAGAACTGAAGAAGATGTGGAGATACCAGAGCCTCTGAGCACTGTTGGTGAGACTGTAGAATCCTATGCCCACTGTAGAAAATAAAATATGGCAGTTACTGAAGAAATTAAAAGTGAAATTATCATTTGATTTATCTATCTTACTTCTGGGTGTGTACCAGAAAGGTTGACAGCAAGATGTAAAAGAAATATTTGTACACACAATGTTATTCACAATGGCTGAAGTGTAGACACAACCCGTTTGTTTATCAGTGGGTGAAGTAATAAGCAAAATGAGTCATACATGCAACAGAATATTATTTAGCCTTAAAAATAAGTAAATCTGATTGTGCACTATAACATAGATAAACCTCAAGGATATTATGCTAAGGGGATGGAATAAGCCAGTCAGAAAATGACAAAACAGGATTTCACTTATATGTGTTATGCAAATTCACTTATATGTGTTATGTCAGTTCCTAGAAAGCACAGAATGGTAGTGAATGGGCTGAGAGGAGAAGAGAGAGCTTTTTAATAGGTCCAAGCTTTCAGTTTTGCAAAATGAAAATCTTCTAGAAATGTGTTGCATAGCAATGCAAATACAATTGACACCATTATACTCTACACTGGACAAGGTTAAGATGGTTAATTTTTATTGTTCATTTTACCATAATTAAAAAAATAAATGATTATTGATTAGAAGTAGAGGATAGAGAGCTCACCATGAAAGACCCTGAGCTCACAGTGTAATTTTCCATATTGGGGATGGGTTGGCAAATCTACCAGGAGAGCAAATGATGGCTACGACAAAGCTATTATGAAGTATATATATATATATATATATATATATATATATATATATATATATATATATCCTAAGGACAATTTCAGTGCCATAACAGAAGGGGGAAAAGGTCAGAAGAGAGCGAAACACAAAGGACTAGGTGACATTCCAGAAGAATCTCAAAGCATCCCTATGATTTTGACCAGTGCAGTTGATGGGGGAAAAAAAAAAAATCATGTCCAGGGAACAGTTTGTCAGAGCTTGGTGTAGTAGAGGTCATAGAATTGAAATCAGGGACATCTGCTGGAGTTAAAGCCTGGAGTAGAAGACAGATAAGCATCATGTGATCTGGGTGGTAGCCAGCAGGAAATGATGGCAGTCTGGGCACAGGTTTACCTGAACAGGGATGAGCTGTAGGAGGCTAATCTGGCCTTGATGGATGGAACAAGCGGCTATGACATGCACAGATAGCCTTGCACTTCAGAAGCGATGATACCTGAGTTGTATATGGCTGTGCCCAGGGGCTGTGGTAGCTAAAAACCAGTCTGCTCTCTACTTTTCAAAATGTACCCCTGAGGAAAGGTAAGCCTTTTCTTATTTACTTGATGTTGCATTGTGGGATGGGAATGGACTTGGCAATAGGGAAGCACTGAAGAATGGCACCAAATGGTAGAGACACTCATTTTAAAGAGACAGATGAATTGAAGCCACCTTAAAGGTTATGTCATGGACACAGCAAGAATGGAGGTGATGTTAATAGAGGTGGGGAGGTTAGGAGGATGAGATGTGTGTACTTAGGTGTCTTTGCTTATTTGAGACAGTGTTCAGATATGAAAAAATTGCAAAAGAACAACAACAAAATCCAAAGGAAACAGTATAATGAAGCTTGTATATTACAGAATATTAGATGTTAATGAAGGTTTCCACATACCAACAGAGAATAGCACTTTGTACATAATAACAGGATTTTCTTTTATCCTTTTCTTTTCCCTTGCTTACTAACTGGGTCATCTTAGACAACCGTTTACAAAAACTATACCTCTTTATACAGGGTGGGCTCTCTGGGCCTGGTCAGTAGTCCCACCTATTGCTCCCTGGAAGTCTCTGTAGTTATTAGATCTCTCTACCCAAGACCTTCACCCTTTTTAGTTGATTGTTTATTTTTCTTTCTTTTCTTTGCATCTGCTTATTTCTTAATCTTTTTCACTTCACTCTGCTAGTTTGTTCATTCATTCATTCATTCATTCATTATTGCTCATGCATTTATTTAAGGCCATTAATTAAATTCTAGGCATAATTCTAGGATGCTTTTTAGGATCCCAACCCCAGATGAACAGGTTCTGTACAGTACCTACCCCTAGAGTGTGGTGGTCAGACTTCATCAAGGGAGCATTTTTGAAAGAGGATCTAGAGACCAGAGGCAAAAGTCAGTGAGATTCAAAACTGCAGCGGATACTGTCTGATTGGACTTGAAGCAACAGCCTGTTCTGTTGTGGAGAGGATCATGGGCACGCTTTGGCAGGTGGCCTCTGGAACCTGAGCATGCCTCCCATAGGGACCTACAAATACAAGGGCATTTTGCCAAGGACTCCATCAGTTCGGGGAAAAAAAAAAAAAAAAAAAAAAAAAAAAAACAGAGTTCCAGAGGGTAAGGTACCCTGACCAACATCTTGCTTCTGCCCCTGAGACCCTGAACAGAACACAAGAAGAACAAAGACAATTTGTACTCCTGCTCTGCACAAAGTAACTGTAAGAAAACAAAGGAGTATTATTTTAAGTCTCTATGTTTGTGACACTTTTTCACACACCCATAAGAAATTAAAATAGGCTGCCCTTGATTCATATTAGCCTAGGTTCCAGAGCTATTAATTCCTCTTACCCAATGCCCCTGTGCTAGCACCACTGTTCCTGGGCTTTGAAAGCATAGCTGGAGTTCTTCTTCCCAGGGTCTGCATATCATTCTCGGCTCCTCTGTGCTTATCTTCTGGGATCTATGTTCTTATTTTGACCTAAATATGTGACCTTTTAAGCAATCTCTGTACGGATGATCTCCTGGCTATTTCAATGTCCAAAACCTTGAGACCAATCCTTTGATTTAGGAGTCCAAACAATTCCTTACTTTAAGCCAAGTCTACCCTGCAGCTACTCAAAGACCTGCTGCTACAGACAGGAGAGTTTTGATCCACCAGTAAAAACAAAATCATCTCAGAAAAATCATCCTCATTTTCTTAAGTTAGCATAACCATCTACTTTAAGGAAAAGCAACATAAAAATAGTGCCTATTCAACCATAAATCACCAGTCCATTAGAAGAGTTATACACCATGAGCCATTTGAAAAATATTTCAGATGATCTGGTAGAGGCCAAAGATTTGGGGTACATTCAGAATAGAGCAGCTCTGCTGATCAAGATCTCACTTGGTGAGGGGGCTTACAAGCATGGTACCCTCCTGGTACGGTTCAGCTGCCTCCTCCTGTGAACTCTGCAGCGTCTTTCTTTGCCACTCAGAGTTGCAGCTGCTCTCTGTTTGCGGGAGGAAGGAGAGAGAGAGGAGAGGAAGGGGAGCACTCGAGTGCTATTCCTTGCAGTATGGACTAGCAGAAGTTTTAGGTAGAGGAAGGAGTCAGAGCAAGAGATGCTATTTGTCTTTGAAGCAATTTAGATCTTACACATCCTTGTGTTTCTAAGGTATTAAGGGCCTAAATAGAAAGTCTCTTTTACATCCATGTTTTCTCTTTTATTTCTATTGCTGTCTTTTCCCTCTGCCTGGGCTTTTAATTTCTTTTTTTAAACATCCCTAGGAGAATACCATTCCTAACCTAGATGATGTGTCATCTTTCATTTATCCTCCTTCCTTTGGAAAATTGTATGATGCCTTCTATTGCAAATGCTGCATAAAATAAACTGCATGACATAACAAGATAAGAGCAAGTTTTGGTGAAACATACCTAATACTTTGGAATAAATACTACTTACAAACCTCAATATCATAATTTCTTTAGGATTTTCTTTTTTTTTTTTTGAGGAATGGACAAAATTCTAAAACACCTGATATTAATGATGAGGACATTAACATTCTTCTGAAAACTTTCAGTTTTTCTAACAGAATAAAGCTATGGAATATTGATAAATTTCTTATGGGTTGAGTTATGTTGAGATGGTGTCTGCATTTGCCACAGTTAGAACAGAATAACTTGGTAACATAGAAGTTTGTAATGTTGACTATATATTCCAGATTTTCTGAATCTAATGCTTAAATCAAAATAAGTAAATGAGAACAAGTCTTAGTGGTGAGATAAAAATTCAGGGATTGAGAAAGAAGTAAATTTGTCCTCTGCCCACCACAGTGTATGCATACCTGATACCCTTTCCTCACTGGAAGAATGTGAGGTGATTTTCTTAGCATCTGAGAGATGTGGGTTCTTCTGACCAAAATCAACAGCACAGGTTTTTAAAGCAGTTTTCAAAAACAGGAAATTTTCTTTTCATTAATAAAAGAACCAAATTATTTAACCGAAGTGCAAACTTTACAGATTGACAGTTCTTAATTAGACTTTGGTCACAATAAATACAATTCATGGGTTTATCAAATGGTATGGTTGAAAATCATCTTGTGGCAAAAAAAAAAAAACAAACTGTGATATGTTGATGAATTTTCTGATGAATTTAGAAAGGACCCAGATATACTGGATAAATCCTATCTAAAGTTGTTTCTCCTAGCCATTTATTTTATTAAAAAAGATTGCACATTAGCATTACCTCAAGTTGTAGAGGACTAGCTTTGTGCTTCAGATCTGTAAAAGTTTTGCAAAGCTAAGTAATAACAAGGAATAACCTAGAAATTAGAAATAGGGAAGACTCTGCCTTGTCTTTGGCCACAGTTCAATTTGTATGAACAAAAGTGAGTTGTATTCCCTTAGGTTGCTTGCAAGCACTTAAGCTTTTTTAAAACAATTAATTATTATTTATTACTACTACTACTAATATTAATTGTTATTTATTAAAAATAATTATTAGTTTAATTTTGCATATTTATTGTGATATTTCAATACATGTATCTAATGTATAATCATCAAATCAGTGGATTTGAACAATTTTTTAAAATTGACTAACATAATTGAACCTAAGTATGAGATAAAGTGTGAAATTTCAACATGTGCACATGATGTTTACTGATTAGCAATCATGTGTTTAAGAGTAAAATGGCACCTGTAACTTTAAGAAGCAAAAAAATACAAAGATGGCAAGCACCACACAATTCGAATCTATAGCTCCCCAAACCTACAATTTCCACAGTCTCACATTTCAGTAATTTTGAAATGAGCTTACAATTTATTTTTAAGTGCACCAAGTGTAATTGACTTGAAGCTGCAGAACAACTCAGAGCAAATTTGTTAGGAGAGATTCTGAACCACTGAGTAGGAAGATTTGTAATGGAATTGCTGACATATTCTTAACTTTCTATCAGTGCACACTAAACTGTGATAATTGTTCTTTAGTCATTTTCAACCCCTAGGTCTCATTTAGATAGTTGATGTAACAGATCTGATTTTCTTTCCCATTTGATCATAGAAAGTTGAATTTTTAGTGATGACTGTTTTGAAGAACATTTTTCCTTTATGGAAGAGTACAGAAGGTTGGAGCCTTAATTCTCTCCATTATAGTGGGACAGAAGGCTCGACTTAAAAGAAGAGGTACTTATTGGGAAATGGGGGCATCAGCTTATGGGGCTCTAATGGACATTATTTTCTGGAAAATGGTTGAGTTCTCTATGACCTCAATCTTACCCTTTCATTTTGACATTTTGAGACTTTCTACTGCCTTTCTCAAATTTAAAATCGTTAAGGACACTGTTTTAGTCATTTCTTTCCCCAACACACTGTTCTTTCTGAAATATTCCACTCCTCTCCTTCACACTGGTACTCTGCCTTCGACAGTTTTTTTTGCCCTTTCCCTAGCACCTTGTTCTTCCTTGATTCTGTCCGTCACAGTTTTACTGGGATTTTGGCTCTCACAAGTCTTAAGTTTTCTCCCCACAAATGTACACATTGTGTCTTGTGTTTTTTGTGGCCTCTTTTCTCCATGCAGTTAATTCAACAAACGTGTCAAGTGCTCAGTACTTGCAAATGACCCTCAGACCATCCAGGGTTCTCTTTCTAATTCTCTTTAAAACAACTTGCAGTTTTCAAAACTTGATTGGCAGCTACTCCATGGGGCACACTAACTGGCAGTTACACATTTTTCTGTCATGCTTTTGGGAAGAAATGTATTTTCAAAAACACTTCAGTGGCTTCAAAACTGATAGGCCATAGATTCTGCACATTATTGCCATGATTGTTTGTGTTGCCTCCTATTTAGAGTTTGGAGTCAAATAACCATCCTGAGCAGTTTTGCATTTGCTTTTAGCATGATGTCCTGTTTTGTTACTGTCAGACACACATAGAATCTAGAACAGACACAATGGGAAAAATATGTATGTTTTTAAAAATTAATGCTACCAGGGAACCTGAGTCTAACTCCAAATCTTAATAGTGAATTTAAATCAGATTCTGAGTTCTGGGGAAAGTTTCCACAGACCTTGGAGCTTAAAGGTATTGTTCTTGTTTGCAAATCTTAGTGAAGTCTAAAACCTTTCTAACATGCTAGAGCTGTTATTTGCCTGAAAAGGAAAAAAACCTAAAACCATCTATAATTAGTAGATCTTATTGTGAAACATCCCCAGCATATTAGAGGATTCCCAGGCTGCAAGAAATTTAAACATCAGTTAGAAGGCTTCACGAAGGAGTTGGAGAGAAAATGTCTTGACAAGGTGAGTCTATTTCCTCTCTTTTTTTTCTCCCCTGAAAAGACAACCCTATCAGAGATGGGAAATTTAATACTGAAATACAAAGTAAAAGCTTGTGGGTTCCTAAGAAGGTCAAATATTATATTTAGCTCCATCAGGGTCACTCTCATTTTCATATTTTATGTACTGCATCTCAAATATACTCATGAATAGTCATCTGAATAATCAAAGAATGATGTGTCATGTCATCAGGACATTTTAAAGTGCAGAGCCACAATGCTTAGGGAAAAAATAAATGTCACTCTAACTGTGATGATTAATCCATGGTTGGTATCCAAATTCCACTGTGGTAGGTTCTACCACACCTGGTGGTCTGGGAGCTCAGAGCACAGTTGGTCTGTCAAGGAAAAACCCAGCTCAGAATCCAAGGAGGGCCTGGGCGCTGGACTCTTGGGGAGATGGGCTCTGCAGTGATGAACACATGTGGCGTTATGGTTTAAATGTGAAATGTCCCCAAAAAACTCATGCCTGACACAGTGCAAGAAAGTTTAGACGTGAAATGATCTAGTTATGTGAGCCTTAAACAAATCAGTTCATTAATCCACTTGAATGGATTAACTGGATGGTAACTATAGGCAGGTAGGGTCCAGCTGGAGGAGGTAGGACACGGCAGTTGTGCTTTTGGGGTATGTTTTGGTCAGCTTTTTCACTACTGTGACGTAAAGACAAGACCAGAGTAATTGCAGAGGAGGAAGAGTTTATTAAGGGGCTCACAGTTTCAGAGGTCTCTATCCACAGACAGCAGAATCCATTCCTCAGGACTCAAGGTGAGGTTAAACATCATGGCAGAAGAGTGTGGCAAAGGGAAGCAGCTTACAGGATGATCAAGAAGGAGGGAGAGGGGGAAAGAAAGGGGGAGGGGGAGGAAGAGGGAGATCTCCACTTGCCAGATACTAATAGACTCTCACAACCCAATCATTTCTTCTCTGAACCTTCTTGCACTGTCTCACACATGAACTTTTGGGGGACACCTCACATCCAAACCATAACAGGGTATAGATTTAGTTCCTGGTGAGAGGAGATCTCTCTGTTTGCTTCCCATGATTGTATCCTGAACTGTTGTCCTTTGCCACACACTTCTGCCTTGATGTTCTGCCTCACCTCAGGCCCAGAGCAATGGAGCAACCATCTAGGGACTGAGACCTTTGAACCTGTGCTCCCCAAGTACTTTTCCTCCTCTAAAATTGTTCTTGTCAGGTCTTTTTTGTTCACAGCAGTGAAAAAGCTGACTAAACCATGTGGCTTCCCAGTCCCAGAGGTAAGCCTTGGTGATGATCTGGAGCCAGACTCTCCCAGGGAGTCTGAAGATGATGCCGAGTGCTGAGGGAACTCCTGTGGAAGCCATAGTCTTGCTTCTGGGATCTCGTTTACTTCTTTTTTTTTTTCCCCTTAGATTTTTAAAGCAAATGTTGTTATTAGTGATTGTGTAGACATAATCCAGACCAGATTCTGAAGACCTTGATTTTGTTTTTCCAGTTTCTGTCATGATCTTGTGCATTTCTGAGATGAATGCTCAGAAAGCAGAAGATGCTCTTGCAGTGAGATAACATATGAAAGAGGACCTGTACTGATTACTTTCTTTTCCTGGCCCCTTTTTGCTGCATAATAATTACCTCATGCCTGTGTGCAGCATGCTTTGGTAAAACCAACACTGAGACAAGAGTGACCTATTAGTCAGCTTTCATGTGACCAAAGTGCTTGACAAGAACAGCTTAGAGGAAGAAAAGTTTATTTTTTGCTCATGGTGCCAGAAGTTCAGTCTATGGTCTGTTGAACTCATTGCTCTGGGCCCAAATGAGGCCATATGTCATGGTGGAAGGGACCAGTGGAAGAAAGCTGCACGGCTCATGGTGGCATCAGTAAGCAGAAGAAAAGAAAGAAGGGGAAGAGGCCACAGGGAAGATGGTCCCTTGCAGGACACACCCACATCCTCCAGTCATGTTCCATCCGCCTACAGTTGTCACCCAGTTAGTCCATTCAAAGGAAGATGAACTGATTAGGTTACAGTTCTCACAATCTGATCATTGTATCTCTGAACATTTCTGCATTAACACAAGGATTTTGGGGGACATCTCACATCCAACCCATAACAAGTAGCTAGGGAAGGCTAATTCTTTCTGGTATTCAATTCTGGTAGGAGAAGGCGTCATCCTTGCTTTTATGGTATGCCAGCCAATAGTACCAGGGCAAGGCCTGTGAGAAACTGGGGAAATGACTCCCTAGGGTCTAGGAAATACACAAGAGAGGTCAAGACTGAGCAGTGCTCTGGACAGAAGTGTAGAAACGACCCTGGCTCTCTTTCTATAGGGACTTCCACATTTGTGTAGGGTGTAGAATTACAACTGTGTTTCTTCTATTGTTTGATTTTTTAATTTCACAGTCCACACTTCTGGAAGTAATTAGCTTGAAATGTGAAATTGAAAGTTTAATGAAAAATAAATATTGTATACTTGTTTCCCAAGGGAATTGATGCTGAACACATAACTTTTACAGAATGACTTTCAACATCTACCACCCATCATAGGGATGCAGTGACCTCATGGGACCTTGAAAGCCAGAAGGCACATGTCTGCTAAGGGAACATTGGTACCTCATTTCATTAGCCTGAGAAGGACTGGAACTGAGTTGCAGGGGTGCTTTAGGGTCTACAGCTGAGATGGGGTACATCAGATTTGTCTCTAGGATTGTGAATCCTATGTCTCTGGAGGGTCCCTGGGCAGATGTGGCTGTTCCTAACTGCAACTGAAATAAACTGGAACTGATTTGTAATGCTATTTTAGGATCCATAGTGGGTCTAAAGTCAGCAGGTGGGTCTACTTAAGCACTGATGAGTGTGTCTGTGGGCACCTGTGTAGATGGTCCTGCCCTACAGCTTCAGCTGGATTCAGGACTTTTTGAGGATGTGCTGTGGGACCTGAGCCTTCCCTGTGAGCTCAGAAGAGTATGACTTCCTATAGGTCCTTGTGCAAGCACCATTAATCTCTGAATCTAGTCAAGAGAATTGCAGCCTTGTTTTAGGATCCATAGCTAGCATAGAGGTTGGTGGCCTTGTCTCCTACAGTACAGCAGGTATGACTTCAGTCCCTGGGCAGTAGATCCAACAACCAATGGGGCTGTAGCCAAGCCCCCTGGGAGACAGGGCCATTTTCCAGTCTGGAGTTGGGACCACAGCAAATGAATCTACCACTTGAGAGAGGGTCTGCCCTTCCCAAATGACCTTTTTAGATCCTGGGCTCCATCAGGTTGTTATTTTCTACCTGAATCCCTAAATTCTAAGGTTCCCACAAAGGCACTTCAGTCAGATTGACTGCAAAATTTTTGCTGCTGTGGGAGATTTAAGCCAGGGGACCACCCATTCCATCATCTTGCTGAATGTGGAATAATCATACCATATAGTCACACTGTAGTTATTGCTATTCATAACAATAGGCACATACCATCATAAAAAAAGGAGCTGTTCTTAACAATGACAAAAGTAGACTGTCCTCATTGAAAAGCCTTATTTCTAAGGGCATAATGGCTACCAGGTGCAAGTTCTATTTGAGTTAATTTTGCCCTGTCTAGACCAACTCAGTATCAAAAGTGAAAACAGATGATTTAGTGATCTCTTTTACTTTTCTTTATTTTTTTTAAACTTTAGGTCTGTTTTTGTTGTTTGTTTGTATTTAAAGACTTTGTTTTTTTAGGAGAAGTTCAACAGCAAATTGAGAGAAAGGCACAAATATTTCCTGTGGTCTGCCCTACACATGCCTAACCTCCTCCACCAACATCCCCCAGCAGAGTGGTACATTTGTTCCAACCGATGAGTCTACATTGACACGTAGTTATAATCTACAGGCCATGGTTAACATTAGTGTTTCCTCTTGTTATTGTACGTTGAATGTTTGGACAAGGCATAATGACCTGTCTCCACCATTATAGCACAATACACAGTAATTTTACTGCCCTAAAATCCTTTGTGCTCCTCCTGCTGATTCTTTTTCCCTTCTAACCCTGGCAATATTGATTTTTTTTTTTTACTATCTCCATAGTTTTTGCCTTTTGTAAATATCATGTAGCTGTAATCACACACTCTTTTCAGATTGACTTCTGTCATGAAGTAATTCACATGTAAGTTTCTTCCACATCTTTTTTTTTTCTTTCTTTCTTTTTTTTTTTTAATCAGCTTTTTTGTCACGATGACAAAAGCACCCGATAGGAACAACTTAGAGGAAGAAAAGTTCTGGGGTGGTGCTCAGGGTTTCATAGCTGTCCAGCTGCCCTGCTCCAGGCCCAAAGCGAGGGCAGCATATCATGGGGACAGGGCCCACTGGAGGAAAGCTGCTCAACTCATGGTGGCGTCAGGAAGGAAAGCGAGTGAGGTTGGGGAAGGGGCCACAGGGAAGATGCCACCTTCTAGGGTACACCCCCCAGTGACCGCCTCCCCCTGTCATGCCCACCTGCTTAGTCCCACCTCATCATTCAAGCTAGGATGAAGTGATTAGGTTACAGCTCTTAAAATCCAATCGCTTACCTCTGAACATGCCTGCATTAACACGGGAGCTTTTGGGCGACACCTAATATCCAAACCTTAACACTTATCATCATGTTGGGGCTCATTCCTTCTTAACAATGAGTAATTGTCCACTTGATGTATCATTTATTTACCACCCACTTACTGAAAGACATCTTCTGTTGCTTCTAACTTGTGACGATTATGAATGAAGTTGCTATAAATAACAATTATGATCATACAAAACCATTTCAACTTCTCTAGTAAATATAATATTAAGAAAGGCAATTGCTGGATTACATAGTAGTAGTTTGTTTACTTTTATAAAATAAAATGCCAAAATATCTTCCAAAATGGCTGTCTCTTCTTACATTCCCACCAACAAAAAGTGAGAGTTCCTGTTGCTCAATATCTTCACCAGTATTGATGTTGCCTGTGTTCCAGATTTTGGCTATTTAATAGGTAATTAGTGGTGTGTTTTCTAATTTACATTTCCCTAATGACATAATGTGATAATGTGGAATCTTCTATGTGCTGTTTTGCCATATGTGTGTGTTTGTGTGTGTGTGTGTGTGTGTGTGTGTGTGTGTGTGCGTGCGGGCACACATGTGTGCTTTAAGGTCTTTGGTCTGGTTTTCTAATTGGGTTGTTTATTTTCTTGTTAGGTTTTAAAAGATTTTATATTTTTGGAATAAAAAATCCTTTATCAAATGTGTCTTCTGCAAATATTTTCTTCCAGTCTGTGACTTGCCTTGTATTCTCTCTATCTCTCTCTCTCTTTTTTTTTTTTCCTTGTTATTCTCTTGACGTTGTCTTTGGTAGAATAGTTTCTTATTTTCATGAGATCCAGTTTACCAAAGCTTTTTTTCATGGAGAATGTCTTTGTTTCTGTATCTATGAAGCCATCACCATACCTAAGGCCTCTAGGTTTCTATGTTATCTTATAGGATGTTCTAGAGTTGTACATTTCCATTTAAGACAATGACCAGTTTTGGTCGGTTTTTGTGAAGAGTGTAAGACCTTTTTCCAGATTCTGTTTTTGTTTCCTTGATGTGGATGTTTAATGGCTCTAGCATCTGTTGAAAAGACTAGTTTGGCTCTATTATATTGCCTTTGCTTCTTTATCAAAGGTAAACTGATTACAATTATGTGAGTCTGTTTTGGGGATTCTGTTCCATTGTTCCGTTGATCTGTCTGTTGTTTTACTAGTACCACAGTGTGTAGTTATTGTAGTTTTTTTTTTTTTATTAAGTTTTGAGGTCAGGTAGCACTGGTCCTCCAACTTTCTTATCCTTCAATATTGTGTTAAATATTCTGGATCTTTTGCCTCTTTCTATAAACTTTAGACTCAGTTTATCAATTCCAAAAATAACTTGAGGGGCTTTTGATTGCGTTTGCACTGAAGCTACAGACCAAGTTGGAAGATCTGACAACTTGACAATATTGAGTTTTCCTGTCTCTGAAAATGGGTTATATTTTCATTTCTTTCATCAGAGGTCTATAATATTCCTCATGTAGATGTTGCACACTTTGTTTAACATATATCTAAGTATTTCATTTTTGGAGGTTGTACTGTACATGGTAAGGTGTTCTTAATTTCAAATACTATGGTCCATGCTGGGATGTAGGAAATACTGATTTTTGTTTATTAATTCTGTGTACTGCAACTTTGCTACAATTGCCAAATTACTTTCCGGACTTCATTCATTGTTTTGATTCTCTATATAGGTGATCATGTCATCTGCAAAAAAAAAAAAAAAAAAACAAAAGCTATTTTCTTTCTCCTTCTTCATATGTATAAATTTTACTTTCTTTACTTTCTTATTGCATTAGCTAGGACTTTCTGTATGATGTTGAAAAGTGTGGTGAAATGAAACATCTTCACATTGTTTTTCTGTCTTGGTGGAAACAGTTTCTAGTTTCTCTACCATACATATGTTAGTTGGAGGTTTGTTGTAGATCAACTCCTATCAAATTGAAGAAATCAATATCTCACCACGATTGCTGAAATTTTTAAAATTTTTATCGGAAATGGGAATTTTGTCAATGCATTTTCTTCATGTATTAATATGATCATATGATTTTTTCTTCTTCATTTGTTGGTGTGATGGATTATGTTAGTGGACTTTGAATGTTGAATAATCTGCATACCCAGTATAATCCCACTTGCTTCAGGCATATATTCTTTTTATACATCATTATTATGCATTTTGCTATTGAGGATTTTTATATCTGTGATCTTAAGAGTTTGTAGTTTTTCTGAGATGCTAGAGACTGGACTCAGAATAAGTTAGCAAGTATTCTTTCTTCCTCTATCTATAGAATTAATGTAATTCTTCCTAAAATGTTGGTGGAATTCACTGGCAAATTTATTTGGACCTGATGCTTTCTGTTTTGGAAGGTTAGTAATTATTGATGCAATTTAATTGATAATGGATTATTCAGATTGTACTTCTTCTTGGTAGAATTTTGGCAGGTTGATCTTTCAAGAAATTGGTCCATTCACCTAGGTGTCAAATCTTATTGTATAAAACTTCTCGTATCATTTCCATATTACACTTTTAATGACTGGGATATGTAAAGATATGCTGTCTTCCTTTTTGGTACTAGTCATTTCTATCCTCTTTCTAACCAGCTTTGATTTCATTTATAGTCTCTATTCATTTCCTATTTTTTAAATTCATGATTTCTTCTCCAATTCTTATTCTTTTCTTTTGCTTATTTTGGATATTAATTGTCCTTCTTTTTCCTAGTTTCCTAATATAGACATTTATATTATTTATTTTATAACTTCTTTTTCTAATAAAACACCTTCGATACCATATATTTACCTCTTAGCTCTGCTTTTGCAACATTCCACAAATTTAGAGCAGGTTGTGTTTCATTTTCATTCAATTGAAAATATTTTTGAACTTCTCTTGAGATTTCTGCTTTGACTTATGTCTTACTTAAGAAGTATATTGATTAATTCTGAAGCATTTGGGAGTTTTTGCAGTGATTTTTTTGTTTTGTTTTGTTTTGTTTTGTTATTATTAGCTAACTCCATTGTGGTCTGTTAGTAGTTAGAAGTAAGTCTATTCTCAGGGTGAAGTTGATTCAGTGCTACTGTAGACGATGTATTACATTTCACCAGTGAAAGATGGACATGGCTTTTCACTTAGATCAAATGTCTGTTGATCTAAACTAACTCCACATTTTTAAATTGTAAGATTTTTGTAATACATAAAATGTGAGCTAATTATTGAGCTATGCTGAATTCTATTAATGGAAATTTAAATCAGACAATGAGATGCCTCCAATGTAAAGTCAGTTAAAGCCAAAATTATTTTTATTTAACCCCAACTTTTGAAACCTAAAGATTTATAATTTTTTTCCAGGAAACATGGCATATGTCATGATTCATGAACATTTTTGTAAATTGCCAAAATTCAAAATTCATCGAAGAAAAGATTGTTTTTGCAATTTTGTTATGGTTCTAAATTTTATTGAAACAGATTATGGAAAAAAAATACTGGCAATGAACTAAATTGAATTAAGAGCCCTGTGGAGAAGAACTGTATTTGAAATTAGCTATAGCACAGAGGCCATTGTTAAAACCAATCAACAAGATGCATTATGGTACTTACTGAAACAAAGTTTATAATTGTCTAAATGTAACAGATTTTATTTATCTATACCTGACTTGCAACATATTTTTTCTGATGAAGCTTGTATTGAATCAAAATAATAAATAAATAGTTAAATAAATAAACCTCAGTCTTGTAATTCTGTTTCCTGCTCATTATGAATCAAATTTTAGAAAATATTGGAACCTTTAAATATATTGCTTTAAAATATCCCCCAAGTATCCTATGTGGTATCGAACATATTTGTGAACAATTCCTTTATGTATTAGTTGTAACTTGTTTCAAAATGTAGTTAAAATTCTTTCATTAAATAATTCAACACATGAAGTACCAACAAATCTTTGCTTTCAAAACTTTTTGTAAATTGCCATAATTGAAAATAAATTTGCAAACGAAAGACGTGAAATTCATTTCTACAACAGTACAGGGAAAGAAAATAAATTAAGTGATGAGAGATCAGATAGTCTACAGGACATGATTTTGGCATTTGATATATTTTGCAATATCTTGACTTAAAAAAGAATATTTTTGATGATATATCTGTTTTTAATTAGAAAATTTATATTCTGAGCCAGCATACAATAAAAATGAGATGATCTGGGCTTTTGTATCCTCCACATTGAACACAATTTTCCAAGAAACAAGAGATAACATTTTATGATCTCTGACTTATAGTAATATTCATTGAAAAAACATATTCAGAAACTCAGTATCATTTTTTAATATGAAAATAATCTTGGGACAAACCTTCATTTAGCACAATGTGATCTGAATTTTTCAGGTATTTCAGAATGGGTAGAAAGGTGATTTTCTCCTTTAAAATACTGGAGTTTCCAAAGCAGAGTTGACTGTGTCAATGATTTCAAATATTTTGACCACAGATCGATATAGAGGAAAATAGTAATTTTATGAAAAATTTAAATAGTAAGATTATTTTGAAAATTCTAACTCTAGAAATTATCAATGCAATGATAAAAGACATAGAATTTAGACATAGGATTAAAGTATGTGAATATGTTTCCAGTTTTTCTTACATGTAAATATATAATAAAGTTATATAAAAATTAAATATATAATACAAATATTATATATATATATATATATATATATATATATATATATATATATATATAATACTGCAGTGTTAGGGATCCTAGCCCATACTCTCTCACTGAGCTATATCCCCAGTCCTAAATATTTTCAATTTAAACTACCATAATAAAATTTAAAGATTTATTTTGCTGTTCACAAGTACACATGTATAGAGAGGAAAAATCATATTTAACAATAGATTTAGAGCAAAAGTATTTTGTAAGTTAATATAATAATATCAAAAGATAAAGTAAATAATGAACATATCACATTATTTAATGCAAATGTTGTCAAAGGTCTCATGACTTGAACGGTAAGCCATGTTCCCACCCTGGGTCTGAAGACAGTAGCCCCATGCATGTCTAGCTATTCAAAGTGACAGCATGTCTAGCTATTCAAAGTGACAGCATACAGTGGTTGTGCTTCCTGCTCTGTTAGGCACCTATCTCTATGTTGGTTGCCCCTCCAATCTATGAAGAAACCTCCATCTCAAGAATCCTAGAGGGTACAGAACCTGGCCCACACCTAACGGTGTGAAAATATCACAGTCTGGCTTTTCAGATCTATTATAAAAAAAAAAACTTATTTTTTATACTGGAGATTTAACCCAGGGAGCCCTATCACTGAGTTACATCCCTAGCCTTTTTTAGTTTTTATATGAGGACAGTGTCTCACGAAGTTGTCCAGGCTGGCCTCAAACTTGCAATCCACTTACCTCAGTCTCCTAGTGGCTAGGTTTATAGGTGTGCACCACCGTATCTAGCCTGGTTTTCTAGGCTTTGAGCATCTAGGGCCAAAGCATGAGATTTGACTTGACCTAGAAACCACCCCACCCTGAATTTTGACTGGAAGTCAGTGACTGCGATAAGTGGGATGACAGAGAGGCTGGTACGGTAGCAGGTGAAGATGGCTGCAGCAATGGCAGCATCCACTTTGCAAGGACAGCACAGGTGTTGACTCAAGCACGTTAGCAGCGTGCAGAGTCTGGACCAAACAGTCACAGTGAACGTGGGAGTCAAAGCAGTGGACTGCCACAGTGCAAGCAGGAGTTGGAGCTCTTATTGATGCTGCCATGAAGGGTACAGTAGAAGCTGCAAAGGACGTTCGCAGTAGAAGGCACAGTGCAAGAAAGCTGCAGTTGAGCACTAGTAGCAAGGAACGATGGAGACTTCAGCAGAGGGGGCACAGAAGTGGCAGTTGAGGCTGGAATGCAAGACACTGGGGCAGAGAGCAAATGCAGTTTCACTGGGAGGTAAAGCATAAGTGGAAGATGCACTGAACCTTGCAAAGGAAGCTGAGGGTCGGCGGCAGCCACAGTGGAGGACGAGTGGAAGGTGCAAAGGGAGCTGCCTTGGGAGCTGCTGCTGGAACTGCAGTGAACCTCAGCTTTCTGTGACCTTCACAGCTTAGTTGACAGAGTTTTGGCCGTGACCTTGCCCCCGTGCAGCCTATCTCATTGTTGCTCATTTCCAAAGTCTGGTTTTTTCCAACTGCTCTGTGATTTTTGGGTCGTACCCACATGTGCATTGTTTTCAGTGTTGTTAATTTCTGTTACTGCTGTCATTACCGGAGTCAGTCTGGGTGGCCTGCAGTTAAGTACTCTGGCTAGGATTAGCTCCTTGGGTGACACCAGGACCCAGGGAAAAGCCCACTTGGCTGTGACGGGTTGGAACATGGCAGTCATCTTAACCCTCCCGAGGATTCAAACCAAGAAACTTCCAACCTGGAAACACAAATGCAGTGGAAAGTAGAGGCATCTGAGCTGTGAAAATAGCATGGTGGCCAGAAGACCTCGGGACTCTCATCCTGGTGTTAATTGGCGTGTGCTGGTCTGCTTAAATTTATGAAGTTGGTCTGTGCTCTTAACATGTGAAGGGCAATAACTAAAGTTGCCTAGGTGGACTACGCCTTTCTGAGATTTGATTTTCTTATGATTTCTTCTGGTTTTGTGTGCACACTTTCACCTACCAAATTTAACTTTTAAATTTATTTAGAAAACTAACAATAAGTGAGATTTTATCTATATTAATTCATTTAATACTCATAACAACCTTATGAATTAGATATTATTATTATCCCTATTTTATAAATGGGGAAACTGAAGTCTAACTAACAATTTCCCAGAGTAACAAAGTGAGTGACCAGCAAGGATTTAAACTCAAATATTCTGAGCTCAAAGGCCAGAGTCTGCACTACTATCTGTCCACCACCCAGGACTCCTTTGTGCTGGGCATGCTGTCCTATTTCATTCCAAATCTCATTCCCCAAAGGACATCCATCATGATGCTGTGTCTCAAACAGACTTTTATTAAAGCTTTGGGGAAGGGAGTATGAATGTGTGGGAGGGGTAGCATGTCTGTGCTGCCATACTCTGCAATACTGCACCAAAAAACGAAAACAAAAGAAAACGAGATCCTTTGAACTTGATTCAAGATACTGATATTTCTAAAATGTGCCTTATTTTTTTGTGACCAAATTCCTTAGAAGGGCTACTGCTTCCACTTTCTTGCTAAGCTTTTTCAATTTTTGTCCCTCACAGAAATTCCAGTTTATTACTTTTATTATACAGACACAATTGCTTTAATTCTCTATGTTCTGAGCCACGTCTGCAGGCTCAGTTTTTCCTAATTAAGTCACTCATCCATGAATTTTCTAATGCCAAAGCTGCATCCTGTAAAGGATAATGCTGCCTTTTGCTAGTAGACAGACAGAAGGAGAATTATAAATACATGGGCTTTTCTCTCTGCTATACCAGCCTAAAGTAATAACAAACTCAACAAAACTAGCCAAAAAACCGAGGAAAAGTTCATGGGAAAACCTAGACAATGACAATCATAGATAGGTCAAGCCGAGGTGATGCGGGTGGAGAGAATGAGTAGAGGGGCTTAGTGGGGTGACAAAGACCCAGAGGTAGAGTCTGGAGGCTCTGTATAGATATGCCTCCCCAATTCAGGAAGTTGGGGACCAGGACATGACTCTGAGACCTAAAGCAACTGCAAATCTGAGCCAACATGAATGGCCCTGGCTACAAGTGTGGAGTGGGGCAGAAAGGAAGCAAGGCAGACGGTTCCGGTTAGACAGAAAATCAACCAGCACTAGTAGCAAAATCACCCCCCAGCTTCTACAATTGGTGCCTAAGCACACGGGCCAGTAGTGGAGCCTGGAGGCTTGAGGACCTTCCTTGAGGCCTGCCACACCAAACCATGGCTATTCTTGAGTTCTCTTTGGATAAGAATAAATGCAGCAAATTTATCTATCTTCTGACTCTTTTTAACCTTTAGTTTCTGAATAATATTGCTTTTGAAAAATTCTGATTGATACCAGCAAAACCACACTGAAGGAGTCTTTTCCACATTTGCATTAAGAACTCTCGTCAAAATAGGATGTGCCCCGGGGGAGAATGTTGAGTGAATGTTGAGGACAGGTGGCAGGAACTTGGAGGAGCAGGAGACAATGGAAGAGATGGAGATGAGATGGGAGAGAAGGGAAGCCAGCAGAGGAAGGGAGTGTCTCTCCCACCCCAGGGAGGGACCAGGGAGAGCTCTGGTGTATTTTGCAGTTTGTTTCCTCCTGGGAATCTCACCTAGCAACTCAGATTTCCCAGGAGAGCGGTAGAGCACATGCTTATGCTAAACAACCACATGTGATCAAAAGACTAACCAGTGACCTTACAGAATGGGACTGATTGGCCACCTTAGCTCAATGAGGAAAACTAGAAAGAAAAGGTGCTACCCCCTCAAGCCTGGTGTGATGTTGGCTCTCTAGAGGACATCTGGCAATGAGTGGGCTGTGTTTAGGTGTCTCACTAACTGGAGATGCCACCACAATTAGTGGCTTGGGTCATTCTTATTAAATTCCTTCAAAATGCTAACTGTAACCCTACTTGGAAAACTGGAGAAAGTATAATAGATTGAATGTGAGAGTAGAGACAGAAAACTAGGGAAGGAGATGTACAGGAAATGGAAGAGTGAGGGGACTGGATGGAAGAGAAATGTCTTGGCATTTTGATGGATTCTCTGACAAGCACTGCTGGCCAGTTACCATGCTGGAACTGGGACCATGGATCATTTCTACCGTAGACTTGAAGTAAGGATGGAGAGGTGAGGGCACAGGGAAGGGAAGGGAGAGTGGGGAAACCAGCAGGGAAATACAAGTAAGCCAGGTACAGGCTGTGTGTCTCTCCTGTCCCCTCAGGCTCAGGACAGTGTTGCAACAGAGAATTTCCTACTCAGTCTGCTTGGTCCTTTTCTCCAAATTCCTTCTCTCCATAACTTTGGAGGTGCATGTACTGAGACTGTTTTATAAAGTACCTTATTTTTATTCAGGTAAAAATGAGAGCAACCGAACAGGAGAGTCCTGTGTTTGAAATTCCATCTGTTACAGTTCCCAAGGAAAGGAGGCATGCTGTGCCCTGGGGCTGGGATGGGGACACACGGAAAAACACCAGGGTTAGTCTGGGGGCAGAGAGAGGGTAGGAGGAAAGTGGACAGATTTACTGTGGTCCTGGAGGGAAATAATGGGCAAGGCAGAGTGAATAGATCAACAGATTTAGGATTGGATAACTCAAATGACGTCATCAAGCTCTGGGATATCAGACTGGTCTCTGCTTGTTTGCTTCAGGGTCCTGGGATGTTTTAGCGTGTCCTGGGATGTTTTAGCGTGGAGCGATAGTGTCCCAGACTTTAGGAGTTTGATACAAGAAGGTGTGTGGGGGTGTGAACTTGAGATTGGCTGGTTTGCATTTCAAAGGCATGGGAATGTCTGCCATCCTTAGGAATTAGCTAACCCTGGAAGGGGCAGTCCCTCTCTGGTAAGGAAACTGCAAAATATTGAAGTATCATAAAATGTAAAAAGTTAAAACCCATGATTAATAGAGGGACTAGGGAGCAGGAGGATGCTGGGAAACACGCCCACTGCAGAGCGGGTGGATACACATTCTGCATACACCTGCTGTCTGGTGACTGATCGACTGGACTGGCCAAGTTCACAGGGGTCAGGTTGCCAGATTCAGCTGCTCTATTGATGGCAGCAGTGACATTTCAACCTTAGGATACTTCTGTTTGTCTCACTTCATTCATTCAGGTGATATTTCTTGGGCAGTCAGGAATTGAGCAGGTACTGTGGATAAGCCAAAAACTGATTGAAGTGATGGTTCCAGGTAATGGTTTTCCTAGATCTATGACCTTTATAAAGTGACTTCCAGATCCTCTCATCAAAACCTGGGGACTGTCATTCTGGTTTGGCTTTGTGCATGGCTGCAGGTAATAGAATGCAGCATGAGTCATGTTTTAGTTCTGAGCCTAGGTTTCCAGAGACATTTGCCTTTTTCTCCTCTCTCTCCTAGAATTTTACCTCCACTTGAGGGCAAGTCCAGGGTCGCCTGCTGGAGGGTAACAGCGTGTGGAGCAGATGAAGTCTGCTGACCGCGACCGTCCTGGCCTGCCAGTCCTCAAATGATTTGTCTGCTGATTACAGATGCATGAACAAGCCTGACCAGCATCAGCAAAACTGCCCCAACAACTTTGAACCCATGAGCAAAAAAGAATGCTTAATACAAGTTGAACGTTTGTTGACCTGAAATCTGAAATTCAAACCTTTTTGAGGGCTGAAAGGATACCACAGTGGAATAGTCTACCTATGACTTATGATGGATTACAATTGAAAAAGAGATGCACTACAATTAATATGTAAAATTAACTTCAGGCTGTATGTATAAAGTATGTTAGAAACATCATTAAATCTGTGCTTAGACTTGGGTTATCTCTCCAAGACACTACATCATGTATCTGCAAATCTTCCAAAAATGTGGAAAAAAAAAAAAAAAGATCAGATATCTGAGACAGTCCTGGTCCCAAGCGTCTCAGATAGGGGAAACTCAACCCATGCTGTAAGCCATGAGGGTTTCAAGGTTGTTAAATATGAAGCTTTATTTGAGGGCAGTGGATAAGAATACAACAACATATGTATGTGAAAGAGAGGTTTGATGTGCAGGTGCTTCTCAGACAAATGTAGAGACAGATCATTGCAGATGATAGCAGAAAGAAAGGACTCTATGGTATCACATAGAAGTTTCTAACCTAGAGTGCATGGTCAGGGGAACTTTCCAGAAGAGTTCAGACCTGAGAATGAAGCAGATAGAGAAAATAGCCAGGGAAAGAAGGCAGGTTAAATGACAATATAGGTGATGAAATGGGCACATAGGTTCAGGAATGAGAGAATGCTGAGGCAGTACAAGAGCTTCAGAATGAGTGCAGTTTGTGGTGATGTGACTCGTGTGTGTGTGTGTGTGTGTGTGTGTGTGTGTGGTGTGTGTGTGGGGAGGGTCAACTTTGAAGCAAGGACCAATCAGGTCCTTGGGACTTGCTTCTTGCTAGGGAGTTCGAATGCTATTCAAAAGTCAATGAGAAACTAGGGAACACTTCAACAAGAGAGTGGCACAATTTAATTTACATCTTGAATCACATTTTCTGCAAATGTAGAGGCTTGATTGGAAGTGGTGTACCTGGGATACAGATTGGAGGTTGTTGCTTTAATTGAAACAGTCAATGTTGGAAGGTTGATAAAAAGAAATTCATTGCCTTGGGGATGGATAAACAAAGGGGGTAAAATCTACCTGCAAGATATATGAAAGTTGCCAAATTGATAAAGTAATTTGAATATGTTTTCAAAAGAAAGCATTTTAAATTTCATTGTGTTCAACACAAATATTACTGATTCTCTCTAGCAGATTTGATGGTGGAGACAGGCATATTTTGGATAGTGGTGGAGCTAAAACAGCCTTCTGTCTGGCTTCGTCTGTTATCTGAGTCACTAAGTGGTGCCTGTCACATTACTTTGGCAGTTCTCTGACTTTATGCTCCAAGAACTTGCTGAGACAAACATGTATCTCAATTCCTTAGACTCTAGAGAAACTTGCAAGCATGGTTAAGATGGTGTCTCCGTTGCTGGGAGAGGCCTTTCAAAGTGGATCTTTTAAAGTTACTGCCTTCAATGGCTTGGGAGGCAGCCTGAATGGAAGCTGACTTCATCCATGAGATAGGAATTTAAATTGCATTTGCCCCACACAAATTATTCACACCATCCTATCAGGAGGGGCCCCAACCAGGCCCAGCTAATTGTGAGAGGATGACTTGACAAGGGACTCCAATGTCTATTTAAGGAGACATTTCTGCTGCAGGGAAGAGAAGGGTCCCCTTCCTATCAGGAAACAGAGCCGAGGTGACAAAGTGGTGGCCATGAACATCGTCAGGGGGTTTGGGAGCTTTCTCCTAGCAGAACTGATGTAGGAAAGATCTCATTAATCCACATAGGTGTTAGGTGAGTCCTTTTTCACGATCTTGCACTAGAATAATAGATATATGGGCCTTATCCCTATGCACACAATGCAACTAGCATAGTGACTAACATTTGATGAAGCCCATCTGGGGTAGATACATTCTAGGTTATGCAAAAAAAGAAAACAAACAACAAAAAAAAAAAAAAAAAAAAAAAAAGAAAAGGAAAGGAAATTGTTGTACAGGTTGCATATCCCTAAATAGAAAATCCAAAAAGCACCAAAATCCAACTGGTCTTTCACTACAAGAGGAAAATTCCACACTGAACCTTGCATGGCAGGTCACAGTCAAAGTGATGGTGCACCCCCCCCCAAAAAAAACAAAGTATAAAATTACCTCAAATGTCTGCATCTAAGGTACATAAAAACAAACAAATTTTATGTTTAAACTTGGGTCCTATCCCAAGACATTTCATTATGTATATGCAAATATTTTAAAATCTGAAAAAAAATCTGAAATTTTATACTGTTCTGGTCCCAAGAATTTCAGATAAGGGATATTCAACTTGTGTATGAAGATTAAATTGCACAATGACTGGATGCCCTTAAGTGCTGGGTTTGGAGCCAGAACCGAAGTCCATTCTAGTCCAAAGTCCAGTGCTTATTTTACTTCACCCAAGGATGGAGGGGTAGGAGGGGAATGGCAGATGGGCAAGAACAAGGGGCCAGTAAGACAGGTGAAGGAACCCACAGGTAGGAGAAGTGCAGAGGCTTCGTTAGAGGAATGGAGCTGCAAACTCCCAGGTTGCAGTCATCAGAATTGGGCCCTAGAATGCTTTGCTAGACTGGCTCCAATCCCTCTGAGGTTCATTAGGTTTGGACCTTTAGGTGATAACGCTTGTTCCACAGAAGAAGCACTGACATCGAAATTATTGCGGAGGATGCTTACCTGAATATCTTCTCTCCTTCTTTTGGTATATTAGAGCCCCATGTTCTGGTTCAGCATCTGGTAGACCTGAATAAACACCACATTTCTAAGCCTGTCTTGCAGCTGGGTGTGACCATGTACTTAAGCTCTGGCCACCAACACGTAACTGGAAGTGACATGGTTTTTTCTGATAATTGTTCTTTAAGAAGAATTAATATATTCTTTTCTTTTGCTTTCTCCTTCCTGCAGTTAGAATTTGGATTTGATGGCCTGGCATACCACAGTAGAATTGTGTACCTCTGAGCTGGAGGCGGTGGTACATGCCTGTAATACCAGTGGCTGGGGAGGCTGAGGCAGGAGGATGGTGAGTTTAAAGCCAGTCTCAGGAATTTAGCAAGACCCTGAGCAACTTAGAAAGATCCTGTCTCGGAAGAAAAACTAAAAAGGGCTGGAAATGTGACTGGGTGGTTAAATGCACCTGGGTTCAATCCTTAGTACCAAAAAGCAAAACAAAACAAAGAAAACAACAAACAAACAAACAAACAAAAAACCCAAACCCAATCACAAAAGAGTGTGCGCCTCTGGGGTGCCTTTCTTCAGGTCATTTTTATGCCACCCAGAGTAATAAAATATATCTTATTTAAGTCACTCAAATGTCTGCATGTATGTTTGTTACTTTGTAGTAAAACTAATCCTAACAATGCTAAGTTTAACGCCATGTTTTCAGATCAGAGAAATTTTTCCTCTCAAGGTTCTGTCCAAACCAATGTAGCCCTGGTTTGGAGTTGGGTAAATAGCACTGGGAGCTGTAGCATGGATATAATCTTTATGACTGTTTCAGTGCTCGCTTTCATTAAAGAGATGATTTTAGGAGTTGGAGGAACTGATTTTAAAAAACAAACTCTACTTTCCATATGTGGTTCTCCAATTACTACTTTAATGTATAACACAAAGGCGGTTTGGAAAAGTTGAACCCAGTACATTGTGTCCATATTAACTAAAGATTTGAAGAAAATATGATGGAATCAAATAATGGAGATTTTTTTCCCCAGCCCAACAAAGACCAAAAATTCATTTTAACCCCTGTCAGCACATATAAATCTGAGACAGAATTTAAAAACTTGTCCATATGCCCAGGCACAGCACCATCCTGAGCCAAATTTACATCACAGGCTTGTCATATCTTCTCTATTTATCTTCATGCAGGGGTAAAGAAGGGAGGAGGGAGGGTGGGGGATTTGTATCTGAGGTGATAAACGCTTTCATGCTTGTTTTCCTCCAGATCCCGAATCAGGGGACCATCAGCTGGAGTCTGCACAGCCCAAGCCCCAGAGGTGCGGCATGTGAGATGCAAAAGCCTCGGTTCAGACCCCAGCTGTATCATGAGATATTTGCATGGCCTCCATGAAGTCCACCAACGTCTTCCAGTCTGTCTCCTTGTGTGTGGAACTGAACAACAATAACAATGTACCCTCATAGTGTTCTGGGGCACAATTTAAGAACAGACCCATCACCACTGAGAAGTCCAAATTTGAGAGTCTTTATTAAGCGGGCTGACTGACTGTCTCACACAATGCCCCACAAAATGGCTACTGGGAGAACAACCCCAACCATAGGGTTGCAGGGGTTCTTCTAGCAAAAATCACATCAATCATAAGTGCCTGTTGCTATGATTCAAAATTACAAACTAACATCATGAGATCATCGACAGAGGGGGAAGTGGGTCAAAACGACCCTTACCTAGGTACAAACTAAAGAATGGTTACTAACATCCACACAATCACTGTTCACGTGGTACATTGTTTAGGAGCAATAGGAATAAAAAAGAGAGCAATTTTTCATTACATAAGAGTTGTCATTTTGTATTGCTAAACATGTCACACTAAATAAATGATGGGCACAGAGGCAGGGTGTTCCCATGGGAGAAACTTATTTCCTAGATAACATGGAGTCTCAGAGCAAAATGGAGTCTGTTTAGTCATTTCCCTTAGAGTCTGGCCTAGAACATTCTCATGGAGCCAGTTCTGTCAGCCCATCACAACAGGACGATTTGGGTGGTAACAGGAGACAATCAAGTACAGAGCAAAGCAGCCTCTCCACCTTCTTCCCTATTTTTCAAATGCACCTCAGGCCCAGGTCCATCTGAGGAGTAAGCAGCCATTAGAAGCCTCTTGGTCATTATCTGAATGTGATGTTATCTAAAGGGCAGGATGGAAGGAGGAGGAACTGATCCTGTGGAAGCCAGGTTGGAGCTTGTGGATCTGTGATTTGCAGAATACTGCTGGTTCTCTACCTCTGCACAAAGGTGGCATCCTGGGAGAAGCCTGTGCCTTGGCCCACCTGAAATGGAGGTCCTGTCTATCTGTGGCTTTGTGTTATCTCCAGGGTGTTTATCTTGGTGCTCCTGCCTCAGCAAGTGAGCATTCAGCACATGCGAGCCCACTCGTTTGGTCCAGAAATCGCTTGTGCGAAATCCTCATGTGGCACCCAGGGGCCAATGCCATTTCTTGATTTTCAGTTTGACTCTCCTTTCTACTGTGTGAGCTCCAACTCCATTTTCAGAGGCTTGCTAGATTTGTTCTCATGCATACATCAGGGAAAACAGGAAAGCTCAGGCGCATAAAATTAGACCAGAAAGTGGTCTGTCCAAGGCTACCCAGCTAATCTGTGTTAGCATGGCATTTATGCTAAATACTAAGTCTTCCTGTTGACACTGGATGAAATTGTGCCTCTGAAAGCCATGGTTCTACACTGTATGCCACCGCCTCCTGTCTGCCATTTCCCTGCTATTTGACACAAAGGCAAACACACACATGCACACATGTAACGCACAAATATTTGAAGTCTTAAACGCACTCTGGGAGCGGAGATGTTGAAGCCGATTGATTAGCAAAATTTTCTCTTTTTTTTTTTCCTTTTCAGAGAAGATGCTGTTGAATATAAAAGAGATTTGTTCAAATGGAAAATTTTCCTGTTGAATAATTAGAGTCAATTGAACATGAGCCTATTCTCAATGTGTTTCTTTTATTTGGGGGAAATTTCAATTTCTCAAAAAAAAAAAAAAAAAGAAAAAAGAAAAGTAACAGCAATAAAGGAAACTGGAAAAAGTGGAGGAAATTAATTTTAGATACAGAGAGAAAAGTTAAATAGACGGCAGATTTCAAGTTGTAAGGACTAGTTCAGGTTTATTCATCACATCCCAGGTTTCTCTGGTGGAGAGACAAACAATAATTTCACCACACACAAAACTTCCACCTTATAAAAATCCCATTCAAACTGCAAATACTGAATTCTCTTTCCTACCCTTTTTCTCCACTTTTATGACAACTCTCTTCTTTCAGGTAAAGTTTCCCAAAAATAATAGTCTCAGTGCTCGCAGGTGATCAAACATGATAGCTACTGGGGCATTTCTGTAGTAAATTACTGATGATGACATTAAGATTATTTAAGATATTTACCTACTAACCAGAACAATTTTAATCAAACATGAATGAAGACTTGGCTACTAAAGACAAGTAAATGCACCTGAATATAATAAATATATTATAAATGTACCTGACTATAATAAATATATTCACAAGAAAATATTGCTCCAATTATTTGTTTTTATATTTCCTAATTTATCTAATATTTCACTCTTATATACTGTGTAAATATAAATACATAGCCTGCTCACTGAGGGAGAGAAGCAATTTGGGGAGAAGTATATGTTATACATTCTGATTTAATAAATGCTGATACCTCTGAATCTTTGAGAGAAAATGGGCTTATAAGAAATGTTTTTGTGACTCACTGACATTTTAGTTTAGGTATATATTAGCATATCACATATAAAATTCTCCATAAAGATTTAATCAATTTGAAAGCATTTTCCATATATCAGAGTATTGTTTTCCCCCCACCTGGGTTTGGGGGCATACTGGTACTGGGGACTGAACACAGGGTCTTTACCACTGAACAATATCCCCAGCTCTTTTTATCTTTTTAAATTTTGATACAGAGTCTTGCTAAGTTGCTTCGGGTCTACCTGAGTTGCTGAGGCCAACCTTGAACTTTCGATCCTCTTGTTTCAGCCTCCCAAGTCACTGGGATTACAGGCATGTGCCACCACACCTGGCAAATCAGAGTATTGAGTTCCTGGCTTTAGCAGTGTGGATGTGCGGGGCTGGATCACTCTTTGCTGCAGGGCTGTTCTGTACATTACTGAGTATTGAGTACCATCCCCTGTCCCAACTCTTTAGATACCAGTAGCAGCCCCCATACTCAGCCCCAGATGTGACTACTAAGAAATACATCTGCAGATCTGGTCAAATGTTTCTTGGGATACAAAATTGTATTACTGGGAATAATTCCCCTCTTAAATAAAAAAAGGTTGTTGTTTTCTCTTGACTTATGTGATTAATGACTTCTTGATGTGGTTTTGTTCAGTGACATAAAGTAGTCTAGAAAGTGGCCTTTGCCATGGATACTTAGCTAATGTGGGTCTCAGGCATTTTACCTGGTGCCAGACCTGTTTGATTCACCTGTGATTCCCAACCTGTGATTCTGGTTGGGAAAAGTGGCAGGCATCTAATTCATTCTTTAGCTAAGCCAAGGGTGCTCATAAATCTTCCTTCCCTGTTCCTCATTAGCTTCACAAGGATATCAGAGGCACCTCTCATAGGTTAAGCATTGTTGTAGGTTCTAAAGAGAGCTTAGGGAACAAAACGGGTGGAAGTTCTTGGTCGCACAGTTCACATGCTGGAGGCTGGGTCAGGGCAAGGACGTTGAGGGAGAAAAACAACAACAACAAACACACACATACACACACACACACACACACACTCACACACACAGGCAATTTATATAAAAAATGGGAAGATGATGAGCCTTGTGGTAAAAGAAAAGTGAGACCAGGGCAAAAGGAAAGTGGAAATTAGTATGGAGGATGCTGCCCTTCAAACTGCAGTCCAGGTAGACTTCACTGAGCAGGTAAGCATTTGAGCAAGGTTGCAGGGAAGTGAGGGCACAAACCAGGCTGTGAGTGGGATTTTGTGGCCCAGAAAGCAAACTGCAAGGGAAGGCCCTCTGTGAATGGGAGGCCCAACTGGGAGTCCCAGAGTGGCAGCGAGCCAGGATGGCTGCAGCAGCTCATTCAATGGGAACATCATAGGAGGTTAAGACACAAGTGTGGTGAACAGCTGGGCCACGTGAGCCTTATGTGATCATTAAGGACTCGGGTTTTAACTAAAAGGAATGGGGATCCATTGGATGGTTTAGAGGGGTGACATGCAGCTGCTTGTTTGAACAGGTTGATTCCTGCTATTATGTAAAGCACAGACTCCAGAAAGATGAAAGCAGCAGCTGAGAGTCCTGTTAGGATGCTAGGGCTATGATCTAGACCAGCAGAGACAGCAGCCTGGGTTAAGCAGAACCAGTGGGGTAGCAGGTAGATGAGAAAGACAGAGACCAAATTTTGCAGAGAGGCTTTGAAGCTGTGTCCTTCTGGAGGCACAGAGAGAGATGCCAGGGTGCAGGTCAGTCACTAGACTAGGTCCCCTGGATCTTGGTACATAACTGGAAGTCAACATCATCTCATCTAAATATTCTCTGCAGGATGAGAATAGCTGACTGCCTTCTAGGGAGGTAGGAAGGTGAAGAAGAGACTGAAAGTAGTGGTTCTTTTTTCAGCATGTGCCTGTTCTATCATCTCCACTTCCACTTTTCATTCATTCATTCAAGGAACATGCACGGACTCTCCAGGCTGTGAAGCTCAGGGTCCTTTCAGACCCGTCAGACAGTGGATTGTTACAGGGATTGAAAGGGATGCCCTCCCTCTTAATACCAACCATCATCTTGGGAACCAGGGTTTCAGCAAATGAAATTGAAAACACATTCATCCAATTCCCATTTCCAACCCTGCTCTTCTCTTTTTTACTGGGGACTGAATGCCCATTGAGAGCTCCCACATCTTAACAAAAATTCAATTCCCCAATTGTGATCTCGATTCCTCATGTTGAGTTCTCAATGATCCATGAAGTGATGAATGCTCCATGATGTAGATGCCATGGCTCCTGTCCCTGGGGTCAGGGCATCCCATCAAGATTCCATTAGAAACCCAACAACCTCTGCTTGTGCTGTGATGGGAAATTTGGAAAACAAATTCCCACATAGGAGATCATTTGTCACAGGAAGTCATTTGCTTTCTGCGAATCACATCACCATTAAATGAAGCCATTCTAATTGGACAATGAACGAAATTGTAAATTTCATGTTAAACAGTGGCACCTGATGTTTGACACACTTGATTTTTATTTTTCGCATTAAGTCTACTTGTTAAGAAAAATGCTCCAAAGAATCTCATGTGAACCACTTGAAGCATTGGATAATATGACCTACAATAGGTGCTCATTTTTCTGTTCAAGGACACATGCTCTCTAACAGAATCTCTTGCTCCCAATCCCCAGAACAGTGAGTGGAAATAAAGAGACTTGAAGAAACCAGAGCTCAGCATTTTTGCTTCTCTAAGTGCAAAGAGATTCTATTTCCTAGTATGAAAGACAAGACACCATCTTATAGGATCCTGTAGAAGTTCACCAGGAAATTGCCTTGCATTTATAAATGCAAGTGGCCCCAGCCTCAATCCACACATGTCCACACCAAACCAAATTCAGAATTGCTTAATAGACCCTGTTTGTATCCCTTGAGCATCAGACCTTTCTCTTAAGTACAAATTAGAAGGAAATCCAACTTACTTTACCAAGACTTTAACTAATGGGGCAATAAAGCACATATGGAGGCAAATAAAAACAAAAACCATAAGTTGTGCACCCTGTGAGCTTTTCTTTAGTCATCTAGGTAGTACCTTGGAATCTGGATTCCAACAAAAGAGTCTTCCTGGCCTCATCTGTAAAATGGGTTGTTCTCCAATTGTTCCCTCTCTGCCCTAAGCTGAAAGGCTGGTTACTAGGGACTGCATCACCTGCTTGTCCTGTCCTCTGACTGTTTGGATTTTGAAGTGGGAGGCAGTGTCAGAGGCCTGGAAAGAAATGAATGCTGCTTCCCCCAGACCCTGCCTCCAAGAGCATGGTTCTGGGGCTCCACTGAGAGATAGCACCTTCTCTAAGGCCATGGAGTTCCAGGTCCGCTGGCAATGTCCTTTCCAGTTGACCTTTTACATTTGATCTCTGAGAGTCTCATTCACCTTTTCTGTACCCTTAATTCTGATGACATCTTTTAAATTGTCCCTTCAATAATCTCCTTTTAACCAAACATAATCTCGAATGATAGTCTCTAAAAACTTAGTCCTGGATGTTGCAATTGAGAGAGATTCAGATGCTTAATGTCTAAAAATCCCTGAAGTTCAAAATCTCAAAAACCACAATTCCTATTGGAAAAAAGGTCTATGTATTACGGGTGTAAAACAGAACTCTGGGGAAGGAATCAATGGTTTTTTTGTTGGACACGAGATTATTTCATTGCATTAGGAAGAAAAAAATACCTAAGGCCTGGTAAAGCCTTATTTTGGGTGTGTCTATGATAGTGTTGCTAGAGGATGTTGACATGTAAGTTAGTGTGGACTAGGTGGGACCAGCACCCTCCAACACACTGGACATAAGAGAGCAAATACAGAATGTGAACTGGTTTCTCTCTGGAACCGAGTTTTCTGTTGCCCGGAATATCAGAACTCCAGGCTCACCTGTCTTGGGACTCTAGGAGTTATGCCGGTGACCCCCAACTGTGTGGGTGCTCAGACTGTTGTCCTAGATCCAGAGTTACACCACTGCCGTCCCTGGTTCTGAGGCTTTAGACTTACTTGAACAGAGCTATGCTACTACAACTAGGTTTTTAGGATTTCCATTTTTCAGATTTTGACACTAAGGCTTCTAATCTTTTGAGATTTCAATATTTGAGATGATGGTGTTCAGGGGTGTTTCTTTTGAGATTACAAACCAAATCCCTCTTTAACTACCTGCATGTGTGCTGTTTCCTACCCAGCACCAGGAACCAGGATGCCCGATCAGGGTGAGAGTAGTATGAAGACATGTAAATTGTATAGTATTGTACCTGGTTTACATAAATTCCTCACATTTAGTAAGAGTTGGTTCCTTTTTCATAATATAAAGCTACAAGTACAAGAAAATGTCAGGACACTTCTGAAATACTAGTATTTAAGTCAGATCTTTGTGTTATTCTTCTGGAGTTATAAAAAATAACCATCACAAGATGTGTTAGTTGGCTTTACATTACTGTGACCAAAGTACTTGACAAGAATAAATTAGAGGAGGGAAAGTTTATTTTGGCTTAAGGTTGCAGAGGTCTCAGTCCGAGGTTGGTCAACTCCATTGCTCTGGACCCCAGGTGAGGCAGAACATCATGGTAGAAGGGTGTGGTGGAGGAAAGTGTCTCAGCTCACGGCAGACAGGAAGCAGAGAAAGAACATAAGGAGCCAAGTACAAGATATATAATCTCCAAGTGCACATCCCCAGTGACTACTACCTGCCTACAGTTGCCATTCAATATAGTAGTTAATTCAAATTATTAACTCATCAAGGATTGATCCACACATTATTGTATTGTATTGTATGTTTGTTTTGTATTTTATTTTATCAGGTTACAGCTCTCATAATCTAATCATCTCATCTCTGAGCATTCTGAATATTCCTGCACTGTCTAACAGGATCTTTAGGGGCACAACTCATATATAAATGGTAACACAGGTAAGGGGACATTCACGTGTGTCTCCATTGGGTTACTCAAACTGGTGTAAAAAGTAATCAAAGGGAACTCTAAAACAATGACAACAAAACACTCCCTTTGACAGTACAGTGAAAAGATCCCTGAATAGAAGTTTGGGAGAACTGTTTTTCCTGGTCTGATTTGACACTAAGATTTCATGAAATGATGACAAAGACTCCTTCCAGCTCTCAAATTACACAAAATAGAGACAACTTTATAAAATTTTCTATAAATTCAATGTGGTATGGAGACATTCAGGCATGCTTCTTGGAAGTGGAAGGATTTGAACCAGAACTTGAGTCGTGGGTGTGATTTGACCAAGCAAAAGTAGACCTATGCAGAGTATAATTTGAGAGCAGAAGAAGAGAAGGACTCTTCAGACTTTGCCATCTAGATTATTTCACGACGCAGGATAAGTTGAAAACCCCACTCTCTTTTATTTTCTAGAAGAGCTTATGTATAATTTGTGTTTCATTGTTTTCCTTAAATGTTTAATATAATTTATCAGTGATAAAAGCCTGAAGATTATTTTGCAGGAAATTTAAAATATCTGCAGTTCCTTTCTTTAGAAAATATAAAACAAAATTTTCTATTTCTTCTTATGTCAATTTTGACATTTAATTTTTTTAGGAACTTGGTGATTTCATCTAAAATTTAAATGTTATTGCCTATATAATTCATTATAAGTTAAATAGTGATGTTTCCTTTTTTTTGTGGTAGTGGTTTTTTAAACCTTTACTGTGTGTTTCTTTCTTTGACTAGTCTCATCTGAATTTATAAGTCTCTTTATTGTATGTTTGGTCTATATTTTATTAATTTATGCTGATGCCCTTAACATTTTCCTCCTTCTGATTTTAAAAAGTATTCTGATTCTTATTTTTCTAACTTTTTGAGATGGTTATTTAGTTATTTTCCAACATTATTTTCTATACATGGTTCAAAGTTATAATTTCCTTCTTAGTGGTTTAATAGCATCTCACATGTGCTTTACACAGTTTTAAAATCACCATTTAGTTCAAAATATGTTCATTATGCTTTATTCATTCATCTATTTTAAAGTATAATTTTTCCAAACACATAGGATTTTTCAATTGCCCTTTTGTGATTCTTTACTAACTTACAGTAACATCAGTTATCAACTTTACTATTTTGATCTTCCATATTTCTTAGACATTTTTTATGCAATTACAAATGGTCTATTTTTATACATTTTTTGAATATGCTTAAAAAATAACATGCATTTTGGGATAAATGACTGAAATGACTGCAGTGTTCCATAAACAGGAATGAAGTCAAGCCCTCAATCACAAATTTTAGATTCTCTATTATGTGCAAAATCTTTGATTACTTTATCAGTTTGTATGGTAAAGTACTGAGAGATTACTGAGTGCTTATGTATTTGCTTATTTATCTCTTTACATTAGTCTAATTTTGCTTTATATTTTTGTGACTATTATTAGATGCATAAAAATTTAGAATAATGTTCCTATAGGATAGGATTTCTGTCATTATGAAATACTTTCTTGATCTGTTACACATTTTGCTTAAAAAAAATTTGGTATACCTCTATGTATGTGCCTCCTTGTAGTTAGTATCTGCATACTACATCTTTTTCATCTTTTTATACTAAAATTTTGTGTAACTTTGCAGTTCAAATAATTCAATCATAGCCAACATCTAGTGACTTCTTTAAAAATCATTACATATTTTTTCTTTAAATTACATCATTACATTTATTTTAATTAATCCAATTAGATAAATACATGTAAATTTACCATTTTGCTGTTCATTTATTTGTCTTAATGTTTTTATTTTTTTACTTGACTATTTATGGATAATTTTTAAATGAGTATCTTTGTTTTGATCATTATTTTAGCCATTACTCAAAATAATAACTTGCACTCATTAACTATCAAACACAATACTTTGTACTCTTAACCTTTCCTGACAAAGTGGAGAACTCAGAACTCTATGTATCTTCGGACTAAGCTTTAGTCTAAGCTTGTAGTGTATTTTAGTTTTCCCTCAATTTTAATCCTTCTCTAGATTGGATTACCAGGGCTGGGAGTGCAGTGGGGAGATGTAGGTCAAAGGACACAATGTAGCAGACACGCAGAATGGACAAGTTAACGAGCTAAGGTACAAAGTAAGGACAGCAGTTCTTAATAATGTAGTTCACTCAGGATTTTTGCTAAGTGAGTGGATTGTATCTGTTCTTGCTGCAGGGAGGAAAAAATGGGTAACAATGTGAGATGACGGATGTGTTATTTTATTGTTATTTATATATAAATTATTACTAAGATAGAACTATATATGTAGATACATATATATATATATATATATATATATATATATATATTCAACAACTACATAAATAAATGAATGTGGCAGAGAGCTGTCTTCACAGAAATAAAGGAAGCCAGAAGAAAGCAAAATCCGCCTTAGTGCTGAAATATCTGCCAACCTAGAATTCTTTAAGGTGGAAATACCCTTGAAGAATGAAAATGAAATGGTCATTTTCAGGACAGCAATATCAGAGGGAATTGCTCACCTGGAGATCCTCAGTAAAGGAAAAACCACGCTCAGTCCATTCTGGTTTCCATATGCAGCACTTGGCAAATGTGGCCAGTCCTCTGTGTTGTCACTTTCTTGCTGCAGCAGACTTGCCAGTCTGATTTCTGACCCTTTGCCTCACCCTGATCTTTGGTGCTTGTGCACTGTCTATCTCCAGACCAATGCCATAGCTTTTGGATGTTCTGGGGTCCTGACCTAATGCTCTGCTCCTTCCCGTCTTTCCGTGTGAGTCTTGCCCTGGTGCCTCCCTGCTCTGACTCAGTAACCCACAGCTGTCATGCATAGACATAACAGCTTGAAATTTGAAATCCAATACACAAGTTTTGATAATTAAACCGAGAATTTGGGAGTGAGTTTTATCTCCAGACTCCGTTAATGCATTAACTGTCATATGCAGAACTTGAGTCTTCAGATCTCATTTCCAAAGAGCTATCCCAATCTTTCTCTAATAAATGTGTTATTGCTGGCGGATCCAGATGGTTGGTGATTTAATTCAATTGCCAAGGAAGGAAAAAAAAATCTAGTCTATGCACATCTGAAACTAAAGAAATCTCAATTTAGGAAACAGACTTATGCGCTTGAAATATTGCAAACATTTTGATGGGTGTGCTAAGACTATTGCATCTTGAAATTACCTAAGACGGGATGTTTTTCAGTGCATATGGCTAATCTGGAGCACCAGAGGCTTCTAGATCCCTTCAGCAGTAATTCCACACTTACTGAAGCCATGTATGGGGAAACTTTTCATGCATAATATAGGTCCCTAGCCCATGTCTCTATTGAGGGGTCTTGGGGATGGGTAATGTCTACACAGTGACTTCACTTATCCCCCTAAGACAGGGGCTGGAATAGGTGATTTCTGCAGTCCCTTCTTATTCTAAAATACTGTGACTAACATTTTTACCTTTAATTAATGTTGTAACAGTATCTCACTAATATATTTAAACCAATTTTTAAAAAAATAAATGTAGCAGTTTCTCTTCAGAAGTGAGGAAGAGTACAATGACTTTGGTTATTAAAATAAACTTTCCCTCTTTGCAGACACACACCAACATTTTACAAGGCAGGGGAGCATGAGTGGGAGGATAAAATGACAGTCCTTAAGCCAAAATGCAATATCATTTCAGTTCATTATTTGACATAAGAACTCATTCCTCAGACTTCAGAGTCATGAGAGATGTTAAAAATGTCAAGTAAGGAATGACAGGATAAAATGCAGATTGATTTAGGTTTTCAAAATTGATTAGCAGTTTGGGGCCACGAGAGCAATTTGTGTGGTGTTTTCAGTCTACTAGTTGCTAAAATTGATTAGCACTTTTGTGGAAGGTATAGCAAATTGCTATGCTAATCAAGGTAAATTAAATCATGAAATGGCTTGATTACCCAACTCTGCACTCTCCGCAACACTGCCACAAAACCAGTTTGGAAAACAGCCTTTCATTGGAGAAGCAGATAAATTTCAGTCTTTTCTGTTCTTTCTTCTTGATTTTGGTATTTGGGGTGGTAGAGAAAAATCATTCATGCCTTTCACTTTGATGATTTCTCAGTTTTTCAGAAAATAAAATAAGCTATCATTTAGGAAAATATAAGTATCTCTATACTTCTCTTCATTGTAAACAAATTGATATTTGTGTTTTATCACTTTGGTATGAAATAGGTTTCACTTGGTCAACGGTCTTAGCTGTACCCTGTCTGCATGGAACAGCACTGTAATTTGTGGACCGTGGTCTGGAATATAGAGGCTATGGTTTCCCCATCAGATAGGAGTGTTGGCATGTCGGAAACTTCACGATGTTTTGCAGTTGGCCTGGAAAGGATTTTGTTTTAGAAAGAATAGATTTCTTGCCAATTCACATTCCTTGTCTTTATGCTTGATTTCCTTGTCCTTAGGATATTTTGTACGGTTAATGAAATATTAAAAGTAAATATCCAACTTACATCCATTCCATACAACAAGCAATTGGTAATAATGTTGGCTCTAGTTCTGTCAACAACTCAAATCAAATTGATAAAAAACAGCATGTGTGTGTTTGAGTTTCTGCTTGAATTTAATCTTAGGCTCTGCTTGTTTTCAGACTGTTACGGGACTGGCTTCATTAGCATCTGCCATTTGTTAAGAGTGAGTGAAGCTTCTCTGCTGGGCACAGTAGCACATGCCTGTAAGAGCAGCTAGGGGGCTAAGGCAGGAGGATCATGAGTTCAAGGCCAGTTTCAGCATTTTGCCAAGTCCATAAGCAATTTAGTGAGACCCTGTCTCAAATGAAAAGGGTTAGGAATGTAGTGCAGTGGTAAAGTGCTTCTGGGGTCAATCCCTGTTACAAAATAAGAACAAAAATGTGAAGTTTCTCAGTCTCTTTTTTTCCTTTCTTGCCTTCATTCCCTGAGGAATTTGGATTTATTGTGATTGGGATGGAGATAAGAAATCCATACTATCCCTGTGTCTGACTACTGGTCTCCAAGTTAAAAAACATGATTAGTCCTATCTCATTACTTAAGAAATTAAAGAAAAAACAAAACAAACAACCCCTCATGTCTGGAGATAAAAATAAAAATGTATAAGGGAGTTTGATAGCAGACCCTCCTGAAAACCTCTAAAGGACCTCATTATGGACAAGGTGACATCTGGACCTTGCCAATAAATACATGAAAAAATGCTCAATATCACGAATCAGTGGGAAACATGCTGATCAAAACCACCTTATCAACCCACTCCAGTTGGAATGGTTACTATCAAAAATACAAAAAAGTAACGAATGCTGGTGAGGATACAGAGTAAGGGGAACTCTAATACATTGTTGGTGGGAATGTAAATTCATGCAGCCCTAATGGAAAACAGTACAGAGATTCCTTAAAAACAAACAATGAAAAAAACAAAATTAAAAATAGAACTACTTTATGATTCAGCAATCCCACTCCTAGATACATATCCAAAGAAGATGGAATAATTAGAGAAAATTCAAATGTTTATTGCATCACTATCCACAATAGCTAAGATATGGAATAAAGCTAGATGCTCATCAGAGGAGGAATGAATAAAGAAAATATGTATGTGCACCATGTAATAGTATTCAACATAAAAAAATACTCAAATCCTGTCATTTGCAGCAACATGGATGGAACTGGAGGTTATTATAAGTGAAGTAAGCCAGACATAGATAGACAAATACCATTTTTTCACTCATTTTTGGAGAAAAAACATTCTCATAGGAGAACAGAGTGAAATACTCGTCACTATAGACTTGGAAAAGTGAAGAGGTGGGGTGACAAAAAGAAGTTACATAAGGGTCACCAAAACACAGTGCAGAGGAGGAATTTGTTCTGATTTCTGTAGCACAGAAGGGTAACATTGGTTACAATAAACTATGATGTATTTCAAAATGACCAAAAGAGTAGAATCTTCCCAACACGTAAAATGATTAATATTTGAAAAGATGGAAGTGTTTATTATTCTGAATTGATTAAACATTATACATGTTTTGAATTATTGTATACTTCAGAAAGATGTACAAACATTATGCTTCAATTTAAAAAAAAATAAAGCTAGGCCTCAGAAATTAAATGGAGTCTTTTGAGATACCTACCTGATCATTCAAGGAAGAATTTTGATGAGAGCCCAGATGCTCGAAGCTGAAGGAGAGTAATTATATTTAGAGAATAAAATGCAAGGAACGAGGAGATCTTGGTAGAGCTGGAAGTACCAATAATAAGAGGGAATAGATGGGAGTCGAGAGTGGAAATGATCCTGAATATGTGAGGCAGGAAGAATTGCAAAGAAGTAAATGTCACGAAGGTCAGATTTTAAATCTTGGTCAGAGGTACTAGGTTTAGAATTTAAGCCTAAGAATATGAAGATAAAAGGGATCTTTTCTTTTTAGGGACATTTCAGATCTTGGAGAACACAAGTGGTTTTGGTGGTTTTGGATGCAGATGTTCCCACGATGTCCTGATGCCCATCAGCACCTGAACTGGAGGTCCTCCAGGTGGCTTCCCCTGATGCCACAAGGGGTTGAGGTGTGATGTTTCATGAGCAGATTATGTGGAATCACATGAAGAGTGTTGTGCCCACCCCTAATCTGCCTACATTAGACCAGACTAGGGGTCCAGGACTGGATAGGAGGATATATGGAGAGGGATCTAGCATGGAGGTATCTCAGATCATGGTGGAAGAACTTTTAACTGCTTGCCCATCACCAAGATAGTTCAGATAAGGAATGGAACATTAATTACAACTCTTTATGTCTCTTTGTGCTCCCAAATCCTACAAACCTAAATATTTCCATTTTACGATGTCAAACATTTAGAACATTTCAAAATCCTGGCTGGATTTTTTTCTGTTTAGAGATTTTTGGGGGGATGTCAGTGGTTTGACTACAAAGCCGAGGAAGAGGTTGTATGTTATTCAGTATTACATTTCTCTGGGGACATTTCCATTAGAGAGCAGAGTGTTGGTATCAGTCAGAGGGCCTCAGTTCAAGTCCTTTCTGGCACTCTCAGGGTGACCTCCAGTAAGTCACCTCACCACTCTGAGTCTCTGTTTACTCATCTATTAATTAAGGACAATAATATCTCTACTTATCTTGTGGGGTTGTGGTATCACTGGGTTAGATAGAAGCACATTATAAACCACAGCTTCTATTGATATGACAATTAATTGGCTGAATATTTCCAACTCAGACTTGGGAAGTAACCAAAGTTAACTTTCATGGAATAGATGCAGAAAGCTACTATAGGTTGAGTTTCCCTTATCTAAAATGCTTGGGACTAGAAGAGCTTCAGATTTGGGATTCTTTGGGATTTGGGGATATTTGAATATAAATAAGGTAACTGGAAAGGAAGTAGAACCCAAGTATAAAGAAATTCATTTATGTCTCATATACACTGTAATGTATATATCCTGAAGGTAATATAATATCATATTTTAAATAATTTTATGCATGAAACATTTCATGATGTAGAATTTTCCACTTATAGGATCATGTCAGCATTCAAAAAGTTCTGGATATTGGAGTATTTGAATGTTGGATTTTAAGATTAGGGATGCTTAACCTGTAGTGTGAGTCTTAACTCACATAGTTGTTGGGGAGTTCCATACTTACACAATTAGTAGGCATGGTATCAACATAGTCCATACAGATAACTAAGAAGGAATGTGGTTTCTTTCCATTGTTCTCATATCCACCGCTAGCACTGTTTTTCCTAGTGATGCACTTACACACTTCTGTTTTGAGGTTCACTCATGCTCACAGATGAAGCCCCAGAAGAAGTAACTCTGGAGACAAAGACCTGAGTGCCACATCTTCTCTTTATTCTTTTCCAATATGTTTATTAAAAGTAGGGTTTTTCCATTTGAAAAATCATCTAACCTCTCTGAACTTTATTTCCTTAATGGTAAAATGGTAAGAATTATTTCCGCTTCCCATACTTAAAACAAGGTTTTGTAGAATAGAGTCATAGTGTATGTAAAAGTGCTTTTCAGAAAACAGAACTTCGTAAGTTGGAGCCAGGTGATGGTGCATGCCTGTAAACCCAGCAGCTTGGCAGGCTGAGGCGAGAGGATTGAGAGTTCAAAGCCAGCCTTGGCAATTTAGCAAGACCCTAAGCAACTCAGTGAGAACCTGTCTCTAAATAAAATGCAGAAAGGGACTGGGGATGAGGTTAAGTGGTTGAGTGCCACTGAGTTCAATCCCGGTGCCAAAAACAACAAACAAACAAAAACCTTCATAAATTGGAATCTCAGTGTAACAGTTATTTTAAAGAATTTTTGGTTGTTTCCAGTACCACACTAGGTGTTCTGAGATAATTAATAATGTCCACAGAATCAATAAACTTACAGTGTGCCTCAGCCAGGGAACACAGAAGAGAAAAGAGAAACTCTTCCATGTTAAATAAATGGATGAGATTTACTGCATGGAACTGGTTAAACAGAAGGACTGAGATGCCAAAAAGAAGATGGCGCTGCAACCCAGAGGTCAACAAGATTAGGACCCTGTTGCAATTCCTGGGGGGTCAAAGGTAAGGATGGAATTCTGTGAGCCTTGGAACTGGAGACAGTCAGCAGGTGCCATAACTATGCTAGGTCTAGAACCTTTGTGAGCTGGAACCACAGAGGAGATCCAGTTGCACTTAAGAGTCCATCTTAGGCAAATGGTAGACATACTTTGACTTCTCTCTTCCTCTGTTTAGTCAGGCTCTTGAGAGTATCTCCCTTTGGCCAAAACCAACAGGATGCCAACTGATCAATGACCTTGGAAAGTGTAATTAAACTCAGAACCTTTTGTTTTCTGGTGGCTGGGGAGGGGGGAAGCAGGTACCAGGGATTGCACTTAAGGGCACTTGACCCCTGAGCCACATCCCTAGCTCTATTTTGCATTTTATTTAGAGACAGGATCTCACTAAGTTGCTTAGCCCCTCATTTTTGCTGAGGCTGACTTTGAACTCTCGATCCTCCTACCTCAGCCTCCGGAGCTGCTGGGATTACAGGCAAGCGCCACCACATCCAGCAAACTCAGAGCCTTTGTGGAATGAGTGAAACATGGAAAGGGAGAGGGAAGTTTCTGAGAAATCAGCCTAAGTCCTGGCACCTATGTGTCTCATCATGGGTTTGAATAGATCTTCTGTTCTTCTTGGTCTCAAAGATTTTACACAGTGAGATCCTTGCCACTAAAGACACCTTTTCTTTATGAACGGCTTCCTTTCAAATGAAGATGAGGATACTGCTGTTGTTGCAGCTGTTTATAATAGTGGTCAATTATTCACCCTTTTCTGGTCCCAGGCACTTTGCAGATGCTATCTTTTAATATTAACTTACAGAGGAAATGGCATTAGAAAAATTGAGTAACTTGTTCAATGTCATCTAGTAAGAAGCAGAGTTGAGATTAAAACCCAGGTTTCTTTGGTTCCAAATCCTTGGTTCCTGAGTACACTGTATGTAGTCCACATTCTCTCCAATGTACTACTGTCTTCCAGCCTGCTGATCCTCTCTTGATCTCCTCAAAGATCATGATTATCTTCTGTTCATCTACCAGTAACATCCTTGATCATTGTGATGGGAATAGAATTTTAATATTAGCAAAAGTGATTTGAAAAAAAAATTACTTTAGGTATTTCTAAATCTTTTGGTTTCGTATACTTTATGTAATTGTTTCATTTCCAGGGCTCTATCACAGTACATTAAAGACTTTCTTAATGATGTATTTAGAAATTACAAATTAATTATTGTCATTACAAAAGAGAGAGAACTCTCCTTAGAATTTGACCCAGACTATGATAAGGGTTGCTGTCATAAAATATACATGACATGTAAGGTATGTAAGGTACAACTTATCCACTTCTACTGCCCTTCGGTTCACACTCTAAAACACAATTGAATAGTCTTTTTTTTTTTTTTTTAAGGAATCTCACTAACTGTCCAACCATGCAAATTGCTCTTCAGTTCAGTTCTAGGAAACGTTGAGAAACATTATGCAAATTAAGTACACATCATTGGTTTTACTGAACTGTGTTTTTTTCCCCCTCTTTTCTTTATGGTTAATGACACAATGGCCTGAATAATCAGAATAAGTCCATTTATTTTGATCACTCTTCCAAGAGTAAACTATCCGGAACATAGTAGTAATCAGGTGGGTCAAAATGAAGCGTGAAAGCTAAGCATTCCTTGAAGAACCGTCCACCCAGTATGCTGTTTCCTTCAAGGGAAATTGGACCCTTTTCCATGTTGGACCTGAGCTGCAGGGTACCTCTGTTTATTCCCTTGGGAATCCCTTTGCTCAACCACAAATAGATTAAACCTTTACCAGCAGCAGCTGTCTGCCTTTTTTCTTTTGAGTTAACCAGTTAGTGACTTTCCTGAAAAAAAAAAAATGGACACTCTGATTCTCTAACTTCAACTGAGTCACTACTAATGGGTAAAATGAATGAAAGGTTAACTGAGAGGTGGGAGGGGTTAGCATTAGGTTTAGGGTGAGGTTTAGGGTTAGGGATAAGGAGAGCGGTAAGAATGAAGGAAAGAAGGACTGTATAGAGGGAAAAGAGGGGTGGGAGGGGTGGGAGGGGTGGGGGGGAAGGGAAAAAAAAATAAACATCATTGCCCTATGTAAACGTATGATTACACAAATGGTATGCCTTGACTCTGTGTACAAATAGAGAAACAACATGTATCCCATTTGTATACAATTAAAAAAAATAAATAAATATAAAAAAAAAAGATTTTTGGCACCTTGGTCAAGAATCAGAAAAAAAAAAAAAAAAAAAAGGTTAACTTAAGGTTAACCACTTGCATACTAAAAGAATTCCTTGCTCAGTAAAGGGGTTCCTTCAGCATTCTCCTTAGTTCCTTTAAATATTTATTGAGTTTTCATCTTAGTTCCTTTAAATATTTATTGAGTTTTCACCATGGACTAGGTACTGTGGGAGGGCATGGGAATACATGTAACCTGTAAAGTCTGTGTTCCTTCGAGGTTTATATTCTAGTGGAGAAAACCACCACGACTGAATAAACATGCATATATTCAGTTTGCAAGTGATGACAGGCACTTTGAAGAAAAGAAAAGCAAGGTAAAGTCTTAGAAATTGACAGGCTATGGGGAGATACAATAGTCTGAGTGAGACAGTCTCTATGAGGTTGTGTCATTTGAGAGGAAGTGAATGGAGCAAGGTGGCTGCAGGATGATTCCTCCAGACAGAGCTGCCACAGGTCCATGGGGAGCAAGAGACCAGGTCCTAACCACTTCAACACCCAACAAACATCAACGAAAGAAAAATCAGACTCTGAAAAATTGGAAACATGAATTTTAATAGACTAGAAAACAAAAACTGAAAAACAAATCTCCCTAGGACTCTTGTTCTCTAGTTTTAAGTGGAGAGGAAGAAACTAACAGTGAAATAATTTATTAGTAAATATTTACTGATTATCCAATACAGAAATACTTCTATGTGAGAGTTAGAGTCACACTGGTTCAAGTCACACTGCACAATAGACTGATAGCACCTTCTAACAGTGGTAAACGAAGTTGGTACATATATATGTGTGTGTGTGTGTGTGTGTGTGTGTGTATTTAAACAAAATATATAGACAGATAAAGATATGGATCAGGCACTGTCTATATTTTTTTATTCATTCATTCATTTGGTGGAAGTTTACAATTCATGGGCAATAATAAACTGGAGGGAGTGTATGTGATATCTTGAAACAACTGCCATTGCAATAAATAACAAAAAGAGAATATAGTAAGTCAATCTCATTGCCTTATGAAGCAACTATAAAAGTATCATCAGAGGTGGCTTAGCTTTGATTCTGAGAAGAGATGAAGTCTGTCCCATGAAGAGTCACTGGAAGGATCCACTCGTGTACACCAGACCCTGGTCTTCAGCTCAGTAACTAATTCATCTGAAGGATGACTAGTGATTTACATCAAGCACGCTAAAGGATTCTGTTGATTGCTTGGGTTGTTCTGTGGTATGTAATTTCCAAAAAGAACACTGCTGGTGATTAGTCATGTCTTCCATGATAAATCTGAACCTTGCATCCCACATGAACCCCACACTACCATTCTATGATTCCAATTATATCTCATAGTCTTCTTCTGTCCCTCATTCTGTGCTTCCCTCATCATTTCCAGCTGTGTGAAGTGTCCAGCCCTCTATTCCCCACAAGGCTCTCAAAGAGGGAGCTCTGTGTAGGAACTGTGCACAGGGACCATCTGAGACTCACCTTTGGAGAAATCAGCATCCTTAGGTCACTGTTTTCCCATCTAGAAAGAAGGAAAAAGACAGGGACAAAATAAGGTTCAGGCCCGACTGGTTTCAAGATGGCAGACTAGAGGGTGGCTGCATTTCATGTTGCTCCAGGACTCAGGATACAAAAGAGGAGATAGTGAGAGACTTGGGACCAACTCAAAGCCGCCAGGTGAGTCTCTCCCATTGGGGAGGTGTCCCGGATGGGGCGGTAGTCCTGGAACGCAGGAGACTTTGTGAAGTAGAGCTGCCCTGCGAGACACCCCTCCCCCTGCTGGAGCAGTGAACTTGGACAACTGGGAGCATCATAGGGGTGGCTGCTCAGCACAGCGCTTGGACTCAGAGCAACCACTGGGGCTCTGGGCAGCTGCCTAGAGGAGGAGCTGCATGGCGAGCTGTTTGGACTCAGAGCAATCGCTTCTGAACACTGGGGCCTGCCCAGAGGAGGAGGAGGAGTGCAGCGGGTCGCTTGGACTTGGAGTGACTGGACCAGAGCTACAGGCGGTAGCCAGAGGAGGAGCTGCGCGGCGAGCTGTTTAGACTCAGAGCGACCGCTCCTGAACACCGGTGGCCTGCCCGGAGGAGGAGTGCGGTGGGTTCCTTGGTCTCGGAGCAACGGCTCCTGAACACCCGGGGGGCTACCTGGAGGAGGAGGAGGAACGGGGCGGGTCACTTGGACTCGGAGTGACTGCCTAGGGCTACGGGCAGTTGGCGGGAGGAGAAGACGCAAAGTGAGTTGCTTGGACTCCTAGTGACCGCGTGGGAACACTGGGCGGCTGTCCAGAGGAAGAGGTGTGTGGCAGGTTGCTGGGACTTGGAAAGACTGTATGGGGCTCCAGGTGGCTGATCAGAGGAGGGGCTGCATAGCCAGGTGATTAGGTGCAGAGCAAGGTCCCAGGACCTAGGCGACTTCTTGGTGGAAGAGCCGCACAGAAACACACTTAGGGTGGAGATAAGTTCCAGAACTGCGGGCAGATTCTCTAAGGGGAGGCAGCCTAAGGAGACTCGTCTGTGAAGGGTGAGGCTCCCAGGCCCAGGAGGTAGGTCAGGGACCCTGGGAACGTTGCAGAGGAAGACAGCCCAGCCCAGGCAGTAGTTGTAGATTGAAGAGAACCTCTAGAAGGGGAACTGATCAGCGAGACCTCCCCACCAGGTGAGTCTTCCCTGCCAGGTGAGGTTTTCCCACAAGGACGGTAAAACCAGAGACACAGGGACAAACAGGTCTTGCCTCAGCCCACAGCCTAGTTCCCCTTTGGATGACCATTGGTCAACAAGTGGAGGCACCGCTGCCCACTAGCAGGGAACATATACCCCACCTGAAGGCCACAACCCCTAGAGAGGCAGCTTCCTTGTGGAGCACCGCATTATCAACTTCCTCCAAGACTTCAGGTTACTGAAGGATAAGAGGGGATATACTAGCAATCTTCAGGGACATTATAAGTCAATAGAGGAATCTGCAATATCTTAATGACCCACTGATTCCTGAACAATATGAGAAAACAAGGGAAGAAAATGCCCCAAACAAATCTAGATGTTACATCAATAAAATCCAATGACAGCATGACAGAAGAAATGACAGAAAGGGAGTTCAAAATGTACATAATTAAAATGATCAGAGAAGAAAACGATGAGATGAAAGAACAAATGCAGGCATTGAATGATGAGATGACAGAGCAAATGCAGGCATTGAATGATCACACCAATTGACAGTTAAAAGAGCAAATGCAGGAAGGAAAAATCATTTCAATAAAGAGTTAGAGATATTGAAAATCACCAAACAGAAATTCTTGAAATGAAGGAAACAATAAACCAAATTAAGAACTCCATAGAAAGCATAACCAATAGGATAGAACACTTGGAAGAGAGAACCTCAGATATTGAAGAAAAAATATTTAACCTTGAAAACAAAGTTGACCAAACAGAGAAGATGGTAAGAAATCATGTACAGAATCTCCAAGAACTATGGGATATCAAAAAAGGCCAAATTTAAGAATTATTGGGATTGAGGAAGGCTTAGAGAAACAAACCAAAGGAATGAACAATTTATTCAATGAAAAAATATCAGAAAATTTCCCAAATCTGAAGAATGAAATGAAAAACCAAGTTCAAGAGGCTTATAGGACTCCAAATACACAAAATTACAACAGACCCACACCAAGACACATTATAATGAAAATACCGAACATACAAAATAAAGACAGAATCTTAAAGGCTGTGAGAGAAAAGAACCAAATTACATTCAGGGGGAAACCAATACGGATATCAGCAGATTTTTCAATCCAGACCCTAAAAGTTAGAAGGGCCTGGAACAACATTTTTCAAGCTCTGAAAGAAAATGTATGCCAACCAAGAATCTTATACCCAGCAAAACTTACCTTCAAATTTGACGATGAAATAAAATCATTCCATGATAAACAAAAGCTAAAAGAATTTACAAAAAGAAAGCCAGCATTACAGAACATTCTCAGCAAAATATTCTATGAGGAAGAGATAAAAAACAAAGAAGCAAATCAGCAAAGGGAGGAATTATCCTAAAGGAACTGTCAAAATAAAGGAGGAACCAAGTTGTGTCAAAAATTAAATAAATAAATAAAATTTAAAAAATGAACCAAATGACTGGGAATACAAATCATATCTCAATAATAACCCTGAATGTGAATGGCCTGAATTCATCAATCAAAGACATAGACTGGCAGACTGGATTAAAAAAAAAGACCAACAATATATTGCCTGCAAGAGACTCACCTCATAGAAAGAGATACCAATAGACTAAAGGTGAAAGGATGGGGAGAAACATACCATGCACATGGACTCAGCAAAAAAGCTGGAGTATCCATCCTCATTTCAGATAATGTGGACTTCAAGTCAAAGTTAGTCAGAAGGGATAAAGAAGGACATTTCATACTGCTTAAGGGAAGAATAAAACAGCAAGATATAACAATCATAAACATCTATGTCCCAAACAGTGGCTCATCCATGTATATCAAACAAATCCTTCTCAATCTCAGAAACCAGATAGACCATAACACAATAATACTACGTGATTTTAACACGCCTCTCTCGCCACTGGACAGATCTTCCTAACAAAAATTGAACAAAGAAACCATAGATCTCAATAACACAATCAATAATTTAGACTTAACATACTTTTATAGAATATACCATCCAACCAAGAGCAAATACACATTTTTCTCAGCAGCACATGGATCCTTCTCTAAAACAGACCATATATTATGCCACAAAGCTAATTTTAGCAAATACAAGAAGATAGGGACACTACCTTGTATTCTATCAGATCAAATGGATTGAAGTTAGAAATAAATGACAGAATAAAAAACAGAAACTACTCCAACGCCTGGAGATTAAACAATAGGCTATTATATGATGAATGGATAACAGAAGATATCAGGAAGGAAATTAAAAAATTCTTAGAGGTCAAGGAGAACAAAGAAACATCATATCAAAATCTCTGGGACACTATGAAAGCAGTACTTAGAGGAAAATTTATTTCATGGAACGCATTTAAAAAAAGAAGTAAAACTCAACAAATAAACAACCTAACACTACAGCTCAAAGCCCTAGAAAAAGAACAAAAGACCAACACCAAAAGTAGTAGAAGACAGGAAATAGTTAAACTCAGAGCTGAAATCATCGAAATTGAAACAAAAGAAACAATCGGAAAAATTAACAAAATAAATAGTTGGTCCTTTGAAAAAATAAACAAAATTGATAAACCTTTAGCCACACTAACAAAGAGAAGACGAGAGAAAACCCAAATCACTAAAATTTCGAATGAACAAGGAAATATCACAACAGACACGATTGAAATACAAAATATAATTAGAAGCTTTTGAAAATCTATACTCCAACAAAATAGAAAATTTTGAAGATTTCAACAGGTTTCTAGAGACATATGAATTACCTAAACTGAACGAGGAGGACATACACAATTTAAATAGACCAATTTCAAGTAATGAAATAGAAGTCATCAAAAGCCTACCAACAAAGAAAAGTCCAGGACCAGATGGGTTCTCAGCCGAGTTCTACAAAATCTTTAAAGAAGAGCTCATTCCAATACTCCTCAAAGTATTCCAGGAAATAGAAGAGGAGGGAACCCCCCCAAACTCATTCTATGAAGCCAATATCACCCTGATACCTAAACCAGACAGAGACACATCGAGGAAAGAAAATTTCAGACCAATATCCTTAATGAACATTGACACAAAAATTCTCAACAAAATTTTAGCAAATCGCATACAAAAACATATTAAAGAGATAGTGCACCATGATCAAGTGGGTTTCATCCCAGGGATGCAAGGTTGGTTCAACATCAGGAAATCAATAAATGTCATTCACCATATCAATAGACTCAAAGTCAAGAATCACATGATTATTTCAATAGATGCAGAAAAAGCATTTGATAAAATACAGCACCCCTTCATGCTCCAAACACTAGAAAAAATAGGGATAGTGGGAACATTCCTTAACATTGTAAAGGCCATCTATGCTAAGCCCATGGCTAATATCATTCTAAATGGTAAAAACTGAAAGCATTTCCCCTAAAAACTGGAACAAGGTAGGGATGCCCTCTTCCACCACTTCTATTCAATATCGTCCTTGAAACTCTAGCCTGAGCAATTAGACAGACCAAAGAAATTAAAGGGATACGAATAGGAAAAGAATAACTCAAACTATCCCTATTTGCTGATGATATGATTATATACTTAGAGGAACCAGGAAATTCTACCAGAAAACTTTTAGAACTCATAAGTGAATTCAGTAAAGTAGCAGGATATAAGATCAATGCACATAAATCTAATGCATTTTTATACATAAGTGATGAATCTTCAGAAAGAGAAATTAGGAAAACTACCCCATTCACAATAGATTCAAAAAAAAAATAAAATACTTGGGAATCAATCTCACAAAAGAGGTGAAAGACCTCTACAATGAGAACTACAGAACACTAAAGAAAAAAATTAAAGAAAACATTAGAAGATGGAAAGATCTCCCATGTTCTTGGATAGGAAGAATTAATATTGTCAAAATGGCCATACTACCAAAAGTGCTATACTGATTCAATGCAATTCCAATTAAAATCCCAATGATGTACCTTACAGAAATAGAGCAAGCAACCATGAAATTCATCTGGAAGAATAAGAAACCCAGAATAGCTAAAGCAATCCTTAGCAGAAAGAGTGAAGTGGGGGGTATCACAATACCAGATCTTCAACTCTACTACAAAGCAATAGTAACAAAAACGACATGGTATTGGTACCAAAATAGAAAGGTAAATCAATGGTACAGAATACAGGACACGGACACAAACCCAAATAAATACAATTTTCTCATAGTAGACAAAGGGGCCAAAAATATGCAATGGAGAAAAGATAGCCTCTTCAACAAATGGTGCTGGGAGAATTGGAAATCCATATGCAACAGAATGAAACTAAACCCATATTTCTCACCATGCACGAAACTAAACTCAAAATGGATCAAGGACCTTGGAATCAGACCAGAGACCTTGCATCTTATAGACGAAAAAGTAGGTCCAGAGCTTCAACATGTCGGCTTAGGATCAGACTTCCTCAACAGGACTCCCATAGTACAATAAATAAAAGCAAGAATCAACAACTGGGATAGATTCAAACTAAAAAGCTTTCTCTCAGCAAAGGAAACTATCAGCAATGCGAAGAAAGAGCCTACAGAGTGGGAGAAAATCTGCCAATCATACTTCAGATAGAGCACTAATCTCCAGAATCTATAAAGAACTCAAAAAACTCTACACCAAGAATGCAAATAATCCACTTGACAAATGGGCTAAGGAAATGAATAGACACTTCACAGAAGAAGATATACAAGCAATCAACAAACATATGGAAAAATGTTCAACATATCTAGTAATAAGAGAAATGCAAATCAAAACTACCCTAAGATTCCATCTCACCCCAATTAGAATGGCGATTATCAAGAATACTAGCAACAACAGGTGTTGGCGAGGATGTGGGGAGAAAGGTACACTCATACATTGCTGGTGGGGCTGCAAATTAGTGCAGCCACTCTGGAAAGCAGTGTGGAGATTCCTTAGAAAACTTGGAATGGAACCACCATTTGACCTAGCTATCCTACTCCTTGGCCTATACCCAAAGGACTTAAAATCAGCATACTACAGAGATACAGCCACATCAATGTTCATAGCTGCTCAGTTCATAATAGCCAGATTGTGGAACCAACCTAGATGTCCTTCAGTTGATGAATGGATAAAGAAACTGTGGTATATATATATACAATGGAATATTACTTAGCCATAAAGAATGATAAAATTATGGCATTTGCAGGCAAATGGATGAAATTGGAGAATATCATGATAAGTGAGATAAGGCAATCTCAAAAAACCAAAGGACGAATGATATTGCTAATAAGTGGATGATGACACATAATGGGGGGTGGGTGGGTTAGTGTTAGGGTTAGAGTTAGGGTTAGGGAGGGGGGCAAGAATGGAGGAAGGAAGGACTGTATAGAGGGAAAAGAGGGGTGTGAGGGTTTGGGGAGAAGGAAAAAAATAACAGAATGAATCAAACAACATTACCCTATGTAAATTTATGATTACACAAATGGTATGCCTTTACGCCATGTACAGAGAAACAACATGTATCCCATTTGTTTACAATTAAAAAAAACTAAGAGTGCTTCCCATGGGGGGGAAAAATAAGGTTCAGGATCAAGGTCAGAGTGTCTCCTCCAAAGTCCTTAATTGCATATTCCAATTAAAAGTGATTGCTGCCTTCAGAGTTGGATGTATTTCTTGTCTTTGAGATTCTTTCTGCAATTGATTGCACCAAGTTGTGACATCTCTCCTTTTCCATGCCTGCTCCAGGTAGCTGTATTTCCACCAGTGGCCTTGGTGCTCACCCAGTGGCAGGCATCCAAGTCTTCCAGAGCCAAGAAATCTGCCTTCATTCCATAACACTCCTTTTTTTTTCCCTCACCAGTCATTCCCACTCGCCCGGTTGGTTCATCTCTGGTAAGACCGCATTCAATGAGACTCTGGTAAAATAGTTTCCCTGAAGGCCAGTCCTCTCTTAAGAAGAATTAAATGCTGCAGGTGCATTTCAGAATAACACTTTCCCCCTTCCAACTGCCTAAAGCTGTAGGGAGTTTTTCTGAAATAATTCTCAGATCTTTACCCTGAAAATATGGTGGGGCTCCTGGTACTAAAACACAGAAGTGTGACAGCCCCTAAGACTAGGGGGTCTGGAGTTTCTCACTCTCACCACAATCCATGCTCAGCCTCCAGCAAATCATTGCCCACCCTCCAGGTGTTCCCCCTGCCCTGGCTCCAGCAGCTTCTGCTCCTTGTGCTTCTCTGTGTTTGTCTTTGTAATTGTTAGGTGTCAGTTTGACTAGTGACCTCGCTTCTCTGATTGAACTAAGAAAAATTCTTTTTAGCTTGTTGAGCACTTTTCTCCTAGTGAGATTGGGAGTGATGATTTGCAAGCTCTATGTGGCAGGCTAGAAACTGTAGACCCTGATTTGGATTTTTTCTTATAAATATGTCTAGAAATATTTCAATGGGCAGTATCTACAGCTCTACCTTCTCAAACTGCTGTATACTGAAATCATCTGGGATCTTTAAAAAGACTGATACATGGGTCCCACCTAGCATTATGACATAAATGGACTAACCTAGGACTTGACGTGGACGTGGGATATTTAAAAGCTCTAAGTTGATGCTATCAGTCAACCAGAGTTGAGAAAATCTGGTATAGATTGACTGAGACCACATGTGGTGATAACTTTGTTCCATGTAGTGCGTAGACTTCTGCTTAATTAAGGTAAAAGGATGTACCCTATGCGCTGAGAGACCAAGTTCTTTCTCCTGGCAGCTCATGGGTTAGCTTGACCCTTTGGATCTTCCTTTGTTAGTTTGTGGTTGCTCAGGTTTTTGCCAGATCTGATAGGATGTCAGATTGGCAGTCCAGGCATAGGACTTAGTACTGAGTCAGGGTTCTTACTTTCTTGGGTACTCAATATTTCTGATTAACTACAGGAAAGGATTGCTTCCTTCATTGGTGGCTTCTTCTTCCAACATCCTGGAAAATGTTTTATAGGAAAAATTTCTCTTTCACTGTGGGAAGGTAACGAGTGTCTCCTCTATGTTGTACTCTTAACTAAATATGGATGATGCCATTTGTTTTAGTCAGTTTTCTGTCACTGAGGGAAAATGCGTGAAATAAATCAGTTTATAAGGAAGAAAAAATTATTTTAGCTCAAGGCTCCAGAGGTTTTAGTCCATGATCTGTTGACTCTATGGCTTTGGGCCCATGGTGTGGCAGCAAATCATGGTCACTGAGGAGACCTGTTCATACTGTGGAAGCAAGAGGGTGGGACAGAGGAAGGCCCGCAATAGCTCCTTCAGGGACACCCCTAGCAATTGACCTTCCTTCTACTGGGCCCACCCCCTAGAGTTTCCATCAGCTTCCAATATTGCCACAGGCTGGTGACCAAGTCTTTAGCACACAGGGGAAACATTTCAGATACAAGTCATAGCACCATTGCTTAGAAATGTAGACCACCATATTTATTGTAGTACAACACTGTAAAACAAAGTCTCAGAGTCTCAATCAACACCCCACCAAGTCATTAGTAGAAACTTGCACATCAGGAACTCATTATAGGTGTGCTCATTTTAATTTTATATGAATATTTTGGTTACAGCATAGAGGCCATCCCATGATCTCTGTTCATCATTTTTGCAATGATGGAAATATTCTACCTCTTACTGTCCAGTCTAATAGCCATTAGATTGAGCACTAGAAATATAGTTAAGTGTGGCTAAGGAACTGAATAGGCATTTTATTTTAATTTAGAAACTCACAGATGGCTAGCAACTATCATATTGGATAGCTGAATACTTGAGGCAAGCAAAAATTTTCTCCAGTGTTTCTAAACTTTCTATTTTCACTCTTTCTGTGTGTGTGTGTGTGTGTGTGTGTGTGTGTGCGTGTGTGACTATCCCTCTCTCTCTGTACCTCTTTGTTTACTGGTCTCCTATTTTCCTTCATGTTCCTACTCTTAGGGCCTGATTACTCACTGGCGTTTTCATTGCTATATTTTGCTTCCTGCATGTTGATCTTTTTCTGTTCTCTCATCTCATTTCTAGAGCTCCTTAGGGTGTTGCTATTGGATAACAGGTTAGTTGTGATGTCTAGACTTGACAGTTTCAGTGAAAATACCGAACCTAGTTACAAAAATTTATCAATCAATTAGACTAACATACCTCAACTGGGGCAAAAAAATGGATGTAGTTTAGTTTACTCCACCTCCTATATTTGATATAAGTGCAGCCTTTATAATCAATTATGTATTTAAAATGACTTTACTGCTCTTATACAAAAGAGCTATATATATAAAAATATACAGAGTTGACTTCTATTTGGTTTGGGGTTTACCTTGTTAGGGTCATTGGCCCCAAATTTTTCATGCTATTAAATTTCATTCTGTATCAGAATTTGAAATAAAGTTTGAGATAAAACATTCATTAATTTAAAAATGTGGAACACTGTATTTCATGCTGAATACATAAATGGAATTTTTTTCAGGGACACAGATACTACATGACCTTAATGGCCTTGACCTTCCTTTAAGAAGAATTTGAATTTGGAAGATATTTCTAGGATGACAGTTTCTAGGGTTTACTATCTCAACAAAAGAAGAACATTTCTCAACTTTAGCCAAACACAACACACTCAAAGTATCATTTGGTGAATTTTATGAAGGAAATAACATCCTTAGGGTAGTGAGCATACCAAGTAACCAAAATGCCCTTTGCAGTAGGAACAAAGCCCCTATCCTGAAATAGCTCACCTGCGCTGCTGCCCACAAAACTTCAGAATGAAATTCCATTCAACTGTATTCATCTACTTTGACTGGTCCATGCTAAAATCAACATAACACTTGTGTTAGAAAGGTGCTACCTTTTGGAGTGTGAGTCTGAGCAGGTTGGCTCAAGGGGCTATTTGAAATAGACAATGGAAGTGATGCACAATCTAAGTAAACTCATGTAATTGTACCCAAGTATGGAATTGGAAAAGCATACAGAATTGGCAGAGAGAGTGAGTTAAAATACTTGCCCAGGAGCCTACTGCACCATGCTAATAGTATTCTACTCCATGGTTCAAAACTAAATACCTGGAAATCATTTAGCACCTCATTGGAAAAAAGATCAAAGAAACTCTGAGATCTTCAGACCATCTAGGAAAACATCTAGGACCATGGGTATGAAATAACCATTTCCATGAGATAATTGACCCAAATTTTTTGGATTACACCTTTAAAGAAAAATTAGGAAAATTCATATCAGGTTGGAAACTTGGTAAAATGGAAGATATCTGAAATACAGACGCTACAGTTTAATGCTTTGATATCTTCGAACTTCTGATCGGTTCAAGATCTGAGATGACCACTGTGCCTGTCCTCCCACCCCTGGCATCTACCACTAAATGATAGTAAGTGGCTCCCAAACACTTCTTTTTGAAAGTCAGAATCAGATGTAAGTAATCAGCTGCCCACAGATAATCCTGCTCTCTCTTCCTCCTCCTCCTCTCCCTGCTGTCCTGAGTTCATCTCTTGCATCAGACACTATGCTAGTTTCTAGACATGTGATCTTTTTAGATGCACTCTTCCTCTTTTTTAGAGAGGTTAAGTAAATGGCCAATATATCTAGTATTAAAAGTAAAATTTATATCCCAAGTATAACCTTAACCTGTTTCATTTAAGATTGTTTTTCTTTTGCCTTTCTTTCTTTTCTTTCCTTCCTTCCTTCCTTCCTTCTTCCCTCCCTCCCCCTCCCCCTCCCCTCTCTCTTTCTTTCTTTCTTCCTTTCTTTCTTCAGTGCTAGGGAGCAAACCCTGGGTCTTCTGCATGCTGGGTGACTGCTCTGCCATTGAGAGACATCTCCAGCCCTACAATTTCATTTCTTGGAAATAAAAATTGAGAAAGTACATGCCCATATCAGTTGTGATTTTGCAAAACCTGTGTCCTCTGCCTAGCCTGCCCCTTTCTCACTTTCCTTTGTTTGAGATCTCCCATCCTGCTCTGAACTTAACGACTAGCTCTAACGCCCCTTTGTGGTCCCAACTGTCAGGATAGTCTTGTCTGGGTAATAATTGTACACCTGGTTCTACAGGACATATATATCCACATCTGGTCCCTGTCATCTCCACTACACAGTGAGCAGCCTGAGTCTAAGATCACTTTCTGACCCGTCTTTGTGTCTTATAACAGCTAGACACAGTTGTTGGAATTGGACCCTTAAAAAAATCAGCTCTGTTGACTATCCAAAGCAGCAATCACGTTTTTGGAGTAGAAAGTAACAATGTGTACAATTGACCCTCTAGGTTCATAGGTTCCACATCTGTAGATTCAAAACAACGTATTAGGAAAAGTAATTGTGCCTGTAACTGAGCACATATAGACATTTTTCCTGGTCATTATTCTCTAAAAAAATTCACTATAACAAGTATTTATGTAGCATTTATGTTGCATTAGATGTTGTAAGTAGTCAAAGATAAAGTATATAGGAGGATGCATATACCTTTATCTATGCAAATACATCCTGTCATATACAGGATTTGAGCATCTAAGGATTTGGTATTGATGGGGATCCTGGAACTGATTTCCTATGGAAACTGAGGGATGGTGGCATTTGTTTGTTTTCGACATGTTCTCTGTGATGGGTGGTGTCTGCAGCTGGCTTAGTGACTCCTGATGGTACTTATAAAATGTTCAGGAATTATAAGTCCAGTGTGAAACACAGTCATTATTAATAGTTAGGTTATCCTCACACATCTATAGCAACTGATTCTCAACAAAGGTGCTAAGAATAGGCAGTAGAGAAAGGAGCATCTTTTCAACAAATAGTGCTGGAAAGATTGATTATCCACATGCAGAAGGATAAAACCAGATCCCAATCTCTCACCAGTTGCCAAAATCAACTCAAAATGGGTTAAAGAGCTAAATGTGACATCTGAGTCTATAAAGCTAGTAGAAGAAAACAGGAAATGTTTAAGGACATTGGAATGGGCAAGGGATTTTTTTTTTTCTTGAGAAAACCCCCCAAACACAGGAAACATAAGCAAAATAAACAAATGGGATTATATGAAACATAAAGTTTTTGTTCAGGAAAGAAAACAATCATTAAATTAAAGAGACAACTTACAGAGTGGAAAAAGATGTGTAAACTATACTTCTGACAAGGGGTTAATACCCAGAATATATAAAAAATTCCAAAAAAAGTCAAAAAACAAAAACAAAAAACAAAAACCCCCCAAACAACCCAATTTACAAATGAGCAATAGACCCAAACAGACACTTCTTAAAAGAAGCATATAAAAAAATGTTCAACTTCACTAATCATCAGGGGAAAGGTAAATCAAAACTACAATGAGATATTTTCTCATTCCAGTTAACAACAGTTATTAGCAAAAGACAGAACATAAGTGCTGGTGAGAATGTGAGAAAAAAGGAAACAACTTCCAGTGATTGCCCCAAATATAAACTAACACAGGGATTATGGAAAACAGTATGAAATTTCCTTAAAGGATCATATGATCCAGCAATCCCACTTTTGGGTATATATTGAAAGGAAATGAAGTCAGTGTGTGTGGATATATTTGCACTGAAGAACTTATCACAATAACTAAGAAATGGAAACAACCAAGGTGTCCATTGATGAATGAATAGATAAAAGAAGTGTGGTACATTACATCATGGAGTACTATTCAACTATAAAAAAATAGGGCAAGTCTATCATTTGTGATACTTGGATGGGACTGGAGATCATTACATTAAATGAAATAAGCCAGGCACAGAAAGCTAAGCTATGCATGATCTCACACCTATAAACTTAAACTCTGAGAGTGGAATGGTGAGTTCCAGAGACTGGGGTGCAGAGAGGGAAGAGAGGTATGAATAGCTGTTAATCAGTGGGTGCTGAGGTGTAGTTAGATAGGGATAAGAAGTTCCGATATGCCACACTGCATGGTAGGATGACTGTTTCATGTATTTCTAAATACTAGAGAGACAGGAATTTGAATGATTTTACTATAAAGAAATGAAAGTCCTTGCAGAGACAGATCGACTTGACACCGTGTATACGTATAAAAAAGAGCACATGGTACTCTATAAACACGTACAATTTTATCTTTTTATTTATTAGTTTCAAAAGAAAACTTAGACTTAATTAAATTTATAGAAACTTGTTATTAAATACATTTTATTAAAACCAAAGTTATATGAAAGTATCACTTTCTATTTGGCATTTTATTATTAATCTCTGCTCCTGAGATTATTCACATATTTTGCATACAGTGGCAGAAATGCTGTGCAGTGATGGACTGCTTTGTCTCTCTTTCCAGTCCTGCGTGTTGGTATGAAACCTGCCATGGGAGGAATAGCCATCCCACGGATGTTGCCAAAACTCAAAATCAGAGATTCTTTCACCCCAGTGATGAGCTCCCTACCAACTTATTCTGAAATCAATTCTCCCTATACAGGTTGAGTACTCTAATTTTCAAATCTTCTAATTAACTAAGCATTACAACATTATCCTTCTTGCATGCAGATTGTCAAATTCAAAGACTTAAGATATTTTTAGAATGCATGTTAGAACCAAAGGGACGTGAATACCATTATCTCTTGGCACTGACTGGAGAGTGGACATCATCCCATCTTGTAGTGGTCAAGGTCGTGAGAACGCCTTCATTATTGAGCAATCTAGAAAACTAATCGCAGTTCTTTGAGCTCTCAAGTCCTCAGAAGCTGAGAAAGACAGTCTCCTTATAATTTTCTATCAGAGTACAAAAAGAATAAAATAGCCTGCCAGTTGAATCACCATACTGAATAATGTTTTGAAGGGAGAAATGCTTAAGTCTTGCATTTGGTGATTGAATATAGAATCAAGATGAAGCAATAAAAAAGTCAATATGCTACCCACCTGGGATCATCTTCTATCTCTGGTTTATTTTCCCTCCTCCTCCCTCTCCTCTGTCTTTGCTTTCTCTTTTTAAGGAAGTCTTTTTTTTTTTTTTTCCTGATGTTTTAGACATTGAGGAGTAAAGCAGATAGTGTTTTAAGAGAAGCAGTGGTCTACTGGCAGACTATTTATTGGAATGTACTTGAAATTTATGTGAGGTTATTTGAAATAAAATAAAGTCTGAATAACTTTGTCTATTGTAAAATGCTGCCTTTGAATTGTCAACAGTAAGGAAAATAGTAAAAAAAAAAGGAGAGAGAAAAAAAAAACCAAAATGAATACTCCTTTTATGAAAGTTAAGAGATGTTAAAGATCCCAAGAACTGCCATTGCCTATAATTATATTTGATTATTTACTCTTTTTTTTTTTTCCCGAATTGATTCCTACTTCTGCCCTATTTTATTCTCTTCAGTAATAACTTTTTCCTTCTTAAACTCTGCTTGTTTATGTATGATGTGACCCAGTCTAGGCTGGTGATCTGGATGGAAATTTTATGAACATTACTTGCTGTTGAAAAATAAATTAAAAAAAGGTAATGGTGACATGGTAAGATACGTGGTCATCAACTGGCCTTCCATCTCTATGCTTCTCTTTGCAACACAGTATCCATCTATTTTGTCCCCTACTGAATCATTTCCTGTTGAAAAATTCAAAGGCGTTGCATTCCACAGAAATGTTTCTGATCACATGTTGGAAGGGCAATTTTGCATAGTCCAGCATGAAGGGTAATTTCTTAAGCTCTGAGGGAATTGGTTAGGTGACCCAGAGGGAAGTGGTTGGCACCTGAATAAAATGGGTGCTTGGGGAGAGTTAGGAGTCCACACTGAAGGGAAGCTGGCTGACCCTCTCACCCAAAGAGCCATTTTTCCCAGGTCTGGGTCCATTTTGGGAAGCTGAGGATTCATTGAGACTTTAGGGGTCCAGTGTAAAGCAGCAGGATTGAATTGTTGTGCATCATTAGTCTCCAGTATGGGAAGAGATGCCATTCTTTAAATTGGCTTACATTGTTGGGGTGCACAGGGAAGAGCTTGGTAACTCTTGCTGCAAATAATTTCTGTGTAAAAGGGTGGAGGAGTGAGCCGCCGAATCCCTGGCCTTTCCACAAATATTCCTACATAATTAATGCCAAGGGCAGACAATAGAGACACAGATAGTAATAGTGAGAGTTAAGGCTAAACTATGTTGTTTACAAGAGGTGTATCTCCTGGTATGAGTCAAACCCTGATTTTGGAAACAAAACACCTGAGTTACAAGTCTGTTTTGGGGTAGGGGTTCTTCCAGGTGACTTTTAACTAACCACGTGCTCTTGCTAAGTCTCAGTGTTAAGTTCTGCAAAGTGGAGGTAACAGTTCTATTACCTATGCCAGAAACCTCATGAGAGGAAGGGTTAGGAAATTCTTTGTAAACAGCAACGTACCCTTAAATCACAAAGTGTTGTCAGTAGCTTGGAATTTGTCTCCTGAAGGTAGATTACCAGGATGGGGGGTGGGCGGAAGCAAGATTGATTTTCAAGGGTCTGGAAAAATATTGCATTCCATGAATGATTTCTTCCATTTGATTGTGGATAGATTACACTTGGAAGTGGCAATTTTAATGAAACAAGACCAACCAGAAAACCAAGCTCAACAGTCACTGAAATAAACTCCTGCTGGTGATGTAGCTCAATAACAGAGCATGAGGCCCTGCCTGGGTTCAGACCCCAGCAACCCCCAGCACCCCTTACAAATTTCTGACCCTACAGTACTCCTCTGCATTGTGGTCAAGGTCCTCACTGCATGAAAGGTAACCTCTTGCTCCACCTCAGGAATCAGGCAATTACAAGTGCCGACAAGCATGCAGAGGTTGATGTTGCACATGATCCTATTTAAGCTGAATGCAGCAGAGATCTGAACCCAAACCCTCTCCCACAACAGGAATGAAGGGGAGCTGTTCCACACTACCTGAGGTGACAGCTATGACTTTTCTCTCTGAGATTTACTCCTAATTATCTTGCCCAAAATGGAAACTTAAAGAAGTGAGAGGTAATTGCCTTCATTTTAAAGGGAATTTGTATTATTCCTTTTCTCAGGAGAAAAAAGAAAAAGAAAGAAAATCAAAGTATGCTACTTGCTGGAAAAATAAAAGATGCATCCCTTTGGAGGTGATGAAGTGCTTCGACAGGGAGCGACGTAGATTAAAAGGAACACAGTAGCCTCCAGGTGTGTTTAGGTGCCTGAGCAGCCTCTTGGGTCTGAGCTGTGGGTGCTGAGAGGTTGGAGGGGCTGCCAAGGCAGTTTCCAGAAGTTACAGCAAAAATCAAGAGCACACGACTTAGAGTTAATCAGGGGTTTCCACGTGGACATTGTCTATTTCCTCTGGGCAGCTTCTAACCTGCTGTCCATCAGCACGGCCACGACTCAGGGAAAATGGATTTACCACTTTAAATTTTTAAATGTAAAGCTACACCTATTTTCTTGCTCCCAAGTTCAGTTTATAAAGTGCTGATGTGGTGACTATCCTGACAAACTTGACCTAAATCAGGGCCGATCATGGCCATGGAAATGGAGCCATCGATAGGTTCTGCTGGGCCCTCCTGCTGACCACTTTCCCTACAAATGACTGTTAAATACTGTGAATACTCATTTGTGAGCAAAAAGAGGTGCCCTTTTGAACACAAGACTCAAAAAGACAGAGATCAAGGAAAGGCCACTCTAAAGATTATTCCAGAATACCAACAAGAGCAGATCTCATCCAAGCCTGGTGGGTGAATAAGGAAAAACAGAAAGGAGAAGGTGACACAACCTTGAGCCCAGCGTGTCTGAGAAAGAGATCCCACACGCGCGCGTGCACACACAAGCACATACGCTCGCCTTTTACACAAGTTCCTATACCTGGAGTTTAACTTCACTAAAAAAGAGAGGGCACATGTCTGTTGAGAAGCATTCTGTGTGGTATTTAGGTCAATCCATGGTTTCTACAGTAATAGTTCTAAATTCTTGCATTTGTTTCTTTATTTTTGAGATTGTCATTTCTTGGTTGCTTGTCCGCACTCCAGAAAGGCTGTCAGTCTGCTAAACAGTTAAGCCTGCCTGGCTTGCTTCAGGCTTTTTCTGTAAAACTGCTTTTCTGACATTTGTCCTTCAGTGACCTTCCGAGCTAACAAAAATCCTTTGATGGCTCTTCAGAGGAGAGGGAAGGGCAGGCTTGAATCTTACAATCAACCTGGCTCCCTCCCTTTGACTCTCCTTTCCTCCTTTCTTGAGCTAATACTACCTAAATTACAGTAGCATCTCATTCTAAATAAGGTTTCAAAAATCAAATTCTCATCATATAAGGGCCAGTGCATTTTTAACCTTTTATTGAAACATATTGTATGTAGAAAAAATTGCATGTTATAAATAGATTGTCACAAATGCAGGGTCCCCAGGTAAGCAGCACTTAGATCAAGATGCTGAACATTACCAGCAACTCCAGAACTTCTCCTCTGGCCCCTTCTAGTCACTACTTCTCACCAAGAGGAGCCGCAGTTCTGACATCAAACAATACAGATTAGCTCTACCTGCTTCTGTAATGTTTATGAGGAGACCTAGCTGATGATGTTCAGTTTCCTTGGCTTACTACTCTGTAAGATTCATCTCTATTTGTTTTTATTGTCATTGTGATATAGTACTCCAAGTGAATACCACACTCTTAATCCAGTGCACTATGGATGACTATTTGGTTATTTTCCAACTTCTGCTTATTGCCAATAGGTATCAATGCATATTGCTCCCTAAGGGATATTAAGGTATATAAAGATATTTGCAACTACAAATATCATGGCACATGCCTGTAATCCCAGTGACTCAGGAGGCCGAGGTAGGAGGATCACAGGTTGAAAGCCAGTCTAGCAACTTAGCATGGCTCTGTCTCAAAATAAAAAATAAGAAATGCTGAGGATATGGCTCAATGATTCAGTGCCCCTGGGTTCAATCCAGTACCAAAAGAAAAAAAAATTGTAGTTACAAAAATTGACTCTATATTTGACTTTTTAATTCTTATGCATGCCTTTATCATAGTTTTTACTCATCATTGTCCTGCTCTCACCTGCCAGGCAAATGTCCAGTTGGCATTTTCTGCTCTTAGAAGCACCCACTTAGCCACTCCAATATGATGCTCCAGGTGGCCCAGCCTGTGAGACAGATTTGTGTGAAGGAGCTTTTTGAGCAGTGTGGTTGAGTCAAGATCCTTGGAAGAAGGAAGACAGCCTGTGGAGCAGACTAGCAGCTGGGTGTGACTATGGTCACATCAAGGGTCTCAGGAGATTGTACAGGAAGTGCTGTAGCAGTGTAGGTTTCAGAGTTACCTACCACGGCATTGAAAGCAACTTTCTCAACCATTTATGTATGCGCCCTGAGAAAGGGTATGACCTTGAGAAAGGGCATGACCTGTGTCACGATGCTTCAGCTGTGGCACAGGCTAGCTGTCCTCTGTTGGCTGTACCTGCAGCACGCAGGCAGGGGAGGGCTTCATCCCAGGTGGGCACTAATCAACCTCTGTAGTGTCTCCCTCTTCAAAATCCCAGGTTCATATCTGCACTATCCATAATATATGAGTTCATGGTAAACTGCATGAATATCCATGCATGGATTCTGTACTCTTGGAAGCATTTTGTCTCTTCTGGAGTTGTATTTGTGCATAACCCTAGTCTTAGCTACACATTTTGATAATGAATGTTCTGGGTATATAACCACCCACATTAATGAAGTGTTACTCAGATAGCTATGTTTCAGAGTAAACAGATACAAGTTTTGATCTATATTCTCTAATTTGTATTTTAGTTCACCTGATTGAAAAATTATTAGAGTGCGTCATTCATTCACAGAGAATTCTAATCTTTTAAGTATTAAATTCAATCTCAAAACTATCCTGAAATCCCACAAATTCTGAGTGCCTTCTGTGTCCTGACCTCTGAGCTTGTTTTGTGTTCTGCTGAAGTAGTCTGTGGAATCACCAAAATATTGGGAGATCTTCGTCAGGAGGTGGCCAGGGAGCTAGACTGGGGCCCCTCATATGCCACCAAACCTCTGTCAACAACAGGATCATCATTGTGTTGTGGTCTCTGGAGGAAATGAAAGCAGGAAGGAAAGATAGTCAAATGAGGACACTGTTGAGGGGTAGGAGAAAGGAGGAGAATAAGGAGGAGGAGGCTGTGTCCACCTAGAGACCTTGGTGACAGCCATCATGGTGAGGGTTGGAGACTAGCCCCGTCCTGGCCTCTCCCAATCGGAATAACTGCGACACTGGCACTGGAGGTGTAGCTCAGGGGTGGAGCCCTTGCCTAGGAGGCACCAGAGTTCAATCCTCAGAACTGCCAATAATAGTAAAATAATAATAGTGACAACAACAAGAACAACAGAGAACAACTGATACTTCAACAGAGAACTGGTCTGAAACCAGGCACTATACAGAAGACCTCACATGCACTCTATAGTGTCTTCTTACTAACCATGATTGTCCAGATTTGCTGGAGAGGACTTACCTGGGGTCACAGGGTTAGTAAACAATAGATGCTCTATTCGCACCAGGTCAGGCTGATTTTGAAGCCTGTGTTTATCACCCTCTTGTTCTATTATTCTTTTGACCCTCCCTTTTTAAACACACACACACACACACACACACGCACACACACACACAACACATGCACAGCAGGTTCTTTCCAGTGCCTTGTAACAATAGGTTTTGAAATACCCAACTTTTGGCTCTAATATTGGGTTTTCTATGGACAAAATCCAGATTTTACTTTGTCTTTAATACTTATCCTTAAATATATGGTGGAATCTCTTTGCATTGTGTAACCCAGAAACTATTTTTAAGAATAATTTTTCTTGTTAGAAAAATAACAATATTATTCATGTACATTTGGACAACAATGATAAAAAAGAAAAAATTAAAGCCACAATTCTATTATCTGGAAGTTGTTTTTAGTTTTGTGTGTGTGTGTGTGTGTTTGTGTGTGTGTGTTTGTGTGTGTGTGTATGTAGTGTATTATCATTTATTTTATACAAATGTGTCCTCTATAATTGAGATTCTGTTTTGATTACCTTAGTTTCACTTAATATAACATAGGGGAATTTTTTGTCATTCAATATACATTGAAGTCTATTTTTATAGTCGTAGTATGTTTATTATATGACTATCTCATTGCTTACTTCATTATTCAACTATTGTTTAATATATTAGTTGTTTATATTTTCTACTATTATATGAATACATGTGATAAATACATTGGCTTATTGGCTCATAGATCCTTAATTCCATTTCTAATCATTTTTTCCTTCCTTCCTTCCTTCCCTTCCCTTACTTCCTTCACTCTCTCCCTCTCTCTCCCCCTCTACCTCTCTCTCAACCTCTCCCTCTCCCTGTCTCTCTCTCTCTCATTTTTCAGTGCTGCTGATCAAATCCAGACCCTGTGTTGGCTAAGCTATGCTCTACCACTGGGCCATATTCCAAGCCCATTTTTGATTATTTTCTAATGACCCATTCCTAGGAGTACACTGGCTGTGTTCAAGTGCATGGCCCTTGTTAAGGCCCTTGCTTTGCCTTGACCATGACATAATCTCCACAGGAGTCAGAGGTGAACCTGCAGTCTCACCTGAACCTGCAATAACTTACTGGTCACCTAGGCCTCACACTCAGCTCTGCTGCAGCATCCAAACATAGATATGGGGGATAAGCAATGTGCACTATAAAAATATCAGTTTTGGAGAATTGAACAAAGTCTTTAATGAAGCAAATATATATTTATATTATTTTTAAGTTCCTGAAAGATAGAGGGAAAGTTTTAACCAACTTAACAACACACTCAGGAAAGTTTCTATCTCCTCAGAATATAAAAGCTTGGAAGTTGAACTCTCGAAGAACTATTTTCTGGTTTTGTAGCCAAGGAGGTAATATGTGAAAATTTTCAGAAAGGATAAGGGCAATGCTTCTCATGCATAAAATTCTTAATTAACTTTTTATTTTTGAACAGCACACAATTACAGTCTGTATCCTTATGGCACTGGGATACGGGCCTTCCTGAGAAGGTCGGTTATTATAGGTAGAAAAGAATGGTGAACACCAAGCACAAAGATCTTTTTGTAATACTGAGAGCTGCTTTTTTTCCTATGTGCCAAACAGAAAATACACATCAGAATTATGTCCATATCAATAAGGAAAGTGCGAGAGACACTTCCTTTTCATAAAAAATGTTGGATGACATTATGTGTGTTGATCACGTGATGTTGTGAAGCACACTGTAGAACAGTAATATCTAACCTACTAACAAACACATTCCCTCATGTAGGCTTCTGTTTGTGTGTCTGAGAACACTTAACATCCACTCCCTTTGCATAGAATAATTGGAAATGGTTGGGGAGATGTTGGCTCAAGGATATACAATTATAGTTAGAAAGATGGACACTTCCAATTTCTTTGGTCCCTTTCAATGAGAGGTACCTTTTTTTTTTGTTCTTTATTCTTTTATTCCTTTCTGTTTCCTTCCTTCTTTCTTTTTTCTTTCTTCTTTATTTTTTTTCAGCTGGGGTCTCACTATGTTGCACAGTCTGGTCTCAACTGTGGGCTCAAGTGCCTCTCTTGCCTCACTCTTCCAAGTAGCTTGACAGCATCACTAAACTGAGATTCTGACAACCTTTTGACACTCTGTGTGTTTTGTCCATTCTCAATACCTTTGTCCTATGGACTCTTTTTGAAGTATGGGCTTTGGGCCTGCCCTCTTGTCATGACGGGGGATAGACCTTTCTAATCCTCAAACTCCAAGTCATAGAATCAGGGCATTACCAAATGCTTTTTCTTTTCTGATTCTTCCTCAGATAATCAGGCCCTGGATTTTAAAATGATTATTTCCATTCTTTATACCTTTCTTTCCCTTATATAGTTCATTTTTTAGTGCTTCAAACTTTAAAAAAATAGAATGTCTTGTTTTGTTTGATATTAAATGTTCTTCATAATTCTGATCTTCATTCTTTGTTAATTCTATAGGCTGTAAAAATGGTTCTCTGTGTCTGTCTTTCCACTCTTCTTCTTTAATGTAACTTAGTGCTTCCTTTAAAAGCCTCTCTCAAACTCTGTCTCTCCAAGAACTCATCCTTCACACCCAGACCTTGTTCACAGGAAAGGGAGATAGGTCATGCAATCCAGAAAGCAGACTCCATACTACAAATGCTGGTCAGATTCTGCAGAAGATGTTTGTAACTTACAGATATTCTGATATGTACACAGATGTATATGTATGCATATAAATGCATGTATTTGTGCATGTATGTGCATACCTGTGTACATACTACTGCATATATCATAACAAGTGATATATAGTTTAATATATATTAATACATATACACACACATAATATCATGACGTGGGAGGGAGGGTAATGAAGTTTGGAATGTTTTCCCACTTAGGTTTGGGTTTTTGAGGACAAACTGGGAAGCATTTATTCTACATTCCAAAGGAAAGACACCCAATGAGCTTTATCTTAAATCTTCTCGTTCCCGGGGACTGCTAATGGACCTGGACTTGGACCTGGACATGGAGGGAGTTAGTCTTTGGTCTTGTTCCTGAGTTACCCAAGAATTCTGGAATCCTTTCTTTTCCGCCTCCTCTTCCCCCTCCCTCCTCCTCCTTTGTTTTGTTCCATGATATTTGTCTGCTTGCCAAAGTGAAGGAATCTCCTTGTTAAGAGGGATGCCTGACTTATCCCAGTCCTCTGTTAAGAAACCTACCAGGATCTAAGTTCAGCTATGCTCTTCAGTTGCCCTGGCAGGTTTGGATTTTACATATTTGAGAACATTTTTGGTTGAGATGTATTCAGAATTTTGTACAAATTAATGCTATGCTTTTATTCTGAGAAGAGTACATGAATGTATGGACTGTAATCATCTTGTGAATTCAGCCTTGGCTGATAAATTCATTCAGCTCGGAGTATATAAAATCAACATGTACAAGTAGTAAACATTTTGAAACCTGCCTGATATTTTACTCCACACTTGCCTAACTCTAACAAATAATTTGTTTAAGAATTATAACATGGCCAGAAAAACCCAAACAGCAAAATGCTTTCAAAATATAGATTAGTAATAAGAGTTATTTTTATAAAAGACTAGGGCAAGAGAATTAAAATGTACTTTATTTATGGTGTTATGGGGTTGGCACTTTGACAGGCATATTACAAAGGGTTGAAAAACTAGAAATATAATTAAAATATATTTGGTAGATGATTTTCTAGCTAATGGATCTGAATTTTGACCATTTGTTGGCAATTGTCAGGTAGGTTATAGATAGGTTGTGCTCTGCCCTTCTCAAGGAGAAGGCCCACGAACTTCTCCATTTAAAATGAACACAGAGCAAACCATTAGGGATTTCTGGTTATTAGATTGGGTGTCTCCTTGAATGGTACCTAATCCCAGGAAGAGTGCTTATCACTGACATTCAGGGCTGGAGCAGAGGGGCCGAGCTCACTTAACATATCCTGGATTGAGAGACCAACCTCACCTACCTTTCCATGAAAGGAGCTCACAAACAGCAAGGTTGAGTCCTATGAGACATCGCCATGGCAACAAGGCATAGCCCCTGTTGAACAGCCTCTGGCGGAAAGTTAGTCACCTAAATTTCATCATCTTGATGGCCTGCTTCTCTTCTTTTTCTTGAATTATTTTCTTTCCAATTGCTCAGCCAAAACACAGTATTACTCTTTCACGCACGGCATATCTAAAGTTCTCTGGGGTAAGCAACTAAAAGGCCTGCATATTTGGAGGATTGACCAGAAACAGGAATGATTGAAGAAAAAATATCCTGTGGTACTGAGAGCGGGAGATAAAAATAGGATAGGAAGACAGGGTGGGGACCTCGAAATTATTCCTCTAAGAAACCTCTAATGGACCAAACAGCACGTGGGCAAGCACAGTGAGCCACAGGATCAACACTCTGACTGGACAGGGGGCGGGTGATCATGCAATGTCTCATGCTGATTGGATGAAGAAACTCCCCTCCTCCGAAATCACTAGCCAATAGCTTTAAAGGTCACCTCCTGCAACGCCATATAAACCCCTAGACAGAGGAACTCGGAGGTCATCCTTTCCGGAGCCCTATTTTGTGGGAGCTGTACTTTCTCTCTGTAAATGAATGAATTCTGTCACTTTATCTTCCATTTTCTCATTCTTGGAATCCATGAAGTCTGTCTGCTCTGTCTCAATAATTCTCCCACCAATAAATTCATCTGCTATCTTTCAAATACTTAAGAGGATTACCTGGTTGTTGACTGACTCCCAAGTCCCTCTATTCCTCCATCCTCACCTTTTATTTCTTTTATATAAAACAAAGACATTAAATATATATAAATGTGTGTGTGTGTGTATATATATTTATTTAGGTACCAGGTATGGAACTCAGGGGCACTTGACCACTGGAGTCACACCTCCAACCCTATTTTGTATGTTATTTAGAGACAGGTTTAGCACCTCACTTTTCCTAAGACTGACTTTGAACTCTCGATCCTCCTGCCTCAGCCTCCTGAGCCCCCGGGGATTACCAACTCGCCCAGGCCTACCTTTCTTTTTTTTGAAGTTGACAAAGATGTACTGTAATTCATGATTTCTTTGGCTAACCATGGGTTTCTTTTGATTTTTTGCCTCCCAACCTCAAGTCACAGAACTTTGTAATTAAAAAACAGTAACAAAATAATGTTCATGTTAAGCTACGCCAGGAAGCTAATAAAGAGAGAGTTTGGCATTGATGAAACAAAAACTAGCAGAAAAAAGAAAGGGGAGAAAACTTTCAAACTACTTGTCATAAAGCATAACTGAATTAAGTTGGCAGGCGACTGGTCTGCCTTAAAATTTAGCCCACAAATTCATCACATTTATTTCCTTTGTCAGGAAGATGATGTGTATAACTAACATTTCTTACATCATCAGTATACATTCTCTACATACTAGAAACTGTCCTCAGGACAGTAACAAATGTGGTCCCATTAGCCAGGGGCTCCCATACCCCTCGTGGCCCAGAACCATGAAGACTTGACAGCAGATGAGAGCCTATCAGGGGCTCCTGGAGGGCGGACTCGTTCTGCCTTCTTGGCAGATCATTATTTTCCACAATGTGATTATCCCCTGGAGACCTTTCTTGGGATCCTCATTAGCACCAAATTGATGAAGCCCTAGTTAAATAGCAGCTTGACAGACGCTGTTCTAAAAAGGAGCTTCCAGAAGCCATGGTCTGTCCTTTGTACTGAGGAGAATTCTTCAAGCACATGCCCCCTACCAGCCTCAGGTGGAGGCAGACCTAGGGCAAGGCTCTGCTCCCAAGGCATGAACTTCTTAGCAGAAAGCCTCTTTGAAAGAGACCAATGAAGCTTTAAAGTAGTCTTATCAGCAAGCATGCCCAGTGGCTCTTCTGTCTAAAAGTTCACAGACTCTAAATCTGATGTGAATTTTCTTCCTTCATTTTTCATAAAGTCAAAAGATTATTTAATTGTGTGCACATGAAATATATTCTCCAGCCCTCAAGTCAGATTTATTTGGAGGCAATAACTTAATTTTCAAAAGCTTTCAACTAGTTGGGCATGGTAGCTCATGCAGGTAATCCCAGAGACTTGGGAGGCTGAGACAGAAGGATTGCAAGTTAGAGGTCAGCCTCAGGAATTTAGTGAGAATCCAAGAAACTTAGTGAGACTCTGACTCAAAACCTCAGAAAACAGAACTGGGCCTGTGGATCCGTGGCAAAATACTCCTAGTTTCAATTTCTAGTACTAGCAGAAAACAAAACAAAACAAAATAAGCTCTCAACTGAAGAGGGAATAGATACTCTGTTTTCCATACCTGTTGGTATATTCAATACAACCAGCAAAGAAACTGGTGGGTGTGAGGGAACAAAGATGCTTGCACATTTTAAAAGCTGGTATTCATCAACCAGTTATGTTGACAGGATTTCAGACAGGAGCCATTTATTTAGTTTTGCTCCAGAAAATGCAAAACAAGACAGGTAACCTTCTGTTTGCTCATTGCAACAAGTCAAAAAACAACCAATGCATATAGTTTGTCACGTGGGGCATTTCACTGGTTAAAAAAAAAAAAAAAAAAAAAAAAAAAAAAAAAAAGGCATCTTGCTTGTTTTATCTTCTTTTGGAGAGTTAGCAAGTAACAGCATGGCAAAAGGACCTAGCAAGCTTTTGGAATGGGAGAGGGGGAGAGCACAGCTGGGTGCTCACAGGAACACAGACTGTGCTTCCTAGGAGAGTCCAGGCACACCCTCACAACCCTCTTCAGTAGCTGTGCAGGTGGTAATCCCTTTTCCTGCTCTCTGTACACCCACACAAACGCAGCAGTCAGACCCCAGAAACAATACATTGCTCCCAGACCCCCAGGGGTATGGAGAGCACACCCCTCCAAGATACAACTCAGAAAACAATTAAAAGCTTATTGTCTAAATTGATACTTTGTTGCAATATCCACATGTCTGCCTGCTACTGCTGTTCCTGTAGTAAACAATCCATTTGGAAATATGAACCTGAACATTTTTAAGAAAACACAACAAAAAATTTTTAAAAAACAACATCATATCCTTTTTCATCCAAGAAGGAAAACAATAACACCCTTGAGAATGAAGTGATTGATGTGCATATAGAGAAATTATTTCTATTCTTACCAAGGTTTTATGAGCAGAGCTCTATTAGGACCTAAGAGCAGATAGCCAAAGGAGAGTCATTTTTAAATGAAATAGTTTCTTCACTGGAATAGCCACTTGGCCAGGTCAGTAGTGGGCATGCATATATCCTTTTAACTTACAATAAAAGAAGAACATAGAAATACATTTACCAATTATGAGGCAATGATTTAATAAGCATAAATGCTGTTTCAAAAATGGTTATATGAAATGGAATGCTCAGTGCAAATTTTTATGAGAAATGAGACTATAACTATTTGACTAAAATATAATAAGAATTAAAAGTTCCTTTATAGATGCATGAGCTGTATGCTGAAATTCCAGAGAAACCATCAGATCTGAGACTTGTTTCAAATGAAATAAAAGAGTATAGGAAAATGACACAAGGTCTTTTATGTGATGAATATTTAGGAGTCTAACAATATTAAACGTGTTATATATTTTACTTATTAAAAGATACTTCATCTGACAGCCCTTAAAAAAATCCCAATAATAAAATGTTTAGCCTCTAAAATAAATGTGTGTGTGTGTGTGTGTGTGTGTGTGTGTGTGTGTTTAGGGCTATTTATCTTCAATAGCTGGCTAGGAAGTGAGCCCTGTGTCTCTCTGAGAATATATTTGAGGTCTCTTTCACACATACTACAAAAATCTGGGCAGGTGTCCTATGAGGACAGTGAGGTCCATAAAACACCCCTTAAGATATCCAGGCAAGTGCTAAGGTGACCATAAAATCACCCCCCTTGAAACCATATGCAAAATTATACACAAAACTCCATGTGCATGTGTATTCTTCGAGATGAGGGTTGCCAGATCCCCTTGGATCAGCAACAGGGTCTACATGCTCCCTGCAGGGTAACGTGGATTGATTTTTGAGGCTCTGAGCTCATCAGTGGCCGAGCTGCACTTTATTCATGATTATGCTATCCATGCCTGGTGAAGCAGAGACTGTGCTGGTGAACTTCATGTATCAATTTGGTTAGGCCATGGTTCCCAGAGAATTGGTTGAACATTATCTTGGATATTTCTGTAAAGTTTTGTTGTTGTTGTTGTTGTTGTTTTAAATTTGTGAATGAGATTCACATTTAAATTGATAGACTTCAAACAGAGCAGATGAGCACATGACCTTCCATCAAGTAGGTAGGCCTCTTCCAATCGGTTGAAGGCCAGAATGGAACAAAAGACTGAGCTCCCTGGAGCAAGAGTGAATCAGTCCAGCAGATGGCCTTTGAACTTGAACTACAACACTGGCCTTCCTAAGTCTCCATTCTCATGGCTTACCCTGTGAACTGGGCTTCTCAACCTCTGGGCCAGTTCCTTAAAGTGTGTGTGTGTGTGTGAAAAGAGAAGGGGTGGAGATTCTGTTTCTCTGGAGAACCTAATACAAAATCTCCCAGACTATTGCTGAGGAAAGACAAGTGAATTGCTGTGTCTCGGAATTCATGGGGACATTCCTTTCTGTAATCACTATGACACACCATGCACGGTTTGAATTAACTGCTATTGTCCAAACCACATTTTAAAATTTATGTTTTAGGAGTTGCTTAGTTTTTGAGATGTTATCCCATTGCCTAATGTGATCATCTCTTGTCAATCACCTTGGTTTTAAGTAATTTCTTATTTATTTATAATAATAATAATTAGTAATGCAACGATGATAAAACCTCCCTATCCTCATTGGTGGTATTTCAAAGAACATCCAAAAACTCTGCATAAGGTCACCCCTCCCCCACTTAGGTGCCAACATGGTGCTGGCTGAGCTTCTCTTCCTGATTTTACTCCTCATAACTTCCCGCCGGTGCGAGAACTCACACCCAATTGGTGGTTGACACCCTGCCCATACCCCTAGCAACACGGCTCACCCAATCAACTCTCACCCCGTTTCATGCCCCAACCAATCAGTCTCTTTCCGGCCCTATATAAGTGTGTGCATTTTTAAAATAAAACGGAACTTCTCTGGTGATTTGCTTTGGACTGTGGCTCCATGCGCTTCTTTCACTCTGTGGATACTTACAAAGAGAATTATATGACCAGAACTGAAAGGGCTCTTAATAATCCTAAGAGGAGATTTTAAACATGTTTTGAAGCAGAACAGCTATTTTTTATTTCCTAATAAACAGTAAAAGGGATGAATTCACCTAGTTTATCATGTATTATTATTATTATTACTGGATTGGTTTATATCTCTCCAGAGCCCACCTTTATTAATCATGGAAGTGAGTAGTAATGTTCTGGTCTGGGCTATTTTGAATCAAGTAAAAGGGGATTTTTTGAAATGACAACCAGCACATTCACTGAATGCTAGTAACATTATGGATGGTCTTAAGCCCTGTGTGTGGTGCAACTCAGGAACTGGCAAAGCCCTTCTGCAAGTCCTAAGTTGGAAGAATTTTTGCTTTGCAGGTCACATGTAGATTCCACTGTGCTGCCTCTCTTTCTTTTCTTCCTCTTCCTCTTTCTTTCCGTTTCTTTCCTTCCCCCTCCTTTTGCCTCCCTTTTACCCCTTTCCCTTTCTTCGTTGCCTCCTCTTTCTCCTCCTCTTCCTCATCTTCAAGCCCATTAAATTGCCCAAATCATTCCTAACTTAGGGTTGCACAAAAGCAGGCAACCCTAAGCTAACACCATAGATTTGGTCTGTGAGCTGTTCTTTGCTGACCCTATTTAACACACTTGATCCTTCTATCAACCCTCATGGTTTAGAACCTATTATTTTCTCCATTCTCCAATAAAGAAACTGAGACCTAGAGAGAGAGTAACACTTCACCTGATTAGGAATGTGAAAGAGAAGCAGACTGTTTGGGAGGAGGGGGTCAGGAAAGCTCTCAAAGTATGATTCCTACTTCTAAGTACCAAAGTACCGGGGAGTTCATTAGAAATGCAAATTCTTGGGCTCCACCCTAACATCTGCTGGGCCAAAAATTACAGGGATGGGAGCAGCAATCATTTTTAACAAATGCTCTAAGTGAAATGGACCAGTTGCTACTACAGGACTTGGGAGGTATGTTTCAGATTTGTGCACTTTCAGGCCCTGTCTGAGCCCAAGTGAGGCTGTGGCGTGGGGTTTGTCGGGTTTCTTGGTGCTAAGCTTTTCTTTTTTTCTACCTTTCCATGCCTGTGCTCCTCAGAAGGAAGTCACTAAGCACAGCCCACATTAAGATGGGGTGAGGTGAGTTCCTCTTCTATGCCTTAAACACAGTATTTATGTAAATTGTTGGAATGCTTCTGTTCCCCACCTTGTTTGTTTATTTATTCAATTATTTTCATCAGTGGGAGCTCATGAATTTTTATTTTAAACTTTGGACTATAATCCAGTTTTATTTTAAATTTAGGATTATAATTTATTTTCTTGCTCATATTAGTCCAGTTTTGAGCACGGTATCCTTTTAAATTTACTTCTATGTCCTTTTGATTTGTCTCCAGCATGGATTTGTGTGTGTGTGTGTGTGTGTGTGTGTGTGTGTTTGAGCACTCTTTTTTTCTCTAACACTATTAGATGCTCCAAGTTTATTTTGTGTATTTTCTGTCTGGTCCTAGAGTCAGCCACTTCTTCAAGCAGCTGTGGTCCCTGTTATTAGTTAATGGTTATTAAAAGCCAACACCTGGATCTCAGAGTGATCCTTCCTTGCTTTCTACTCCTCTTTTCAAGCAATGATCAGGATTCATGTTAGAGGAAGAAAGCACAGGTGATCACCACACTGAGTACTTGTACTGAAGTGTGTAAAACACATGTTAATAATAAAAATGGAAACAACCCAAATGCCCCTTAAATGATGAATGGATAATTTGTTCAATATCCATGGCACTAAGAAGAGAGAGGGAGGAGGAAGAGATGGAGAGAGAGAGAGAGAGAGAGAGAGAGAGAGAGAGAGGAGAGGAAAGAGAAACAGATTAAATATGCACACAACACATGCTCAGGTTTGGCCCTCAGAAGCTGAGTTAATAAACTCAGGTATAAAAACGGAATGATTTCATAGATACAACCTTAAAAAATGGTGCAATGACAGGAACAAAAAAAGTCAGTGGTTATAGGAATTGAGAGTAGGAGGCAGAGACTGATCTCAAGAGGAGAGAAGGAAGGGCTCTGGTGTGGTGGAGCCGCACATGCTGGTTGTAGTGGTGGTCATGTAAGGGTGCAGTTGTTCAACTCACTGAACTGCACTTAGTGTAATAAGTTTTGTTGCACATTATGCTTGATCCATAAATGAAAAAGAGACAACACATTTTAAGATCTAGTGCTTGATATTTCTTACTTTTAAACATGCAATGAGTCAACTGAGTGTTCACAAAAAAGCAGCATCCACATCCTTCCAAGTCAGGGTTTGTACTTTAAGCTTCATCAGCACCCAGAAGTTTAGCTTTGAAATCTCCATCTGATGAGAAAAGAACAGAGGAGACTTGAGGAGAAAGGACGATGTCATGCCCAGTGAAATACAGTGACTCCCACAGTTTAGGCAAGGGACTTGGCACAGACTAGGTATTCAAAAGTAATTACTATAATATGTGTGGCTATTTTCACAATTGGGTATTTATCAATAAATTGTGCAAAGCAATACTAGTCCTTGGAATATGACTAGAGTTCTGTGTTTTATGATCTTAGTATTTAATTTATTGATGCTTAGGAAGAAGAGGATGCACCAAGTTTCAGATCATCAAGAAATATACAATAGTAAAGCCTGTATAAAATTGAAAATGCTGTTCCCCAAAACCAATCCCTATTTTTACTGTCAGATTTAATGACTGTGAGATTCAGTTACTTTTATTGTGAAAAGTCATTTCCAGGAAACCGAAAAAGAGAATTTTTAAGAATTTGATTTTATTTTTAATTAGTGGAGAACAGGAAAAGAAAAGTAATAAACATTGTTGAATCCTGAGCACTTTACTTTTCTTTAAGTAGGTACTTTACATAAAATAAAAAGAGATTTTTAAATCAAGAGACTAATGTGTTTTGACAACTCCATACACCATGAAACCCGCACCTCCATCAAGATACAGAGCATTTCCATCAATGCTGAACTTTCTCATGTGTCCTTTGCCAGTGAATCTCACAACAAATGGCAGTGTCTGTTTTGAAATCTATGACCACAGATTAGCTTGGCCAATTTTTTTTTTTTTTACTTCATATAAATGAAATCATAAAGTATATGATATTCTCTGTCTTCTTGCTCTTCTTCCTCATTGTCTTTGATCAGTGTGGGGCAGTGAACCTAAGGCCAAATGCAGGCTTAGCTCATGCTCTGACCACTGAGGAAAACTGCCAAGCCCTCTGTTTGACTTCTGCCTGGTTCACCAGTTTTTGAGATTTGCTGTTTCCGTACTTGTGGTACAAAGTATCTTCCTTTCATTGCTGAGCAATATTGTACTGTGTGATTGATTATACCACATATCGTTTATGGCTTCTCCTTTTGATTCTCCAAGTAACATTTAAAAAATACAGAATGAGGCAGGGTTAAGTATTTAAAATTTTGTATGGGTATTGAATGGATTTAGTACAATTTGTTGAAAATACTTTTCCCATTAAATTGCATTTTTTACCTTTGTCAAAATTCAGGTGACTTCAGATGAGTTTATTCCTTTACTCTTTTTAATTGAATTGACCTGTCTATCCTTGTAAAAATACCACACTGTCTTGATTAGTTATGCATTATAATAACCATTAAAATCAGGTATGGCAAGTACAACATTGCATTATTTAATAATTGTTCTGGCTCTTCATCTTTCATATTATAATATAAACTTTATATTGAGTGTGCCAATTTCTAGAAAGAAGCCTTTTGGGATTCCGACTGGAATGACATTAAATTTAAGTATCACTGTGGGGGAGATGGCAATCTTTATACTACCGAGTTTTGTATTTCAAAAACTTGGTATTTATTTTATTTTATTGGCAATATTTTGCAGTTTGCAATGGAAAGGTTTCACCACATTTTTCATTAAATTTATTTATTCCTAGACATTTCATGCTTTTTTATTCTCATAATATATATTGTTTTATATTTTCCAGTTGTTTGTTGATAGAATGTGGAAATGTAATTCATTTTCATAAATGATTTTGTATCTTACCAAATTAAGTAGTGCTTCTAAGAATGATTTTGTAGATTAATAAAAATGTTCTAAGTATATTGTAACATTATCTGTGAATAATGACACTCTAACTTATTCCTTTTCAGTATCTTTACATTTTGATTCTTTATTTATCTTTTCTTCTTGTCTAGGACCTCAGGCACAAAGTTGAATACAAGTAGGGAAAACAAACATTCTTGCCTATTTCCAATTTCAGGGAGAAAGTGATCAGGAAGAACAAGGTCAAGAGATCTATTGCATATTGTGGTGACTGTAGTTAATAACAATATATTGTTGATTTGGAAATTGTCAAGAGGTTAGATTTTAAGTGTTTTCACCACTAAAAAATTTTACTATGTGATGTAATACAGATCCTAATTAACTTGATTTAATAATTCACAATGGATATATGTGTTGTCTGTTTTATGTTGCTATAACAAAACTCCTGAAGTTAGATAGTTTATACCAAAAAGAGGTTTATTTGAGTCATGGGTCTGGTGATTGGAAGTTCAAATAGCATGCTGCTGGCATGTTGTCCAGGTTCCCTGGCTGTGTCAGAACATAATAGAGAAATGGAAGGAGACTGGTCACATACAGAAGGGTTGGGTGGCCTCATTTTCTAACAACCTACTCTCAAGAGAACTGATTAACTCCTGGGACACCCAACATGGTAGAAGATTCCAGAATAGTTCATTCATGAGAATGTGGCTCCATGACCTAATTTCCTTTTCCTAGGTCCTCCTCTCAGAGGTTGCACGACTTTAACATTGACCACTGGGAACCAACTTCCAGCACAGGAAAACTGGGGAGCAGGCCACACCTCAACCACAGCAATAACTACATCAAAACACCGTGATGTGCACCATAAATGTATGATATTTTTAAAATAATTATTAAAATCATTAATAATTTTTAAAATACTTGAATATTTGCTTTATGCCAATAATTTATTGACTAGTAACAAGACAAATTATGTGCACTACTAAATACGTGAAGCAGCACAGAGCATGTGCATATTCATTGGCAACATCTATACTATTGCCCTTATATCATGTATAGTATATATTGTCAGAACAACAGATTCTCCCCGAGCACAGCCACGGTGAATTTTTCCAAGTGCAATTCTTTGGGTGACCTAGGAAGACCTGTAGCCAAGGAAAAAGACCTGATTCCTTATAATTCTTACACAAACCTGTGAAATTATGTGAAGTAAACAGTGTAAGATATTTCTGCTTCTATTTTGGAATTTGCTTCATTCTCAACCCTTGAGTCAAGACTGGTAAAACCATCCAGCTTTGGTGTAGAAAAATTATTTAAATAGAGTTATGCCGTGGCATGAAGTTAAAATCTCAAGTAGATTTCCCCCTCAAATACCTAAAACATGGAGCAGAAAAGTTTACATTTTTTAGCTTCAATTATTCAGATAATTACTTCATTTCTCCATTTTATTCTGGGAACTTTATTTTGTTTTCATTTTTTTTTTTGGTGCATTATAGTTGTACATATCAACGGGATTTGTTGTTACCTATTCCTACATGCAACAATATAATTTGACCAGTATCATTCCCCAGCATTCCCCCGGACACTTCCTCCCATCCCTTGGTCTGTTTCCTCAACTGATCTCCCTTTGATTTTTAGGAGATCCAACCCCACCTCTGTTTTCCCTTTTCATTTACCTTCTGCATATTCGAGAAAACATATGACCCTTGACCTTTTGAGTTTGATTTCCTGCATTAACATGAGGGTTTCTAGTTCCATCCATTTTCCTGCAAATGCCATATTTCATTTTTCTTCATGGCTGAATAAAACTCCATTGTGTATATATACCACGTTTTCTTTATCAATTCACCTGTTGAAGGATGCCTAGCCTGGTTCCACAGTGTTGTTGTGAACTGCGCTGCTATAAAACATGTGTATGCATGTATCCTTGTCGTAAGATGACTTTAATTCTTTAGGGTAAATACCAAGAAATGGTATAGCTGGGTCATATGGTGGTTCCACGCCTCGTCTCCTAGTCTTTTGAGGAGTCTCCATGCTAATTTCCATAGCAGTTGTACCGATTTACAGTCCCATCAACAGCGTACACGTGTTCCTTTTCCTCCACACCCTCTCCAGCCTGTCTTTTAACTTGTATTCTTGATGACTGGTGTGAGATGAAATCTCAGCGCAGTTTTGATTTATATTCCCCTAATTGCTAATGATGTTGAACATTTTTCATGTATTAGTGGCCATTTGTATTTCTTCTTTTGAAAAGTGACTGTTAAGTCATTTGCCCATTTATTAATTGATTTTTTTGATTTTTTGGCATAAAGTTTTTTTGAGCTCTTTATATTTTCTACTTATTAGTCCTCTGTCAGAAGAGTAGCTAGCAAAGATTTTTCTCTTATTCTGTGAATTCTCTTTTCACATTCCTAATTGTTTCCTTCACTGTGCAGAAGCTTTTGAATTTGATACTATCCCATTTAAAACTTTTGACATTATTTCCTGAGTTTTAGGGGTCCTATTGAGAAAGTCATTGCTTGTGCCTAAAGCTGGAGTGTTGACCCTATGTTTTTTTCTAGGAGTTGCATAGTTTCTGGTCTATTTCAAGGTTTTTGATCCATTTTGAGTTGATTTTTGTGCAGGGTGAGAGATAAGGGTCTAGTTTCATTCTTCTACATATGAATAACCAGCATCTTTTGCTAAATAGCCTGTCTTTTCTCCAATGTATGTTTTTGTTACCTTTGTCAAGGATCAGATGACTTCATCTGTGTTGGTTCATCTCTGTGTCTTCTGTATCATTGATCTATGTGTCTATTTTTATGCCAGCACCATGCAGTTTTTGCTCCTACAGTTCTGTAGTATAATTTGAAGCCAGGTATTATGATGCCACCAGCATTATTATTTTGGCTTAAAATTTCTTTGTCTAGTCTAGGTCTTTTATTTTTCCCAATGAATTTTAAAGCTATTTTTTTAAGGTTTTTGAAGAATGTCATTGGTATTTTGATTGGTATTGCATTGAATTTGTATATTGCTTTTGTTTTGGCCATTTTAACAATATTAATTCTGCCTATCCACAAACATGGGAGGGCTTTCCATCTTCTGAGGTCTTCTTCAATGTATTTCTTCAATGTTGTATAGTTCTCATTTTAGTGGTCATTCACTTCCTTAATTAGATTTATTCCCAGGTATTTTATTTATTTATTTATTTATTTATTTATTTATTTATTTATTTATTTATTTCGAGGCTATAGTGAATGGAATTGTTTTCCTGATTTCTTTCTCAGCAGATTCATTGTTGGTATATAGGAAAGCTCTTGATTTTTGTATGTTGATTTTGCATTCTGCTACCTTGCCAAATTTATTAGCTCTAGCAGTCTTTTCGTGAAGTTTTTTTTTTTTTTTTTTGACCTTCTAGGTACAGGATCATATCACCTACAGGCAAAGATAATTTAACTTTTATCTCTCCTATTTTTATTCCTTTTATTTCTTTCTCTTGCCTAATTTCTCTTTCCCTTTGTGAAATAGGATCAGGGGGAGTGGATATCCTTGTCTTATCTGATTCTGGGAACATTTAATACAGAATATTGGTTTGATTTTTATTAAGTTTGGTTGATAACTTTCTAACATGATCCGTTTCTGTTCCCTAGCGTAGAGTGTTCACTATCTCTTAAAAAAAAGAATGTTTCAGGTATAGGCTTATGAACAAAAATTTTTTATCAATTAAAGAAGATCTTATTTACTGCCTTTGTTTTTAAGAATTTCTTGCAATGAATAAGTGTTAGAATTTTTCAAATAATTTTTCTTCTTTCATTGAGATTATCATAGAACTTTCTTCTTTTTTCTATCAGTGTTATAAATTATATTGATTGATTTTCATGAATTCTAATCATGTTTACTAGCTAAATGATTTTAGGTCCTGATATGAATACATATGTGCATATATGTGTATATATAATAGAGTGTATATATCGATATGTATTAATGCAATATGTGTGTATATAAATAAATATATATACATGTGTGCATATATATGTATGTGTTTATATTTTATTTATGTGTGCATGTGTGTGTGCGTGTGTGTGTGTGTGTGTGTGTGTGTGTGTATTGTAGTTCCTGAACTTATTTTACTAGTATTCTTTTAGGATTTTTTCATCTAATTTCATGAGGGTTATGAAATTTTATCAATTTTGTTAATTTCTTTGAAGAAACAATTTTTGGCTGTGTTTATTTTTACTATTGTCTCTCTTTAAAAATTTCCTTGCTTTCTGCTTTTGCTTACATCACTTCTTACCATAAACTGATCCTGTTTTATTTTATGACGGTTTTTAAGGACAGAATCTTAGATTACTAAATTTAGACATTCCTTTTGCTTGCTTGCTTTGATTTTTTTTCCCCCTTCTTTTTTTTTTTTAATTGTAAACAAATGGGATACATGTTGTTTCTCTGTTTGTACATGGCATAAAGGCATACCATTTGTGTAATCATAAATTTACATAGGGTAATGTTGTTTGATTCATTCTGTTATTTTTTCCCTTCCCCCCACCTCTCCCACCCCTCTTTTCCCTCTATACAGTCCTTCCTTCCTCCATTCTTGCCTCCATCCCTAACCTTAACTCTAACCCTAACTCTAATCCCTACCACACCCCATTATGTGTCATCATCCACTTATTAGCGATATCATTCGTCCTTTGGTTTTTTGAGATTGCCTTATCTCACTTAGCATGATATTCTCCAATTTCATCCATTTGCCTGCAAATGCCATAATTTTATCATTCTTTATGGCTGAGTAATATTCCATTGTATATATATACCACAGTTTCTTTATCCATTCATCAATTGAAGGACATCCAGGTTGGTTTCACAATCTGGCTATTGTGAACTGAGCAGCTATGAACATTGATGTGGCTGTATCTCTGTAGTATGCTGATTTTAAGTCCTTTGGGTATAGACCAAGGAGTGGGATAGCTGGGCCAAATGGTGGTTCCATTCCAAGTTTTCTAAGGAGTCTCCACACTGCTTTCCAGAGTGGCTGCACTAATTTGCAGCCCCACCAGCAATGTATGAGTGTACCTTTCTCCCCACATCCTTGCTAACACCTGTTGTTGCTTGTATTCTTGATAATCGCCATTCTAATTGGGGTGAGATGGAATCTTAGGGTGGTTTTGATTTGCATTTTTCTTATTACTAGAGATGTTGAACATTTTTCCATAAGTTTGTTGATTGCTTGTAGATCTTCTTCTGTGAAGTGTCTATTCATTTCCTTAGCCCATTTGTTGATTGGATTATTTGCATTCTGTTGTAGAGTTTTTTGAGTTTTTTATAGAGTCTGGAAATTAGTGCTCTATCTGAAGTATGATTGGCAAAGATTTTCTCCCACTCTGTAGGCTCTTTCTTCGCATTGCTGATAGTTTCCTTTGCTGAGAGAAAGCTTTTTAGTTTGAATCTATCCCAGTTGTTGATTCTTGCTTTTATTTCTTGTGCTATGGGAGTCCTGTTGAGGAAGTCTGGTCCTAAGCCAACATGTTGAAGCTCTGGACCTACTTTTTCTTCTATAAGATGCAAGGTCTCTGGTCTGATTCCGAGGTCCTTAATCCATTTTGAGTTTAGTTTCGTGCATGGTGAGAGATATGGGTTTAGTTTCATTCTGTTGCATATGGATTTCCAATTCTCCCAGCACCATTTGTTGAAGAGGCTATCTTCTCTCCATTGCATTTTTTTAGCCCCTTTGTCTACTATGAGAAAATTGTATTTATTTGGGTTTGTGTCCGTGTCCTCTATTCTGTACCATTGATCCACCTTTCTATTTTGGAACCAATACCATGCTGTTTTTGTTACTATTGCTTTGTAGTAGAGTTGAAGCCCTGGTATTGCAATACCCCCTGCTTCACTCTTTCTGCCAAGGATTGCTTTAGCTATTCTGGGTTTTTTTATTCTTCCAGATGAATTTCATAATTGCTTGCTCTATTTCTGTAAGGTACATCATAGGCATTTTAATTAGAATTGCATTGAATCTGTATAGCACTTTTGGTAGTATGGCCATTTTGAAATATTAACTCTTCCTATCCAAGAACATGGGAGATCTTTCCATCTTCTAAGGTTTTCTTTAATTTCTTTCTTTAGTCTTCTGTAGTTCTCATTGTAGAGGTCTTTCACCTCTTTTGTGAGATTGATTCCAAGTATTTTATTGTTTTCGATGCTATTGTGAATGGGGTAGTTTTCCTAATTTCTCTTTCTGAAGATTCATCACTTATGTATAAAAATGCATTAGATTTATGTGCATTGATCTTATATCCCGCTACTTTACTGAATTCACTTATGAGATCTAAAAGTTTTCTGGTGGAATTTCCTGGTTCCTCTAAGTATACAATCATATCATCAGCAAATAGGGATAGTTTGAGTTTTTCTTTTCCTATTCGTATCCCTTTAATTTCTTTGGTCTGTCTAATTGCTGTGGCTAGAGTTTCAAGGTCGATATTGAAAAGAAGTGGTGAAAGAGGGCATCCCTGCCTTGTTCAAGATTTTAGGGGGAAAGCTTTCAGTTTTTCACCATTTAGAATGATATTAGCCATGGGCTTCGCATAGATGGCCTTTACAATGTTAAGGAATGTTCCCACTATCCCTATTTTTTCTAGTGTTTTGAGCATGAAGGGGTGCTGTATTTTATCAAATGCTTCTTCTGCATCTATTGAAATAATCATGTGATTCTTGACTTTAAGTCTATTGATATGGTGAATTACATTTATTGATTTCCTGATGTTGAAACAACCTTGCATCCCTGGGATGAAACCCACTTGAACATGGTGCACTATCTTTTTAATATGTTTTTGTATGCGATTTGCTAAAATTTTGTTGAGAATTTTTGTGTGGATGTTCATTAAGGATATTGGTCTGAAATTTTCTTTCCTCGATGTGTCTCTGTCTGGTTTAGGTATCAGGGTAATATTGGCTTCATAGAACGAGTTTGGAACGGTTCCCTCCTCTTCTATTTTATGGAATACTTTGAAGAGTATTGGAATGAGCTCTTCTTTAAAGGTTTTGTAGAGGCTGAGAACCCATCTGGTCCCGGACTTTTCTTTGTTGGTAGGCTTTTGATGACTTCTTCTATTTCATTACTTGAAATTGGTCTATTTGAATTGTGTATGTCCTCCTTTTTCAGTTTAGGCAATTCATATGTCTCTAGAAACCTGTTGATGTCTTCGAGGTTTTCTGTTTTGTTGGAGTATAGATCTTCAAAATAGTTTCTAATTATGTTTTGTATTTCACTCGTGTCTGTTGTGATATTTCCTTGTTCATTCCGAATTTTAGTGATTTCGGTTTCTCTCATCTTCTCTTTGTTAGTGTGGCTAAAAGTTTATCAATTTTGTTTACTTTTTCGAAGAACCAACTATTTATTTTGGCAATTTTTTGTGTTGTTTCTTTTGTTTCAATTTCGTTGATTTCAGTTCTGAGTTTAACTATTTCCTGTCTTCTACTACTTTTGGTGTTGGTCTGTTCTTTTTCTAGGGCTTTGAACTGTAGTGTTAGGTCGTTTATTTTTTGAGTTTTACTTCTTTTATTAAATACGCTCCATGAAATAAATTTTCCTCTAAGTACTGCTTTCATAGTGTCCCAGAGATTTTGCTATGATGTTTCTTTGTTCTCCTTGACCTCTGAGAATTTTTTAATTTCCTTCCTAATATCTTCTGTTATCCATTCATCATATAATAGCCTATTGTTTAATCTCCAGGTGTTGGAGTAGTTTCTGTTTTTTACTCTTTCATTTATTTCTAACTTCAATCCATTATGATCTGATAGAATACAAGGTAGTGTTTCTATCTTCTTGTATTTGCTGACATTAGCTTTGTGGCATAATATATGGTCTATTTTAGAGAAGGATCCATGTGCTGCTGAGAAGAAAGTGTATTTACTCTTGGTTGGATGGTATATTCTATAAATGTCTGTTAAGTCTAAATTATTGATTGTGTTATTGAGATCTATGGTTTCTTTGTTCAATTTTTGTTAGGAAGATCTGTCCAGTGGTGAGAGAGGCGTGTTAAAATCACCTAGTATTATTGTGTTATGGTCTATTTGGTTTGTAAAATTGAGAAGGATTTGTTTGACATACATGGATGAGCCACTGTTTGGGGCATAGATGTTTATGATTGTTATATCTTGCTGTTTTATTCTTCCCTTAAGCAGTATGAAATGTCCTTCTTTATCCCTTCTGACTAACTTTGACTTGAAGTCCACATTATCTGAAATGAGGATGGATACTCCAGCTTTTTTGCTGAGTCCATGTGCATGGTATGTTTTTCCCCATTTTTCACCTTTAGTCTATGGGTATCTCTTTCTATGAGGTGAGTCTCTTGCAGGCAACATATTGTTGGATCTTTCTTTTTAATCCAATCTGCCAGTCTATGTCTTTTGATTGATGAATTCAGGCCATTAACATTCAGGGTTATTATTGAGATATGATTTGTATTCCCGGTCATTTGGTTCATATTTAAAATTTTATTTATTTATTTATTTATTTTGACACAACTTGGTTCCTCCTTCATTTGACAGTTCCTTTAGGAAAATTCCTCCCTTTGCTGATTTGTTCTTTGTTCTTTATCTCTTCCTCATGGAATATTTTGCTGAGAATGTTCTGTAATGCTGGCTTTCTTTTTGTAAATTCTTTTAGCTTTTGTTTATCATGGAATGACTTTATTTCATCGTCAAATTTGAAGTGAAGTTTTGGTGGGTATAAGATTCTTGGTTGGCATCCATTTTCTTTCAGAGCTTGAAAAATGTTGTTCCAGGCCCTTCTAGCTTTTAGGGTCTGGATTGAAAAATCTGCTGATGTCCATATTGGTTTCCCCCTGAATGTAATTTGGTTCTTTTCTCTCACAGCCTTTAAAATTCTGTCTTTATTTTGTATGTTTGTATTTTCATTATAATGTGCCTTGGTGTGGGTCTGTTGTAATTTTGTGTATTTGGAGTCCTATAAGCCTCTTGAACTTGATTTTCCATTTCATTCTTCAGATTTGGGAAATTTTCTGATATTATTTCATTGAATAAATTGTTCATTCCTTTGGTTTGTTTCTCTAAGCCTTCCTCAATCCCAATAATTCTCAAATTTGACCTTTTCATGATATCCCATAGTTCTTGTAGATTCTGTTCATGATTTGTTACCATCTTCTCTGTTTGTTCCACTTTGTTTTCAATGTTAAATATTTTGTCTTCAATATCTGAGGTTCTGTCTTCCAGGTGTTCTATCCTATTGGTTATGCTATAAGAACTCTATGGAGTTCTTATTTTGGTTTATTGTTTCCTTCATTTCAAGGATTTCTGTTTGTATTTTTTCAATATCTCTAACTCTTTATTGAAATGATCTTTTGCTTCCTGTATTTGCTCTTTTAACTGTCAATTGGTGCTATCATTCAATGCCTGCATTTGCTCTTTCATCTCATCATTCAATGCCTGCATTTGCTCTTTCATATCATTGTTTGCTTCCCTGATCATTTTAATTATGTACATTCTGAACGCCCTTTCTGTCATTTCTTCTGCCATGCTATCCTTGGATTTTATTGATGTAACATCTAGATTTGTTTGGGGCATTTTCTTCCCTTGTCTTCTCATATTGTTCAGGAATCAATGGGTCATTAAGATATTGCAGATTTCCTCTATTGACTTATAATGTCCCTGAAGATTGCTAGTATATCCCCTCTTATCCTTCCATAGCCTGCAGTCTTCGAGGAAGTTGATAATGCGGTGCTCCACAAGGAAGCTGCCTCTCTAGGGGTGGTGACCCTCAGGTGGGGTATATTCCCTGATAGTGGGCATAGGTGCCTCCACTTGTTGACTAGTGGTCATCCAAAGGGGAACTAGGCTGCGGGCTGAGGCAAGGCCTGTTTGTGGCTGTGTCTCTGGTTTTACCGACCTTGTGGGAAAACCTCACCTGGCAGGGAAGACTCACCCAGTGGGGACGTCTCGCTGGTCAGTTCCCCTCCTAGAGGTTCCCCTCAATCTACAACTACCGCCTGGACTGGGCTGTCTTCCTCTGCAATGTTCCCAGGGGCCCGGACCTACCTCCTGGGCCTGGGAGCCTCACCCTTCGCAGACAAGTCTCCTTAGGCTGCCTCTCCTCAGAGAATCTGCTCACAGTCCTGGAAACTTCATTCTGCCCTAAGCGTGTCTCTGTGTGGCTCTTCCACCAAGAAGGCACCTATGTCCTGGGACCCTGCTCTGCACCTAATTGCCTGGCTATGTGGCCCCTCCTCTGAGCTGCCACCTGGAGCCCCGTACAATAGCTCCAAGACCCAGAGACCCACCACACACCTCTTCCTCCGGACAGCCACCCGTTGTTCCGACACAGTCACTAGGAGTCCAAGCAACTCACTTTGTGTCTCCTCCTCCCGCCAACCTCCCGTAGCCCTAGGCAGTCACTCCGAGTCCAAGTGACCCGCCCTGTTCCTCCTGCTCCTCAGGGTAGCCCCCTGGGTGTTCAGGAGCGGGGTCGCTCTGATACCAAGCGACCCACCGCGCTCCTCCTCCAGGCATGCCACTGGTGTTCAGGAGTAGTCGCTTTGAGTCCAAACAACTCACCACTTGCCTCCTCCTCTGGCAACCGCCTGTGGCTCTGATGCAGTCACTCCTAGACCAAGCGACCCGCTGCGCTTCTCTTCCTCCGGGCAACTTCCCGGCGTTCAGAAGCGGTCGCTGTGAGTCCAAACAGCTCGCCACGCAGCTCCTCCTCAGGCAGCCGCCCGGAGCCCCAGTGGTTGCTCCGAGTCCAAGTGCTGTGCTGAGCCGCCTCCTCTATGATGTTGCCAGTGGTCCCAGTTTACTGCTCCAGCAGGGTGAGGGGCATCTCGCCGGGCAACTCACTTCACAAAGTTCCCTGCGTTCTGGGTCTACCGCCCCATCCGGGACGCCTCCCCAATGGGAGAGACTCACCCAGCAGCTTTGAGATGGTCCCAAGACTCTCACTATCTCCTCTTTTGAATCCTGCGTCCTGGAGCAACATGAAATGCAGCCGCCCTCTAGTCTGCCATCTTGAAAACCCCCGCTTGCTTTGTTTTTACCCAGAGTTTATAATTATATTGCCAATTGGGACTACTGTGGAGAGTCCTCTTATTTTAGGAAAATCAAAGTGGCAAATAATGTTTTGTTCATTTTGTGTCCCACAGGCTGGGATGTGTAGGCAGTCATGGGAAGATACAATTAAAGGACTCTATATGAATATAAAGCAAAAACTTCTTCAGTGTTATTCATTACACTGTGTTCTTTATCTTTGATAACATCAAAAAGTTTGTTCTTGTACATCAAAATAAATCAACAATTTTAAAGAATAATTATGAAATGTTTGAAGATAGTCTATTAAAACAACAGAATGTTTTCCTTTTTATTTACAATGAAAGATAGGAAGCAAACAGGGCATGAATCCTTTACCAAAAGACTAATTAGCAACACTTCACCTATTTTCCCTGATAGCAAAGCAAGGGGAACTTTCTCACTCACCATAAGTATAGCAAAACAGAAAAGATACTGAGGTTCCAATATTTTAAAATGGCGTTAAATTTATACTCTCTGTCCTGATAAGGGTTCTTATCTCTGATCTGCCTCCTGTCAGCTTGCATGTCTGGTCATTTTTTTTCCGTCTTTCCTCCCTGATTGCTGAAGCGAAAGTGGTGAGGGGCCTAGATGTGGTGGTGGTTGCCAGGCCCATCCACACAGGTCCCTTCTGTACAGAAGCGCACAGTTCCCCAGCTGGGGACGGATCTTCATAACTAGCAGTTGAACCCATTCCTACAGAGATTGCCTTGAGCTCCAGAGCTTCTTTGTCCCTGAATTTAGGGGTCAGTCTGCATTTAATATTTGTTTAGTCTGAGAACTTGAAGTCAGACCCCTGTCCCAGTTTGAGTCCCCTTTGCAGGGCCATTTCAGCTCTGAGTTCCATATTACCGTCTGAGGCTTGGATGTGAGGGCCCCTCTCAGCTCCATGCTCTTCAGGGTACATCCAGAGTATTCACCTAAAATTTCCTACATGCAAATCTTGATCTCGTTGAGTCTGCTCCTACAGCTGACCTGAAAAGCCCTGTTGGTGAGAAAGTAACTTATTTTCTTTTCTGCAACCAATTTGAAAGAAAGAGATACCCCTTTGCAAAATTATTACTTTATAACATGGAAAGTGCTACTTATCACATGTAAGCAGTGAATCTTATTTTATTGTGCAAAGGCATCTTTATCTGGGACCCCATTCACAACACTTTATTTCCTATAGCTTAGTTCCTTAGTGTACACAAAAGCCAGAGGTTAAGGCACTACGATTCAGAGCTTAAATATTAGCAGAGGTGTTGCCTGTAAGAAATGCAAAGTTCTTTAAGCAATGATTTTCTTTCTATTATTTTTAAAAAAGAAAGAAAAACTCTCAGTGGAAGGCACATTTTCAGTACCTGAGATACCACTAGTGCTAAACGATTGTGTTCTATGTTTCAATTCTTTCTGCAGATATTGCTTGCTTGAAATGAATTTTAGTTTTGTTAGTTAGTAATAAGAAACTCATATCTATAAATATAGATATTGGAGCACACGTATTTGCAAACAGAAATTATTTCATATAGATGAGTAGAAATGAATTCTATTAGAGCAACAGAGGAAAAGATCAGAAATGAAAAAGTTGTATCCTGACATTGCTTTGAAAAAAAAGCCTGAAAATACTATATCAGATACTTAAAATAAAATTCTTAATTTCTGAAATATATTACATGCATTACTTAATGAATTCTCCCCACAAGTAGAAATACAGAAAACCAATAATTGCTTCAGAACTCAGAATTTATGGAAATCTTTTCACTTTTGCTCTGTATCTCTAATATATCATTCTTAGTCTAGGTCTATGAGAGAATTCAAGCATCTTTGAACTTGACGGAAGAAAAAAAATTACCCCTTTATTTTCTCCATTCCTTTATGAAACATAGTGATTACCACAGTTACAAATGTGGGCAAGAAATGACAGTACTAGCATAAGTGTAATTTTGTGACCATTAGGAATATGAGATAGTTTTATATCCCATTATAGTTACTGCAGATATCAAAATATTTTTTTATACTCACCAGTACTTTAAAATCACAGTAATTTTTCGGTCCTTTGCTAGATCTTATTTAATGCATTAATCAAGCACTTGAAGGACAATTCATTTATTAAAATGTGTTACTAACATTACTGTAAGTCTAACTGAGGTTAGTTAGACTTGAATTTAGGCCAAGAATGGAATTCTTTTGAATGAGTGCATTTCTTACAATATTTGAGATATACATTAAAAGAAATGATTTGTTTTCATCTATTCTCATGTATTTTATTTTATCAATTTAATCACATCTTTATTCACACACACACACACACAGAGAATTAAGAAAGTGTGTCTGATTTTGGACCCATTGTCTTTCAAGCATTTATATAGGGTTCTCAGTCAGAGTGTTCATGCTAAATTGCAAGACCATTGAGTACAACCAAACATCCAGTTTGCTTCTGCCTGGAATCAACCTTTGAATTGCCATCGGCAAAGTGCTGGTCTTTCTGTGTAGTTTGTATAAGGATTCGTCCTTGGCTGAGGATTTTTGAAGAATGGAATGAAGGATACACCAGAACCTCCTGGGGGTAAGTTCTGGGCCAGGGGGGGAATGTATGAATTCTTTCTTTCTTCTTTCTTTGCAGTGCTGGGGATGGAACCCAGGACTTTGTACATGCTGAACTTTTTCTTCAGTGAAGAATTATTTTCTCTTCTATGGGTTGGTGTGGACAGCACCTCCTTCTGTCGCATAGTTCACTCACCAACAGGGGACAGTGAACAGCACAGCTCTTGCGGTTTTTTGTTTTGTTTTCTTTTGTTTTTTTCAGGAATAATACTCAGGTGTATGAGTTAGAAGGGCATCGAAGCAATTTGCTTGCAATTTGCGTAAGATGTGCTGTTTGTTCATAAAACTATATTGGCTACTTTCAAGTGATTTTCAGGTTCATTTGTTAATGCTGCACTGAGCGGGATGGCATTTTGATTTCATCCTCTGTCTTCCTTTGAACTTATCACTGGAATTAACATAAGGATCGGAATTGGGCAACAGAGTGGAGAAAGAAAGCCAAGGCCACAGAAAGATGAAGAACGGTAAACCTTCCCTCCACCCTCCATTTATTCTCTATGGACCATCAGCCAGATACAGTAGTGCTGAGGCATCAGGCATGTCTTCCCTTGAGAGTCTTTGAATTCCCCAGATGTGGGTTCCTCTCCTCAAAACTCTGTACTTGGTATTTGCTCTGCCTAGAGTGCTCTTCCTCCAGGAGTTGTCTGGCTCATTGTCCCCAAATTAGAGCTGCTGGATTAAACAAATAAAAATTTGGAGCATCCAGTTAGACTTGAATTACTGTTGCACAATGGATTTATATTTTATAGGTATGTTCCATACACTATTTGGGGCATAGTTACACTGAAAGTAATGGTTCTTACTCTGAAATTCAGGTTTAACTGAGCATTCTGTATTAATCCTTATTAGTCTGTATTTCACATCACCCATGTTACCTGCTAGGACAATATTTTTTTCTGACAATTCTCAATCTCAAAGAACTCTTCCTGCAGCTTTCCTATCCTGCTGTGCTTTATCAGTGAATTCATAGTATGTATTGGGTTGATTTGTGTTCATAACATTTGCTTGAAGTAATATTAACTTCTTCATTTGCCATAACAGCAAGCATCCTAGAAGGGCATGTGCAATATGTTTAGATAAATAGAATTTAAGGGGGTATGGTTGGCCCTCATCTCTGGAGTTTCCACTTTCAAGAATTCAACCAACCAGGGGCTGAAATATTTGGAAAAAGAAATTGTGCTTGTACTGAACATTTCTTGTCCTTATTCCTTAAACAACAGAGTATTATGACTATTTACATAGCATTTGCATTGTATTTGGTATTCTAAGTAGTCTGAAAATGATTTAAAATATATAGAAGGATGTGCACAGGTTACATGCAAATACTGTCCTTTTCCATAAGGGATTTGAGCCTGCATGCATTTGGGCATCTGTGAAGGTCCTGGAATGAATCCCTTGTGGGTACCAAGGAAAAACAGTGTTTGTAAGGTCTGAGCATCATTAAGAGAGACCATAAATTGATGAAGCAACCTGAGGTGGGAAGATAGAGGTGCCTCCACCTTAGCACAGCCTAAAGGGGCCAGGGGAGGGATCAGTCACCAGCCCCCCGTCAGTGCTGTTATTGCAGGGGATGGCCTTGTGACAGTGACTACGCAGGGAGGCCATCAGGGAGAGAGCTGATCCACAAATACCCCATCTCCCTGTCCTGGGCTTCTGTTCTCCTATTATCCGAACCCAGCTGGAAGCCCAGAGGCAGAGAGACCTGTTAAAACTGTCCAGAGAGTTCAGAATCCAAGGGGCATAGAAGGAGTAGAAGGCAGAGGAGCAGATTTGAAGAGGCTAAAGGCAAACACACAACCTGCCTGGACACTGTCAACTCCCCCGATAAAGTAAAGTTCTATGGTGATTAGTCTGTTCATTTCTCTGCATCTCCTGAAGTGTCTGCCATAACTAGTGCCTAACAAACACTTGGTGAAGTCCTGAATATTATACCTAGTGTACCCAGCTAAGATGTGGTTGAATTTGATGAAACAGGAAAGTCTAGAAAGGCCTGCTTCCTGCTTGTCTGGGTCAGGGCAAGGCAATCATTTAAGAGAAAATAGCTGTGTTAGGTTCCAGGCCTATGTTCAGCCCATTCCATTCAGTCATCAAAGGGTAAGGGCACAGACTGTGGGAACAGTCTGGATAGACAGTTCATCTAACAGAAGCATCTGACATCAGGGCATCTGGATACAATGGAGCTGTCCTCAGAGGAGGGTAGAATACTGCCAAGAAGCACACAGGAAATCTAGGCAGGTGATAAGGACCTAGGAGGTGGACAGCAGGAAGCACTGTCCAGGCCCTGGGAAATTTCCAGAACTAAGGCTTTGGGATACAGGTATAAGGGTGAAATGGAAAGGACAATGGAAGACCAATGTCCCAATTAGATGGGTCTCCTCACTTCTGAGATTGGAACTATGGTGCCTTAATTAAGGATCAAGTTATCAGAGCTCAGCTAGAAAGTAGAGGTAGCATCTGATTATCCAAGTGGAAACTAAGTGATTAGACTTGAATTTGAGGTCAGGAGTGGCCTTGCAATGAGGGAGACTTCATGCTGAGCCACAGTGATGGTCTTTATCACCTCGCATCCCTTAAAAATGAGAAGAGATGGCACCACCAGGTGGGATGTCCTGCAACTTGGAAATAGAAAGAAAGAAAGGGGACACTAATATTATTGAGTGCCCTGCAGTATTTAGATGGCACCACCAGGTGGGATGTCCTGCAACTTGGAAATAGAAAGAAAGAAAGGGGACACTAATATTATTGAGTGCCCTGCAGTATTTATATCTTATGAAATCTTCAGTCACTTGCTGCAGTACACACTATTACCCCATGAGGAAGTTGACACTTAGGTTCAGAGTCTGGCACAAAAATCTATTGAATGACTTTCTTTGTGTTCTTGAGGAAAGAGCAATGTAGAAAAAAGCTACTTTTCCTTTGCTACTTACTTGTACCCATTTCTGATGAAATGAAACAACACATTTTATTAAGACTTCTGATTGGACAACGAAGGGTTCTTCTTTCCTGGACATATCAAGGAAAGACAGCCCAAGTGTTATGCATTCAAAGATTTCCTGCCACTGATTACAGGTGATTAATGGAAAAGCATGTTTCACTCTGTATTTCATTAAGGAGATGATGATATTCAAAAACAGCCCAATGTGTTGTCAGAAAAGAAACCTCAGTATTCAAATGGGTCATGAGCTGTCCTGACAATTAGGATCTTAGGCTCTGTAAAAGTGGGATGGTGCCTTTGCAAAGTAAAGTCTCAAACACTGGGAATGGGAGTTTAGATTCAGCTCAGGAAATAACCTTCTAAATGAATCTACATAATTCTTGGGATCTCAGCTGACATTTTACCACCGCTTGTAAAACCAAAGTACACTTTCCCCTTAACCTCAAACTGGGCCTTTTTCTCCCCCATCCCCAAGAGGAAAATCAATTGAAAGGGAATTTTTTAAAGTAAAATGTCTGCCCAAGGCATTGTCAACTCCAAGTAGCCACCTAACACTCCAGTCCTCCCATGGCTTATAAATAATTAGAGAAAACAAGCATTAAAAGCAGCAATGAGGGAAACAATGATTATTTGGTCTTGTAGAAAACCATTCATCAGAACTCTTTTACACTAATCAAGATAGATTACATTTTAGAAAGATCTCTAATTACTTTCCTGTTAATTATTTATATTCACCAAGTGTGTTGTGATTGTTGCTTGCTGAGTGGCCTCATGAGGTATGTCAGGGTATTAAATATCGATCTACAAGTCTGGCAGCTGTGGACGGAGCTGGACTCCCCACTCCACCCTTGGCTTCATCATTCATCCCCAACACAGGTCTTCATCCACTATGGTGCTTCATCATGAGGAACGTGACAAATGGAACAGGGATTCTTTATAATTCCAAGATAACTCCAATCTAAAGATACTTGGTTTGAATCATGGATTCATGACATTTGCTTTTCTAGGAAGTCACTTAACATCATCCTACTGCATGTCACATAAGTATGATTTTTATCATCACTGGCCAAGGCAAGTCAATCACATGATACCTGAGTCTCTACCTCTTGCACTCAGAGCAGACATCACTAATCCACACTGGAATTACCTGGCTGAGCCTGCTTCTTAAGCAATATCCTCTAATCAATTGGTTTTTATCTCCTGTGCCATTCCATATTTATCATCCAATATTCAAACTTAAGAGTCCTTTAGTGGGGTGAGCTTATTACCTCTCAAGATGGCTCATTCCACCCCTAACTCTGATTTTGACTAGAGTTCTTTCAAACTCTCAGCAATATAACTTGTAAGTGACCAAATTTCTGCCTTTTCCTTATCCCTTTATCTCTTTTTCTTATCTACTCTGTTTGTTTTACCTCATTTTGTATCTGTTGGATTGATGGTATCAACTTCAGGCAGAAAGAAAACATAACCCAACTGCTTGTATTTTGTAGGTCCTATTTTATTTCTAATCTATTCACGTTTTTAAACTAAGTTATCTCTGTTGTAGTTTTTGGCAACACTGATGATCATCCAGGCAGGAAAACAAAGGCTCTTAGAACTGTTCTTAAAACTATGACAGAAGGTCACCAGGAGGGCCCCAAAGTTGAGAAATTAGAAAGGAATTCAGACTTGAAACTCGAGCTGCATTTTGAAAGGCTCGGAGGAGCATTTCCAGACAGAGAGCAGGGCAGCACACTCAAGGGAAGAAATGGGAGGGGTGAAAGTTTTCAAATGTAAGTTGCTGGGCTCCTTAAACCACAGACTTCTGGACCCCTTCCTCTGTCCATAGAATGAAGCTCGGGCAAGGTGACAGGAAGTTATGTTTCTAACATGTTTCCATGCAGTACTGATGCTGGGTCCATAGAACACACTTTGAGAACCACTGTTCTGACCTTAGCATGCGTGTGTGCTCCCACCCCTAAAAGGTGAGGTCTTGTTTTGTGTCTGGCCTGTTTTCTGAATAGCAAGCATGGAAAAGAAGGAAGATGAACATATTCTCCAAGCAAATAAAAAATAAAAAGAAAGAGAAAAGAAAAAGAAAACCTGAATATTTGTCAGTGTGACAAGGTGGTTGGTATCAGCTTGGCAAATGTAGACTTACAATGGGCACAACTGTGGAAATAGAAAGCACAACTCATAAAAGATGTGAAGAGGAAATTAGATGGGGAAGCAGGAGGCAGGGTGGGGAGCAAGCCAACCCCCCACCCCAACACACACCAAAGGTGTGTAATGGACCCTGAGATTTGGGGCTCTGACCTTGCAGGAGCATGTAATGTGGTGCCTGGTGCATAACAGTCCTCGTCACACTGTAGGGTACAGTGCTCTGTGCACCTCCCATTCTCCTACCGCTGGGGGACAGTACTTCTTTGACTTATTTAACTAGTTGCCTCAATAGCCATTCAACCTGATTCCTTATGTCTTTTCTCCATCTCTGCAGCCACTTACCCTCTCTGTTCTCATTGTACCTGCCCTTTAGTGGAATTCCAGATTAAGTGATCCCGATACTTCAGTTCTATAAGCCAACACTATTTTGTCAACACTAGTGCAATGAATAATATATTACTTTGGAAAAAGATCATTTTGTGCATCAGTATGATGGTTGGTATGATGAAGCAATTCATAAGCAATTAGCCTAGATCTGTGAGTCATTCTTTATCTGTCAATCTGTAGGATTAGATCCACTCTCCAAGAGTCTCCTAATTTGGAAAGAGCTCCAGAATTTCATTCTGCCCAGCAATTCTTTCCTTCTCCCAAATCTGATTCTTATATCAAATTATACAGGAAAAGAAGATGATGCAGATTCATCAAAGAGAGGGAAGGGAGATAGAAGAGGGGAAAGAGTCCACAGAAAAGAGGAAGGGATGTGAACAGATGAAGTGGTAACATGTAGTTAGATTTGCTTTGGGGACTGTTTTAAAGGACACATTCGGTTCCTAATGGACAACATTTATGAAACTGAGAGAAACCCTAAATAAACCCTCTAACTTCACAAGATTTTAGCTATTAAAAATCACTAATTCTGAGGTCACACAGCTGAGCAATATGTTATTAACCTTTCACTAGCTCTACCGTAAATGACACCCCTGACATGTGGGTCAGGATGATAATGGTCGCCTAGGTTAATTTTCAGGAACTTGAAGGCCCCTTTGTCAAAATCACTCACTGTTTACTTGCACAATTTTGGGGGGTGAATTTTTGACACCAGGGGGCTAGAAACACCACCTGCAGATCATACTATTGAGACCATTTTCTGAACACATGTCCCATGAACAAGTCCTGAAGATTGACTGCACGTGGGAAGACCACTGTTTACTTCATCTCTGATGACCTTTCACCCTACTTCTTCATCTCATAAATATCCCCAAACTCTACCTTCAGGGATGCAGATTTTAGACTTGGGTTCCCTCCCATCCCAGTGCTTGATCATCTTGTGAGCAAACTCTTTTTTGCAAAAATTCATTTTTCAATGATTGGCATGCTGTGGGGATAGAAAAATGGGCCTGACTTACCAACCTCTTCAATGCTTTATTCTGGCTTGCTTTCTTAGGAGGAAACTTTTGGAGGCATGTTAATTCCTCTGATCAGAGGATTTTGAGAAGACGCTTGTTCTCTCATGGAGGGGTTGGAACTGGCAACTGACCTGTGCATGTAGGTGGGTTTATTTATTTATTTATTCTCTTGGACCAGGTTGAAGGGCTTCCATGCAGGATCCTCACTATCATGCCCATATCACATTCAAGACGTTCTATCCAAAGTGGATTTAAGCAAGTGCTGTGAAAAAATCTGCCACCCTTCTCTGAAGGTACCTGCATATCTTACGAGGGGGATCATGTATCTATAAACAAGGAGGGCAAACTGCCATTTAGAAGTTGAGTAGAAGAGAAAACATTCTTAAAATTTTACAGAAATATTACCTACACTCTATTTTTTTTTTATTTTTAAAGAAACACTTGATTAGTTCGTGGCTCAATAGATCTTTTATTTATTTCTCTCTCTTCCTGTGCCTTCTGTACTTCTCCACAAATTTCCCCAATCTAAGTGAATATTAGAATATCCCAACATGGATTACTTATGAGATTACATCTTTGCTACTTGATTCTACCAGAGTTTCTTCCCCTTTCTCTGAGTACTGAAGTGATACTAAGTAGATGTCTTTTCCTTAAAAATTAAAGCAGGTTTTCTTTGGTTTTGCTCTCAGCATTTGTGCCATCCCTTAAGTGAACTGGGGACACTCTCAATTCTGCCAAAAGCCCAGTCAAGGCGTGCTAATCAGTAGGGTTTGGTTTCCAAAGTTCTCCTTTTAATTCCCTTCGCCTGGCTAATTACAAATGAGTCCTAAATACGTTGCAGGCCAAAGAAATTAGAAGAGGCCAAAGACACAAGTGAACTCTGACAAGAAGCCTCTATGTGCTCACTTCTTTTAGTCACTGGGCCTTTGTGGTTGGGGACAGCTGCTGCAGAGAGGGAAACAGGACATCTTGGGCCTCGGGGGAATTGCCAGCTGGAATGCATTAAGCTTTTTACTTGAAATCCCGGCAGTTTATCATTTCTGAAGTTTCTCCCCAGTCACGAGAACCGTGCTTAATATTGCAAATTCTCTTTTGCAACTGCGTTGTCTGCTGTCATTTTCTCTCCTGTGAGTTTTCTTTCCCTTCTCTACACCACCCTTCTAGCAAACAGACCCGGCACATGTTTGGCTCTGAGTCAGTTCTCCTTTGGGTGTAAAAGTCTTGGCACTTCTGCCTCAGCTTTGGCTGTAGGAAAGAACATTTTTCAATAATGCTGCTGAAATGCTGCTTTCTCTACTCCAGTGCTTTATCTGGCAAAAGGATTTGCTGGGACTAGACCCAAAGCAAATGAAAAAAGAAAAGGGGGAAAAGACTCCCCGAGGCGAGGTGCCAGTTCTTCTGCTCTTGGGTTTGGGTTTCTGTTGCTCATCATATTTCTCTTTTCAAATCTCCAGCCTTCCCTCCAGAGCATCTTTGCATTTCTCGTGAGAAGAGCTGGTCTCCCTCACACCAAATTGCTGACGCTCCCTTTGACAGGACTGTCTTCTCACGTCCGGCATCTAGGATGGAACAGCCTCGGTGCCAGGAAAAGCCACCTATCCCATGCTGAGTCCAGCCAGATGAGTTGGCCAGCCCGACCAAGATCTCTACAGAAACTGGACTTCCTCGGGTTAGGTGCTGTTATTTCAGTCATCAAGTCCTTCCATTTACAAATTATGTATTATTTGCACTGAAATTTCTAATCTTTGACTTGTTTATTTTTTTTAAGTTGATAGACTTTATATTTTCAGCAGTTTCAGACTTTTAAAAATATTCAGTGTAAAGTATAGAGAGTTCCCAGCTGCACCTCTATATCCATTTTCCCTAATGTTAGCACCTTATTATTAGCATCATGCATTTGTTCTGTGTATGTGACGTCTTTTGTCTTTCTCTCAGATTTCTTGGATGTTCTCATCTATCTTATTCATTCTTTCTGCTCTGCCTGTCAGTTAAGGAAACTTCTGTGATTTTCCCCCCACTTTGTGTTTATTTTATTGATAAGTTCATCAAAGATACTCATCTCTCCTTTTTATTTCTAGCCTTTCTTCTTGATTCTGTTTTAGAGTTTCCATCTCTCTGCTTATATTAGCTTCTGTTCTTTCACAGTGTCAACTTTCTCCATTACCTCCCTTAGCATATTAATCACACTCACTTGAAATTCTGGGTCTGGTTGTTCCAATATCTTTGCTATAGGTGAGTATGGTTCTGGTGATTGCTCTGTTCTCCAGACTATGTAATTTTTGTTTTGTTTTGTTTTTGTCATCTTGCAGTGTGCCTTGTAAAACATTTTTTTTGAAAGGTGAAAGGAATTGAGGTAACTGAAGCCTTACTGGAAAGATTTATATGCTTTGAGATTAGGATGTGTTTAATATTTGCTATCACTATAGATGTCAGAGGCATGTTTTTGTTTCCTGTGTTTTTACTGAATATTTTTAGAGCTTCTTTGGTTGAATTGCCCCTGTATTACTTAGGGATTCTATTGACAGGGCAGTGAGGTGTGGGGCAGAAGATATTTGTTTGTATTTATATGTATACTAATGATCCCATACCTTAGGCTGTGACCTTTACCCATCGCTTTCAGATTTGCCACCTTCCACCCTTTCCAGCATAGATGACAGACCAGGTAGAGGAGGTGGAGTTGATATGTCCCTTTGGCCATATTGATCAGGCTCTGGTGAAACCTCAATGAGCTATGTTTAATACAATAATTTTTTTCCTAAAACTTAACACCCAAAAAACAAATAACACAATGAATAAATGGGTTAAGGAACTGAACAGACAGTTCACAAAAGAAATACAACAAATATATGAAAAAAAAATGTTCATCATCTCCAGCAATTAGAGAAATGCAAATCAAAATGACTCTAAGATTTCATCTCACTCTAGTCAGAATGGCAATTATCAAGAATGCAAGCAATAGTAAGTATTGGCGAGGATGTGGGGGAAAAGGAACAATCATACATTGCTGGTGGGACTGCAAACCATTCTGGAAAGCAGTATGGAGATTCCTCAGAAAACTTGGAATAGACCCACCATTTGATCCAGCTATCCTACCCTCGGTTTATACCCAAAAGACTTAAAATCAGCATACTACAGTGACAGCCACATCGATGTGTATAGCAACTCAATTCACAATAGCTAAACTATGGAAGATACCCTTCAACAGATGAATGGATGAAGAAAATGTGGTACATATACACAATGGAATATTACTTAGCCTTAAAGAAGAATGAAATTATGGTATTTGCAGGTAAATGGATGGAACTAGAGAATATCATGCTAAGTGAAATAAGCCAGTCCCCCAAAAGCAAAGCCTGAATGTTTTCTTTAAGTGGATGCTGATGTATAGTGGGGGGTGGGTAGGAAGAATGAAGGAACTTTGGACTGTGCAGAGGAGAGTGAGGGAAGAGGTGGGGCAGTGGGGATGGGAAGGAGAGTGGAATGCAATGAACATTATTACCCTATATATACATGTATATACACTACTGGTGGGACTCAGCACCATGTACAGCCAGAGGAATGAGAAGTTATGCTCCATTTGTGTACAATGTGTCAAAATGCATTCTACTGTCATGTATAACCTATTAGAACAAATTAAAAAAATTTTTAAATTGTTTTTCTAAGTTTTATTATGATAATTTTCCCCCTCCTATTTGTTTAAGAACTGATAAGGATTCTGAAAGTAAAAACTACTAAAAGTTTGAGATATCCCTGAGATCCCCATCTGGTGGAAATTTTAACTCTCAAAATGCCAACATTTGGGCATGTTTTCCTACCCCTTAGAACAAGTTTCTAGAGAAGTGCCCATTTCTGGGCTTCTGTGATGGTAATTAGTAAATATCTGCATCTGCAACTGCATCTTACAAATTTGAGGACAGTAGTTTGCCCTTTTATCAGGTGACTTCAAGGACAGTTGTTGATTTTCAGTTCATCCAGGTTTTGTCTTGATTAAGGATGAGAGTGATAACTTCCCAGCTTCTGATATACCATGCTGGATACAGAAAGCCCTCCTACAGCTTTAAAGTTTCTTACAAAGTTAATTCATGTCCACATAATTAAGAAACAAATCCCAGCTTCAAAGCCTTTTTAAATATCTGAAATTCATATTCATTCTAAAAAGAGTCTGCATTTTGCCTGGGTGAATAGAAGTTCCATTCAGTAGGTGTTTCAAGAGTAAGAAATTTTGTGTGTGTGTGTGTGTGTGTGTGTGTGTGTGTGTGTGTGTATGCTTTTGACTCATTTCTTATTTTCTAATATAAAATACTAAAAATGTTTTTTTGAGAGATGGGGATAGAATAACTTTTATTTTTTCAACTGTCCCTGGAGAAAAATATTAAGAGTTAAGAACTTTCATGGAGTTGTATTATTTCCTCCAATTAGCAATGATAGCAATTTTTATTTCTCATCCTTTGAGTAATATCACTTTTTATTAGTGCGTTATAATTATATATAATATTGGGGCTCATTTTGACATAATTATACACTCATGAAATTCACTTTGCTCCAGTTCAGTTCCCAGTACTTTCCCTTTCCTCTATTGTACCATTCTTTCTTCTATTTATTTATATATTTTAAAAAATTAGTCCATTATAGATACACCTGGAGGTGCCATTCTCCATGGTATATTCTCATGTGTACATAGCAGAGTTCCGCCAGTTTCATTTCCCATTCCTCCATTTTCTCCTCCCTCCTCACTGCCCCTCAATCCCCTTCCTCTACTCCACTGATCTCTTGATGATTTTTACAGGATCCCCCCACTTTCTCCACTTCATTTTGATCTAGCTTCCTCATATGAGAAAATATTTGACCCTTGACTTTCTGAGTCTGGCTTATTTCCCTCAGTATGATTTTTGCCAGTTTCATTCATTTACCAGCAAATGCCATAATTTCATTCTTCTTTACGATTAACATATTTTGACTTTGGATACAAATTTCTTCTTTTTTTCTGTTTTACCTACCACAGTTTTAAATAATCTCAGATTCTAGTTACTCCCTGGGTACGGAGACCTGCTCTAGGGTCCTCTTAGACCTGGAGTCCCATGGGGGGGCCTCACCTTCTGAGCCCCACATTCCACCTGCCTTCTTGCTTCCTTTCTCCCATTGCCTCTTCATGCTCTGGTATCAAGTGATGGTCGGGGGAAAGTAATGTGACTTCTGTGCCATCCAGTAATGTTGATGGGACTGCTGTGAGTTAACAGTCATAAAAACCTTGAAGTTTTTCCATAGAACTTGTGCTTTTAATTCTAGGAAAAGAGGACAGATTTGAGAAAGCAGAACTTCTAGAGAAGTTGACACCAGGAGATCAGACCATGCCTGACATCCCCCCAGATAAAGAGTGACCGGCAAGGGATGGAAGGGAGAGAGGCTATCCTGGTGTTGAAGTGGACTTGGAGCAGTGTAGAAATAGTTCTGGTTTGTGGAGGGCAGGTGGTCTTCTTGGGAGGATGGGAGAAGGAAATGTAAAGCAGTCAGAAAGAGGAATACAAAATGAGGTTTCCAGGGAAAGGAAAGCAGAAGGTTCTCATACGGGTGTATGAGAACCAGTGACAGGTGGCCTGAGGATTCTGCATGAGCACAGGTGTTCACATGGCAACATTCACCAGTGACTCAGTCTCAAATTGGTGTTTGGGGGGGATGTTTGGGCAGGATAAGGTATATCCTACCTGTAACTAGCAGTTTATCTAAGGAGCTGTGTTTAAGTAGGTAAGCTTGCCATAAAGACTTAAAATGAAATTCTAAGAACCGAAGATAATTCAACTTTGATTCTGTTCACAAATAGATGAGGAAGATTAACCCAAATTAGATTAGACAAATATTCTGGCCATGTATTTACTACTGCTACAAATAGAGTGTTTTTTTTTTTTTTTTTTTTTTTTTTTAAGTTAAAATACTTGGAATCAGAAACGTTTAGGATTTTAGAGTTTTTTTTTCTGTTTTAGAATATTTGCGTATAAATAATGAGATATCTTGGGGATCAGACCCAAGTCAAACCACAAAATTCACTTATGTTACCTGAAACAAATTTATATAGCCTGAAAGTAAGTTTACAGAATGTTCTCAGGGCACCTGCTTTTTGACAGTGACCTGTCACGTAAGATCAGGTATGGAATTTTCCACGTACGGTGTCATGTTGGTGCTTAATGCATTTTGGAAATTCGGGCAATTGAATTTTGAATTTTTGAATTATAGTTGCTCAACTTCCATTATTAAAGTGATATATAACTACATTAACTCTGTTTGGTGGCTACATTATGTTATTAATTCATATTAAAATCATGGTATACTAAAATTAATGGTATTTTGTTTGTAGGCAGAAGATGAATTTTGTCATGGGGTCATTCCTTGAATCCTAGAGTCAGAGTGTTTGGTGTGAATTTTGCTCACCTTTGGCTTTTGTTCCCTCATTAGTAAATTTCAGGGTAGTAATGCCTGCAGTTTGCACAGATTGTGAGAATAAATTATCCAAGTAAAGCACTCAGCACATGGCCTGGCACTTACATGCTGTCTATTTGTTATTATTGCTATCATCACTACTTTACTTTCAAACTGGTCTTGATTTAAAGGACTATAGCACATGGCTTACTCTACCAGCAATGGATTTACTTCTGAGTTTCACTCATTATTATAACATATTGTCAATTCCTGACACCTTAATAAAAATTAAATTCCTGCTACAGTGGAAGAGCATTCTTTTGAATTTTTCTCTACAACTTTCATCTTAAATGTTGAATATTACCATAGCAACCTGGGTGTGGCAGTTTAACATTTACCAATGACTGAAAGGATGAGAAAATGCAAACAAAAACACTTGTCTATTCATTTTTTGAGCATCAACAACTTGTTTTTTGTGCATGTTAACAATTTCTATAAAATGTTAATCTTTTGGAACTCAGAGAATCTAGGATTTATACTTCACTTAGGTTTATAAGAAAGTCTCATTTTTAATCCTTCCTTATGTGCAGACAAGCTACATAAGGGAAAAATGATATGCAGTTGTATTTATATTCCTGCTTTTAAGAGGATTGATTCCAAATTCTCATTCGAAGGTGACTTTAGTTTCCACTTAATAAACTTACCTTTTCAATTCTTTTTTAATACCACAGAAAGCCTGATGCATTTTCCTCAACCTTCCCATTTGATAAATCCTTATAGATCCTTTAAAATTCAGGCTAGATGTTACTTGCAAGTAACATTTCAATTAATTGTTTTTCATTGCTGCCTTCTCAGTTGTTGGAGAACACCTGGCATCTAATTCTACTTTGTGCTGATATGAAAGAACACGACAGACTGGGTGATTTAGTATACACACACAAAAAAATTATTTGGCTTATGGTTCTGGAGTCTGGAAAGATCAAGAAGAAAGGGCCACCCCTGGTGAGGGCATTTGTGCTGGATTACTACATGGTGGAAGGCATCACGTGGATGGTGGGTGGGGAGACTGGACATGCTTTTATAACAAACCCGCTTCTCAACAATGAACACAATTAGTTCATTAGCATGAATCCATTCAAAAGCGCTCACGGCCTGATCACCTGTTGAAGGTCCCATCTCTCAGCACTGTTGCACAGGGAACTGTTTCCAACACGTGGACTTTGGGAGCACTCAGACCATAGCAAATTGACTTTAGGATTTGTCATATTGTATTGTAATTTTTTATCTCTTACTCATTCAACTGTGACCAATTTTGAAAGTTAGAAGACTTTCTTACTAATGACCATATGCCGAATGTCTGGCAAATTGTAGGGGCTTACATAACTCCTGCTGAGGGTAGAAAGCAAGGAGAAATCTTATCCTGAACTGCTTGGAGACATTAAAACCACCCATTACACACAACCACCAGAAGTTGTTTGAAATATGAAACAGTCTAGGTTTTCTTAATTACTACTGGAGTCTTTAATTAATCAAGATACAGAGAAAGATAAAAAGGAAATTTAAGAAGAAATTTTGAATAGATGGAAAACAAAGACCTACTCTTACACAAACTTGTGAGGATAAAATGCTTTTACAAGAGTTACTGTCATCTGCAGGGAGTGACAACTGAATGACTACATTCAGTTGAAAGTACCTGAAAGTGGCCCAAAAACAAAATAAAGGACCTGCCAGTGTAGGGATGAGCATTCCAGAAACAAGAAATTTATATTCTCTCTCACACGTGCTCTTGCCATCTCCTATCATTCTCTGTACTGATGGACTTAGTCCAAATTATTCCAATCCAAACTATATATCAAAATAAAGAAAAGTAAATTAGAAATAGCACCATGTCTCTTTTCCCTTCCCAATCAAGTTAGCAAAGAGAATGACGACTGATTGAAAAATCTAAGTCTTTTTAGCACGTTATTTAAAATAATAATAAGACAGGTTGATTTAAAGACACGGGAAAACCAGTGTCATCTCATAATCTTCTCTGCATATTTATCAAGAGAGAACTGGATTAATCCTTAATTTAAGCCATCAAACAAAATTAATCAAATTGCAAGCCTGCTGTCATTTTTAGCCCTTTACTCCTGGTGATGGTTAAAATTTAAAATGAACTCTGTTAAATAAAGTGAACAAAATTTAAATATTGCCGTTTTCCCATTACACTTATTTTGACTGTTTGAATCAACAAACAGTATGGGTTGATATTTGCATACCGGCATAGCATTAGCAATCACAAAGATGAAACAGATTAGGAAATGGTTCAGGAGGCAAGTAGATCCCAAGTCAAAAGATTCTGAGGTGGGTTTTGTACTAGGCTCTTAGCATTCTTTTATGATGTTAGAAAGTTACTTCTCTATATAAAATCTGTTTCCCGTTCTTACATAAAAAATTCACCAAAACTGAAAGATGATAATATATAAGAGTCAAACTTCCAACAAAAATCTGGTATTAGAGGAAATGTAGGTAAATAAATGATCTCCTATATTCTAAAACAATTTAATGGCATGTATTTATATAGTGAATACCAAAGTATCAGTAAAATATGGTTTTCTACTACATAAAAATCATATAGAACTTTCATGAACATGTTTATTGCACACAAGCTGCACATCTGCATTTATGACCTGGTCCAATAAGAAGCAATTATTAAAGATCCACAGCTGGGTAGTGTTGTGATTCTTGATGTGAAAACAAAATAATTATAGAGTTCCTCCATTAAAGGATTTAAAAAGCTTGGAATGGTAGACAAATTATGTGTAACAACTTGAATTTGAGATGATAAAGTTCCTCAAACTATAGCAACTCACTCATATAATTTTCTTCCTCTTTCATTCACATTTTATGTCTCCTTACTTATTTTAGCTCATCAGCAACTAGATATTCCATTCTGGACTGAAATACCAGAGATGTTCATGTGGTGGAATTGGCCTGGGGCTCAGGATAGAAGGCAGGGGTATCTATTGAAGTCCAACTATACTTGGTACTATGCTATATTGCTTATTTTGTTCATGCACATAAATTCATGCAGAGGCAGTATTCTTAATTTAAACAGGATAAAAAAAGGTAGCTCAGAAATTTGTGACAAAGACCAGATTGAAATCCTAGTCCGATATGGAGCTTACCAAGCCACTGATATTTCCAAGGTATGAAAACTGCAATTATCATTGTCCTCAACCTTCTCTCTCTCGAGAACATGATGTATTCCAGCAATCTACCGGCACTTCACACACCTAATAATTTGCCAAATGGGGCTTCCATCATGGGGAAAAGAACAAGGAAAATAGAAATGTGTGATATGGAAAATTATCAGGACAAAAGTTTACAAAGAAATGATAATCACCAGTCCCCAAGTGGGAGAGAAGTTCTCAGACGTCTGTGGACTTGATGTCTCAGCCTGTTTTTACATTATGTTTCTAAAATAGAGTATCACACAGAGCTGGTATATTATAAACAATAGAGTTTATTTGGTTCATGATTTTGGAGGTCGGGAAGTCCAAGACCGAGGGCCCAACAGGTCTTCCTGCTGTGTTATGACAGGGCAGAAGACATTCCATGGTGAGATAGCACCTTCGCAGGACAGAGGAAAAGGAATGCATGCCCTCTCTTGAAAACTTACGCACTTCTTCAGTAATGGCCCAATCCATCTATGAGGGTGGTGGCTTAAAGATCTCTTAAGGGTTCTCAACCCAGCTGCCATTTTCACATGAGTTTTGGAGGAAACAGACAATTAGAGATGGTTCAATTCTGTAACTGGAGGTTTCTTGCTTTTCTATTCCTTCTCCATGTGTGTAACTCAAAGTTAGCATGGGATCCTTGAGGCAGGGAGAAGGGGTGCAAATGAAAACCTTCTCATTTGCATTCCAGAACCTGATTCTCCTCTGTCTGCTGAGGAATTATTTCTCCTGTCATATCCACGAAGCCTTACATTTCTATGGAAAAGGGGAGATCGAATTAGAAATATGCCCAAGACTTGTTTTTCACTTTTTTTTTCTCTTTTTAGACCAAATTTAATACATTTAACCCAAATAGTTTTGTTTTGAGATTTTTACTTGGTACCAAAATAAAATCACTCGTATTCTAAGGTTTCCTGGAATGATTATTTTCATAGGTAGGAAAGTATGTTGAAAAGATTCTGAATTTCTTCACATATTGTTTCAATATCCCATAGGAACTTGTCTCTAGGTCAAATAGAGAAGAAAGTCTACTGTGGGGGTAGAGCGCTGTCTCAGGAACTGTTCCTTACTTTAACCAGACAACATAGCTTGTAATCTAGCAATGTCAGAGCTCTCAAAAGATAATTTTTGGTTCTTCTTAGATAAGCGAAAGTGGCTCCACAGCCTTTTAGAGTTTCTAAGAAGTACTCAGAAAGTGTCTTAGAGAAGCGCGTTTTCCGGGCATGAATAATGGGAAGAAAAGGAGATACCAGCACAGCTAGCTGCCCAAAGCACAGAGGAGGAAAGGGCTTAACCCTGCCACTACTGTTTGTATTTTTGAATCCTTGAGAAAAGTGAGAGTGTGCCTCCTTACTCTCTTGATTTACAGAGATGGAATTCACGGCACGTTCTGGATTTCTTTTCTCTTCTCTCTTTTCTTCAAGATGTGGCTGAAATCAATATGAGAGTGCAGAAGTCATGACATCCAGTTGACATACCCAATAGGGGCGTGGATATATTTTCTTATTGAAGCTACTTATTCACATAAACATTAGGTATTGATAAGCAACTGGCAGCACAAGGTCTTTTAAGTTTTGTGTCTCCAATCTTCCAAGCTTTTTCATCACTTTGGTATCTTTACTGACCCATGTGCCTTCTGGTAACTTTCAGAGCCCCACACGTTGAGCCTTTGCCTAAAATAAAAAGGCACAGATATACACTTTGCATGCACAGGCACACACACACACGTACACGCACAATATGTTACTTTCAGCTTAGAAATCTTAGATCATTATACACTAATATGGTGAGCATATCTTATAATTCAAAATGTTGGTTTTTATGCCTCTGAAATGACCATAGGGGTTAGTAATCTGTTGGTCATCTAGTCAGAGTTTCTTTTACTAAAGAAAAATGTTTTAAGAAAGAAAATTAAGTAATTTTCAAATAGCAGCAGAAGGATAACAGCAATAATAGCAGCTAATATTTACTGCATATTTACTTTGTGACTGTAGGTCCTACTGTGTGCATTCATCTGGTCCTCGCACATCATCACCAGGCAGATGCTATCATATTAACCTTCAGACAAGGCTGCTGAATCATGATTAGATTGATGACTTAACTGAGACACAGCTAGTAAATGCCAGAGGTAGTGTTTGGAATCAGATGTTCTAAGGGTCTCAGAATCTCATAGGAAAAATGGGAAATAATGTGTAACCAAATCTCATAGGAAAACTGTGAAATAATGTGTTTCATGCTTCATGATAATTGAAAGGAACCAAGGCTATTTTATTTTTTTTACTATCTCTACACAGTTTTCACTGCTTGCATTTTACCCTGGCATAAAATGTTTGCCCCAAGTTTTAAGGCCACATACCACATAATTTTTTTTTTTTATCATATTGTACCAGGTTAAATAGTCCCATCCAACCAAACTGACTTATGTCCAACTGGACCTGTTAATGTGACATAATTTAGAAGTGGTGTTTTTGCTGATGCAAAGTGCTTGAAATGAGATCATACTGAATTAGAGTGGACTTGAATCCAAAGACTGATATCCTTCTATAAAGAGGTAAATCTGGATACTGGCACACAGTGATAGTAATTAACCATGTGAAGATGTGAGTAGAGATCAAAGTGATACATTCACAGACCAGGAATACCAGCAGCTATAAAGAGCTGGGAATGTGAAGATTCTTCCTTACAACCTTGGAGGGCACATGGTCTTGCTGATACCCTGATTTTGGATTTCTAGCCTCCACAACTATGAGAGAATAACTATGTAGTTTTAAACCATCTAGTTTGCACATCTCTTTTACAGCAGCCCTGTGAAAGTAATATGAATGCTAGCAATCGGAATTCAGATGAGGAAACAGATTCTACTCATGGTAGTCCGATGATAACTCCCTGAAAAAGTCCATGTCCCCTGAACCTGTGAATATTACCTTATTTATACAAAGAATATTTGCCCAAGTGACCAAATTAAAGATCTTAAGGATATTGTTCTGAATTATCAGCATGGCTTTACACATGTCTTATATATAGAAGAGAGGCAGAGAGGGGTCTGACAACACACAGAAGAGGGGGTGATGCTGAAACAGATGCAGAGGTTGGAAGGATGTAACCACAAGCAAAAGAAGCTGGAAGAGGCAAAGGAACGAATTCCCCTCTGAGACCCAGAGCAGGAGCATGGCTTTTTTTCAGCACTTTGATTTAGTATTTTCAAACTCCAGAACTATGAGTGGATGCATTTTTGTTGTTTTAAACCTCCAAGTTTGTGGTAACTTGTTACAGGGGCAAAAGGAAACAAATACACTACTCTGAGGTCTTTCAAGCAGAAAGATATTTAGTACAGAAAACAGGTGCCCACAACATCATCAGAACAGCTTTAGAGGCAGGTACTGGGGGCTTCTGTCAGGTCATGGGAGATCAGGAGACTTTGGAGACTGCTGGCTGAGTTGCTGGGGCCCTCAGTTCTAAAGTAGGTGATTAGATGGTGGAACATGGACTGTGGTCACTGCAAATGTTGACTGCTACTACTACAAGGAGGAGGGAAAATTATAAGGATCTTAAATAAAAAAGGAATATATAAGCTTGTGTTAGCTAGCTTTAAGTCACAGTGATAAAATACCTGACATAGATAATTTAAAAGGAGGGGAGTTAGTTTGCTCACGGTTTCAGAGGTTTCTGCCCATGATCTGCTGGCTCTATAGCTTCTGGGTTTGTGGTAAGAGTACATCATGATGGAAGGGCGTAGCAGAGCAAAGATGCTCACTTCATGGTACCTGGGAAGTGGAGAGAACAAGGAAGGGGCCAGGGATAAGATATACCCTTCAAGGGAACAGCCTTAGTGAACCTGTTCTTCCAACTAGAAGTTTCCATTACCTCCCAGTAGTTGATTAAATTGTGAATCCCTCAATGGATTAATCTACTGATGAGGTCTGAGTACTCATTTCCCAAACATTGCTCCTCTGAACTTTGCTATTTTGGGGACCAAGTCTTCACCATGTGAGACTTTGGGGGGGCATTCCAAATACAAACATACAAAGTAGGAGAAAAAAATGATGAAGAAATCTCAGACAGTATCCAACAACACACGATCATCTTCTAAGTATTTCATAAATGATAACTGTGGACACCACAAATCAGAATGCGCATGACTCCTATGCAAAGTACCATTTTCACACAGTGATGCATACCAGGTAAATGTTAGCCATCATTATGACTGATTTTAACTCAGTGGTAGTGATTATCATTTTCCAAGTTCATTACTTTGAGTAAAGCCATGCAACTTTTGCCAGCATATTAATGGACTTACACCTTGGTCAGGTGCTGGCCAATTTTATATTGGTTTAATATAGGCAGTGAATGGTTACCAGAATCAATATTCGTGGGAGGGACACTTTCCTTTAAAAAAAAAAAAGGTAAGCTTAGTGAAAATTTCTCAAATACAAACCATCTTTCATTAGTTTTAAGAAACCATCAATTTTAAGACATATCATTACTTTGTGCATCGCTGAGAAAGAAAATAAATGCTGCCAATCTAACTATGACATGAAATTTATTTCATGTTCCAAATTTAGAGATGTTAAAATGTAGAAAAATGCTGGTTGTAGAATCAATAACTATGGTAACTCAAAAGGTAGTATGGAATGACCCAGGATATGACTCACTGTGAACATGATTTCATCAGAAATTTTGACAATGGAAAATTCAAACACAATCTAAAACCATATTCCGTCTTTTAAGTCCTATTTTTATGGTGATAAATGTAATAGTTTATTGTGGAAAATGCAAAAAAGGACAAGAAAGCAATCAAAGTTGTGCATACGGGCACTTGGGCACCATGGAAACTCAATTTAATGGAAACAAGCTCTAAGAAAATTTCCAATTCTCAACAAACTGACTTCCTTTGTACCATCTTAAAGGGAGATTTTTAAAAGAGATAATATGAAGAAGATTGTTGCTACTTTGAGTTTTGCTTAATAAATTCCTCTTGACTCCTCCAGTTCTGTGTAACATAGGTCATTCTTCAGGTCATTTTCATTTTGATGAATAGCTAAGTTTATAACACATTCATATTATACATGAATGAATGTAGTATGACTGTATTGTCCTTTCTGAAAACATTTGCTAACTTGGCATAGGCACAGTTTGCTAGAATTATTTCTACACACTATGTAGTTTCCCTTATCTCTGCTTAGCCATGGTAGTTTTTAGAAAGAAGACCTATTAATAAAATAATTTCTGCAGAACTTCTACTTGAATGTGCATTGTGTAGGTCGTGCTCAGAAAATGCTAGTTAATACATTATTAACAGAAAGGTAGGCTTTAAACTTGTTGCCCTTCTGCAAATGGGTGATATAGAAATAAATAATACAGAACTGATTTAGCTTATAGGTTTGCCTTTCATTAGCTGTGAGAACTTGTACAAGTGACCAGAACTTTATAAGCCTCAGACTTCTTATATACAAAGAAAGTGTAGTGATTTTTTTATAAATCTGAAATAGTTGCTGCATTAACTGAGTGAAATGCATGAAAATTCCTTGAACAGTACTTAGCACTGGCAGTCTGTCAGGTTCCTTCCTTTCCTTATTTGTCCATTCCCTTCTCTGCAAGTGCTCACTTTTGGCAAGAACATCCCTAGTAAACTTTGTCATTCTTTCTACTTTGTGAGTCTACCTCCTACGATGGAGACCAAAAGAGAAAACACAGGTACTATCAATAGATCATGCCATAGGATTTGTCTGGAGCCAAAATATTGGTGCAGGGATGCTCTCCATAGCTTGTCAGTCAGAATGAGTAGAAAACAGGCCCCCAAGACTCTTCTACTTCATTTGGGTCTGCAGAGACAAACTGATCAATTGCTCACACACTCTATCTCAATTCTTACTTGATTATAAAACATTTATAGACATTCATAGGCCTCCGCAACAAGAGAAAGAACATAGAAGAAAAAAAATCATTATTTACCCATTTCAAAGGAGGGAAACAGAATAAATAATTTCCTCTGGAAGAAAATGGCCCTAAGAAACAAAGGGAAATGTAGAAAATTTTTGACTAGTACTCCCACTAAGGAAATTGAAGAACTTAATTTTGAGGGAGAAAAAATATATCTGAGATTAGAGAAGTTCAGATGAAAGTTGAAATAAAAAGCACAAATTCTGCATTAAAAGTATTGTGAAATGACTTCTAGGGTAAATTTTGAGAATTTAAAATATTTAAATGAACTTAAGAGGAGAGGAAGAGAATGCAAAGATGAGACATTTTGATTCTGGGACTATAGTTTAATATTTTATGGAACTATCAAATTAATAAAAGAAGCCTTTTTTCTTATAAAGTGCAGAAAATACAGGGTCTCACAAAGTACTAAAATGAATAAAAAGGTAAGAATTTTCAATCTGAGGGAAAAAAAATAAATCCAAGCAATGAATGCACACACACAAACAAATTATGGGCATTCAACTGTGGTTAAACATTCTAGACCTAGTCTTACTTTCTTTGATAATAACTAGTATCCCTACCATTCTAAATTGATCTATCCCAATGAAAGATTTTCAAGTTTTTATTTATGTGAAAATAAAATAGAAACTTTGAAAAGTACATAAAGCATATTATCAATGAACCATTCCTGGAAAAACAAATTTGCACCCATGAAGTAATAATAAGCTAATTCACAAGTGGTGAAAAATAGTTGAAAACATAACAGGAACAAATTAAGCCTGTTAAATAATCAAATATAAATGCTAATAAAAAATGTACAAAGACAAAGTTTTTTGAAAGAATGCCATACTTTAATATTAGTAATAAGATAATTTATTAATACAAATTATGTAATAGTTTATAATAGGTTAAAAACGTTAGTCTATTCATAATAAGTTAAAAACTTTAATTGCGTGATCTCATGTAACAATTTGGGTCTAAAATCCAAGATGATGGTAATGAAGTTAGAGAACTGTTGAGGGAAGTGGAGAAATAGGAGGAAATGGCATGTAAATTTTCTTTGCACACATATGATAAAGACAATGGATATTGTTTCATTCCTTGCTATTGCCAATTGAGGAAAAAATAAACCCAATTTCATGCACAAATATGTAGTAACAAGTAAAAACAATCAGATGCAAACATCCCAACTTACTGAAAGAAAAGTGAGCCAGGAATAAGCAGTTCTGAAGAGATTAAAACTAAACCAGAGCTATTTCACTGGAGGGATGATCCACACAGAATTCCATGAATTTTCTGTACTGTCCAGATGAACCAATGCAGAAGCAACCCCACCTGTGGAATCCCTTTAATCAGAACCTACAACAACAGAATATGAAGGAGACACTGCTCTTCCCCAAGTCTCTCAAGGTACCTGGTTACTGCAGAGATGTTTCATTCTCAGATTTCTCTGCAGCTTATACTTCTGTCCAGCTTAAAGCCCTGACAGTTAACAATTAATTTTCATTAAGTAAGATTAATCTTTAGCATGTTGGAAAATTACCTCTGGCTATGCAACCTGTCTGAATAGGATGAAAATATCAAAATATATTAAGCAATTTAAAAATTCATCCCTAAAACTCCAACGGTACAAAATCAAGTAGTCTAGTAAATGGAGTCCAATGGCTTTGAACCAGTTAGCATGCATTATGAGTGATGAACCAGTCTGTTTCTGGACAGAACTATATTTAAATCTCTCTAAATAACTGAGAACTCCAAACTGTACTGAAGCTCTCCTGTCACTCAGTCTCAAGAAACCTTCATATCAAAAATTCCAACATTTTTATGCTTCCTCTCAAAATGTGATAGTTATTTTCATCACAGGGGAATGAAGGCTTGCTACTATCTTTGGAATCAAGCATCATCACTAAATGATATCTGGCTATTATTCTTATACATTAATCACTGTTGGGAGAGCCCCCAGAGTCATAGGAGTTTGGTTTAAGACTTATGGATAAAGATACATTCTTCAGGACAAGTATCCAACATTTTACAGAATGAATCCTCCCTGTTGAGATGATGCCTCACTTTTTTCTACTGGTTTACCACATCCTGTCTTTACCAACCTCTGAAGATAACTCTAGATGACTGAATAGGAGAAACGAGATGGAAAGGAGAGTCCTTGGGAGCCCAGGGAGATGTGCAGAGTTGGCAGTCTGAATCAAGAAGTGCATACTTTTTCAGACTCAATAGACTTGCATTATTTCTGCTCTAGTAATTAACCCAGCGCTGGAATGCACATCAGCCCTGAAACAGGAACTTAGAACTCCCACGAAGAGAGAGCTTTGAAATGAGGAGAGAGAAGTATGTGTGAGCTGATTGTGAAAACTGATTAAAGCTGTCAGAATCCCAGGATATCACATAGATTGCAGAGAAATAAAACTCAAGGAGCAGCCTACAAATATGAGGGAGAAGCCAAGATCACATCCAGGACAGCTGCACAGGAGACAACTTCAAGGGTAAGAACCATTGTAGAATTTCAGAAATAATTGAAAAATTGGACCAGGGAAATCCAAAGACCAAAGGAATTCTATTTGGAGACCAGAACTATCCAAGAACTATCCAAGAACTATCCAAGAACTATCCCCTGTGACTTAGGACCTTTTGAATCTCCAGCATTTACTATGGTGTCTAACATATGGTAGATTCTTAATATTAATTATTAATATTAATATTTAGAAATGAATCCAAGAATAATGGGTCTGCAGTGCGAAGGGCTGCTGCCTGGGTCAGTCAGTGAGCAACATCTGAAGATAACTTCTCAGCAAAAAGTCAGTTAGCACCTCACCACCTTATAAAAATGGCAAATGGGACCAAAGCAAGCAGGATCAGTTTGGTGCATCACATGTCTTAGACATTTCTGGTATCATAGAAAGGTGCCTGTGTTAGTTAGATTTTCTTCACTATTCCAAAATATGAAGATAATTGACTTGTAAAGAGAAAAGTTTTATTTTGGTCCATAGATTAGAGGTTTCAGTCCAAGATCAGTTGGACCCATTGCTTTGGAGCCTGTGGCAAGGCAGCACCTCACTGCAGGAACTTGTGATAGGGAAAACCATTCACCTCATCATGGGGCTGGAAACAAAGAGAGGAAGAGGAAGGAGCTGGAATACCTGAGAAGGGAGACTCAATAATGCTGATTTAACCACCCTGATATATGAGCACAGGTATCTGGGACTGGGTAAAATTTCCTACAATTATCCTAGTTTGTCTCTTAGTTTTGCTTACTACCAAATATTATCTTGTATTAAAACTCAAACCCAAGACATTAATACCAAAAACATAAAATAATTTATGTTTGTTTCTGAGAGTCAGGGGACACCTGGAGAATCTTTTCTTCTAATCTGCATGCACAAATTTAGGGCTCAAAGGAATCAGTTAGGAGTTTGGGGCTGGGAGAGGGAAGCAGGTGGGTCAGGACCTGAGAGGCAGGAGGGAAAAACAGAACAAGCAAATAACTCCAAATTCCAATGGGACTCATGTGGTGCATCAGGAGGCCTGGCTGTCTGAGCAAAACCCAAAGCTATTTTCCTATCTTCTCCTGTGAATGTTCATCAACAGTAAGTTAAGCGAGATTGATTTATTAGATAGTTGAAGTTGTGAGGATAACAATTAGAATTGTATACAAGAGATCCTGATCCAGAAATATACCTAGTGAGGCATGCATTGGAACTTCCCAACCTCTGCTTTCTTATTATGTAACAAAAATATCAATAAGAATTTTCCAACAAAGGGAAGAAAAAACAACTAATCCAATTTGAAAATGGGCAAAGAGCTTAAATGGATATGTGCATAAGGATAATGTTAAGTGGCCAATGAACACAAACAATGATATTTATCATTCCTAGTCATTAGGGAAATGCAAAAACAAGAGTACAGTGAGATATCCTCTCACAACTCTTAGGATGGCTATTACCAAAAAATCCTGAAAATAACAAGTGTTCCTGAGAAAGTGAAGAAAACAGAACATTTATGCACTGCTGGTGGGGAAGTAAAAATGCCATTATAGAAAGGATGGCAGTTCCTCAAAAAAGCTCAAACTGTAATAATAATATGATCCAGCAATACCACTTATAGGCAAATGTCTTAAAAAAAAAGTGGAAAGCAGAATCTTGAAAAGATATTTGCATATCCATGTGCATAGCAGCATTATTCACAAAAGCAAGAGGGGGAAACAACACAAAAGTTCATTAATGAATGAATAGATAAGGAAAATGTGTTACATACATCCAACAAACTCTTATTCAGCCTTAAAAGGAAAAGATATTCTGACATATGCTTCGACATTGTCGAACCTCGAGGACAATATTCTAGGTAAAATAAGCCAGACTCCCAAAGACAAATACCGTGCCGATCCATTTATATAATATATCCAGAAGAGTCAAATTCACAGAAACAGAAAGTACAATGGTGGTTGCCAGGGGCTGTGGGAAATGAGGAGCCCTCATTTAATAGTTATAGAGTTTCATTTTTGCACATGAAAAATTTATGGAGTTTGGTTGCACAATAATGTAAACATACTAAACATTCTGAAACTATACAGTTACAATGACTAAGATGATAAATTTTACATTGTACTTTTTACCCGAGTAAAAAATCATTAAAAAAAAAAAATGAAAAGATGACTTAAGCATCCACCAAATAAATAAGAAACACGTGAGGCAGAACTGGTGGCTCCTGGTGACAATAGATGACTTTCTTCTAAGTATCCCCTGCTTGGTGTGTAGAGCTGCTGGATCAGCTATTATTGTGCTAAGCTCATCTGCAGGTGTCAAGCATCCAGCAGAGTTTCTGAGTGGTTGCTCTGAGGATACAGCAGGGGGACTTGTGTCAATAAGTTTTAAAGTCACTGCCACATATAGTAAGTTGGGCTGGAGTTGTGGCTTAGTAGTAGACCACTTGCCTAGCATGTGTGGGGCACTGGGTTCAATTCTCAGCACCACATACAAATAAATTAATAAAATAAAAGTCTATCAACATCTTTAAAAATTTTTAAAAACGTCGTGACTACCTGCAGAACATGGATTTGTCTTTTCATTTGAACCCAACCAGTTAGCAAGTGGTGACTTTAAAGTTTCCCTCTTGCTTAGAGCACAGAGTTGAGTCTCTAGGACATGAGGTAGATGAGAAGGAAATTTTTGTTTAGAGAGTCAGTCATGCAACTCTCTGACAGGTTCCTACTAGCCCTAGCTAGGCATGAGCAGTCCCAAGGAACTGCCTCTCAGATGGAGTCCCAGCTCCAGATGGGGAGAGTGACAGAGGCCAGGAGGACCTGGGTGACAGACAGGATCCTGTCTCAAGGGTGTCAAGTCTACTTGCTTTTCTTTTTAGTTCTGTGGGAAGAGGTACTTGACTTCCCAACATCCCTAATAGTTAAGAGTTGGTTTCAGAAGTGAAATCCCATCCTGCATACTTGATTGGATGTTTGGAAAGAGCTCTTCACAGAATGTCACAAACTTGTTTAGTGTTAAGAATCTAACATTCGGTAACCAAACATTTGGGAGCTCAGTTGAACTGGAAAATTAGAAAAGATCTCTAACCAGATCACTCGTTACCTGTCTCCTGTGCCCTGCTGGATCACAGTGAATCACACTGGAGACCCATCTGCCAAGAAGATCATTCCATGATGACGTAACAACAATGGAAGTCTGGTTTCTGATGGACTTAAAAGCCTTGAGAACCCAGCACTAAGAGGTAATTAGCGAGGTGCTGTATAGACTTTATGATGCTGTCTTGTCAAGGACATTGACTTTGAATTTAGACCTACCAGAATTTAAAGCTCTACTTGGTCACTTGCCTAGATTTGTGACATAACTTTCATTGATTTTATAAATTTTCAAGTATGGACTGTAGTGTTGTCATATAATTTTAAAGTATGCTGGACACACAGTTAGTATTCAATACATTTTTTTTTTTTGTTATACAAAAACAAATATGTAGGGATCCAAACCATCAATACCATGTTCCCTCAAGTGAGACAGTAACAGTCAAGCCATCTTTTAAAACTGTCACAGAGACTATGGGTGGTGTTGTTCTTGTTGTTTGGTGGTACTGGTATCTGTTTTTTCTTTGCTAGATCTTTGGATCAGTCACATATCATATTTCTCTTTCTAATTTGATGCTATATATGAATATGCACTAACTATCTCTATAGATTTATATTTACTACTATAGCAATTTCCTTCTCCTACCCATCTTATAAGGCCCAGACCATAGTGAGTTTCTGAACAGTCTCATTTACACTGGTCCTATTCTATCATGTAACCTTGACAATCATGGCTGAACATCAAAGGGCTTTGCTACTTGGACAGTATGTTAGCTTTTCAGCACTGTGAAAAAAAAACCTGAGGTAATCAACTCATAAAAAAGAAAGGTTAATTTTGTCTCATGGTTTCAGAGATTTCAGTCCATGGTGGTTTGGCCCCATTGCTTTGGGCCTGCATTGGCACAGTGCATCATGGTGGGAACATATGGAAGAGACCTGTTCACTTCATGGTGGCCATGAAGCAAAAAGGAGGGAAAGAAATGGCCAGTATACCAATATCCATTTCAAGACCATGCCCTTAATGACCTAACTTCCTTACACTAGGCCCCACCTCCTAAAGGTTTTACCACATTCCTATAGGGTCACAGTTGGGGACTTTTGGGGAACATTCAAGATTCAACTTATAGCAGGCAACTTAGACTGAGAAGGTCTAGAACCTGTAACCAGCCCTGCCCAGTAGGTCAGGGAATATGCTGGAGGGACTGGTGGCTGCATGCCTATCTGCATGGTTAGTCAGAAGAGGAAGGCCTGGGATCCATAGTTGGCAAGGGTAATAAGGAAAACACTGGAAGGTGGAAGAAGGAAAGGCTTCCATAGTGGTGGATTCCAGTCAAGAAGAAACAAAAAATTAAAGACCCAGGGGGTCAATATTAAGCATCAATATTAAGCAAAACGCAGTGCATTTCAGAGTCCCCTACATAGTGCTGGGTTTTTGTTTATGGCCATGGTATAGATGTAGTTTGCCATGCTCCACTACAGAGGCCAGCAAGGCAGAGGGCCAACTGTGGGGTGTGGATTCTGAGAAACACTGATGGGGTGACCACGTTTTCAGGTCTTTAATTCCTCTCTTTCACTCTGATCTCTGTTAACTTAAAACCATTCAGATACATTGTTCCAAAGACAAACCTATTCTCTAATTAATTGTTTCCGTGATTAGAGAATTATGTTTATGATTATTTGGGATTATGTCTTATCCTTCAAATAATGGACTTGTTTCATTAATGCTTGTTGTTTCATGAATGATGAACTGTGGTGAGATTCCAACCCAATTCAGTGTGTAAGGACGAATTCCATTTTCCTGTAAGCATTTTCCCCCCTCTTAAAATTTATCTGTGATAGCAAACTCGCAGGCAAAAGATTGTGAATCTTTCATCATACGGAATAGGCTAAATTCCAGTCCAATTCAGTGTGCACAAACAAATTCCATTTTGTTGTGCGGTTTTTTCCCCTCATAAAATTTATCTGTGATATCAAACTCTAAAGCAAAGGGCTGTGAATCTTTCATAATATGCAATAGGAGCAGAAAAGAATCCTGTGTTAGGAAGAACTTCTCTTCCAACCTTACTCCCAACATTGGAAGCAATTTCACTTCATCTTTGGGAAAGCATTAAATTAGTTTTATTGAACTACGGAAGCCTATTTTCCCAAGCATAACGGTTCCATTCTGGGGCAAATCACTGTTTACCCAGGGCTTCTTTTGAAATATGTACACACAGACATGTGAATGTGCATCCATGGATTGCACCCTGAGACAGTGTTGCCTTGTCAGCTGTTAATGACTGCTAACTGCAACCTGGATGCAGCGATTGTTGGAGCGTTCCTCTGCTTCCCAGAGCTGCTCCTGGGAGCCAGGAGCAAAATGGCTTAAAGGCAGATAAAAGTCCACTTCCCAGTCAGGCAGAGTCATTATCTGTGGGGCAGTTGTTAACAGCAGCCACAGCAGGAATGACAATCCTGCAGGTCAGGCTGGTGTAGCCCTGAGCAGAAGAAGGATGAGTTCTGAGGAACACAGTAGGTCGTCTCCCTGGGCAGCACCAGTCTCCAAAGCAGGGGCAACTCAACCTGCCAAGCAAAGTGCTGATGTTGCTTCTTGTGAAAAAGACAAGAACTGTTCCTTATGGTGCTTGTAAACTACAACTAACTTAGGGTAATATTCTTAGGAATGTAGTTCCTAAATATTTCGATTATTATAAATTATAAAATATCGAGGATAATGAAGAATAGGGAAAAGCCATTCTGCAGGTAACTTTGCAGACAAAACAAAAGAGTGGAGGCTTAGCACAGCTCTGCATCCTCTAGTTCCTACTCGGCGCTAATAGTCACTCTGCTAAAACAGGGACCAGGACCAGTTCCTTTCCATCTCTACCGCTAGACCCAATCTTCTGCATGACTCTGCAGGAAGGGTTCTTTTGACCCAATGCACCTCATTGCTCCAAAGCTGTGAACTGCCTGCCTGCCCGTGGTTAATGCTAGTTGCCCAGGGAGGTCAGAATAACGAGGAGCCACTGGACTGACGGAGAAGGCAGGTGACAGAATCCAAAGGATAGCAGGATACCCAGCACATGGTGGCACCAGTGACAAGCTTCACCCCTCTCAATTTGTTTTCCTTTTCAAATGGTTGTCTTCTGGTTTCTTGGTGGACTTCGATTTACATTTATTTTTCAAATGCCAAGTCCTACTTGAATAGATGAATGGTCAGCCTCTTCACCCTGCGAGGGACAACCAGCAGCATGTCCTTAAGGCCTACTCTCCTCCACTCCCCACAGTTACACACACAAGCTTTGGTAGTTGAGGGGAGGAACATTGTCTAAGGAGAAAGGATCTTGTTCTCAGGGCAGCTTACACTCAGTGACACAGGATTTGGGAGAAACAATTCTGCAGTTGGGTAGTATTTCCCTGGGATGTTGAATGATTTTTAAAAGTTATGTAATGTCCAACTTCTTTCTGAAAAACTTGGTTAGGTAAGTCCTTTACCATGAATCACTTTATTTCCATAGCTTGTTGAGACAAGGTTAAAAAAAAAAAAGCAGAACACTGAACTGACAATTGGATTATTTAAAATAACCACCAGTGATAACTTCTTGTAGTCATAACATATATAAATTATTTTAGGTTCACCTATCGAACTCTTTCAACAGCACAGTAATGAACTTTAGAAGGTGCTCAGATGTCCCTTAATTTAGATGGAGACCAGATGTTAAAATGGATTCTATCGATAATCTATTTCATTATTGCTGACTTAAATACCAAATAAAATGCACTTAGCACTCTTCTCTTATGATATTACCTTGGTAATTGGAATTAACACAGGAAGGACTGAAGCACCAGAGATGCTCAATTAGAAGCAGATTCCTGGGCCGAGTCCCCTGCTTCCTGGGACTCTGAAGCATGTTGTATTCAAGAACTTGCTGCCCTGGTCTGCAAGGCTGTTCTCTCAGCGGAAGGGAGACTTGAATAGCATCGACCTTCACCACCTTGAACTGTGAATGTCATTCTGGTGATATTTGATGCCACAGTGCAGGGAATGATGCCTAGTTATCTGGCTAGACATGTGGAAGCTGCAGTTTGCATGGTCTCCGTGAGGCCTGGATGAACACAGGTTCAGGCCACAATCCTTTCCTCTGATTGTTCAGCTGCTTTGCTTGTGCACATGGTGATGAAGGTATCAGCACATCTGCAAAGCCCGGGAAGTGCTGTTAGCGCTATCGTGATGGGATGTCCTCTTCTCAGAAGATCCCAAGAAATGCCTGTGCTATTTGGGGGAGTATGATGGTGAGAGAAGGTGAGGAATTCATTGAGAATTGAGTCCGTTTGTGACTCTAATTAACATTGACTCCCGAGTTCATCTCTGACACTCAGCCATCCTCCCCTCAGTGTGTTATATGTTTCTTCCTCTAAATGAAGTGGTCAACTCAATTTTCTGTGACATTTTTCTATTTGTGCCATGGTGCTTTCTGAGACTTAGCAAATGTCCTTTTTGACTATCTAAATTATAGCCATTCGACCCTACAGCAAAGTTTTTCCTTCAAGTTTGATGGGTTTTTCCACAGTCCATACCATTTTGCTGATATTTAGTCATGCTTCCATTATTTCCTTGGTACTGATATTGAACTTTTTTTTCTTTTCTTTTCTTTTTTTTTTTTTTTTTTTTTTTGTGGTGCTGGAGATTGAACCCAGGGGCTTGTGCTCGCAAGACAAGCACTCTACCAACTGAGCTATATCCCCAGCCCTGATATTGAACTTTCTAACAGTCTATGAACTCTGTCTATAGAAACCACATGCTCCCTTTTTTTGTTTCCCCTCAAAGGCTTTCTAGCAAAGTATGTAGAGTATAAAAATATATTTCACTGTGTGTATACATATATATACATTGTATGTGTACATATATATACACCTATATATTTCATATGAAATATATTTCATATATTTCACACACACACACAATTAAATCACTATTCACTTTTACCTCTGTAAGTTATATTTTAATTCTGCAAGACCAGAATTATATTAACAGTCTCTTTTTTCTTGAAAATCAGTAAGATTATACAACCTATTAGTAAAGGAAGGCATATTCTTGGATATTCTTAGAAATTAGAAATGCTCAGCTCCTTTGGAAATTCTAAACAAGATGTTTCTGTCTCTTATATTCGTGTATTTTGTAAACATATGTGTATGGCACAGGCTTGCTCTTCAGGAAGATTCTTTTCCTCCAGGGAATAACACCTGTCTCATGAAAATAAATAAAATCTCAGCAATACTCCTCTCCCAAAGGGGAGCTGCTGTAAGCACTTAGAGATCTGTCCTCCATCCACAGCAGCTGGGAGTGTATTTGTACTGATTTCATATCTACCACATCTTGTTCTATTTATTCATTTCTTCCTTTCTTCTTCATTCTGTCTTGTTTTCCTTTATGATTTGCTTCCGATACAACTATTTTCTATAGTTGTCCATGACTTTTAAATATCTTCTTAGTTATTTAGTTTCAGTAACATATTTTAATATTTTTTCTGCTGTCATTCAATCCATTTTTCCAAATTGCACCTGATATCTAGGTGTTTTTAGGAAAAAGATGAAAAACTGAATTTATTCATCTTCAAAACAGCAGGCTGAGGACACATCTACTGCATCTACAGACCTTCACCAAGAACATTTTTAAAAATTTAAACATATAATTTAAAATATTATATGTTAATATTAATTTAAAATAATTTAAATTATTAATTATAATTAATTAATATAATTTAAAAATATTAACATATAATATTTATACACATGTATGAGGTACAGTATGATAATTAAAGTTTTCTTTTTCCTTCTCTTACCATATTTTTCTGGACTCAAATTAAAATATGATTCCTAAATTTTTCCAATCTCTTTATTCATATTAAAGCCTTAATAGAGATATGGAGTACAATAACTTATATTAATGAAATACACTGGCCATACTACATAGAGCAAAATTACATGGCATTAGAGTGTTCCACAGACTCCGGGTGGTGATGTCAGGTATATGGGAGTGGCACAGTATTCCCTTTAGGTGTATGATTCTTTATCTAAAAATAAGCTGCATCTCTTACATTTGTAAATAGATATATTTATAAAATTCTGTCACAACTGTTTTAAAGTTTATAAGCAGTTATCTTGAGGAAATTCAAGATGATGAATCACATTAAGAAAACGAGGAGTAAATACCATTCTCTTCCTTTCTTGCTTCTTACTTTTTCTTTTTTCTTTCCCTTTTTTTTTTTTTTCCTTTGTGCAGCATATCCTAGGTGTGACTTTAGGACATCTAAAGTAGATTCCCATTTTTTGTTTTCTCAAATTGAATAAAGTTAAGATGGGAGTTGTTTTCCTTCCTCTATTCTTTCTGATGGGTCAACTTCCCCATAATGCTTTATAGGTATCGTAAACAATTGCCAATTAAATCTCATTTTCTTTATACTTCAACTATTCCTGTTTCCAACATACAGGCCAGTGGTCTCCAAAGTAGGGTATGTACTCCAAAATACACAAAGGCAGATCTCAAAATAAAGAAAGTAAACATTAAAATGTTCCATTTTAACTTTTTAATTTTAATTTCTTTGGTTATGATTTATGGTATATATAATTTATTTATACCAAGGACTATAATTGACTATAAATATAGTTTAGAATTAAGTAAATGAAGAAACTGAATTTGCAACTGAATTTGCAATTTCGAAACAAGAAGTCTTCAAGACCTAAGTGAGTATTGGTCTTCAGAATCCACAAACCTCAAGAACTTGGACAGAGTAGTGCTTTATTTTGAGGATAGGAGATGACAGATAAAGAGTTGGTTTCCTGAATTCAAGTGGTGTGAATCATGAGAATACATGAACAGGGTGTTAGGGGTTGCACATGCCAGTGCTAAATTCCAATTGACAGAAACAACTATCAGGTCTTTTATAAACTTGTCTTTCTATGTGCACATGGTGAGGTTAAAGCAGGAAGCTGAGGGAATAGCCCAGTATTACTTGGATGTTACAGTGGTACTGGTGATTATGTAGGAGCATGAGTAGTTTAAAATGAGGTGCTTTGGGAAAAAGTATGAAATATAGAATAAATCAGGTTCTGATTTTTGGAAGCTTTGAATACCAGACTGTTTTACATTTAAAATATTACTCTCAGTGAGGTGTCCTTGCAGTTTCTGTATCACTGACACTCAATCATTTGAACCATTTGATAGATTTTGACATTTCACTGCACCGTACAAACTTGAAACTATCAACACGACTAGGAGTGTACGTGATGAATGAAAGAGTATGTGCCTTTTATGTGTTCTGGCTTATTTCCCTCATCATGATTATTATTATTTTTTTGTTTTAGATACTATTGCCTTTTAATTGTCCATTTTATTTATTTAAACATGCTCTATTTAAGAAAACCTAGCAATATAAGGAAAAAGAAGATAAGAAAATTACCCTGAGAGGGGAGGAGGGATAGGAATGGGAAAGACAGTAGAATGAATGGGACATCACTTTCCTATATTCATATATGAATACACCACCAGTGAAACTCCACATTGTGTACAACAAGAAGAATGGGATCCTAATTAGAATAAGTCGCACTCCATGTATGTATAATATGCCAAAATATACTCTACTGTCATGTATATCTAAAAAGAACAAATTCTTTAAAAAGAGGGGACAAAAAGAAAATAACCCTGAAACCAACTCTTAGAAGTAAATGTTACCAATTTTAAATGTACCTCACTTCAAGCTTTACTCAGACTCATAAGATTTCACTCACCCACCCCAACACACATCATAAGAAACAGTCAAAAGAATGAGATTCTGACATTTGGTGCTGTTACTTTAAGTAAAATAAAATAATCATTTAAAGTAACCAAAAATCAGTGAAGAGTGGAGTGAAATAGAAATATGTGTGACAGGAAATGTCTTCATTTATCTTTAGTAGGCGTTAAACAATACCACCTCAAGCACACTGTGTTTTACCATAAAAAGTAATTTCTGAATTTACATTTTTGACTTAGTAGAAAATTTAGGTATTTTGTATTAAGTTCAGTACTTCTTAAATTTTCATATCTAGTGCCTTTCTCATGTTAAATTAAGCTTAATACTTTTATAAAATGATTATTTTATTTTATTTTACTCAAAGTAACAGCACCAAATGTCAGAATCATCATAATTAGTTTAAGATTCATTCTTATTATGTGTATCAGTTTGGTTTCATAATATGAAATTCTAGGAAAAATAAAAAATGAAAATGAATCTATTAGGACAAGATAGTGGTCCACAGTCATTGAGGATGAGGTTTAGAAGAATGAGAAAGAAATGAGGAAGAAATTGCCAAAGGACCTGAGGACACTGGTGTGATGGACATGGTTACTATTTTATCATATTGATGGTTTCTGGGTCTATGCTGTCACAAACATGTCAAAACTTATCAAATTGTACACTTTATACTTGTGCAAATTATTTTTGTCAATTATACAAAAGGTAACAGTATTGACCCATCACTAATTGATGAATAGTCCTTAAATGCAGCTTTGTTTGATACTGCCCCAAGTTGGAAGCCAGTATTTCCATCAGAATGGTGAATTCATAAATCTGGTATATTCAAATCAAGGAATATCCTCCAGTAATAAAGAAAGGATACACTTTCAGGCATACACTACTGCTCTCTGGGGTAGATAACAAGGAGGGGAATAGATGGATCTTAGAATAAGAGGTGTTTAATTATTTAAGAAACTGTCAAACTCTTTTCCAAAGTGTTCTGTCATTTTACATTCTCACCAGCAGAGTATGAGAGTTCCAGTTCCTCCGTATCCTCACCAACCACCAACCATGGTATCTTTTGGTAATCCTTTGAAGTAGTTGATACTCCTTTAATGCCTAACAATGTTGAGCATTCTCATTTGCTTATTTGTCATCTCTGTATCTTCTTTCATGACATCTCTTTTCACATTTTTTATGATGGTTTGTATTTCTAGGGCATCTGAAAGCTCTTCATCTATTCTAGGTACCTGTGTTGTACTGGATCTATGCTTTGCAAATATTTTTCTTCAAGTCTGTGGCAGTTTTCACTCTCTTAACGGTGTCTGAAATTGCAGATGTTTCCAATTTTGATGAAGTCTAATTTATTAATTTGTTTTTATGGACTATGCTTTTGGTGTTGAATTCATGAAAACTTTCTTAATTCAGTGTCACAAATTTTCTCTTATACTTTATTATAAAATTTTTATAGATTTTGGTTTAATATTTAGGTCCCAAATCCATTTCTAGTGAATATGTGATGTGGTATGTGGTAGGTATTAAATTCATCTCATATTCCTAACAGCATTCATTTACAAGATTATTCTTTCTCAACAGAACTTTGAATTCTTGTCAAAAGTCTGTTGTCTGCTTATGCATGAGTATGTTTATTGACTCTCCATTATGTTCTATTGATCTGCGGTCTGCTTGATGTCTACACCGTGCTGTCTCGCTTGCCAGAGATACACGGTATTCTTGAAATCAGGTAGTATTTATTCCCTCTTGATGCTTTTTCAAAGTTGTTTTGTCCATCTAGGTTCTCTGCATTGATGCATGAATTTTATAATCAACTTTTAACTTCTCCAAAGTGTAACTAGAAATCTGATTGCCATTATATCAAATCTCTATAGACATTTGAGAAGGATCAGTATCTTAATACAGTGGTTCCTCAGAATTCTTAAAGGATTGGTTCTAGGATACTGCCCTTCCTGGCAGATACTAAAATCTGGGAATGTTCTAGTTTTTTTATATAAATGGTGTAATTTTATATAAAATTGCAAAGAACCCACACACATCTGGTATATTTTAGATCATCTCTAGATGACTTATAATACTTAGTAACAATGTAAATCCCATGTAAATTGTTATACTGTATTGTTTAGGGAATAATCACAAGAGATAATGTTTGTGCATGTTCTGTATGGACAAAAATTTCCCCCAAGTATTCTCAATCTACGATTGATTGAATTTGTAAATGCAGAAACTGCAGAATGACTATATTGTTTTCTGACCCATGAACAAGGGATATTTCTTGATTTTGTAGCTATCCTAATTACTTTTTAAAAATATAATTTTGTAGATTTCAAGGTACTGTCTTTCTATATTTTTTGGCAGTTTTACCCTTAAATATTTCATATTTTGTCCTCTTTTAAATAGTATTTTAATTTTGACCTTTGAGTTTGTAGCTAGTGTTTAGAAATAGAATTATATTCCTCAGACTTACTAAGCTCACTTGCTACTACTAGTTGCTGTTTAGCAGATTTTCATGAGATTTTGTTCACAGGCCATCATATCATCTGTGATTAAAGACAATTTACTTTCTCATCTGGTGTTTTTCATTTCCTTTTTAGCACTTAATCAAACTGGCTAAAACCTCCAGTCCATTGTTGAACCCTGGAGGTGAAAATCAGACATTCTTGTCTCATTCTTAATCTTAGGGGGAAAGTATTCAGTTTTCACCATTAAATCCAATGCAGTCATAGGTTTTTCATAAATATCCTTCACCACATTGAAGAAATCTGTTCATGTTGCTAATTCCTTATCAAATTCTTTTTCACATCTCTATTGATATCACATGACTTTTTTTTTTTTTTAGTTTGTTAATATGTTCTATTACTTGGATTGATTTTCAAATAGTCAATCAACTTGTATTCTAGAGATATATCCCAATTTATCATGGTGAAATATCCTTTTAATATACTATTAGATTCAATTTGCTATTTTTAAAGTGGCTATTATATTCACAAGGGAGGTTGATTTCTATTTCTCTTTTTTTGTTTCTTCTTTGGTGTGACAGAATTGCAAGGCTAGCCTCACAAAATGAATTGGGATGGCACCTGCCTTACCTAATTTCTCAGCAATTGTGTAGAGTTTGTATCATTTCTTTCTTAAGGATGATTCACCAGCAAAGCCGTCTGGATCTGGAATTACATGGCTGTTGGAAGGTATATATATATATATATATATATATATATATATTTATATTTTTTTTTTTTTTTTTTTTAATGTGTGTGTGTGTTTAAGCTGGAGTCTGCTATATTGTCAGGCTGGTCTCTCATCTAGAGATACTGGGTTCAAGAGATCCTCCTCAGTAGCTGGGACTACAGAATTATAATGCCACACTTGGCTTTACTTGAAACAATTTAATCTGTGTAATTTATATTTTCAAAAGACATGAGACCATTTAACATACTTATTTCTTCTTAGCTTTGGCAGTTTGTGTCTTTCAAGAAATCTGTCCATTTCACCTGAACTGATGATATTCCCTTTGCTCTGTAGAATCTTCGGTGATACCACTTCATTCTTCCTGATATTGTTCTTTTTTTCTCTCTCTCTCTTTCAGGGAGGAGTTTTATCAGTTTTATTGACTTTTATGAAGATCTGGCATTAGTTTTATTAATATTCATCTAATTTTATTTACTATTTTATTGATTCATCTCTAATCTTCATTATTTCCTGTCCTTTACCTCCTTTTATTTAAATAGGTTCCTCCTAATGGAAAGGCTGTGGTAATTAATTTGAGATCTTTCTTTGTGTCTAAAATATGCTATATATAAATTTATATGCTGTAAATTTTCCCCCAAGTACTATTCTTGTTGTTCCTCCCATGAGATGGTATATTGCATAATTATTTTTATTCAGTCTAAAATAATTTCAGCTTTCTTTTTGATTTATTTTTGATTCAAAGGCTATTTGGAATGTGCTTTTGTTTTCAAATTTTAGGTTAGTTTCCATATTGCTTTCTGTTATTGAGTTGTAATTTATTTCCATTGTGGACAGAGAATATAGTTCATATGACTTGAAATCTTAAAACTTATTGAGATTTGTTTCTTGCTCTGCAATATTGTCTCTCTTGGGATATGTTTTTGTATACATGAATAAATGATTACTCTTGTCTTCTGTATCTTTGCTGAATTTCTGTGTACTTGTTTATCAATCATTAACAGTATACTGCTGGAATCTCTGTGATGGAATTTGTCTCTTTCTCCATCCAATTCTATCTGGTTTGCTTCATGTATTTTTAAACTGCTGGTATTGGGCAGTCATGTTTGGGTTTTATTTTACCTGGGTGATGTGATTTCTTCTGATCGTAAAATGATCTTCAGTCTCCGTGTTAACATTTTTTGTTCTGAAATCTATCTTTCAAATATTAACATAAACACTTCAGTTTCTTTTGATTACTGCTAGCATGATGTAATGTTTTCCACCCTTGACTTTCAACCTATTTCTGTATTTATATTTAAAGTGTACTTCACAGTCAATATAAAGTTAGGCCTCGATTTTTAAATTCAACCTGATATCTTTTACCCTTTATAACTAATATAATTATTAATATGTTTCCATTCAAGACTATAATATCACTATTTTCTATTCTATTTCTTGTGTTCCTTTTTCTTCTTCTTCTTTTTGCCTCTGTTTATTATTATTTATTTAAGATTCTCTTTACTCCTTGTTTGGGTTGTTAATTATTAATCTTTATTTTGTTGTCTTAAAGGTAGAGTTGATGGTCCTAGTTTATAGATTTACCTTATTATATTTTACCATTATGTACCATGACAGGAATCTACATATGATTCAAAAACCTTAAAAATGTAGTCTTCCATTTCTCCCTTCCATGTTTTTATGATATATTTCTCAAGATTTTATTTAAACATATATTATGAAACTCAAAATACATTGTTGTTTAAAAATCAAATTATGCTTGAAAGAGATATAAGTAATAAGAATAATTCTATATATTACCTATGTAGTTACCCTCTCGGATTTTCTCCATCCCTTTCTTTATATCCATATTTCTGGTATTAGTTGTCCTCTGTATGGTACCATTGTCTGTCTCATGTATGGAACTAAAAACACCCATTCAACCTGAAAGTAGGAGAGTGACTACTAGGGGTGGTGCTGGGGTGGGTAGGGAGGGGTGGGACAAGGATGGAAATGTGCCCAGGTATGATCAGTGCATGCTGCATGCATGTAATGAAATATTACGGTGAACCCCACCAATGTGCTTAATTAATGTGGTTTTTTTTTGAAGTTCACTCTATATTCTTAATTTTTTTTGTTTTAATTAGTTATATGTGAGAGTAGAACACACTTTTATACTCATATATAATGGAGTATAATTTCTCATTTCCCTGGTTGTACGTGATGTAGAATCCCATCAGTCATGTAGTTATATATGTACATGGGTTAATAATGTCTGATTTATTCTACATCCTTCCTACCCAAAGAGAAAGAAAAAATTTTCTTTACCATTTCCCTCAGTACAAGTGTGATGCTAGTGCAAGTTCCTTCTTTTGCATGTTTGCGAAAACTATTTTGTCTTTTCTAAGAAAGTGTACCTTTATTGAACATAGATGCAGGCAATTCAGTGTTTTTAATATTTTTAATGAATCATACAATCATCAGCACAATCCAATTTGGGACCATTTCATCACCCCCAAAGAAACTGTATTCCCATTAGCAGTCCTCCCACTTTCCCCCACACTTGCCCAGTGTCAGAATAGCCTGTCGTGTGGTGGTGATTACTTCCTACTCTTTAGGCAAATCCCTTTATATAGTGTTATCCAGCAATCCAAAAATTATGGAATTCCCCATCCTGGATGCTGGAAACAGGTTCTAATCCTATCCCATGTCAGATCTGGGGTACTGTCCATTAATCTTTTCATATAGTTATTTTTTCAGCATTAAGTATATTCTTCAAATTATCAATATTCTGCTGAATACTTAAGGGACCTCCTCACAGATTTCTGGACTTCTTTATCTTTGCACTGTATATTCTCTGATAATCTTTCCATTGGTCCCTAGCTGCCTTGTTCTTCTCTGACTCAGAGTTTTGTCTTGTCAACCCATGAGTCTGCTGGATTCCACCTGGGGTTTGCCTCTCATTATTGCAATGTACAAAGTCTGATATTAGTAAATTTGGTCAATCCTAAGATTTAGCTCATTTGTTTTTCTTTTCTCAGAAGTGACACTCAATCATCTATCGGGAGTGAGACCTCATATCCAAGGTCCTGAAAACCATGCTTACTTATATGTTCTCTCATTTTTGTGACTGTTGCTTCAGGAATGAGGGTAAATTAATTCCCATTAGTCCAGTTCATTGAGAACCAGAAGTCCTTGCTGTATATATGTAGGTTCTTAACTAGACAGACAATGAATTCTGTTTCTTAAGATTTCTTATTTAAGCTGGACATGGGGGTACACACCTGTAATTCTAATGACTTGGGAAACTGAGGCAAGAAGATCTCAAATTTGAAGACAGCCTTAGAAGTTAGTAAGATCTTGTCTCAAAATTAAAAACATAAAATAAAGGGGGCAGAGGGACGTAGTTTAGTGGTAGAATACCCCTGATATCAATCCTCAGTGCTAAAAATAAAGTAAATTATTATATGATTATGTATTTATCACTAGGGGAAAGAGCTACGTATTTCTTCTCTCCTATCAAAATTGGCCTGGGGACATTGTGACAGGTATGAATTTTGCCTTCTGTGTGCCTAGTTTTTTCCTATAACTTCCTACTCTTTCTGTTTACTAGTGTCCTCCTTTCTGTGTTTGTAAAATTATATTGGTATATGAGGAATGGAAAAGGACACATTATTTAATTACGTGTGTTAGTCATCTTTCTGTCACTATAACAAAATGTCTGAGTTCATTAATGCTATAGTTTGGACCTTGCATATCCCCCAGAGGCCCTTGTTTTGCAGTCCTGTTGTTATTAAGAGGTGGTGGAACCTTCAGTAGGTAGGGCCCACTGTTAAGTAAGGTCTTTGGAGACATACCCTTGAAGGCAATATTGGAACTCCAGTCCCTTCCTGTCTCCCTCTTTGGTTCCTAGTTGCCGTGAGGTGAACACCCTCTTTCACCATGAATTGCCACCACGATGTGCTGCCTCATGACAAGTCCAAAGCAACAGGGTCGAATGACCACGGATGAAACCTCCCACACTATTAACCAAAAATAAATCTCTCTTCCTTTAAGTTGATCATTTCAGGTACTTGTGACAGTAACAAAAAGCTGACTGATACAAATTATAAAGAGAAAAAGGCTTATTTTGACTCACAGTTCATGGAGATTTCAGTCCATGGTCAGTTGGCCCCACTGCTTTTGGGCTTCTGGTAAGGTAGGACATGATGGCAGGAAGGGCATGATGGAATGTTGTGGATAACCTCATGACCAAGGCAGGAAAGAGAAGAAGAGGGACTGGGGTTCCACAGTTCCCTTCAAGGGCATACCCCACTGACTGGAAGACTTCCCAATAGGCTCCATCTCTCAAAGGTTCCACCACCTCCCAATAGTACCTCACTGGGGACCAAGCCTTCACCATAGGGAATTTGGGGTACACATCAGATCTAATGCCTACATGCATTACAAGAATTTAGCTGAAATCTTTCTTCTCTGTAGCTATTTATGAGAGAAGACATGACTCTTTTGTAATAAAATACCTGGTTAAAGGAATTTCTAGTGTGAACAAATAGAAGACAGAAAGGTTCAGGGAAGAATTTTAGTCAGATCTTGAGAGTTCTCAATTAATCATTAAGGACAGTTATTTAGTCTGGTTTTGCCTCTAACTTACCTCTTCTCCTGCACAAGAGAAGGCAAATTGAGCTGTGTCTGCAAGAAATCACTGCACCAGAAAATAGAAAATTCCCATGTGTTGGATCCTACAACCACAATTCTAGAAATATTCTACAGGGAAATAATTTTAAATGAGGCAAGTACACATGTATATAAATGTTTATTGAAAATTCCTTATAATAACAAACAAAAAAGGAAGTGACTTAATTGCCTCAAAATAGGGTATTGATCAAAGTCATGCAGATGTGCTCATTTGATGAAGTGGATGCTTCATTGAGTGAATTGAATGTTTAACAGTCTTTAACATCAATGCTGTGGGAGAAAATATGGACATGTAGAAAATTACTCATTTTGAATTATTGAATTAAGAAATAGTGATTAAAAACCCTACTGTGAGACTAATATTTAAAATTAATAATAAAGTATTTGCAGAAAATCCACCAAAAGGTTTGCTTTCATGAACTTTGGGTGGAATAGCTACAGCTAATTTTATTTTTACATGTTGTACCTTAAGATCTATTATCCTAAATGAGTATACATTTCATTTGTAACTAGTAAAAAATAAGCATAGTAATCTGTTACTTAATGATGGGGATATATTCTAGAAAATGCATTGTCAGATAACTTCATCATTGTGTGACTGTGATATAGTATATTTATACAAACCTGGACTGTATAGGACAATCATCTGCTATCAAGGTATGTGGCAAACAGTCGTTTTACAAAAGACTTTATTTTTTTATAAATAGGAGGGAGATATTCTAAAATAATGGTAAATATATTACTATTTATAACACAGTAAATACATAAATCATGTCATGTCAATTAATTAATTAAATCTCAGTAATTATTTTCATGCATTATGTATTGTGCCTAGTTGCATGTACTATACTTCTATATGATTAACAGTGCAATAGGTATCTTTACCAATATCACTACCAGCATGTCAGAAATATATTTCATTGTTCAGCTCCATATTACACACCTATAATCCCAGTAACTTGCACACTGAGGCAGGAGGATCACAAGTTCGAGGTCAGTCTCAGCAACTTAGTGAAGACCTAAGAAATACAGCGAGATCCTGTCTTTTTTTTTTTTTAATGAAAATAAACTTTATTACATCAAGTAATACATAAAAAGATGCAAACAGTTTTAGTCATTTTCTTCCAGATGTCTTGATCAACTTACAGTGAACACAGAACTGAAATCTACCTGTTATAATCTTAGTATGAAAATTTTGGGGGTCCTTGTTAGACTTGGTGAGTTACTCTTTCTTCTGTATTTATAACTTGTGCACTCTTAAAATTGACTTCAAAGCACTAAGAGTCATGCAAATGCTTAAAATATAAAATACAAAAGGCTGGGGATGTAACTCAGCAGTAAAACACCCCTGGGTTAAATCTTCAGTACCAATAAAAAGATATATTGCACTATGATATTTCAATGGCTACATCATCAGTAGATTATAGAATAATTTCAGCTGCATTATATTTTGGGGGATCAACATCGATTTTTGCAGTCCATTGTCATTCAAAATGTCATTTATGCAGCACACAACTGTAAATACATATTAAAAGGGAGAGAAAACACTGAATCGAGGCATCAGTAAATGCAGTTCTGAAGCCTCCTCTGACAAGTCACCTTATTGTTACTAATGTTTACCCTTTTTAGTTCCATCTCCCCTGATGAGAGATGCATGCGTATGCTGCCCTCGTCTCTACAGCTACCCCTCCCAGCAACACGATCATTACTCTTCTTACTTCCTGCCAGTCTCCTGATGAAGTATGACCTTTTCCAGATGCATACCTGCCTTTTACAACTTTTCTGCAAACTGTCTCATAGCAAAAGAAACAACCTCTAACTTCTGAGGAAATGTAAAGATCTGTGCTTAAAAGAATTCCTGACGAGGTTCTGGGCTTGAGGGATCCAATTAAGAACATGTAAACACCGTCTTTCTGCCAGTGAGTCCAGGGCTTCTATGAACCCACCAGCTATGCTAGGCAGTTGCCCCAAGAGGGGAGGCGAGGTGCTGTGCATGTCAAAAGGCTTGCCATCATTGCTTGCATTTTACTCAATTGAAAATGAGCAAGTTTCAAAACAATTTACTTCAGTGAAACAACAAAAACAGACTTTGTTAGACTTTGGGTATTTTTTGCTTTATGTAATTAAAATACATTATCTTTTGTCATTTTCTTCCGAACTGGTAAGCAAATTCCATCCCTGTTTTCATAAATAGATTTTTTGGGCGGATGTCAGCGTGTTCCCTGCACAGGGGGAGCGTGAGACACCACAGAGAGTGGGCGAGTGGGCCTGGCGCCCCATCCTCCATCCCCGCCTGGCTTCCTAACCTGTACAAGCAGGACAATGATTCTGCTTTCTGACACAGTCACTCAAGGTTTTGCATTTCTGCAGCTGTCAATATGAACATATTGCAATTCCTTTACTTTTCCATTAGACAAGAGCAGCCTTGATATACCTTTGGCTGCCGTCTGTTTCCTTCTTTTCAGCTTCCCATGGTGGGTTATACCTGTTAGAGCATCCCCTGTCCACACAAAGGCCTTCCCACCAGACTCTTGCTTTTGATGGGGCAGTGTGGAGGGTGGGGAGAAGCCGTGGGTCTGTGATGAATGTCTTAACACAGGTAATTCATACAAAGGTGATAAGGATGCTGATTAATTATTCTCTTCTCCTTCAAGAAAAGTCTTTGGGCTTCTAATTTAGCTAACTCTTGCTCTCCTTTCCTACGTGTTCATTCATTGTTTATGCTTCTCCAGAATGCACACAGAGACACACAGGCTGGCAGAGCACAGTCCCTTCCTGGAAATAAAACATTTAAAAGGCTTCTCTACTGTCTGCAGTTAAAGCCTTCTTCATCTTCCTGCCTGGCATACACACATCTTTTCCTTTTGTATCATTAATTCCACTCTGCCATCTATGACATTTCTCAGAATCATTTAGCGGTGTTATTGCAAGAAACAGAAGATATAATGGCACTGCTTTGAAAAGTAGCCGAGTCTGTATGGGAACATGTTTGTGTTGTTATTCCATAATTTCACAGCTAATACATTTGATCCTCGTCAGAACACAGCGAGGAATTCTCATCTCACTCCCCTTCACCTAGTAACGCCTTGGGATTCCCACTTTATCCAGGAAGCTGGGAAGGGAAGGAGAAAGTGTGCATGGGGGTAGCCAATAGAAACCAAGGCATTTCATGAACAACTGTCATTCTCTGCTCCTTGCAGTATTATGATAGAAATATGATTATTGTTTCCACCGATGAGGACACTGGGTTTGGGGAAGGAAGATCAGAGTCACAGAGTCACACAGTGGCAGCACGGGAAAGGGGTGGTACTTACTATGGGATTCCCGTTACTTATTTCTAAGAGGCTCTCAGTGTTACCTCTGTGATCCCATCCCACAGAGGATTGTGTGTATATGGGAGGTGTTCCTTTGGTAGGGGCAACTCAGCAGTTTCCTGCTACCCTTCCTCTTCCTGACATCCGTAGCCTGGTGCTTTTGGATCAGAACTGGCTGGGGAATTGCTGCTGGTTCCTGCATTCTGAAGAGAGTGGATAAGCCCAAGTAGCATTGAGGGTACTGAGGGGTCCTTAGACACATAATCTTTTGCAGTTTGCTGTTGTCTTTGACAGACCAGCTGAACTTTAAGAGGAGGTACAAGTAGATATCCTGTGTTTTAATGGGGACTTAATTTTAAAATTTCTATTATAAGAATTTCTTGTTATACTTACAAATGGACCAAAGTAATGTTTTGTGAATTTTGAGCTCAACTAAATGCCTATAAGGTTTTCCTTATCGAAGAAAATATTTAAACATTACATAAGAAACATAAGAAATCAGGAATTCTAAAGTATATCACCTTATGATTATAAGCAATATGAATAATGGTTCAAATATTTGGGTCTATTCAACTAATGTGCCTTTAAAAATATTTTCAACCCTATCTTTCATTTTGTAAATTTTCTGTGGAAAAAAAAAAAAAAACATGGTTTTTTCTCTTCCTCCTCTTACTTGAAGGCTTGCCTGGTAAATACGTAGTACAGAAGCAATTGATTAAATTATTAGCAAACCAGAAACATGTACAAGAGTTATGTCAAGATCAACTAACCAAAATCCTCTTTTAATGAAACCTTAACATATGTTCTTGTGTTAATAACATATTTTTCAGGGAAGTGATAACTTTTGAGAAAAAAATATTGAAAGCAATGCATTGAAAAGGGAAAAATAAGATATGATATGAATTGATAACAGTAGCCCTGGAATATTTGTATCCTCCAACCAGTTAAAGATCAATAGACACCGGAATCATCATTTTTCCTGAACTGGACTCTGAGCTCCTTAAAGACTGGAGAATGTGTTCACTTCCCTCTGCCCTAAGTCCCAGCCCAGTGCCTGGCTCAGGGTAGGTCTCATAAATGAATTCACAGTCAAAATGATTATACAAAGATCACACCCGATACTCATCTTAGAAAAATGAATTAAATCTGCTAAGTGTCATGCTGATTGAGGTAGATGAAAACATCCTCCTATTGGATAGAGATTTAGGACCAATGGAGACTTGATGATGTATCATGGCATCTTCTTCCAGTAGAGAAGCTGATCTACCCTCATCACCAAGGGCAGCACCACCCTGGGGTGATGTGTGTGGGGGAGGCTCATTAGAATGACAAATTTCATTGAGGAGTGGACTGTGTTTACTTGTGTGCCCTGGATGGATTCTCTTATAGTAAAAGGAAGTGGTTATACTCTCAACTGGGAAATGAGACAGTAACATAGGGTTGGTGTGGAGATAAAAGGAATCATGCCTTCCAGATTGTTACACACACACACACACCCCACCTGACTCTCATTTCTACCTAAAGAATAATTCTAACACACTGACCTACAGGTCTGGGAGGTCCTCTCCTCAACTAATCCTTGATGATGGGGCTGCCGCTACTGCAAAGTTCCAAGTGTTCCAGAGAGCATCAGTATCTCAGATGCTTCAGTGAATGACTGGTCTCATGTTGGATTTGTGTCTTAGGCTGGATGTTCAGAAAGAGACTTATTGGGTCAGGACTGTCTCAGAAACTGTTTCCCAAAAAATGTGTCCTGATTAATCTTTCAACCAGAGGGTCCCATCTTTTTGCATCCTGACTGTACCCAATTGTTTCCCTGTCTTTGATGCCGAGTATTCTATGGAAAAATGTGGGAATATCAGTAAAATCTAAGAACTAGGTCCATTACAAACTCTCAGGCTGTACAGGGAGCAGCAGTAGCAGAGGAGCAACCAAGCTTGTGACACAGGCCCCAGTGAGGAGTTGGAGGACAGTCCCTGCTGGGTTAGCTGCTCCATGCCATGGAAGGATTGTGACATGGCAAGGACTTAACAGATGGTGCCATCAGTGGGTCCTCTCCTTGCCTGAAGCGAGAGCATTCTCTCATCCACACTTTCTGCCTCTATGTATATTCTTTTCCTTCTCTCTCAACTTTACACTTGGACCCTTCCTTAGAAGAAAGCTGAGTGTTTCAGGCCCAGGGTCAGATAAAACTCTCCATTTCTCTATGTTTCCATCAATAAAAAGGGTAACAATCATACACAGAACTATTGATCTTCTTTGTGCTTTGCACAAATTATTTTTATCTTTCTGTATGTCTGCAGTCACAAGAGTATTAAAACACTTTTTTAAAGAATAAGTAAAACTATACTTTTGATCTCACTAGAATATCCATGTTGCAATACTTCATATATTTGCCTGCTGAGAAAATGCTCTACAGTTCTTCATAAAAGGAATGAAGATTTATATTTCTTGTCTTTGTTCTGAGCGCACCAATTCCAGCTCATGGCTTCAATAAGCTGCAATGTTTAGAAGCATTAGAAACGGTCAGCTGGAGGCAACAGATGATGTCTGAGTTCAATCAAAAGATGGGCCAATCAAAGGCATTTGGAATACTCCAAAGCCTGCCTAAGCTTCCCCACACATGCTGGACTGATACTTGTCTCCAAGCCCAGTGCTCCAGAGTCTTTACTATCCCTTATGATTCCTAGGGGAGCCCGACAACCCGTACATAAGGTGCCATGTGGCTAATTATACATTAACAATCTCTGGTTCTAAGGCTTGTCAGTCAAGTGTAATCACACAAAGCCTAGAGGCCCAGGAAGGAATCTGTCAGGATAAAGTTAGCAACAAACCTTCAGCTCTTAATCAGAAGATGCCATCAGCTCATTCCATTTTTGTGTCAATGGTTTGATAATCAGGCTTTTTTGTTACGAATAGTGCTCTTGTGGCGAAATGGGCAATCAATCATTTTGTTCACTCTCTCCACTGACACTTATTGGTGCCTTGCATATGCAGTTTCCATGAATAGTCTTTTGTCCAGACAAAGAGACTAGCTGACTGGGGTTTCTGCCTTCCCGAGTATTCAGATTGGTGCTGTCAGCATCTGATGGAAGAAGGGGCCAGATCAGAGTGGATGGGAGGGGACTGAGTCTGCCTTGCCAGTTGTGAGAGAATTCCAGGGAATAGAAATGCTGCTGTCTGTTAATGAAGGTGAGCAAATGGTGTAAATTCCTCATATTTTAATAAATGTTTGATACCTAATTCATGCTTCCACCAAGTTGACAATTCTGACCCTAATTGACAGTCTTTAAATGTTTGTTATATTAGATTATATTGGACTTTTAAAGATTTACTTAGTCCAGTTTATCTGTGCATATATTAATTGAGCACCCACTGTGTGCAAATTGCCCCATGAACTTCCAAGAAAGATTTGGTGATGCTGAGGGAGTGGAAATCATTGCCCAGTAGCTCCCAGTAGAGGGATAAATTTATGTGTATACAAATAATCCGGACATGAGGCTGGTGGTGATAGATTCTCATGATGGGTTAGGAGAACTTGGAGAGAAGAGGGATCAGGTGGCATAGGAAGGCTCAATGAAGGAGGGGTTGGGGTGGGGCTTGAAAGATAGCAGGTGGCTCATTGGGAGTGGAGCAGGTTGGGAGGTGTTTGGACTGGGACAGCAGGGGTAAAGGAAGAGGGACATGAGGGACATCACTGAGCTGAGAAGTTCATGGTGAATTCATAGGCTGTGAATTAAACATTCTTCAACTGAAAAATTATATGCTTGGAGCTACTGGAATAACATTAACATCATGCTTAGGTACTTTCCATGATATTTGAGAAGTAGGGGTGTTCCTTGTCTGTGTTTCATTAATGCCAGGCTCTCTGTTCTGTTTCCAGCTCAGAGAAAGCTGTCCTTCTCAGAGGAGGTACCGTGTGGTCAGTCCCTCCTTCCCAAGGGAGGACAGGAGGCTGAGCCTGGAGGGCTGAATGACTTCATTGGGCCGGTCCCTTCAGAGCCCCTCACCAGACTTGCTGCTTTTTAATGTCCACACACCACTTTCAGCAACATTTATTCCTACTTCCCTTCCCCAGCATGGAATCAAGGGCAGCCTAAAGTATGATCAAGCGCACTAGCTAGCATTACCCACCCTCCATGTTGCTCTTGTGGCTTCAGTCTGGCCTCTGCACACCCCCACACATATCTCCATCATTTCATCAGTAGTTCTCAAACGTCCTTTTTGCTTAAATTTCTCCTGGGCTGAATGCACATTCGTAAGAACTCCAGTCTCTAAATCAGGTGCTGTGGGGGAAGAATAAAAAATCTGCTTCTTAAATGAACCTCCCAAGTTATATTGATGCATGTGATTCCTTGACCACCCATTAAGGGCATCCCTTGCTTGACCAAGCCTTGCTCAGGCTTTATGTGCCTCTACCTGGATTGTACACCCTTCATGAAATGCATAGCCCAAGGCTACTTCCCCTAGGAATCCTCCTATTCTCCTCTAGCAGCCATTATCAGTTGCTGATCCCTCTGCAGACTGTGGTGCCTTGCTTTTTATCACTCTCTCATAACTTATTTCAGGGACTTTCTGGTATTTTACTTCACACCAGACTGTAAAACATGCTCTGTGGTCTTTGCTCTGCATCGTGCATTGTGGGGGATCAGCAAACCTCTCTTCTGAGATGGCTATTCATCAAAGACATGTGATAGACACCACAAAAAAAGTGAAAACTGAAAAGTACTTAGCTCCTCTATGGAGAAAAATACAAGCTCCTTTGCAAAGAAAGCACCTGACCATCATGCACAAGGTGGTGACTTATAGACTCAGACCCTCAGTGATGTACTCCCTACACCACAAAGTTAGCTACACATCTCCCTCCCAGCAATTTCCACATTATACTACATATTCATCTACTCCCTGCACCTGACAGTGGTCCACAGCACACACTGCACAGTGACATCCAGCCTGTGACACAGTGATCTGCTCCCTACATCGTATGGTGATATACACTCCGCCATTCACAGCGATATACTCTCTAAAGTGCACAGTGACTTATGCTGAGCAGTGACGCACATTACACTGCATAATGTCGTACATTATGTGATGTAGAGATCTGGTCCCAACACAGCACAGTGGTCAACACTGTACATTCTGCAGTGATCTACTTCTTACATTCATAGTGACCCACACCTTATGGTGGTCTTTCAGTTAAAGCTCCCTGGCAACACAAGGGCCCAAATGGATATTTTGTAATACTAACCCTACTTTAGGTAAAAGGCCATTTTTATCATTCTAGTCAAAGACTTAATAGGGAAGATAATTATTTCAAATAGCCTCTTCCACCCCACCACCCAACTTCCATACCTCTCTCAACCTTCTTGGAATTTGCTAAAAAAGTTGAATGATCTCTCCAACTTTAGTCTGAATAAAGTTGTTTAAAGATATTCATCACTAGAGAAAATGTATTTGTTGAACTCATCAGAATCAATAAACATATGATTCTTACACTGACTGTAAATTAGAATTGTGTCTTTCACATAGATACTGGAAAGAACCCCAGTTCATGTCCTGAACTGGGCAGAAAGACAAAGAGGGAGGCAGATTATCTAGGTTCTTGCTACTGCATTAAGGTTCTGTAAAGTCTAAATTTTCTCTTCTGTTTCCAAAGACTCGCAACCAACTGTGCTTTGAAAGTTTCTCAGGTGATAATAACTGATACCTTGGTTAAACTCCCTATATATTCACAGTCCCTATATTCATGGGTGCATGGGTCTATTGTACCATGTTGTGCAAGACAAGAGGTCTTTGGATGTTGCCTGCATGTGCTCTCTCTTCCCTGAGTGTAAAAACTTTCTTGGTGGTCCTTATAAGTTGAGAATTAGAGAAATATATTTGATCTCTTGCATGAAAAGTTGAACTAAATCTTACATCCTGCAAAATTACAAATACCTCATACATGATTAGTGATGCTCTGCTATTTCTGTTGGTGTCATGGAAATCTAAAAGCAGGAGCACATTTCTCAAAAATCCATGTGTTCCTCTGTGGGGGAAGGCCCATAAATTGGTGTTTTTACCAATCTTCCTAATAACTGATTTTTAAGAATCACTTATTGCAAACTTTGGGATTCACCCAATGCCATTAGACTTATCTGTTTAAATAAGGGCTCTCTTCTTTATGCATTATCGCCTGAGAAAGTTTACCCTATATTCAGAACTGAAAATTTAAATTTGTGGTTCTATACTTTTAACCAATGATGTGTGCATTTTTTGAATGCAAAAGAAAACAAAACAAAACAACAAAACAAAAACAAAAACAAAAACCCTCTACATTAAAATGAGTAATGTGTCTCCTGGTTTTCAAAGTCACTTGGAAAATTAAGAAAGTATAATTTTCCAGTTTGTATATAAGGAAAACTTATTGCTTCTTGTTTCCATATATTCTCTATTTTCCTTTTTGTAAAATGTACAGACAGACGACCCTGAATTCTTTATGCAAATTGGGGGAAATAAAATTGGATTTCAATTGAGAATTTTCCTTGCTGAGAAAGAGAGGGGAAATGAAGATATGTAGTTAATATTTTAATGGAAAGCCATTTTTGAAAATGGCTTGAAGTACTGGTAATAAGCTTTCAGAAAGAGTTTTGGTTGACATTTGAAGTTTGTGGTATATAGGGAAAACTTAAAATTGTATTGGCTAGGTTTCTCCTTCCCTCTCTTAAAAACGCTTTACAGCTAGAATGAACTATTTATTCAGATTTGTGCTCTGCTTCAATGTTGGCTATTTTGAAATCATATTTGCTTACATTTCCATTCTTTTTATAACCTATATTTTAAAACTATGAGGTGTGTTTTGATTTTACAGAGCTTTGAAGAGCTATACAGATCCAGGATGACTATAAATATTAAGACCGGTATTTTTGGACCATTTTATAAAATGAGTAGTTATTGTTCATAGTTAAATAACAAAATATTCATCATTATAAAAATAATTTTATAGATTCTCTCATGTGTGACTCCATGCTCAGTGCTGGCCATCAGAGAGGTTATGAGGAAATGTTGCTTAACCTTAAGAATTAAATGAAATCCCACTTGGTGACACAGGAAGAAAAAAAATGGCAACAATAAGCTCTCTGCCACACTCAGGATCATATGACTGACGAGAGCAGGTGCGTGGTGGGGTGAACTAAGCAGGTCTGAAACTGGCAGGGCAACGCCCCTGGAAGTGGTCTCTGTTCTGCATTGGAGAAAATAAGTTGAAGGAGGGGGCACCCTCATTTCTGTATTCCCGTCCTCTCTTCTTCACATTGATTTCAAAGGCATTGTTATTTTAATCACAAAAATTCAGACTACTGAATATTCCCATGTTTCAAAATTTATAATATACAAAAATCTTTACAGTTAAACTTTGGTGCTTCTTTCTCTATTTGCCTTCCTGCAGGCAACCAATGTTAGCGATTTCTTTTGTGCCTTTCTGGAGGATATGCATGTGCAAGAGAAAATACTCTTCCTTTATTTTCCTTTAATATGAATGGTAGCATGCTCTGTGTGTGTACTGTATTTACTTTTCTTTATTTCATATATCTCAAAGATAATTCGTATCAGCTTAAGAAACTTCCTCCACCTGTTTTTCTCTTGTTACACAGTATTCCATTATGTGGCTTTACTGTGACCGAAAATACATTTAACTATCTTTTGGGGAATATTTATGTTTGTTAAAAATTTCTGTATTATAAATGATGCTGTAAAATAGCATTCATATTTGAACCACATGGAAACATAACCACATGACTATTTGTTGCTGTTTTTTCCCCAAGCAGATCAGGTAATGTTAATACTTTCAACGAACCATCCCCTTGTCTACCTTAAACCTAAAACTAAATATTTAAAGATCTGATGTTCAATGACCTTCCTGTATACATTAATTTTGTGCTTTGATCTGACTGGGATATAAAGTGCCCAGACATTTGGTTAAACATGATTGTGAACGTGTGTTTGAAGGTGTTTCTAAATGAGGTTAACATGTTGAGTCAGAAGGCTGGGTAAAACAGATGACCCTTCCTACAGTAGCTCAGTCAATTGAAGAGCTGAATGGAACAACAACAACAAAAACAAAACCTAAAACGATAACAAAATCCTATGTAAATGAGATCTCTTTCAGCCTAACTGTTTGAGCTGGGACTTCAGGTTCCTGCTCTTGGTCTGGAACTTGTACCATCACTTCCCCAAGTTTTCAGCTTCAGCTCATCAACTGCAGATCTCAGTTGAGTGAACTAATTTCTTGTAACAAATTGTTTTACCCTCACTGCTCACAATTTAAGAAGACATTTGGGTTGCGATGATGGTAATCCAGTGCTTGGATGTTCATTTGCAGGAGATAAAATTTTGATATGTAAGGCATGGTAAGAAGTTATACAAAGAAGAGTCTGATAATAACACATGTGAGAACTGTGGAGTTGGGAGGACTTCTCTGGTACAAAGGGACCAGCAGTACACATCAGGAGAGATCCTCTAACCAGCACATTTCTGGATAATTATAGGCCTAATGCTAGAGAATGTACTAGAAACAGGGTATGCATCGTTGCCACTCAGCTATAGAAGTAGAAGGTAGGGCCATGGAAAATCAAAATATTTGGTTTGTTACCAAAACAATGATACCTCATAGACCCCTGCATCTTCAGAAGGGGAAAGTATAGAAATGGTGATTCTGAAAAATAAAGACCAGACACCTGAAGATGATTTATCATGGTTAATAGGAGAAGAATTTGGAAAACTAGTTAGATGTAAAGGAAAAAGAAATAGCCTTAATGAAATAGGATCTGAATATTACAGAGAGAAGAGATTAGGAAAAAGCATAAAGAAGTAAGTTGTGAAGGAAGGAAAGAGGGCATGTAAGCTGAAAAGTGCAATAGTAGATTAGGTTTGATTTTGACTATAGGAAAGAACAAAGGTGCTGCCTGGAAAAATGGTTAAGTGCATGTAGAACAATGTTACAAAGTCTGTCAATGGAATATACAAAGGAGCCATAATGGTAAATCCACTGTGGAAGATAAACCGTAATTTCTTAAAAAGTCAAATATAGCTTTACCATACCATCCAGCAATTGCAATCCTAGGTATTTATTTAATTGAGCTGAAAAATGTATGTCTATACAAAGATCTGCATTAAAATGTCTATAGTGATTTTATTCAGGATCATTACAAACAACAGAAGCAACCATGATGCCCTCCAATAGATGAAAATGTGAATAATGTGGTACTTTCACACAAGCAAATATTATTCAGCAATAAAAAAAATGAGCTATCAAGACACACATGAATGAACCTTATCTCTGAATACTGATACCTTGATTAAATGCAAGTAAAAGAAGCCAGTCTGAAATTTCATCACAGTGTATGATTCCAATTATATAACACTTTGTAAAAGGCAAAATTATGGAAACAAACAAAAGGATCAGTGGTTACCAAGTGTTTGAGTGGAGGGGTGAAGGTAAGTGACATAGGGGATTTTTAGAGAAGTGAAACTAGAGATATTGGGGAGGGACACTGATCAAATTTCATTTTTATGTATATAGAAATATGCCACAAGGGAACCCACCATTCAGTATAAATAATATGCACCAATAAAAAATTCTCCCAAACTCTTATAATTACAGAAGAAATAGGGAATTTTAATGTATACAATAAACAAAAAGCATTTAGAAGGTTACCCAGGGAAGAATGCTGACTGCGACAACAGAATCCAATCGTATTTAAAAATGGATATGACCTCACTAAAGGGTGGGTGTGTGTGTGGGGGGAATTCGACATAAGTCACTTTGAAAATGAATGGTCCTTGTAAGATTCAAGGTAACCGTACTCAAGTAGATAATGGCTGTTGCCCATGGAGGAATAAGTTGATAATCCTGACACTGCTGTACAAGAACTTTGGAACTGAACAACTAAGTGAATGGATGGCAGGCATTGTGGACCAGGCTTCTCACTATTGAACTGGAAGCTCACAGAAAAGCAAGTAGAGGAGACTTGAACAAAGGATGTGGTAATGGATTAGACTTAGAGATGACAGTATGAACTCTTGCTTCCTTAATAGACATACAGGTAGTTGCAAATAAGATTTGTGATGTGTGCAGGTTCGTGGGTTAATGTACACACATATATCTATTTACTCTGTCAGCTGAAAGGGTCTAAAATAAATCCAATCCTAGTAGCAATGAGCACACTAAGGTTTCAGATCTTGGTGTTATTTTTTATTACCTTGTTGAATAGCTCCTTGGGGAAATGGCTGATTCTGGGACTGGGCAAGAAACTTGCGAAATGAACCTGACGTATCGTACAGCGTTTGAGTGAGGCCTCCTCTCCTCCTGAATAATACTGTTCTGATGAGGCTGCGCTCAAGGGACACAGGAGGCAAACTGAAGTGCTCCCAATGGTTTATGATAAAAAATTTGAGTGATAAGTAAAGTTGTATTGAATCATAATCCAAAGTACGAAATACACGTACAAATAAACAGATAAAGGAGAAGAGACAAATTTCCCTTGAAGAACTGCAAATCACTTTCAAGGAAAGGGAACATAAATTCCCACTCCTTATATGCAGGCTGGTTAGTGCTGTATGGGAAAGGATATCTTTATAGTGTAACTTTACTGAGGAAATTCTCAGTGGAGAAACTTGGCAAATATCACCTGGATCAGCTATGGTTAATATTAAGAGTGATGTTATGCTGAATGATTGTGCCTTGATGTGACCTAATGACAAGGACACTTTGTGTTCTTCCTCCCCCAAAACTTTAATCCCACTTTAATCATGAGAAAAATATCAAACTTTCAACAGAGGGGTACTATTCAAGATAACTGACCAGTGCTGCCTAAAAGGATCAAGTTTCTCAGAAAACAGAAAAGCGGGAGAAATTATCACGGCCAAGAGGTGCCTAAGGAGAAATTATAAGTAAATATAATGCAGCCAGGATGGAATCCTGAAACAGAAAATGACATTGAGTCAAATCAAAGGAAATCTGAACAAAGTGTGTTTTAGTAAATAGTAATGTATCAATATTGACTCATTTATTATAACAAATGTACCATTCTAATGTGTAATAAGGAAAATGTGGTGAAGGAATATACTGGGACTCAATTTTTCTGTTAATATAAAATGTTCTAAAAATAAAGTCTACTTACAAAATTTGCAATGCATATTCATAAAGAACAAAAATCCAGTATAAAATTCAATAAAACCCATGGACAGAAAGTTTATAGAAAGAAAATAAAATAATTCTTTCAAAAAGATATTCAGATTCATCCATAATAAGGAAATGCACACTAAAATCATAATAGATATCATTTTTTACCTATTAGGTTGGTAGAAATGTTTGAGAACTGTAGCAGTTTCAAAATCTATGAATTCTTTAATACTCCTCCATTTAAGAGGTAGAGTGTGATTTCCCTCCTCTTGAGTGTAAGCTGGACTTCGTGATACACTTCTAATGAAAAAAAAACATAGCAGAGGTGCTGGTTTGTAATATCTGAGACTAGGTCATGAAAGGCACTGCTGTTTCCTGCGTAGTCTCTCATGGATCACTTGCTCTGAGAAAAACCAGTTGCAGCATCACAAGAACACTCAAACAACTCTATGAAGTCCAACTGGTGAGAAACTAAGGCCTTCTTCCAATGGTCCTTTTTAGGAGCTGAAGAAATAGCTCATTTTGAAGAGTGCTTGCCTAGTATGCGCAAGGGCTGTGGTTCGAATCCCAGGCTCCTCAAAGGAAAAAAAAAAAAAAAAAAACAGCCACAACCCAATGGTCATTTTAGAAAGGGGTTCTCCAGACCCAACCAAACATGCAGATGATTGAACTTGGCCATCCCCCTGAGGCAGAAAACCCGGTTAACCTCCTACAAATGCCTGACTTGCAGAAACTGGAAGGTAAATTAAGCAACAAAAACAGGGAGAAAGAAAGAGAGAGATGGAGACAGAAATAGAGATAGAGAGGCAGAGAGGGAGAAATCAAAATGTTGAGGGCGAAGTTGATAGGCATAGAGGACAGAGAATGGCATCCAATCTAAAATAAGAGAGAAGTTAGTCAAGTATACAAAAGTAGAAACTTTTTTTTTTATTGTAAAAAAATGGGAAACATGTTTTTTCTCTGTTTGTACATGGCGTAAAGGCATACCATTTGTGTAATCATAAATTTACATAGGGTAATGCTGTTTGATTCATTCTGTTATTTTTTCCCTTCCCCCCCACCCCTCCCACCCCTCTTTTCCCTCTATACAGTCCTTTCTTCCTCCATTCTTGCCCCACTCCCTAACCCTAACTCTAACCCTAACACTAACCCCTCCCATCCCCCACTATGTGTCATCATCCACTTATTAGCGATATCATTCGTCCTTTGGTTTTTTGAGATTGGCTTATCTCACTTATCATGATATTCTCCAATTTCATCCATTTGCCTGCAAATGCCATAATTTTATCATTCTTTATGACTGAGTAATATTCCATTGTATATATATACCACAGTTTCTTTATCCATTCATCAATTGAAGGACATCTAGGTTGGTTCCACAATCTGGCTATTGTGAAATGAGCAGCTTTGAACATTGATGTGGCTGTATCTCTGTAATATGCTGACTTCAAGTCCTTTGGGTATATTTAACAATTTTGTTTATTTTTTCAAAGAACCAACTATTTATTTTGTCAATTTTTTGTATTGTTTCTTTTGTTTCAATTTCGTTGATTTCAGTTCTGAGTTTAACTATTTCCTGTCTTCTACTACTTTTGGTGTTGGTCTGTTCTTCTTTTTCTAGGGCTTTGAGCTGTAGTGTTAGGTCGTTTATTTTTTGAGTTTTACTTCTTTTATTAAATGCGCTCCATGAAATAAATTTTCCTCTAAGTAATGCTTTCATAGTGTCCCAGAGATTTTGATATGATATTTCTTTGTTCTCATTTACCTCTAAGAATTTTTTAATTTCCTTCCTAATATCTTCTGTTATTCATTCATCATATAATAGCATATTGTTTAATCTCCAGGTGTTGGAGTAGTTTCTGATTTTTACTCTTTCATTTATTTCTAACTTCAACCCATTATGATCTGATAGAATACAAAGTAGTGTCTCTATCTTCTTGTATTTGCTAACATTAGCTTTGTAGCATAATATATGGTCTATTTTAGAGAAGGATCCATGTGCTGCTGAGAAGAAAGTGTATTCACTCTTGGTTGGATGGTATATTCTATAAATGTCTGTTAAGTCTAAATTATTGATTGTGTTATTGAGATCTATGGTTTCTTTGTTCAATTTTTGTTTGGAAGATCTGTCCAGTGGTGAAAGAGGCGTGTTAAAATCACCTAGTATTATTGTGTTACGGTCTATTTGGTTTCTGAGATTGAGAAGGATTTGTTTGACATACATGGATGAGCCAGTGTTTGGGGCATAGATGTTTATGATTGTTACATCTTGCTGATTTATGCTTCCCTTAAGCAGTATGAAATGTCCTTCTTTCTCCCTTCTGACTAACTTTGGCTTGAAGTCCACATTATCTGAAATGAGGATGGATACTCCAGCTTTTTTGCTGAGTCCATGTGCATGGTATGTTTTTCCCCATCCTTTCACCTTTAGTCTATGGGTATCTCTTTCTATGAGGTGAGTCTCTTGCAGGCAACATATTTTTGGATCTTTCTTTTTAATTCATTCTGCCAGTCTATGTCTTTTGATTGATGAATTCAGGCCATTAACATTCAGGGTTATTATTGAGATATGATTTGTATTCCCGGTCATTTGGTTCACTTATTTTTTTGACACACCTTGGTTCCTCCTTTATTTGACAGTTCCTTTGGGATAATTCCTCTCTTTGCTGATTTGTTCTTTGTTTTTTATCTCTTCCTCATGGAATATTTTGCTGAGAATGTTCTGGCTTTCTTTTTGTAAATTCTTTTAGCTTTTGTTTATCATGGAAGGATTTTAATTTATCGTCAAATTTGAAGGTAAGTTTTGCTGGGTATAAGATTCTTGGTTGGCATCCATTTTCTTTCAGAGGTTGAAAAACGTTGTTCCAGGCCCTTCTAGCTTTTAGTGTCTGGATTGAAAAATCTGCTGATATCCGTATTGGTTTCCCCCTGCATGTAATTTGGTTCTTTTCTCTCACAGCCTTTAAAATTCTGTCTTTATTTTGTATGTTTGGTATTTTCATTATAATGTGCCTTGGTGTGGGTCTGTTGTAATTTTGTGTATTTGGAGTCCTATAAGACTCTTGAACTTGATTTTCCATTTCATTCTTCAGATTTGGGAAATTTTCTGATATTATTTCATTGAATAAATTGTTCATTCCTTTGGTTTGTTTCTCTAAGCCTTCCTCAATCCCAACAATTCTCAAATTTGGCCTTTTCATGATATCCCATAGTTCTTGGAGACTCTGTTCATGATTTCTTCCCATCTTCTCTGTTTGTTCCACTTTGTTTTCAAGGTTAAATATTTTGTCTTCAATATCTGAGGTTCTGTCTTCCAGGTGTTCCACCCTATTGGTTATGCTTTCTATGGAGTTCTTAATTTGGTTTATTGTTTCCTTCATTTCAAGGATTTCTGTGGTTTTTTTTCAATATCTCTAACTCTTTATTGAAATGATCTTTTGCTTACTGAATTTGCTCTGTTAACTGTCGATTGGTGCGATCATTCAATGCCTGCATTTGCTCTTTCATCTCATCATTCAATGCCTGCATTTGCTCTTTCATCTCATCATTTGCTTCCCTGATCATTTTAATTATGTACATTCTGAACTCCCTTTCTGTCATTTCTTCTGCCATGCTGTCGTTGGATTTTATTGGTGTAACACCTAGATTTGTTTGGGGCATTTTCTTCCCTTGTTTTCTCATATTGTTCAGGAATCAGTGGATCATTAAGATATTGCAGATTTCCTCTATTGACTTATAATGTCCCTGAAGATTGCTAGTATATCCCCTCTTATCCTTCCATAGCCTGAAGTCTTGGAGGAAGTTGATAATGCAGTGCTCCACAAGGAAGCTGCCTCTCTAGGGGTGGTGACCCTCAGGTGGGGTATATTCTCTGATAGTGGGCAGAGGTGCCTCCACTTGTTGACCAATGGTCATCCAAAGGGGAACTAGGCTGCGGGCTGAGGCAAGGCCTGTTTGTCCCTGTGTCTCTGGTTTTACCGTCCCTGTGGGAAAACCTCCCCCGGCAGGGAAGACTCACCCAGTGGGGACGTCTCACTGGTCATTTCCCCTCCTAGAGGTTCCCCTCAATCTACAACTACTGCCTGGGCTGGGCTGCCTTCCTCTGCAACGTTCCCAGGGGCCCGGACCTACCTCCTGGGCCTGGGAGCCTCACCGTTCACAGACGAGTCTCCTTAGGCTGCCTGTCCTCAGAGAATCTGCCCACAGTCCTGGAAACTTCGCTCCGCCCCTAAGCGTGTCTCTGTGCGGCTCTTCCACCAAGAAGCCGCCTAGGTCCTGGGACCCTGCTCTGCACCTAATCGCCTGGCTATGTGGCCCCTCCTCTGAACCGCCACCTGGAGCCCCGTACAATATCTCCGAGACCCAGAGACCCGCCACAGACCTCTTCCTTCGGCGTTCCGACACAGTCACTAGGAGTCCAAGCAACTCATTTTGCATCTCCTCCTCCCGCCAACCAGCTGTAGCCCTAGGCAGTCGCTCCGAGTCCCAAAAGTAGAAACTTTCTTGGACTTTAAATTACTTGGATATATTGATTCCAATGTTGATTATATTTCTTTGGATATATTGATTCCAATGTTGATTATATTTCTTTTTATTATTTTTTTTTAGTTGTAAGTGGACACAATGCTTTATTTTATTTATTTATTTAGTTAGTTAGTTATTTTATTTATTTATTTATTTTTTTTTTGCGGTGCTGGGGATTGAACCCAGGGCCTTGTGCTTACGAGGCAGGCACTCTACCAACTGAGCTATATCCCCAGCCCTTTATTTATTTATTTTTATGTCCTGCTGAGAATTGAACCCAGTGCCTCATGCATGCTAGGCAAGCGCTCTACCACTGAGCTACAAACCCAGTCCTGATTATATTTCTGAAGAATCTGCATGATTTCAGATAATTAATTTGCTATATTAAATTAAAGCAGAAAATGAAGACAACACTATAGAATTTGGGAACAATGAAGTGGTGTTGCAAGAATCCGTTCCAAGCCAAAGTTGTAAGATCTGGAGAAGCAATACCAAGTCTTTCTCAGGGACATACAGAGTCAGATTATTCATGATCTTTCTTGAAGAACTGATTGGCACTTTAGCCAGGGAAACAATGAATTAAGAATGGAACACTTGTGGTTCAAAAGAATTGATGTTCCTTTTCTGGATCTTGAAATATATTTGTAGAAAACAGTCTTGAATTAGTTTCATTAATATTATTGTATAGCACTAAAAGTATCTTTAAAATAACAATTAATATTTCCCTCATAATGATAATGAATAATGTGATTGTATTAATGACCTACATGACTAATGAAGAGGATGATTCATTAATGACATGGAAAATACATTAAGTAAAATGAACAAAAGAAACATGAAAGAGAGAGAGAGAGAGAGAGAGAGAGAGTTCATTCTCAACTGTAATTACTTTTAAGTACTTAAAAGAATCAATTGGGTACTAATAAGCCAAACACATCAGTATGGTCATTTGGGGAGAATAGGATGTAGGGCAATGTATCAATTAGAAAATAGGCTAAACTGCTATAACAGAAGCCAACAGCACAGTACCTCAAACAAAAAGAAGGGTGCTTATTTCTTGTACAGCAGTCTGGAGGTGGAAAGGTGTCTCAGAGCTGGTAGGAGGTCGTTCTCCTAAAGCTCACTCAGGGACCCTTGCTTCCCGGTCCTTAGGGAGTGGTCCCTGTATATTTGTTCAGAGATGGTCCACTCTCTACTATTACCATGCTGTGGGGTAGCCTAGGGGTAGGAGATGGTGCTCTAAGTAGCTCTCTTACAAGAATGTGATCTGGAATTGGTATATATCACTTGCGATGGGATTCCCTCATCTAGCTACAAGAGTTCCAGGAAGGTTGTCTTGAGCTAGGATTCAGTGTGCCCTACTGACTTGCAGTGGACTTCTAGTTCTGCGAGGAGGTGGAAGGGATAACACACAGAAGGGACTTAAGTCATTTTAGTCATTTCTTTTACTAGAGGACTTCTTGTTTTCTTCTTAATATTTATATGATTTTAATTGAAAATGGGTATATATTTTATTTATGACTTTTACAGATACACACACACATGCACAATTGAGCAATAAAATAAATGCTTACCAGGTCTGTTCTGTAATAATTCTTATTAAAAAGTTCCCCATTATAGATAGCTGCATACACTAGTGATGTTTCACTTCATTAATCAGATTTCTACTTTGAACATTAAGAAGAGAAATGATGAAATGAATAACAAAACACATAATATCTAAGTAACTTTCTCTAGAAGAATTTGTTTTTATTTTATTTATTATCTTTATAACATATCAACTTTCCTGGATGTAGATGTTGGGTTGATAATATATTCATTGAAATAAACTCAGCATAAATCCAGAAGGAATTGACTGAATTCCAGGTGGGGGTGAAAAATTGTCCTGGGTTAGACATTTCCATTGACAAAATAACATTTGCTACATATCAATATTTATTGTCGGTTCTTGATAATATGCTTTCTACTTGGATGGATAAAAATATTTCCCTTCCCATGGATTTAAAAGAAATTTCAAGGGATGGGAATATAGCTCAGTAACAGAGAATCTGCCAAGCATGAACAAGGCCCTAGTTTCAATCACCAGTTCTTTAAAAAAATGGAAAGGTGTATCAAAATACTCTCTAAAGATGTGAAAATTTCTTCAGGGCTATTTCTCCAATTATAGGCTTTGACTTTTAGATCAAACCTTATGTTCATTTTTAAACTTTGAATCATCAGTGGGTTTTTAAATATTGCTAATTACAGGAGGCATAAATGTTAAAGTGTTGAAAATATTAAAAGTGAGCAATCTTCCAGAAAAGATGTTTTCAATTGTATTTCTTGACTAATGACAATGAAAATAATGTGGGTGTTATTCAGTTGTCTATTTTAACTGACAAGACATATGATATGATGACACATGACACACAAAAAAGATTGATGAAAGATGAAAAAGAAAAATGAAAACTCTTGAATGGAAAGAATTGGACATGGGTGGGATGGTTTTTTAACCAGTAGAAAATATACATTTAGAGACGAGGTAATTGTTCCATCAATCTAGATGCTGTGGATTTGATAATCTACTTGAGTATTTTCCTTGTTGTACTGTTCCCCTGTATGATTATGGTGACAATTTTTAAGTAAATAAAATCATTTAATAATCTTGATTTGTCAGGTCAATGTTAGCATCAATTATGGGGCAAAATTATTGATTTGCACTTAAAATGAGTGAATAATATTATAGTTAATAATAACAGCCAACACTTCCTATGGATCAGGCATATTTGAAATATTGCCTATGTTAATCTATTCACTCCTCACAACAGGACTCTGAAGAATGTACTATTATCACATATATTTTATAGATAAAAAAGAACAATACTAATTTCTCTAATGGATTTCCTGGGTTTATGTGTGTTTTAGAATGTCCAGGGAGGTGTGTATGTGCATGCTAGCTTCAAAGGTTAGCAGAAAGTAGTCTGTAGAAAGAAAAGCAGCTAGATACTGGAGGAGTATCTCCAAGGGGTAAATTGTAACCCCCTAAATGTGGTTGCACACATGTTAAAGACCCTCCTTCTAGTTGCTGAGGTAGGTAGTGCTCTTGTGGACAGAGAGAAGGATGGGCTTTCATAAATAATTTAAAAAGTGGTGATTTTAGGAAATAAGAGCCATTCTGGTAGTCATAACAAAAGAAAAAGAGAAAGATAAAAAGGAAGAAGGGGCAGAGTAAATAAAAGTACATTTCCCTTCCCACCAACAGTACAAAATAATTCCTTTGCTCTTGATCCACTACACCATTTGTTGTTTTAAAGTATTTTTTATCATAGTCACTCTTATTGGGGTAAGGTTATATCTCATTGTGGTTTTGATTTGAATTTCCCCAATTATTTGTGACTTTGAGCATTTTTTCATATACTTGCGGACTCCATCAGTTTGTTATTGGTGGATAAAATGCTACTGATTTTTGTTTGTTGATTTTGTATTCCACAACTTTGCTGAATTTGTTCATCAATTCTATCAATTATTTTGGCAGAGTCTTTATTATTTTCTATGTATAAAAGCTAAGTAATTCTTAGTATTATAGTTTGGATCTTTAATGTCTCCTGAAAAGCTCATGAGGCAATGTTGGAATGCTCAGGGTGAAAAGATTAGATGATGAGAGTTACAACCTCATCAGTGGATTATCCACTTGAAAGATTAATAATTTGGGTAAATTACTGGGTGATAACTGTTGGTAAGTGGAATATGGCTGGAGGAAGTAGATTACCAGGGTCATGACCTTGGGGACTACATCTTGTCCCTTGCTCCTGGCTCGCTCTCTCTCTCTCTCTCTCTCTCGCTCTCTCTCTCTCTCCTCTCCTCTCCTCTCCTTCCTGTTCCTGGCTGTCATGAACTGAGCAGCTTTCTGCACCATGATTTTTTACCTTGATGCTCTGTCCCACTCTCAGGCCCAGAGCAATGGTGTCAGTCAACTATGGATGAGACCTCTGAAACCATGAACCCAAAGTAAACTTTTCTTCCTCTGAGTTGTCCTTGACAGGTATTTTGGTCACAGTGTCAGAGAGCTAAGATAGTCTTTCTTTTGTTTTCCTCCCTCCTCTTTAAGTCTTTGCCCATTGCTATTTCCATTGAGTCTGTCCCAGTGCCGGGCATCTTGCCTTGCACATCTACTTATCTCAGAGTCCCTGCCTGGTACTCACTCTCTCACTTGATTCAAGACTCTCATCAAAGTAGTCTTCTTTTCTGGATCCTGCAGAAGCAGATGCTTGGATGAAGATTAATGGACAAATAGCTTTATTTGGGAGGAGATCTCAGGAAACACTGGTAGGAGAGACAGGAAGAAAAGGAAAGCAAGAAATGGTATGTCATCAAGAAAGTGGGCAGCTGAAGCCCAGAACACCCCACAGAGATTTTCTGCCTACAGGTGAGCAAGCTAGGGCATTTACTCACCACCCACCTGCCTGGTTAGAGGCCACTTCTGGGAGCATGAACCATGTAGTCTTTGGTCTATCCTGTAAGAAAGCCTCACCTGGATCCTGAAGGAAGGGGTCGCTGAGAGTGCAGATGTTCTCAGCATCTAGCCTTGGGGCTGTACAGGAGAGTGTCGTGGGGATGTGGGACTGACAGCAACCCCATGCATTCAACCATACCATCTAGACAGCTTTCCCTCCACCTCTGCCTGTGTCCTAACTTGGATTTCTTTTACTAACTTCATCCCTGGTATCGCCTTTTGATATATGTTTAAAAATGTGTTTTTATTGTCTTTCTCCTCCTGGATTTCATACTACATCAGTGCCTGAACTTACTCTGTTTAGTACTGTGGTACCCCTAGCTAAGCATCTACCACATAGCAGTAGGTACTGTACAAATATTTGTTAAGTATATAAGTGAATAAATTTGTATTAAGTTTAAAGAATAACTGATCACATCATTTTATTTCTTTTTCAAGCATATATTTACAGGTCAAGTATGACTTTTAGCACATCATTATAATCAATCTCGTATATCAAATATTCTATTTTTAATGCATAGTAGATCCTTATTGATTATTGAAAATGACCTCAACTTAGGCAACAACATTTGCTACATTTATTAGGTATATTCCTCAATATGTTTAATATTTAATATTTTTAACATTGTATTATTTTTCAATAAAATGGGGAAATGCAAAATATTTCTTTATTTCACCAAATTTGGGGGGAAAACCAACTGTATCTATCAATCATGACTATAATCTATCATTTACCTGTATGTCTATTTATGTATCTAAAGTCTATGTATTTATCAAAGATATTTTCTATTATCTCTCTGTATCCATATCTTCTATCTATGATGTGTTGATATAATCCATTGTTTGTACACATAAAAATATGCACTAATTGTTATAGTTTAGACCTAGAATATCTGCCAAAAACTTATGTTTTGAAAGCTTGACCTCAGCTGGTGGTGCTTTTGGGAGGTAGTGGAAACTTAGGAGGTAGGGCCTTTTTGGAAAAGGGGGGTCACAGTGTGGATATATGTTCGGAAGATGTTTTCCCTTGCCCTATTCCTCTCTCTCTATCTCTCTCTCTTTCTCTCTTTCTCTCTATTCTGGTGACAATAAACTGAAAACACAAGCCAAAACAAATCTTTCCTCCTTAAAGTACTTTTCTCAGATATTTTGTCACAACAATAAGCAGCTGACTAACACACTAGTCATGCCAGAATAGTAAGTTTTCAAAGGCCAATTCTTAAATATAGATAATTTTGCTTTACAGAAGAAGAAATCGAGACTCAGAGTGTGTTGTCCTTGTGTGAGTGTGTGTGTGATTTATTCATGGCCATGTTGCTACACAGTTGCAGGTCAAGACTGGGGTCCCTGCGGGCCACCCTCCTGCTAGGTGAGTGTTGTTTCTGCTACATGACAGAGACTTCTTTCATTAATTGCTATATTATATGTATAAATCACTTTCCTTTTGCATGGCATGGCTCTTATAAGAAGAGTTTTTAAAATGTTAGTTAATCCCCCAAGTGAACATCTGAGCTTGAGTGATATAATTATTCCTTCCTTATGCTTTTAGAGAGGCGTCTGTGCCAGGCTGAGAGATTGGCCATAGGTCACAAGAATGACTTCTCTGAATTCAGAGGCCTTCCTTGGATGTCACAGCAGCTCCTTTCTTATGACTCAGAGAGAAGAGAAAAATTATGCAAATCAGGAAACTCTGTTCTGACTTTAGCCCATCTGGACCCTGATTAAATGAAAGCAATTTCCCCCATAATCCTTATGTTAGTATGTGCTCCCTCTCTTAACTCTTGAGCCATGTCTACATGAAGCCAATTTAGTTTGAGTGATTTTTCTTTTATTTGATGACCTTTACTATTTTTTCCTGTATGGACTAGATACTGGGGAATCATTAGCACTCAAAAAGACTTGAGGAGATCTTTGTAGAGGGCACCATCGAAGTTAATGTGCTTTCACAGGTTGTTGGATGGCAGAAACCCATAGAAATTGCCTTACAGTCATGGTTGTCTTCTGTAAACCATGCTCCCTCCTTCTAATACTAATAGAATGATGAAAGCTCAGTTCACCTGATGTTTGTATTTCTGTTTCCAGAAACAAAAGCACCAGAGTTGAAGCACAACAATCGCTCTGCCTAGATGGCAAAATACCTGGGCTTGACTCCAGGCTTCAAGTGTGGCTGAGGCCTCTGCACTGCCAGCCTGCTTGAGTTTTACCCATGCCATGGCCTCTCTCCTGTATAGTGGCTCAAAAGTCTTGGGGCTTAGTCTGCTGGAACAAACAGTATGGTTTTACACAGTCACTCTCTAAAATTTCATCTGTAGACTCTTTGTGGATATTTCCATGTTTCTACATTGAAACCTTAGAGAGTAGATCAGTGATTTCAAATTCCCAGCCCTCAAATTCCCACACATAAGCAAGGGACAGAGATTTCCAGAATGTGGGTGCCTGTGGGTGCTTCTGAGATGGTGCATATATAGTGGAGACAGAGTTAGGTAAGGAGAACTGAGCCTTTCTCTGAGACACATTGTTGACTCAGCAAGCTCACTTTTCCAGACTGGGTTATATTCCACTTTTTTCCTTCCTCTCTCATCTTACCTTTTACTAAATCTTTAAATTAAATGCTCAGTTCTTTACTTTGCATATTCTCATGTTTTCTAAGATAGCATTCAAGAGAGTTCCTGCATCCTCTATGACTGCTTTCATTTGGATATGGTTTATTGTCCGCCAGGGGTTCATGGGCTGAAATTTTAAAGCCCCATGAGGCATTGGGGTGGAACCTTAATCTGACTTTGTGTTTTGGAGAGATGATAGGATTAGATAAAGTCATCAGTGTGGAGCCTTTATGGTTGGGTCACTGGCAGCTTTATACAAAGCCAGAGGAAGATCACGAGGGAGACACATGTACTATCTCCTCCCTGCCTTTTACCATGTGAGGCCCTTGGTGATTGCAGGACTCTGCCAGCAAGAAGATCTTCCATTGTGGCCCCTTGTCCTTGTACCAGACCTGCAATCCCAAATGATCCCCTTTCCATTATCTTTTACCCAGTCTGTGGTATTCTGTTACTAGCAACACAAAACTAAGACAATAGCAGCAGCTTCTAATTCATAAGTCTTGACCACTACTGCCTAATGTCTGTATGAATAAACCTGACATGTTCTGTTCAGGGGCTCGTTGGGCCCATGAAGAACCTGGCTGGCATAGGCTTACTAGGCATCACTGTATCTTGGCTGGCATCAGCTTCCTAGGTGTCATTTTGTTAACCCATCTCTGGCCCCTCTTCTCACCAATGGGGCCAGGTGTCCAATTTCTCTTGATACATGGACCCTATCCCATAAGGACTATACCTTGTCTCTGGCCCCTTCCTCACTCCCTCTAAGTAGCAACTACCACTCTAAGTGGGCAATGTTTGTAGGTTATGCATTGTACAAATCCTGAGAGTGGCAATACTTCACAGTTGTCAGACACAACTTATTGCCATTCATGCTTATTACTATAGCCCGAGTGTTTGTATAGTCTTAACATTCATATGTTTTGAAATCCTTACTCCCAAAGCAATGATATTAGGGGTTAGGGACTTTTGGAGGGGAGCAATGTCTAAGCCTCTTTATTACTTCTAAAAACTCTACTCAGACTGGTCTCTCCAACTTCAACCTCTTTCCCCTTGCTCATGCTAGACTTTGCCTCTGCTGTGAACAGTTAGACCCAGCCTCTTCATTCTCACATCTTAATAAACAAATGTGCCCACATCCACACTAAAATGCTGCTACTTCTTCTCCATGCTGCATGTAGATTACACAGGTCCCTGCCGGCCACACTCTGTGACTCCAGCCTGAGGCTCTGACAGTTGACTTGCTTTCACTATTCCTTTGGAGAGTGCATAATAGGCACCATCATTGCAGTGACTGATCCATTTTCTCCTCTCTCTTTTGGGCATCCCTGGGCCACCTCATTTCTCCACATTTAAAATTAAGCTGAAGCACAAAGTTCTGAGACAAAGTCACTATCATTTTCCCACTCCCTGCACATTCTTCTCCATTCTTCTTCATGGTTTGGCCCTTTATTCTTTTAAAACCAACAGGCATAGTTCCAAGATTTGGGTGAATATGTATAATGGACTTATTTGATATGGTATGGATCTGGAATATCTCCCAAAAACTTATGTACAGTAACGTCCAGGGGTGGGACTTTTGGGAAATGATTAAAGAGGATTGTAGCCTCTTTAATGTATGAACTCATTTGATGGATGAATAATTTGAAGTGACTACTGGGAGGTGGGGGAAACTGTAGACAAGGGGTATGTGGTTGGAGGAAGTGGTTGGGGGAATCACCTTGAGTGCTATATCTTGTCTCTGGCCCCTTCCTCACTCTCTCTGCTTTCTGGCTGCTATGAGAAGAGCAGCTTTCCTCTGCCATATCCTTTGATTGAGATGTTTCTGCCTTGGAGCCATTCAGCAATGGATTAAAACCTCTGAAACCATGATCCAAAATAAACTTTTAATTTTGTTGTTTATGTCAGACATTTTGGTTCCAGTGATAAAAAGCTGACTAACACAGAAAATCAGTACTGAGGAGTGGAGTAGTTGCTGTGATTATAACTGAACATGTGGCCCAGAAGCCTTTGAAACAGGTTTGCGGGAGGAACATGGGAAGATTTGGAGATTCAGGGAGAGACAGATTAGGATATTGTAAGCAGAGCCAAGTACAGGGGCACACATTTGTAATCCCAGCTATCTGAGCTGGAGGAATACAAATATGAGGCCAGGCTGGGCAATTTAGTGAGACCCTGTATCAAAATAAAAACCAAAAGCACTAGGAATGAGTTTAGTCATACAGCACCCCTGGGTTTCGTCTCCAGTAGTAAAAAATAATAATAATTAAAAAAAATTAATGGTGTAGGCTGAGCTTAATAGATGATTCTGGTGTGATCTCAGTAGATTGGATGCTGAAAGGAACGTGGACAATAAAGAAGGTGCTCATGAGGTTTCAGATGGGAATGAAGACTCTATTTGGAACAGGACTTAAGGTCACACATACTATATTTTGGCAAGATCTTGCCTAAATTTTGTTCGTGTCCTGCATATTTACAAAAAGTTGAATTTAAAGATGATAGACTAATCTGGACAATAAAATTTCAAGGTACTATAGCATGCAAGCAGTGCTTGTTTGTTTGTGGCTTTAGCCAGGTTTATTGTGGTAATGAAAAGCAAGAAACAAAGCAGAAAGATTTGAAAAACTTGCAGTTAAACCAGAAAAGTACATATGAAGTTAGGACCAAGAAAGAGTGTTTGCTGGATAGATTAGCAAGACTAAAGAGAAGTCAAGAACTTTGCACCAAGACAATAGGAAATATGCCTTGAGGGCATCTTAGGAATCAGCAAGATCATAGGGATCACAGGTTCATAGGTATAAAAGTAAAAACTCATTTGAAAGACTTTATTTTGAGAATGGAGTGTTGGACATCTTGCTACCACAAGACTGCCTAAGTTGTTGCCCCAGGATTTGTTTCATCATGCTCAGCCACAGAGGATCGCAGGCCACTGCAGCCTTAGTACAAACAGGTCCAGCTATTACTCCTGCTGACAGTAAATATTGCTATCAACCATTTGGTGCTGGTTTTCCAAGAATGCATAATTTGAATGATTTAGTGTCATGTAAACTTCTACCAAGATTTTTAAAGAATGCCTGGAAGACCAGGAATTGTGAATTGGGGTCAGAATCCCTGCAGGCAGACCGGTAGAGGGCAATATGTGAAGATGCGAAAGTGATGCTAACGTTGCAGCAATTAAGATCTAATGAAGTTGCAATGTTGGAAACAAGGAATGTCTGCTGAGGGAGGAAAGCTACAGGAAGCAAGCAGATTTAGTCCAAGACAGAGACTGTGTAGGCTGCAGCTGGCAAGAGTCATAGGAGCAGGGGTGCCATAGGCCTTTGGGGCCCATATTCCACCACCATGTTCCCTGAATGCCAGATGTGGAGCTATAGGATTTCATGGTTGCCCTGCTGGGTTCTGATCTTGATTTTACTCTCCCTTCTTTCTATCTCCCTATTACTCCCTTATGGAATGGGAATGTTTACTCTCCCATTGTAGGTTGGAAACATGTAACTTTCTTTTTATATTCTTTTTATAGTTAAGAATTTGTCTGGAGTCTCAGAGGACACTTTCAACTTGCACTTTTGAGCAATGCTAGAACTCTTAAGGCCATGGACTCTTGAAGATGGACAGAATTTTGCAATTTGAGATGAGCATGGGATTTTGGAATCCAGTGTAGAATGTTGGATTGTCCTCCAAAATCTCATATGTTGAAGGCTTAGTCCCCATGGCAGATTTTGGAAAGTGATTGGACCAGGAGGACTGTAACTGAGCTAGGTATGAAGAAATAAGGATAAAGGATATAAACAAGGAAGGCAAGAGGAACTGTAACTTTAAATCCAAACACCCCATGAACATCATCATTTTTACTCCCAAGGTCTGATTTTTCATTGGGCCTAAATTCTTAAAATGTTCAATAAATTCTAGAGTCCCTTAAGTCCAGTTAATTAGTGCCTTGTTAATTTATGGAATGTATTTTTAGACTAATTAAAAGAAGCCTAGAAAGTTAGAGACTGTTAGAGACCCACAATATGGGTATAGTTCAAATGCCATTTATTTACTGGATTATGTCAACCTAAAGATTATAAAAAGAACCAGACCATCATGACCCACTCTGCTAAACAATTAAAATAATCAAGTTAATTAAGCTGTTGCTACCCCACCTTCCTCTCATGCTCACCATTTACAAGCTTTCTTTTTAAAAGAAGCCTGAGACTCCAAGAGTATGGCTTGCTCTTGAGAAACCATCCTCCCACTCCCTTAAGTGCACCTGCATCCTGAATAAATTTCCTTGCTTTCCGTAATCACTCTTTGCTTGTTCCTACTTTGATGTGTTCTGATAAGTCTTTCTATAACCTAAGTCGAGAATCTGCCATAGCTAACTTGAGGTCCCCTTTTCCCTTCTGGGGGACCTCATCATATCCCATCTGGGGACATTTCCTCATCAGTGGATTAGTCTATTTAATACATTAATCATTTGGATGAACTACTGTGAGGAAGTGGAAACTGTAGGCAGGTGGGCCATGGTTGGAGGAAGCAGGTTACTGGGAATGTGCCCTGGAGGGTGGGGACTGTATCTTGACCCTGGTCCTTTCTCTCTCTGCTTCCCAGCACCAGGAGCTGAGCAGCTATCCTTTGCCACTCCTTCCACCATGATGTTTCTATCCTGGAGCTGGACTATGAACTGAGTCTCCAAAACACTGGGCCCAAACAAACCTTCCTGAGTTGTTTATGTCAGGCATTTGGTCACAGTGACAAAAAACTGACTAACACATGCCAATAGCTGATGGAAAAGCAGGATGTTTAGGAGTTTTGATTTTTATTTTTTATTTTTTTTATTTTTTATTTATTCTTTTATTGTAAACAAATGGGATACATGTTGTTTCTCTGTATATGGAGTAATGGCATACCATTTGTGTAATTGTAAATTTACATAGGGTAATGTTGTTTGATTCATTCTGCTATTTTTTCCCTTCCCCCCACCTCTCCCACTCCTCTTTTCCCTCTATACAGTCCTTCGTTCCTCCATTCTTGCCCCCCTCCCACCTCCCATTATGTGTTGTCATCCACTTATTAGTGAGATCATTCGTCCTTTGGTTTTTTTGAGATTGACTTATCTCACTTAGCATGATATTCTCCAATTTCATCCATTTGCCTGCAAATGCCATAATTTTATCATTCTTTATGGCTGAGTAATATTCCGTTGTATATATATACCACAGTTTCTTTATCCATTCATCAATTGAAGGACATCTAGTTTGGTTCCACAATCTGGCTATTGTGAATTGAGCAGCTATGAACATTGATGTGGCTGTATCTCTGTAGTATGCTGATTTTAAGTCCTTTGGGTATAGGTCAAGGAGTGGGATAGCTGAGTCAAACACTACACCAAGAATACAAATAATCCAATCAACAAATGGGCTAAGGAAATGGACACTTCACAGAAGAAGATCTACAAGGAATCAACAGATATATGAAAAAATGTTCAACATCTCTAGTAATAAAAGAAATGCAAATTAAAACTACCCTAAGATTCCATCTCACCCCAAATAGAATGGCGATTATCAAGAATACAGGCAACAATAGTTGTTGGCAAGGATGTGTGGAAAAAGGTACACTCATACATTGCTGGGTTTTGGTTTGGTTTTGTTTTTTTTGAAATGAAAAAAAGGAGACAACAAAGTGTATGAGAGAAATAAAAAAATCTTCTACGATCTTGTAAAAACAAAACAAACAAAAATAAATAAATAAAGGCTGAGCAAAAGCCATGCGGCTTGTGATAACACTGTGCAGACAAGGAAGAATGTTTTATGGTAGTCATTTGCTGAGCTATGAGCTGGCTTGAGGTCACCAAAATCCATGAACTTATTGAGTTGGATCATTTCTACCAGGGTCCTTTTAGATTCAGACTGATGATTCTACCAAAAGGCATATCCCCCCCAAAAGAAGAGCATTTTAGAAGTCCTGAACATGCTAATCCATTGAGTACTCTAATGCAAAGAGACATGTGTCTTCCCATTATTGTCAGCCATGGGCTGAAAAATATTGCATCTGACACTTCTTTTATCCCATGCTACTTAGCTATGCATTTCTATAGCAACGACCAGTGTAGCACCCAGATCCTCATTAATCCTCTCAATGTCCCTATTTGGTAGGCAGCTGACAGCTAATATAATCTCCATTCCATAGACAAAGTGAAACTTGGCCATCATTTGTCAATATTTCTGCAAAGGGGAGAAATGCTTAAAATATCTCTAGAGTGACATAGTACTGCATTCAAAATTTTGGTGAATACATTCTTGTTTTCACTTTCTATGTTTTTATTTCTGTTTCTGTTTTCTGGGGCCTTACCTGGTATATTGACCTCAGTCATATCCTATTTTCAGAGGCTTCTGTCTCAGACAGAGAACAAGAATGGCAAGGCTCCCAGTTCTCCATGCTTGCCAAAAAGGAAATAGGCGTCTTTCCTCCTGTTTGCTTTAGATCAAAGGACCCACTGCCAAGTTGGGATCCACTCTCTGGTTCTGACTAGTCTCTTCACACAGGCAATTTGTTTGTAGCCTCCACCTGTCCCTACAGTAATTTTAAACACTTTATATGCATTTAATTTTTAGTTACTACCTGATTCCAGGATTTTTAAAGACTGACATCAATCCAAGAACTTACACAGTGCCCTATCTGGAAGTAGGCACCTTGTCAGATGAGTAAAGAAAGGTGGTATTACTCACATAAAGAAGAATAAAATCAAGGCATTTGCAGATAAATGGATGAAGTTGGAGAATATCATGCTAAGTGAGATAAGCCAATCTCAAAAAACCAAAGGCTGAATGATCTCTCTGATAAGTGAATGATGATATATAATGGGGTGGTGGGAGTGAGGAAAGAATGGAGGAAGGAGGGACTGTATAGAGGAAAGAGGTGTGGGAGGGGTGAGGGGAAGGAAAAAATAACAGATTGGGACAAACACCATTACCCTATGTAAATTTGTATGATTATAAAATGGTATGACTCTACTTTATGTACAACCAGAGAAATGTTTTACCCCATTTGTTTACAATGAATCAAAATACATAAATTTTAAAAAATTTAAAAAACTAAATAAAAAAAATAAAGGCATCATGTCCATCTACAAATAAATATTTAAAAAATAAAAAAAAAGGTGATTGATTTACTTTGCCTGAGGTGAGGGGAGATATGCCCTTTGATAGACATTGGACATTGGGGGTCCTCAAGAGGAACACAGAAAATTTAGGAAAAGAATTAGCTGTGAAAGAGTAAGTCTTATGGGAAACTCTTATGAACTTGCTAGACCTATGCATTAGTTCAAACTCTCATTATAGTTATTTGTTGATTGCAATATTGTGTTGATGTGAATATTGTCTCAAATGTGGGAAGCTTTAAGTCAGTCACAGAAGATTTGATAGTTCAGAGAAAAGTATTATTAGAAATAAATATTCCAGAGGATCCAAGATGGTGGACTAGAGGGTGACTGCACCTCCTGTTGCTCGAGAACCCAGGATTCAAGAAGGGGAGGTAATGAGAGACTCAGACTAACGTAGAGCCATGGGGTGAGTCTCTCCCACCGGATGAAGCTCAGCCCGGGCAGCAGGCCCGGACAGGGGCAGCTTCTCAGAGCAGGGCAGGGCAGTTATAGTCTTCCCCAGGTGGCCCTGCTCCCTCCGGTGGCAAGCTCCTTCCACAGCCAGCTTCTTGGAGCAGGCCGCCCAGTGAGAGCCTTTCTGCACAGAGCCAGCTCCAAGCCCCAGATCCAGTGGTGGGCTCTAGCCCACAGGTGGCTTCTGGGACCAGGGCAGGGAAGCCAGAGACTTCCCCAGAAGCTCTGCTCCCTCAGGAGGCAGGCTCCTTCCACGGCCAGTTTTTGGAGCAGACCACCCAGTAAGAGCCTTTCTGCACAGAGTCAGCCCCCAGCCCTGGAACCAGTAGGGGGCTAGGGGCAGCTTTCTTTGGAAGCACTGCATTATCAAGTTCCTCCAAGACTTCAGGCTACTGAAGGCTGGGAGGTGATATACTGGAAATCTACCAGGACACTATAAGCCAATAGAGGAAATGTGCAATATCTCAGGGTCCCACTGACAGCTGACCAATATGAGAAAACAAGGGAAGAAAATGTCCCAAACAAACCTAGATACTATATCAATAAAACCCAATGACAGCACAGCAGAAGAAATGTCAGAAAGGGAGTTCAGAATGTACATAATTAAAACAATCAGAGAAGCAAACGAGGAGATGAAAGAGCAAAATGCAGGCATTAAATGATCGCACCAATCAACGGTTTAAAGAGCGAATTCAGGAAGCAAGAGATCATTTCAATAAAGAGTTAGAGATACTGAAAAAAAAAAAAAAAAAACTGAAATCCTTGAAATGAAGGAAACAATAAACCAAGTTAAAAACTCCATAGAAAGCATAACCAATAGGATAGAACACCTGGAAGAAGAACCTCAGACATTGAAGACAAAATATTTAATCTTGAAAACAAAGTTGGCCAAACAGAGAAGATGGTAAGAAATCATGAACAGAATCTACAAGAATTATGGGATATCATGAAAAGGCCAAATTTAAGAATTATTGGGATTGAGGAAGGCCTAGAAAACAAACCAAAGGAATGAACAATCTATTCAATGAAATAATATCAGAAAATTTCCCAAATCTGAAGAACAAAATGGAAAACCAAGTTCAAGAGGCATATAGGACTCCAAATACACAAAATTACAACAGACCCACACCAAGGCACATTATTATGAAAATACCTAACATACAAAATAAAGACAGAATTTTAAAGGCCGCAAGAGAAAAGAATCAAATTACATTCAGAGGGAAACCAATAAGAATATCAGCAGATTTTTCAATCCAAACCCTAAAAGCTAGAAGGGCCTGGAACAACATTTACCAAGCCCTGAAAGAAAACGGATGCCAACCAAGAATCCTATACCTAGCAAAACTTACTTTCAGATTTGATGACGAAATAAGATACTTCCATGATAAACAAAAGCTAAAGGAATTTACAAAAAGAAAGCCAGCATTACAGAACATTCTCAGCAAAATATTCCATGAGGAAGAGATGAAAAACAACGATGCAAATCAGCAACGGGAGGAACTAGCCTAAAGGAACTGTCAAATAAAGGAGAAACCAAATCATGTAAAAAAAAAAAAAAAGAGTCAAATGACTGGGAATACAAATCATATCACAATAATAACCCTGAATGTTAATGGCCTGAACTCATCAATCAAAAGACATAGACTGGCAGATTAGATTAAAAAGAAAAATCCAACAATATGCTGCCTGCAAGAGACTCATCTCATAGAAAGAGATACCCAAAGACTAAAGGTGAAAGGATGTGAAAAAACATACCATGCACATGGACACAGCAAAAAAGATGGAGTATCCATCCTCATTTCAGATAATGTGGACTTCAGGCCAAAACTAGTCAGAAGGGATAAAGAAGGACATTACATGCTGCTTAAGGGAAGCATAAATCAGCAAGACATGACAATCATAAATATCTATGCCCCGAACATTGGCTCATCCACGTACATCAAAAAAATCCTTCTCAATTCCAGAAATCAAATAGACCACAACACAATAATACTAGGCGATTTTAACACACCTCTCTCACCACTGGATAGATCTTCCAGACAAAAATTGAATAAAGAAACCATAGATCTCAATAACAAAATCAACAATTTAGACTTAACAGACATATATAGAATATACCATCCAACCAAGAGTGAATACACTTTCTTCTCAGCAGCACATGGATCCTTCTCTAAAATAGACCATATTTTATGCCACAAAGCTACTGTTAGCAAATACAAGAAGATAGAGATACTACCTTGTTCTCTATCAGATCATAATGGATTGAAATTAGAAATAAATGACAGAATAAAAAACAGAAACTTCCACAATACCTGGAGATTAAATAATACACTGTTATATGGTGAATGGATAACAGAAGACATCAGGAGGGAAATAAAAAAATTCTTAGAAGTAAACAAGAACAAAGACACATCATATCAAAATCTCTGGGACACTATGAAAGCAATACTTAGAGGAAGATTTATTTCACAGGGCGCATTCAACAAAAGAAGTAGAAATCAACAAATAAACGACTTAACACTACAGCTCAAGCCCTAGAAAAAGAAGAGCAGACCAACACCAAAAGAAGTAGAAGACAGGAAATAGTTAAAATCAGAGCCGAAATCAACGAAATTGAAACAAAAGAAACAATCAGAAAAATTAACAAAATAAATAGTTGGTTCTTTGAAAAAATTAACAAAATTGATAAACCCTTAGCCACACTAACAAAGAGAAAGAGGGAGAAAACTCAAATTACTAAAATTCAGAATGAACAAGGAAATATCACAACAGACACGAGTGAAATATAAAACATAATTAGAAGCTATTTCGAAAATCTATACTCCAACAAAACAGAAAACCTCCAAAACATCAACAAGTTTCTAGAGACATATGAATTACCTAAACTGGACCAGGAGGACATACACAACTTAAATAAATCAATTTCAAGCAATGAAATAGAAGAGGCCATCAAAAGCCTACCAACAAAGAAAAGTCCGGGACCAGATGGGTTCTCAGCCGAGTTCTACAAAACCTTTAAAGAAGAGCTCATTCCAATACTCCTCAAAGTATTCCATGAAATAGAAGAGGAGGGAACCCTCCCAAACTCGTTCTATGAAGCCAATATCACCCTGATACCTAAACCTGACAGAGACACATCGAGGAAAGAAAATTTCAGACCAATATCCTTAATGAACATTGACGCAAAAATTCTCAACAAAATTTTAGCAAATGGCTTACAAAAATATAGTAAAAAGATAGTGCACCACAATCAAGTGGGTTTTATCCCAGGGATGCAAGGTTGGTTCAACATCCGGAAATCAATAAATGTCATTCACCATATCAGCAGACTTAAAGTTAAGAATCACATGATTATTTCAATAGACACAGAAAAAGCATTCGATAAAATACAGCATCCCTTCATGCTCAAAACACTAGAAAAAATTGTGGTAGTGGGAACATTCCTTAACATTATAAAGGCCATCTACGCTAAGCCCATGGTCAATATCATTCTAAATGGTGAAAAACTGAAAGCATTTCCCCTAAAAACTGGAACAAGGCAGGGATGCCCTCTTTCACCTCTTCTATTCAACATCGTCCTTGAGACTCTAGCCAGAACAATTAGACAAACCAAAGAAATTAAATGGATACGAATTGGAACAGAAGAACTCAAACTATCCCTGTTCTCTGACGACATGATTATATATTTAGAGGAACCTGGAAATTCCACCAGAAAACTTTTAGAACTCATGAGTGAATTCAGTAAAGTAGCAGGTTACAAGATCAATGCTCATAAATCCAATGCATTTTTATACATAAGTGATGAATCTTCAGAAAGAGAAATTAGGAAAACTACCCCATTCACAATAGCTTCGAAAAAAATAAAATACTTGGGAATCAATCTCACAAAAGAGGTGAAAGACCTCTACAATGAGAACTACAGAACACTAAAGAAAGAAATTCAAGAAAACCTTAGAAGATGGAAAGATCTCCCATGTTCTTGGATAGGCAGAATTAATATTGTCAAAATGGCCATAGTACCTAAAGTGCTATACAGATTCACTGCAATTCCAATTAAAATCCCAATGATGTACCTTACAGAAATAGAGCAAGCAATTATGAAATTCATCTGGAAGAATAAAAAACCCAGAATAGCTAAAGCAATCCTCAGCAGAGAGAGCGATCAGGGGGTATCGCAATACCAGATCTTCAACTCTAGTACAAAGCAATAGTAACAAAAACGGCATGGTATTGGTACCAAAATAGACAGGTAGATCAATGGTACAGAATAGAGGACATGGACACAAACCCAAATAAATGCAATTTTCTCATACTAGACAAAGGGGCCAAAAATATGCAATGGAGAAATGATAGCCTCTTCAACAAATGGTGCTAGGAAAACTGGAAAACCATATGCAACAGAATGAAATTAAACCACTATCTCTCACCGTACACAAAACTTAACTCAAAATGGATTAAGGACCTCGGAATCAGACCAGAGACCCTGCATCTTATAGAAGAAAAAGTAGTTCCAAACCTTCAACTTGTTGGCTTAGGATCAGACTTCCTTAACAGGACTCCCATAGCACAATAAATAAAAGCAAGAATCAACAACTGGGATAGATTCAAACTAAAAAGCTTTCTCTCAGCAAAGGAAACTATCAGTAATGTGAAGAGAGAGCCTACAGAGTGGGAGAATATCTTTGCCACTCATACTTCAGACAGAGCGCTAATTTCCAGAATCTATAAAGAACTCAAAAAACTCTACACCAAAAAATACAAATAATCCAATCAAATAATGGCTAAGGAAATGAACAGACACTTCACAGAAGAAGATGTACAAGCAATCAACATATATATGAAAAAATGTTCAACATCTCTAGTAATAAGAGAAATGCAAATCAAAACTACCCTAAGATTTCATCTCACCCCAATTAGAATGGCGATTATCAAGAACACAAGCAACAATAGGTGTTGGCGAGGATGTGGGGAAAAAGGAACACTCATACATTGCTGGTGGGGTTGCAAATTAGTGAAGCCACTCTGGAAAGCAGTATAGAGATTCCTCAGAAAGCTTGGAATGGAACCACCATTTGACCCAGCTATCCCACTCCTTGGCATATACCCAAAGGACTTAAAATCAGCATACTACAGTGATACAGCCACAACAATCTTCATTGCTGCTCTATTCACCATAGCCAGATTGTGGAACCAATCTAGATGTCCTTCAACTGATGAATGGATAAAGAAACTGTGGCATACATATACAATGGCATATTACTCCCCAATGAAGAATGATAAAATTATGGCATTTGCAGACAAATGGATGAAATTGGAGAATATCATGCTAAGTGAGATAAGCTAGTCTCAAAAAACTAAAGGACAAATGATCTCACTGATAAGCGGATGAGGACATATAATGGGGGGTGGGAGGGGTTACCGTTAGGGTTAGGGTTAGGATTAGGGTTAGGGATAAGGAGGGTGGTAAGAATGAAGGAAAGAAGGACTGTATAGAGGGAAAAGAGGGGTGGGAGGGGTGGGGGGAAGGGAAAAAAATAATGAATCAAACAACATTGCCTTGTGTAAATTTATGATTACACAAATGGTATGCCTTTACTCCTTGTACAGAGAATCAAAATGTATCCCATTTGTTTACAATAAAAAACAAACAAACAAACAAATATTCCAGAGCTCATCCATGGTTTTAAGTAAGTAACAATTGAATTTGATGAAATATTACTGGGGGTAGAGTATTTGAGACTTTCCCACAATACACAGGAATATGATAAAGTCTTTGCATCTTTCTTTTGTATCAAGTCTACCAGTCTATGTCTTCAGCATTAATATATAATAGAATTAATAACAGACTAGCATTAGATATTAAAATACCTGCCAGTGAGTTTTAATGTATCCCTACGTTGGATTCACAGAAAGAACTTCAATCAAATTCATTAAGACCTTGTCTTCCAGTGATTATTAAAAAAGTGACCATAAATATACCAAAGGTAAAATTTTCCACATTAAGAAAATAAAAAGATGAATTTCCTTCTGCAATAGAGTTTCTGTGTTTCTTTGCAAATCCTTAATTCTTTGAGTCAAATTATACCAGCAAAAAATTAGCAAACATGATAATGACGATAAATATTTTAAAACAATTTGAACTCTAGTTCAGCACAGAGCAATTACCGGATGGCATCTCTTCCTCCAAGTTACCCTTTGCCTTCGCTGGCTGCCCTTCCTGGAGGCTGTTACACTCTCACTGTCAGCTCCTGACTTTCTGCTCTCTCTCCAGGTCTCCTCATCCCTGGTGCTTTCCTCCCTCTGTCTTGCAGGGTCAATGCACCTCGGGGGTTGCCTGTGCCTGTGGGCTTCTCTACAGACACTGAGGCTGTCCTCAGTGAGAAAAGGGAGAGCCTTCTTTCCACCTGAAACTTCAAAGCGTGGCCTCCCTCTTAGCATTTGATTGGACCAGCTCTTAAGGAAATGAGAACAAAACCCGATAGGAATCAGAATATGCAGAGAAACCCCAGGGTTAGAAAGCTGGAGTTCCCTCACTCCCACCCATGACCAATCCATGTCTCAGTATGGAGCTTCAGTCTCCGTGAACTCAAAGTAGTTTTTTTTTATTTTCCACAGAGGCTGTGGAGGTCCATCTTTATTTGAGGATCTTGATCCCAGCAAGTCTGATTCCCTTGCAAATCTCAAATCTTTCTCATTGTTTGGCAAAGAAAATTAACCCAAACACACACAATCCTTTATCCTTCCTCTAGTATGTCAAGTCTTGGTGATTGCTTTGGGCTGATTTGTGTCTCCTTTCTCCCATTTATATGTTGAAGTCTTAACCCCTACAAGCTCCGAATGTGAGAGATAGGGTCTTTAAAGTAATCAAGTTAGGTGAGTTCGTTAGGGTGGGCTCTCATTCAATATGACTGGATCTTTATAAAGAGGGGACATTAGAAGATCCATTCATATCAGGGAAGGTGATGTGAAGACTCAAGGGAGAGGCCCTTACAGTCTTAGCAAAGAAGCCCAAAGCAGATGCTTCCTCATAGTCTTTAGAAGGAACCAATTTGAAGCAACACCTCAGTCTCAGATGTCTAGCCTCTCTAGAACAATGAGAAACTACATGTTTGTCATTTAAGTCTCTGTCTGTAGTACTTTCTTATGGCAGCTTGAGTTAACTGATTCAGTGGTTAGCTAGGGCTCATTAATTAGCATCCATGATTTTCATACAAATCAAACAAGTTGGATGTGTGATACTTTGGTTGTGTCCTTATCAGGTGATATCGGCTGATGGATAGGGTGATCATATGTAATTGTTATACAAATTAAGACACTTTGAGAAATGATCAGGGTACAAAAATAATTATTTGGAACAAGCAAAGTTAATCTGCAGGATTGGACACTCTGCCTAGGGCACTCAGCAATGAGATGAGGGTCTTGATAGTCCTTTGTTTTCTCTCTCTTTTTCTTAATTTGTTAATTACAGATACTAGGTCATTTACTTTATGGAATTTTCACCAGTATATTTTTCTAATTGCAACCCCATGTTTTATATGTTCTTTAAACCCTTCACTTTGAAACTACTAATTAGGTTCTGGAGGCTCTGTAGATAAAGGTTCCATTTATCTATCTACTGAATAAGAGTATCTCATTGGTAATGTAGGGTACTTCCACTGCATGTGATTAGGAAGCTCAGGATGTCCAGTTTTCCCTTGGTGATGTCACAAATAGGTCCACTATAGTTCCCATATGTTAATGGCCTGGTCCATCTTGGGTAAAGTTCCAGTCAGTCTTTCATCTGATAGTAATTAGCCAACCACTGATGACTGTTGTATGGGTCTGTTGGGTTTGCAAAATGATGTCTTGCATTTACCAACTGGAATTCTTTGTAGAAGAATATACCATATATGTATGTGATGTGTATATAGTCATCATCTATTCTTTTACTCACTTGTACAGTCTTACTGGAAAGGCAGAAAACTTCCTTGTTTCTTTCCTTTATTTGCCAATTTTCAGAATAAAGTGTTGACCTAATAGCCTTCAGAGATAACTAGAGATTGTGTCTATTTTCTTTCATTAGGAATTGCATGGATTTTTAACATAGTTGATGTATTACAATTCCTCATAATCACTATTGTTTTTAATGCTTCTGATTATTCCAACTTTGACCAGTTTGAGCCCCTTCAACTTGGCCTCTGGGTGCTTATAACCCAAGAGTTCCCTGAGTGAGTCATTGTTTTGGATATTCTTAATCCAGTTTCAACAGTGGGTGACCCAGACTCTAGAATAGTTATTAACCAAGGAACCATGGTTCTTCTGTGCAGAAGAGAGAATGTAGGGCATATTTTGAACACTAGGTCTTTTTGTTGTTGCTGAATTAGTTAGTGCTCTGCACCTTTTCAACAGAAGCAGTAGAAAATGCACATTTTAAAGAAAAACATCACATGATGAGTTCATACGGAGGATTTCCATTAAAAATTGAAATTATAGTGTATTTTACATTTTATCATTGATTTATACTGAGAATATTGGCTCTTAATATCATTTCCATAATTATGCATTTACTTAATCCTACTGCATGGTTTTAAAGCAGCAACATAATTTTGTTATTAAGAATTTTATTATTGGTTGCAGATTAAGATACTGTCAGTATTTTCTATGTTCAGATCTTTCCAGATAATTTTGCTAGAGAATGTCATATTCTTTCCATGGTAACTGAAGCAAGTGGCATCTCTGTCACAAGGTAGGAGAACGCTGTCTCCTCAAAGCTTTGCTTCAAACTATAATCAACTTTTAGTTCCTGTTTAGGCTGATTGGTGGGAAATTAAATTACAATGTGAAACTTGCGGGTTTTATTAAGTCTGATTGGTAAGAAATTATATTTCAGTGTATTTCTGAGTTGTAATTTGTATACATACCATTAATATCACAAAACCTTATCCAAATAAGGATTTTGTAGTAAGGAATAAAGAGTTCCCATCCTGAGCTGGGAGTGTAGCTCAGTGGGAGAGCATTTTCCTAAAACACACAAAGTTCTAGTTTAATGTCCACAATTCCAGACATTTCTGTTCAATCTACTTTAGAAGAAAAATGACTTGATATTCTTATTCCAGATAGCATTTTATATAAGAGGAAAATATATACAAAGCACTGATGCCTGGATACCCACAGGCCTGTTAATGCTAAATAATCATAGTGTAAGTTGATGGCTAGATTTGTACACAGAGACTCTATGTAATCATTAGTGCTTCATTTAAAAACGTTTTTTGTCTATGGTTTTTTCCAAAAAATGAAGGTGATCGTGTTACTGTTGGACAAACTACAGAGAACTCAGAAGACAAAATGAAGTGTTTCCCTTTCATGTTTTATGTTTATTTCTATTTCAGAAAATTTCATGATTGTCCGTCAGTGGTAATTGCATTTACAGAGCAACCAATGTGTCTATCATCTACATTTTCTCAAAAAGGGCCTAATTATATTGTGTAGGTAGTTTTCAAAATGTAGTTTTAGTAAGAAATTAATATTTATAAATATTAAAGATGTATAAATAAAACAAAGGAAGAAAAGACAAATGTTGGTTCTGCATTAGTCAAAATTATGAGAGAATCAATAGCTGCAAAAAAGGCTTCGTACTCTCCCCTCTTTGGGTGGTTCCATCTTCTTGACTTCAGGCAGGATCCCTTTTAAAGATTACCTTCTGTTGTATTCAGTTTTTGCATTGTTTTAACCAAAGCACCCAACAAGAACAACTTAGAGGTGGGAGTGTTTATTGGAGTCTCATGGTTTCTGAGGTCTCAGTCCATTGATGGCCAGTCTACTGCTCTGGGTCTAAGATGAAGCAGCATATCATGGTGGAAGGTGAGGAAGCAGATAGAGGTAGAGAGGAAGGGGCCACAGGGAAGATGCAACCTTCCAGGACACACTCCCAGGTGACCCCTCCTCCAGCCATGCCACACCTGCTTACAGTTACTACCCAGTTAATCTGTTCAAAGTGGGACTGATTAGGTTATAGCTCTCACGATCCAATCACATTTCACCTCTGAATATTCCTGCATTAACAAGAGTTTTGAGGGATACCTCATATCCAAACCACAACACTTTCAACATGGAATCTGGCCCTTTTTATGACTCACTCTGGATACAATTCTATGTCACTACTCCTAGGAATATTAAAACATAAGCCAAATTTTGTTAGTCATTATCAACCTTTGGGTACAAATGAAATCAATTTCCTTAAAAAGACAAATGAATACTAACATACAAATTTTTAATTTCTATAGAAGTGTATTTCAAGATTATCACATAGAATGAGTCAACATAATTTTATTTTGTGATGTTTGTTGAACATAGTATTCATTCCAAATAGATGATAACTGAAGAATACCTATTTAAACCCATAGAGCATCTTCTAAAAAATTAGTAGTTATGTATATTGAAAAAGCCAAGAGAAGAAGTAAAATGGAAGATCAAAAGCAAATTTTTAAAAAGAAGACTGGAAAAAAGGAACAGAGATACAAAAAAATAAAAAAAAAAAACCCAGGATGAAACAGATATAAAACATGAAGCAAGATGATAGGCTTAAACGATGTCAACTATAACATGAAATATGAATGGATTAAACACTTCAATTAAAGGGTAGATACTATCTAACTTAATAATAAAGGGATATTTAGCTATGAGTTATCTAGAAGAGGTGTAAACAAATATGAAGGTAAAGATAGGTTGGAAACAAAAGAATGGAAAATAATAAGCCATGCATATAGTAAGAGTCAGAAGCTATGGTATCAAGCAATGCTAACTTCATGACAAGGAGTATTACCTCTGATAAAGAAGGTCAATTAATAAGGACTAAAGGATCAATCCAGCAGGAAGACAGCAATAATAACTTTGTACAAATCTGGCTACAGATTCTCAAATTAGTCAAAGCAAGAAATGATCATTTCAGGGAAAAATAGAATGTACAATGAGTTGGATGTCTTTATGTAACACATAAAACAATTAGACAAAACAAGTCATAAGGAAATAGAAGATCTGAACATGAGCAATAAGCTGATTTAGTCAACTTTTGCAGGAAACTGCGACCACAATAACAACACACTTTCTTTTCAAGAGTACATGGAAGACTCATTGTGAGATTAAATCAACTGATTCTCAAAGTTCTCAGCTGCTGAAATTTTGCTGAATATGTTCTTTGATCACAAAGAAATCCAACTGGAAAAGAAGTAAAGCAATAGCATATCTAGCAAACATCCACATATTTGAAAATTAAACCAGGAATTTCTAATTAACCTCTGGGTCAAACACATCATCCAGGAAACTAAAAACTCTAATGAAAATGCACCATATCAAAATTCAGAGAATTGTTTCAAATTTTGTAGTGGAAAAATATTTGAAATGCCTGTATTAGTAAAGAAGAAATATTTAAAATCAATGATTCTGTTTTCACTCTAAAAAGCTACGAGATAAAGTTATGAATTAAATGTGAAATAAGTAGAATAGAAACCAAAAATAAGGGCAGAAACCAATGAAATGACAAGCAATAAAATTAACTAAGTTTGCTCTTTGAAGGAGTTCATAAAAGTAATCTCTAGAAGTTCAACCACCAGAACCTAACAAATAAAATATACATTATACATATCAGAAATAAAAAATGTGATCTTCCTGTATAAAAGAGCAATAAAGGAATATTACAACCAATTTTATGCCAAGAAAATTTTAAACTTAGAAAATTTAAAGCAGTGAAAATGAACAAAATCCTTTAAAATACTCTAAAACTTACATAGGAAAACATATTAATATCACTGTAAGTATAAGAGAAGCATTTCCAATAATTTTTCCAAAAAGAAAATTCCAGGAACAGCCTTTTTCAATGATGAATTCTGTCAAATATTTAGGAAAATATAATATTCATCTTACATGAACTCTTACAGAAATTTGGGAGATGAAACATGCTTACCAATTGACTTCCTGAAATTATCACAAACCTGTTACAAATACCTCAACAAAACCTCTCAACACTAAGATATCTCAAATACAAATATCACAATAAAAAGTAGCATGTAAATTCATACACATACAAAATGAATAATGTATTATGATCAAATGTGGGTTTTTTTAGGAATGTGAAGTTGGTTCAACATTCAAAACTAAATCAAATCTACATTTGTACAATTAAAGTTCAGGTAATTGTCTCAAAAATTACAAAAAAGTATTTGACACAATTCAATACCCAATTATCATAAAACTTTTTAACTTATCAGAAATTGAACAAACCTTTCTTAATTGAATAAATAGTATCCACAACCTATAATTTTGATGCCTAAAGATGTGTAACTCATTTATTCACTGTATCTATCTGAGGGCTTTATCACTAAATAACTTTATCACTGTGAATTTTTTCTCTGGAAATTAACCTTGTGTAAGAAAATTCAAAAAAAGAAATTAAACTTTGATGAAATTTCATTTTGTAATCATTTTGATATTATTTTTATGATTTTCTCTTTTGACTCTATATATTTATAAGTTGTAGTACAAAATTCCTTGACCCGATATGTATTTTTAAAGATATTTTTCCTCCTTTCTTTTAATAGGACAAACATATGTGATGTTAAATCAAAAGTTTATCTGTTGCTTTCCACTTTAATTTGGGTACTGGGGATTGAACTCAGGGGCCCTCAACCACTGAGCCACATCCCCAGCCCTATTTTTGTATTTTATTTAGAGATAAGGTCTTATGAGTTGCTTAGTGCCGAGGTTAGTTTTGAACTCACAATTCTCGGATCTTAGTCTCTTAAGCTGCTGGGATGACAGGCATGCGCCACTGTCATCCAGGCTGGGCCTTCCTTTGTTTTCTATCATTGTTCCATTGAACATATCTGGTGGTATGTGGGTTCTGTGATTCTTTTTCTTGTGTGTGGGGGTCTTTTTAGTTATACATGATAGTAGAATCTATTTTGATATAATTATGCAAGCATGGAATATAACTTATTCTAATTAGGATCCCAGTCTTGTGGATGTACAAAATTTGCATGATCTGCATTTGGGTTCATATTACTTTCATGTATTAGTCAGGGTTCATTTGCTGGAAACCAAAACTACTCTGGGCAAAGAAATGGTTCTAATGTACAGACTTAAGTGCTGACAAAATAGACCACAGTTCTCTTGCTGGTCCCTCAAGAATGACTGCTAGAACTACACCTTAACAGAGACGGAGGACAGACTGCTGCCATAGCAGAAAGGTGGACGGTAAGGAATCACCACTCAGAATCATGGTTTCACGAAGACTCAGGTCATCCCTGCGGTACAGGAGTCACGGAGTCCTTTCCACTACTACCCTTTCACATATAAGATGGGAGTAAGTCCAGGGGTTCGCAACAACTCCAAGTAGCACTGGATATTACTTTATGTTTCTAATAATTCAGGAGAAGTTACAGACACCCCACCTACCCCTCTTTCTTCATGATCACACACCATCCTCAAGTGACAACCACCAAAAAGAAGAGGAAACTACATCGTGCCCAGATTCCATCTTCCACGTCTAACTAGCAGACGAACTTTGGGGAATCCAGGAAGATGTAGTTTGCTGTTCTCTTCTGTACAGAGAACACAGGGAAATAGGGGAATGGGTGGTGACTGCTGAGCCAGCTCAGGGGTCATTTTTTAACTGGCTATTAATTAATCCTTATGAATGATATTTTCTAGCAATTTCTCTTAGAGCCATTACTGCACTTTTAGACAAAATTATCTGAGGCAGTTATCCAGAGATTTTACAAACAGCTCCTTGCCAAATGAATATTCTGGCCTAGATTATTATAACTGATCTCATTTCAAACTATCTGCTTTTTGAGTATTCAACTGACATAATTGAAACCCATTAACTGGGTTCTTCCTTATCACCATAATTTTATTTATGAAGATTTTTAGCTATATGGTCTGGATTATCTCCTTGGTTTAAACAATATAGCTCAATTGTAAAAAAATGGGAATCTCTCATATGATAGAGGACAGGTGGATATAACTAACACTGTACATATAGGAAATGGGTATGAGCACTGCACCCCTAACCTTTCACCATTTGGACAAGGTGTTCTTCAAGCCCTTGGTTGGGTGCTTGGGTAATAATAATGGACTCTGGCTGTCAATTCAGCAACATAATGAGACCATGCACATTTTTAAGTGCTAGTTCTTAAAAACAAATAAAAGGCAAGAAAATTTTGCTTTAGGTGATCCTAAAATGTACTAAAGGAACTCTGTAGCACCTCTGGGAATATAACTGATTGGCAAGAAAAAGAATTAAGTGCTTTTCTCATTCCTGTGTGCAATTTTAACTGTTCTATGAAGCTTAAATGCAATTAAAAATGCCTCAAAGAGATTCAGGGAAGGTTAGTGCAGGCAAGAAAAGATCCTGTCAAGCTGAAGAATAGGCTGGTATTTTGCCTTATCCTAATGTGTGTCTTTAAAAAAAATCTATAGATTTAAGGGGAAAAACAGTGGAAAGAACCAATAAGTGGAAGAAGTCAAGAGTCTATAATTTCTTCTGCATTTTTTAGTGGAATCAATATTTCTGCATCCAGCTGCTAGAAAACTCTTGACCATAGCCCTTCCTAGGTATGTTTTGTGAAGTACAGATGCTCATTAAGTATGTGCTAGTTGTTTTCCACACAATCTTGATTACAACTATATGTGTTTTATGCACCCTCTAAAACTGAGTTTAATACTATAGTGTAACTATATAAGCAGATTCCCCCCATTCACATCTCAGTGAGTATTAACTATACCCTGTGCCTTAAATTAAGAACAGCCATCAGTGGTTTTGTCTATTTCAAGATCAATGGCATATGATTGAGGCTTTCACAAGAACCTTTATTAGCCACTAAGAATGTAAAAGATTCAGATTCACCACAGATATGGATGACAGGAGTACCGTGATTTATATTGTATGATAGAGAAATTGAGCCAGTGACAAGGACACTTAAAATGAAAGATGTGGTCAGGGACCTCAGCTAACTTGAAATCTAGTTACTCTTTTTCCTGAGATGGGCTGAACCTCTTATGACAAAATTTTCATTACAGTAGTCCCCCTTATCTCTGGTCTGAAAGAAGTGGTTTTAGCAGTTTCTTTCTGATCACTTTGTCAGAATATCCTGAGCTTCTTAGCTCATCGAAATCTCACCCCTTCTGCCCAAAGACAATCGAACCTATAGACATATAACAAAAGAAGCAAAACACGGTTCCCATAAAATTTATTATATATGCTATTTACACATGGAGCCTTTTCTAGCTTACTAAATCCTTTCTCATTGCTTTGTTTCAATTGCTCTGAAGACAAGAAATAAAAACAAATTGATTTTCACCAAATGCCTCAATCCATGCCCAGGTTGTAAAAGATTGTCTGCACATGCTCAACTCAGGTTCTCGCCTGGAGGTCCCTGAATTCTCCCACAAACCCCATGTGCCCTCTCAGGCTCCAGGTGAATCCTGTGTGCCTTGTCTTTTGATCACCTCCCTTGTTTGTGGTAAATACTTCCATTTAAAATTCTTGTTTGCATAAAAAATATTTCAGTGATTAATGTGCCTTCTTAAAAAGGTATTCTCTCAAATGCTGTTCAAAGAGCATGTTTTCTTGATAAGAAAGGGAAACTTTTTTTCTGATTTTTGTAATTTCATATATTCTCCCACTGATGGAGGGCTTCATTCTAAGGGCCAATATCCCACTTTTATTCCCAGTGGCTGTTCATGCAAAACACAGGGATACTTTTCCTCTTTTTCTCTTCCTTCTCCCTTTCCTCCTCCCTTCCTTTTCTCTCTCTTTCTCTCTCTCTCTCTCTCGTGCTTTCTTCACTTGATTTTTTTTTCTTTTCTAGTTAGCCTTCTAGAAAGGGCTACCTCAGGTGACATGGATGTTAAATAACAACTAAATTGGTAATTATAAGGGTGAAATACACAGATTAACAAAGGACTGTGATGAAATGCCAAATTAACAATAAATTTAGAAAACTGCAGATGAGTTGTGTGCATGGTATACAGAGGTGTACAGAGTAGGCCTAACAGCAGTTAGAGGAGGGAAATCTTCCAGTACTGTTCATGTATACAGTATAGTCTTTATTTCTTGACTTCAAAGCAACTGAAATAATGTTACTTAAATACTATAAAATATGATTTACCAATCTGTAAACGGTCCCTATGTGTAAATAATGAACATAATAATTTTATGGGAGCAGCATTGTGTCTTCTTTATGCTGTAGATCCATACTGGCCATATGTCCAGGTTCCCGCAGGACAGTTCTGGTTTACACCTGCCATTCAGTGCAATTATTACTAGTGGCTCCTTTTACTTCCCTAAGTGTCATGACCTGGATGATAAATTATATGTTCACATAATAGACCAACACACTGTTTACACATAGTTATATGTGGGTTATTTTTACTGTGGTGCAGTCTTGGGATCATGATTCACCTGTAGATTTTTAGGGTTAAAAAGATTTCAGGGATCTAATTATGGCTCAGGGTCTGTTTAAACAGACACAGCTGAAATTACAGATCTCAGCACATTATAAGGCAGTAGCCTCCACATGCCGGGTGCAGACGGAATAAGTACTAGGCAGTTGGGGCTGGAGGGGTTGCCTAAGAAAACCTACAGTGTTCCCTGAAAAGGACCTGAGTGAGTGAAGTCATGAGTGAAATAGGGTAACCAGTAGTGACTGTACAAACTGGATTCATCAGCCTGATAAACAATGAGCTCTGATTCATGAAACCAGTGGAATTTCCTAAAGTAAAAGCAGAGAGTCAATCTCCATTGTTAACCAGATAATCCAAATGTGAAACGAAGCATGGAAAAGAGAAATCCAAATGATGCCGGAGTGCTAAAGTCTGTGAATAATGGAAGTTAGAGAAACAGAAAAAACCTAAAATGATGTTAGTAGGAGTGATTCATGCCTCCAGAGTCTGACTTTGCATGAAAGTATTGTCCATAAAAGAAGTAGATGTCATTCTGATAAAAATCAAAGTGCTTCCAAAACTGAAATTGTAAGAAAAGGAATTTTTAGAAATTCAGTCTTCATGGTACTGAGAAAAGTGAGGTGTTACAGGCACGACTCACCTAAGTGTTCTAAGTCATATTTGGCACATTCTCAGGGGTCAACAATTGCATCAAATGAAGCAACCTGAGAACATGCAAGCTGCAGCCCAGGCTACTGTCTTTTGCATTATTGTAAAGATGCTCAGCTTGAAACCCTCAACTAACATTCAACCCTCAGATGCCTCTCAGTGAGAGCCAAAAGAAAGAGACACATTCTGGGAAGCTTAATGGCAAGGAGCTATTATTTGTAATGCTCTAAGAAATGTGTGTGTGCGCACATACATGCACATTTCTCTGCTGCAATCTATAGTCTACTGTGAGTAGCAACAACAAATTTTATGTTTTATCACTATAGAGGTTGATGCTGACACTGAAAATTTAGTAACTACCATAAAGGGCATCAGATGTAACTGCATCTGTCACTCACATGGATTTGGTATAAATGCCAGGAGAAAGAGACAAGTTCACTGTCACTTTATCGTCTGATGCTGCGGTATTCAAGGTAGCCCTTTTTGATATATGCACCAGGACTTTGTGTCAACTCTGTGCGTGAAGTCCCTGGTTTGTTCTTGTCTGGGACAGGTCTAAACAGTGAAAAAGACTAAGTTGAAATCTGAAGTACTTTTCAAACCCAAGAGTTATTAAATATTATTCAATCCATAAAGGAATTTGTTCAAGCTATTTGGTTTGATGTTTTCAACTGCCTGAAAGTTAGCAGCCTATTTCAAATTCATCCTCTTGGTATTGGCTATAGAGACCTACAAAGTTATAAAAACTAAATCATTCTTAATTGGGCAGGAGATACCTCCCTGTCCCCAAACCACAAACTTAATAAAAGATGACTGGGATCATTTTGTGCAAGTATGGTAAAATAAATCTGGATCAAAATGTTCTTACTCTTTTTTTCCTTTAAGAATATTGGATGTTCTATTCAACTGTCTAATGGTAGAAGAAAAATGAACTGGGAATTTCTAAAAAGTTATGTGACAAAATTTAGAACATTTTCTACCATGAGTGCTTCTCTGTTGGCTCACATAATACTGCGAATCTTTGTTCTTGATGATCCCTGTTCAATTTATAGAGCTAAATCTGAGCGTAACATGTAAAAGCCACCAGAGAGGGAAAAAATATGGAAACAGGTTTCTCCATGACAGCTAAACAATGACAAGAATTAAATTCATTTTTTCTTGCAAAAACTTGAGCCTGTCTCTGTAAGAGGATTTCATTTGGATCTAGAAGTGTTTTAACACTGTGCTACTCACAATGACCACTGTCCCAGGGCAGGTGACAAAGAGGTACCATTTTGAGACAGAATCAGCGATGAAATTAAGCCTTATAAATTTTGTAGTCATTTGAGTAACTGAGAATAATTTTACATATGTTGAATCTAATAAAAATGGAACTTCATTTTTTTTAGTAATTTAATTTTTACATGTTTTATAAAACTGGATTTTTAAAAAATATATTTTCAGCCCCCTTGAGAAATGTTATTCTTGCATACAGATATCACTTTTCATTGGTTTTCCAAAAATAAAGACATTCAGTGGCATCCCAGTGTCTTTGAAAATTGTAACTTATTTTGATCAGAATAAAAATCCAAGTCAGTTAATGGTAGTAGAGTTTATAATATTCCCTGGTTATTTTAATTAAGACAACCAAAATAAAAATTGATAGAAGTATAATTTGAAAGCGACTATAATTAATAATTTCATTTACATGAAACTAGTTAAAAGTTTAAGGCCAGGGGCTCTTAAGGGCAGAAAGAAATAAGAGTTGCCCAGCTAAAATCCCAAAATTAGAAAATGGAATTCCAGCTTTATCCAGAGAACTGGGTTTATCTAGTTAAGCCTTATTTTTTTTTTTCTCTTGTGACCTAGCTAGACCTGTTAACTAGCATCAGATTAAAACAAAAAGGTCAAAAGGAACTTGTTTCGGACTCATTCTCTGCCTGCAGAGTCCCATTTCTTCAGAGTTTTGCAGGTTGCATCTAATGCCCACAACCACAGCACCCACACAGACAGATCATTGACTCTCCCTCCAAAGACCTAGGGAGCACTCAAGTTCAACAAACTGCACCAAGGTGTGAGACACCTAAAGACTGATTTCTTTTCTCAAAAATGTTAAAGAAAACTTAGATAAAGCTTCCTCAGGTCTTGGGGAGTGCTGGGATTGGAGCAAGAGCTTCGCTCATGATAAGCAGTGCTCTACCACTGAGCTATACCCCCTGCCCCATTCTTCAACCTTAATTTTTACTTGCCATTATTGAAAATATCTTGACAACTTCTTCTCTTTTTTTTTTTTGCTAGCAGTAGTAATAAAAAAGCAGAAATTGAAAAGAAATGTCTCTTTTCTTTAAATGTGATTTCTTAAAAATATTTCATGCATTAAAAATTTAAAGATGAAGAAATGAATGTTACATGGAGTTCTGTTTTTTAATTTTGCTAGAAAACTCTTCCTATGACATAAAGAGAAAGAAGTTGCTTTATGTTAAAGAGCAACGTGACAGTCAGATATTCTGCACCTGAGTAAATTTTGAGGTGATTGGTTTAATTCAATGCATGACTATCTTATAAATGCAACCAACAGTTATTCACTTCAGTGACTAGGGTTTTAAGCGACTTTATTACCTCACAGAGTGGTGCTCTTTTTGAAGTCATTGTGAAAAACAATCTCATTACTTTGTAGTTAGGTAATGAACAGCCTTTGTTCATTCATTCATTCAACAACAAACATTCGCTGAGTATCATCTATGTTCTGGGTAGTCAATGGTTACTAAATATCTGGTCATTAATATGACACCTAGATTCCAGCTCTCTTATAGGTAACAGCCCAATGGAAGAGTCAGCCAGTGAACAAAACAACATATAATTGATTATAAATTGAGCAAAATGCTAAGTGGGAAACCTAGACAGGGTACAGGGACAAAGTATGGGGCAGTTAGCTCTTTCTTTGGCATTTCAAGTCCTCATCTGTCTGCTCAGTCCTTTCCTAGAGATGCTGTCAATTTATCTCATTTCAGCAATAGTCTAATAGTTCTGTGAAATCCCTTTCTCATCTATTCCAGTCATTTCCATAGGATAATTACAAGAAAGAAAGAAAGAGAGAGGAAGAGAGAGAAAGATAGAGAGAGAGAGAGAGAGAGCGAGAGAGAGAGAGAGAGAGAGAGAGAGAGAGAGAGAGAGAAACTCTTTTCGCATTACTAAGTCCTTCCCAGAAGATCTGAATCCAAATATTTGGGTATGGGACCTGGCATGAGTATTGTTTAAAAGTTTCTAACTTGATTCTAAAGTGCATTGCATGTGGAGGAGCTTGGCTTCCATTCTGCAGAAGTGCATCAGGTGCCACAGCAAGAATCCCTTATCTTTGGTTCCTCCCTCTACCTACAAGGGATTCCTAAAAGATTAGTCACAGTCAGTTATGTTACCTGGAGTCATCTGTATTTTACCCAGAACTGTGACTTTCACTAGCTTCCTATGGAGTAAAATTCACCTCACTCTCTATTCCTGTCCATCAACCTGCAGCAGAAATGATGGGGAAGCTATAACTTGCCATGAACAGAAGCAAGCAAACAAATAAAAATGAAACAAAATCCAGTCCCCTCCCTGAAAGCAAACACCTCAGGGTTTTCTACTTTTCTTTTCATTTCTACCTTTCTTCCTGGTCCTTGGACAGGAGACATGGACTTCTTGCTCTTACTTTTCAAGCTAATCAGTTGTGAGCTCCTGTACATCCTTTCTGGGATGTATTCTTTTATTTTCACCCTCACTGCTCCCAAAATGATTGGCACCTCTGTTTGGACATCCTTAGAGGCCCAACTGAACTTTCCTCAAATCGTTTCTGAGAAGACATCTTCTAAAAGTGTGTTCCCACATTTTCCATATAGCTTTACATTGTTTCCCCATGTCCTTCTGTCAGTTCAGTAAGCCATCTCCCCACAGAAATGGACCACAATTTCTACATTCCTGAAACAGTTTTCATGACAAATATTTTGTTCCATCATTCCCATGAAATCAAAGAACTTTGCATTGTTTAAGAATTTACACTGCATTCAAAAATGACTTCTAGTGAAAAATTATTAAAAAAAAGTCATGGAATCCCCTGGATCTGCTGAAAAAGCCTGGTGTTACCCTATTCTTCCATTGTTATCTGTTGAAATTCTAGTCTTTTTTTATGATCTAGTTTGGATGCAATTTCCTCTAAGAGGACTTTCTGGATTAAACAAGAATTAAATTTGTTGCCTCTGAATTCCTAAAGCATGATTTCTATGCACTTCTAGAAACTCAGCACCAACAGTCTATAATTTCAGGTATTTTTGGAAGTACAGAGCACTCACTTTTTATCCTCTATTCTATTCTAGGTTCATTATGAACTTTATTTTTTTCCATTTTCTAGGATATATTGTTGTCTCTTACACAAAAGTACTTTTGAAATAAAAAGATGAATAAATCAATGAATGACAATGTTCATACGAAACATTAGTTTACCAATCATGGATTATTTAAGTCAAGTCAATTACTTATTTCATTGATATGCAAAATTCTCATTATAATTACTTCCGGACTTGTTATTTACAAAACTTGTCATTTGATGGCTCAACCAATATTACTGAGCTGTTATTATGTGCCAGAGACTGAGATAGGATTGGAGGAAAGTGTGTGAAAAAATAATAGTAATTATCTTTGCTCTTAAATAAAGCATAGAAGAGTGACCTAGACACTAATTTATCACACAAGAGAATGAATAATTGCAACCTAGTGAACCCTGGATATAAGAGATGCCCTTCCTGTTTGAAAATCTGTTCAATAGGGGGAACTAACCTCATCCAAGAGCTCATGAGGGCAGATTCTTCCCAAAGTATCTATTATTTGAGTTGAGAGGCAGTGGGGAGAGAAGACCATTAGGGAGGGAATGTTGAATAAAGTCTCTGAAGGAGATAAATGAAACCAAATGAGTATTCATGTGACTGGAGATAATAGTAAGAGGTGAATGAAAGGTGTTCATTGTGACAGATTGGGATGTGGCATGCTTATAGGTGTATTTTGTGCAGAGTGCTTTGATTGTGGTCTTGAGAAGAGATGGAAAGGCACAATGGGGCCAGAAGCTGTGAAAGGCCTAGTCAGGAGAAGGGGGTCGGTGGTCAGTCTGGACGAAGGTGGAGGTGGTGGAGTGAAGTTGATACGTGAATACTGTGAGGGTGATAGCCGTGACATGGGCTGGTGAGCACCCACAGGTGAGAGGATTAGGTGCAGGGGAGAATTCAGGAATTTCCCCAGGTTTCTGTCAGCTCACCTGTTTCAGGGTTTTGCCAGTCACTGAGTTAGGAGACCTTGGACTTAAAACTGGATTTGTGGGGGGAAGAGAAGCGAGAATGAAGGGGACACATCTGAGGTGTTAGATGAAGTGAACATTAAGTTCAAAACATATTTTGTCTGTGCTGCATTTATTCTATTTGTCTCATATATTCATTGGGCTCTGACTCCAGAACAGAAACAGTCAATTTCAGAAAGTGCAAAGAGAATGAATTAATGCAGCCTCTGTCCTGGTGCTGTTTAACTTTACAGTCAGAGCTGAGGTTCCCCTCTCCGGTGCTTACCCTCCTCAAGTATTTTCAGGAGAACTCATAACCTTGACCAGGTAGATGCTCTGAGAAAGCTTAGAAGCCTAATATTTTAAAAGAAAAAATGCCCCTGAATCTCTTCATTGTTAAAGAAATATTTTAGAGCATAGAAAAGCAATTCAACGCAAAAGAATCATTCTGAATGACTTGACTGTGAAGCAAGCAAATTTATTTCTGAGTTCAGCAAAATTTGAACTTTGAAAAATAATCTGTTAGCCTAGACTGGAAAAGACTAGAAGTTTCTAAATTCATATTTGAATAATACTGTTCTTAGATTGCAGGAGAATTTTAGTTGGGTTTTCTAGTCTCCGGTATTCCAAACTTTTAAAAAATAAACTTTCATTTTTAATTAAAAATAAATTTTTAAGTTCATGAAACTCTATACTCTTGATCAGGTTCTGCTTAGATTTTCTTCTGAAGAGGGAACGTGCCCACGTGTGAAACCCACAGCAGGAAGGGTGGCGTCCATGCTGACATTTCAGCATCTGCTTTCCCGTTAGGGATACAATGGAGGCTGATATAGATGCTATCAAACAGCTGTGCAGTCACAAGGAGTAAGAAAGAACGAATCTGCTTATCAGTGAGTGTCTAGGCTTGCAGAACAACTGTTCTCCATTAAATTTGCTGAGCCAATAAGCAATTAGAGGATCGTAATGATACTCGAGGTCCCTACTCTCTCTGGGCTGACACAGGCCAATGCCTGCTCTGTTTTGAGCACAGGAGAGTGCTTCGTTTCTGAGTTGACCTGCCCAGATTGTGGTGTGCTGTTTTAGAATGCTGTCTTTGGTATTTGTGTTACTATGGCTGCTGTGTACTGGTATCATCTTTAAAGAGTTTTTATTAGACAAGTTCCCTAAGGGTCTTTTAAAAATGGAAGGCCCAGCTCTAAAAATCCATTTAAAACAAATTTACACACACACACACACACACATAGTCAAACATGTTCCCTGAGGGTGAAAGGGAGGACAGGGTGTACCACTTGGTGCAGTTCTTCCAGACATGGTATTTCCATTTGTCATATTACCAGCATTTCTTTTCTTTTCTTTTTTGTTTTTTTGGTATTGAGAATTGAACCCAAGGATGTGCTATCCTTGAACTATATCCCTAGTATCTGTTTTAGTTTTGTTTTTTGAGACAGCGTTTCACTAGGTTGCTGAGGCTGGTCTTGAACTTGCAATCCTCTTGCCTCAGCCTCCTGAGGCACTGGGATTACCCATGTGCAACACCACACGTGGCACACCAGCATTTCTTTACCTGATATCTGATTCAGCTCAGGCTGCTGTCACAAAATTCCTACATGGGGTGATTTATACCCCATAAATTTATTTTCTCACCTTTCTGGAGGCGGCAGAAGTCTGTGATCAGGATGCCAGCATGGCCAGCTTCCAGTGAGAGTTCTCTTTCTGGTTTGCAGACAGCTGCTTTGTTGCTGTGTCATCACATGGTCGAGGGAGAGTGAGAAAAAGCTTTTAAATGTCTCTTCTTATAAGGACACTAATCCCACTACGAGGACCCCACACCCATGAACTCACCTAAGCTTGATTACCTCCCAAAGGTCCCTTCTCCAAATGACATCACATTGGAGGTTAGGCCTTCAAAATAGAAACCCAAGGGGACAGAATTGAGTCCATGGTACTGAATTCTGCTTCTCTCTGATCAGTCCTCTGGAAGAAGGGAAAATGTACTAGAAGAGGGGACATAGAGGGGTGGCATCATGTGCACTAACACAGAATGCCCTTGATTCAATGAGACCTGAGTTTACTATCTTTTTAAAGTCAATTATTTTGGACTTATTATCCATTGTTTCATGCTTTCGTTTATTTATTTTTTCTGGAATTAAGCAATTTATTTTTACTATGCCAAGAGTCTTTGAAATGTTGCTTCATTATCTACAGAGGTAAGAAATATTATCATAGTTTGATTAAATATCTTGAAGTTTCATTGTATATAGAAACATGATCATACACAGAATATCAATTTTGCTGTCATTAATTACTCAGGTTTTTTTTTTTTTTTTTTTTTTTAAGAAAAAGGCAACTTAATGCTCCCTCTCCTACCTAGACCTTTTGGTAATAAGTTTATAGAGATGAAGATGCACAACATTTTGGTTACTGATGAAACTTTACACACAGGACAGTGGTACAAGATTACATCACCCAGTTACATGGCAGCCATCTTGGTTGGTATAGACACACAACATAAGGTTCAACAACAATGAAGTCACTAATGATGCATTTCTGACAATTTATCCTTGTTTATAAGTGACCCGTGCCTAGTTTTGTTAATTTTATCATTTAATTACAAGTGGGCAATGCATTTTTGAACTGATTTTTATTTATAAAAGTGCTTCATAAATTACTGCTGTTGTTAAGATTCCAAGTTGTGATCACTGGTGTAAGTCAGCCAGTTGACGAGTAATGAGCAGAGAACTTGCAATTTGATCAATGTCAGACTGACCAGGATGCAGTTTGTAACTGCTACCTGTTCTGTGAGTTGATGTGTTGATTTCATATTTCTCGAAAGTGAGTTTTCTTTGGTTGAGTATCTTTTATCGAATTAACAAATTCTAAAGATAAAAATTCCCCCTCCAAAATATTTTTCTCTTAAAAAGGTTGAAAATCATTGTATGTAAACATTGCATGTTTTAAATAACAAAATTGTGGAAATTCATTTTTGTGTAAAAACAAGTGAAACTTGTTCTTGTCTTCAAGACTTCATGGCTGTTTGTGGCCTCCCACAGGTCAGGTGGAACACGAGATGTTTGGAAAGATGAGTAAGATAGAGCTATTTTGTCCTCAATTAAATTCTCAGTAACAGTAACAGATTTTCCTCCAACTTTACATTTTGAAAAATTTCAAAGCTAAAAAGAGATGAAGGAATAATACAAAAAATGTTAATATCTATTATAGAGCATGGTGACTAGTTAATAAAAACATTGTATATTTCCAAATTTTAAGTGGAAATTTCAGGTTGGGTTTGTGGCTTAGTGATAGAGCAGTTGCCTGGCGTGTGTGACACCCTGGGTTTGATCCTCAGTACTGCATATAAATGAATAAAAAAGAAAACAAAAGTCCCTTGACAATTTAAAAAAAAACAATTTTAAAAAACAATTTTAATAAAACATTTAAAAGAAGAAAATTTCAAATATTTTTGACATAAAAATTAGAAGTATGTGAGGTGATGAATATGTTGATTAATTCAAATTAATAATACCAAAATGTATTCACAAATCATAATATCACATTGTACATAATATCTCATGACAACACATTGTATGTAATTGTTGACCATTAAAAAGAAAAAGATAATAAAACAATTTATCTCCAAAAAGAAGAATATGATAAAAAGTAAAATACACTTTTTTCACATTCAATGCATGTTAAATTTTTGCCATATTTGTGTGTTTGTGTGGTGTGCATGTTCTGAGGCACTTGACAGTAAGTTACAGATATGGTTCTTTATCATTAACTCGTCCAGATTCAGAATATAACTCTTAAGAGCAAGAATGGAGATCTCAGTACCATGGATCTGAACTGGTATAGTATTTTGGTAAAAGATACACAGTCATTATTCATGTTTCCCAAATTTCCCAACAATCTACTTTATAGCTTTAAATTTTCCATAACAAGGATATAATTACTGCATTGCATCTAGTATCTTTTAATCTTAGATAACCTCCTTGCTTCTTTTTCTTCCATGTCATTGGCATTTTGAGGGGTGAAAAACACTTACTTTTTAGAAAGCTCCCTATTTTTTAAAACATGTGATTCCATATTAATTACTTGTGGCAAGAAAATTACATTGGTGTTAATGTATCATCTCTAGATCACAAGAGGTCAGCTGACTCATTCTTGTTAAATTCAGTATAAAGATTTGTTTAAGGAGATGTCTTCCAGAACTCTCCTTTAATAGACGTATTTTCTCTTTATAAGTGACTAATAACTTTTGTAATTAATAAGTAATAAGTGAATATTCTGTTTCCCCAAATAACAAAACAAATACTACTAAGCTAAAGCAGTACATTTAATGGATTTCTGTCTTGTTCTGTGCCAACAATTTATGGAGTGTATTTTTGATTTCCAGTGGCTACTGTTGGCAACACCCACTCTGAGATGCCAGGGGAGAAAATTCTAGTAAACTGTCATGTTTCAAATTAACTGCAGCAGCTCACAGCAAGCATGTAAGATTGGAGGGTAGTTTTTAATCTATATTAGTAGTATAATGTCTTAGAAATTTTGAGGTTTAACAAAACTGTTATTATTATTGTTACTATTATTATTATTATTATTATTATTATTATTATGTGCTGAGGATTGAATCCTTGGCCTCACGTAAGTTAAACACACACTCTACCATTGAGCTGAGCTCTACCCACTTAACAGAGTTTTAATAAAGTGAAACCACAAACTCCCTACACACATAAATACAGTCAGTCCGCTGTATCTGTGGGATTTAACAAACTATGGATCAAACATAATGAGGGAAAAAAAGTGCCATTTTTTCGTGCCATTATTCCTTAAAAATTAATACACTGTACAAGGTAGTAGAGATGACTTTTAGTATACAGGAGGATTGTATAGGTTCTATGCAAATACTATATCATTTTAATAAGAGACATGAGAGTGTGTGGATTCTGATATCCTATGGGAATTCTGGAGTCAATTCCCTGCAAAACAGAGGGACATCTGTACTGTCTGTATTTAAAATAGATTTAAAATTTAGTAGCACCTAATTCTGTAGGTTGGTGCCAGAGCAGAGAGCACTGGATGACACAGAATGCCTGTGGAAAGTGTTGTTTACTCTTAGACCTGTGTAAACTATTGTTCCCATCCCAAGAAGAGTATGTCTGAATAAACTGAAAGCTGAGAAATACTGCTTTGTATATCCAAAGCCCAGGGAGCCTTGCAAATCAGTATTTAATCTACTTCTAGAAGACATATAGATAGCAAGATACTAGTTATATGATTGCATTTGAAAGCTGGAGAAAGCAAATGTGCGGAGTTGTAACCTGTTTCATGAAGCCATTCTGATTGCTGAGAGAGAAGTAGACAAATTTAATCTTTCTCTTGCTTTTTTTTTTTTTTTAACATTAATGAGAGACGGACTTTTTTCTTTCTTTAGAAGACACTGTGAGCAAGGTATAAAGTAAGGTCAGCTGAGTTTCTTTCTGCTTGAAAAATAGTCATATCTATGAAGCACTTTCCTAATTCTGAAAGTATCCGAGAGTCAGAAGAGTAATTTAGACAAAGAGAATGAATTAGTGTTGAGGAGTGGAGAACAAAGGAATTAAGAAGCCACTCAAAAATATGTCAAGGAATTAGTTCAGAGGCAAAGCTGGAAATTTAGAACCTTATTATTCTGGTTTTGAATAGGAATTCAAAACACTAATTAGGGCCCTAACTCTCAAAGGAAGATTGGTTTCCTCAAAGGCCAGTTTGGAAGCAGAAGCAAGTAAAAAGAGTTTCTCTAGGCATTTCTATGGAAGCTCACTTAAAACTTAAAGATGGGAGACTATCAAAGGTGGAATAAGCTGTGTGACTTGGGTGTCAGAAAGAAAAGGAGAACTGGGTATAGGTGGCCTCTCCAGCTCCTTGCTCAGAACAAGGCTAACCAGTGCATTGGTGGTGAGGTGGAGGGTCACAGAAAACAACATGGCTGTCAGCAGCCAAGAGAACAATGTGGGCGTGGTTTGAGGCTTTTATGCATTGACTCAGATTGAGGAAGCATATGAACATTAGGTCAGACGCTGTGACCATCAGTTGCAGCAGCTGGATTTTCCGACAGGGGCCAGGCTCTCCGTTTCCTATACCCTAAGGGGCTGTCCATCACTGTTTCCTGAACTCATGTGTCTCTGCCTCCACAAGGTACTTTTTTCAGTACTTAAGATAATTTTTCACCATGACTAAATTCAGCCCCCAAATATTACTTTGACTGTGTAATATTTGTTGCTAATGCCCTCTGTGACCATCTTAAATAGATTGTATTTCATACGCATAAAATTTCTAATTCAAATAGCACCTAGTTCATGGGCATAAAATTTACATCAGCCCCGTGAGGGACATTGATCAGAAACTAAACAGTTTCTCACTGTCTCAGACATGAGCCCTGACTTCCTGATGACTGTCCTGGAGCTTTGTCATTGCAGTCTGTGAACAATCTCCACCACAGGAATCAAGGTACTCTCTGTTGATTTGCATACTCTTCTGCCACATCAGGGCCTCTGGAGTGGCTGGTGAGCCAGGTACCATCAGAGAAGGATTGACCATTTAGAGGAAGTGCCTGGAGTTAGTAGTGTTTGTAAGTGGAATGTTTTATGGGGTTTTAGAGACTGCTGATAATATATCATAAATTGAATTAGAGATATCTCTCAGAAAGTAAGAGGTCATTTTGACATCTGAAATTCTTTTTTCAAATTTTCTTTACCCTTGCAGAACTCAAGTCACTTGCCATCCATAGATTTAAACTCTACCTGTGGTTGTCTATGTTTGAACAGGAATTCATGTTTTGAAAACAGATACTGATTTAAGATTGACTTTTTTTTTTCTTTTGGTACAGTTCACATTTGAAGAAGATAAAGAAAACAAATTTCAAAACAAAATAGCAATCTCATCATAGAGAATAAGTTTATCCTGCTGTTTTCACACCCATATATCCTATGTACCAGTTAAAAATAGACTTCTGTTAACAAGTTTACCTTCCGGAACATGCCTAAAAATATAAATGCATCAATTTGTGAAGTTCACATTCATACTCTTAAAGGGGAAACCCATTTATTCACACTCAGAGTCTTTTTCAAGTCTGTAGCTCTGACCACATTTGTCTTTGTCGCTTTAGAGAGCAAAGTTGGAATCCAGTATTTTTATGGAACAAAATGGATGACATCAAGATTTCCACACCTGCAAACCCAACGTGGACAAAATTAAGAGAAAATAGTAAATAATTTCAGCATATGTAGAAGTCAAAATGGGATCATAACCCCAATATGGACCTTCAGAGCTACTAATTAACAACAGCAAGATGAGAACCAGTTGTTTAGGAATAGGCAAGAGCTAATATAAGACCTTGAGTGCTTATCATTTCATTTACTGAATCAGAAGAGCTAACAACTTTATTACACAAATGTTCCTTTATTGAGATGGTGTATAGTGAGGGTTCTCAAAAAAATAAATAGAACCAATAAGATAATATAGGATAGGAACTGTCTCTGTTGTAATTAAGTCTAAATTCAAGGTCAGAGAACCATGAGAGCCAAAGGTCTAAGTCCTGGCCCAAAGTGAAAGGCCCCAAAATCAGTAGGACCCACATTCTGGAAGGACAAATAGTATGTCCCAACCCACACAGAGAAAATCCATTCTCCATCCACCTTTTTGTTCCATTTCGGTCCTCACTGGATTGGATGAAGTCACCCACCTTGATGTGGGCAATCTTATTTGGTCAATCTGCTGACTCCCTGCTAATCTCTCCTGGAAACACTTTCATAGACACAACCAGATTACATTTTACCAGCTATCTGGCCATCATGTAGTCCATTCAGGTTTACACATGAAATTAACCATCACGAGTTCACCTCTTGATACCTTGGGTTATATACATGAATTCCCTGAAACCAAACTTAATCTCCAAGTAAAGATTAAGAAGTTTATAATTCCACCTAATATAAAACAACCATGCTACCACCATGACAAAAAAATAAATAGTTAAATTCTGATATAAAGTCAATATATTTTGTTATATAAGCGAATAAAGGATGAAATAAAGCAAAACTGTTTGCTCAATACATATCACACACATATGAATATATACAAAGTAAAGAGGAAATATGAAAATCAGTCATTTTTTCCTCCTCATCACCTCCTCCTCCTCCTCCTCCTCCTTCTTCTGTCTACACAGTTATAACTGATATTCCTATAACCTTCTTTCGTAACTCACTTTGTGTATTTTTTCCTTTAACCAGCACCTCAGCTGGTCATGATTCTGTCCCTAGCAAAGTGACCCAAACCTTCAATGCTAAAGTGTATTGGAAATTTGCAAATCTCCTAAAAGTGTGTTGTTACAATTTCAATTGGCTTTCATTGCAAACCATGGCAATACTAAGAGATTCTCTAGGACATTTCCAGAATTTCAGATACTCTCTTTACCTCCACTGTGGAGAAATACCCTGATTTCCCCTTGATAATCTGGATGAATCATTCCAGACAACACAATAACTCCTTTCTTGGCTACTGAATCCGAGGTATGAGGAACACAAAGTAGTCAAATGTCATCCTAAGTCTAGTTCAATGGAGGAATTATTGTATCTTTTGATGGAAAGATTCCTCCCTCTCCAACTAATACCTGTAGGCTTGCAGAGCATAAAGTCAGGAACAAAGAAACATAAATTTGCTAGTGGATCAGTAATGTTAATGGTGAGTGGTAGCATTGCCACGTCTGACCCTGATTCCTGGATCCAGGAATTCTGGCAATGAGTCAAAATGTACCATATTTGGGAACTGATTCAGAGCATATGCAGCCTTATGGAAAAACTTGCTCCAGTCCTAAGAAGTATTGCCACTTAGCTTGCACTGTAACTGAGTATTCAAGGACCATTCTACCTTTGCATCTAACTAGCTACTTCAGGATGGCAAGGAATGTGTTAAAACTAGTGAAGTAAGTTCATTGATAAGAACTAATGCTGTCAAGAACCCATGATGGTGGGTAAATATGTTCTTTGAGTCCATAAATGGTAGTTTTGTTAAAAATCACTTTACAGGACTAGGGTTGTGGCTCAATGGTTGAGCACTTGCCTTGTATGTGTGGGGCACTGGGTTTGATTCTCAGCACCATATAAAAATAAATAAATGGAGGTATTGTATCCATTTACAGCTGATCATATTTAAAAAAAATCACTTCATGTGGGGAAGGAAAACCCATATTCTAAGGATCTACTTTGATAAATAAATTTTTAAAAAACCCACACATTACATGATGGAAGTGGTCCAATACAATCAACTTGCCACCAGCTCTGAGAATAGTCACCCTGCGGAATGGTACCATACTTGGGGCTCAGTGTTGGTCTTGGCTACTGGCAGATTGGACACTAAAGTGTGGTTGGAGTCAGAACTGCCTTGTTGAGGAGGAGTCCCCATTGCAGATCACATATGCCTGCCTCCATCCCTGCTGCCATGGCCACTGTGTTGATAGACCCATCACATGATGACAGAAGTGACTGGGGAAACAGAGTGGTACCCACAGAACAGGTCTGGCTATCCACATGTTTTATTAAAACCGTCCTTTTCTCTGGTTGCTCTTTTTAAAGTATTCACATGAGACACAAATATACTAATGATTTTTACCATCCCAACAAGTCTATCCACATACCTATTTCCCAGATTTCTGTGTCACCAATTTTTTTTTCCTTCCAAGTTCTTGACCGTTTAACCCAACCATTGACCACAGTTCATGAATCAGTACAGAATCTCACATCCGGTCATTTCTTTTTGAAATCAAAATTCCCAGCCAAGTGCACTGCCCAAAGTTCCACCCACTGGGGCAATTTTTTTTCCTTCACTGCTGGATGTCCCATAGAGGGACTTTAGCAATGCACCTGTTGCCTTTTGGCTACCCCCCTCCTTAGGACAAGACTCTGAAATACATATGTCCCTTGACTGCAAAGAATGGTTCAAAAGTGGACATGCTACTGAAGCAACTTCATTTTGTGACTCCCAGAAGTTTTTCTGAGCACACAAGGTAAACAAGTTAGCATTTAATAGGAAATTCTAGGTACAAACAAAGAAGCTGGAAGCTTTCTGACAGCCAGTTTGGTAGCTTGTGCTGTTGCTGGAAGGCTAAGTGGATACATGGAAAGCAACAGGGTCCTTGTTGGTATTCATGCCACCAGGATCAAAGCTTTCTGTCATTAGAACACATTAATTCTCTATTATCCGAGCTCAACTGGATTTGAGTTTGTTTTTCTAGAAATTTCAGAGTACTGTGGGTGGAGCTAGAGTTTTAAAGTCTTCTTGTATGGAAAAACAGTCATGTACAAGAAAGTTTTATCAAATTGGCAGTTGACCTGTCACCAAATTTCCTTGATGTTACAAACAAGGTAAAAATATCTCCCAACTTTCAAAGGGAAATTATTGTTATCTTAGAAATTCATATAGTTTACCTTTTCTGAATTGTGAGGTAATGATATTTTCAGGTTTACATTTTTTTATTCACCTTTCGCATACTCTTTCTTAGGAAGTTAAAGATGTACTTTCAGGTGTGCCCAATCAAGGGAGGGGAAAACTTGAAATGCAGACTGAAGTCCAGTCGGTTTAGCTAACAAGTCTCAAGGCGGCAGCTGTACTGCAGCTGTACAGGCAGAAAGTTCCATGTGCGGCAGAAGAAGAGCTCAGGGAAAGAATTTTCTTCAGGAGGAGTGAGTTGTGACATAGGATTCCCTGATGGGATAGACTGGAAAATAATAGGCACAGCTAAAAACATGCAAGTGATAATATTAAGTAGTTATTCAGTATAAGAAGAAGAAAGATGCATGATTAAAATTTTATGGTGCACAATTATTATCAGAGTGAATATGTTGTGAACCATGATTGTTTTCCAATTATTAAAAACATGTGGCTGTACTTGGAGAACGGGATGTGGATTTTGAAGACCCTGATTCACATTACAATGAAGTAAAATGCACCCATATTATTTATAACTTTGAGATGATTATGAATGCCTACAGTTCACTAGTTAACAAATATTATATTGTACAATAAATTAGGAAGTTATAATTCTTTTAGTGTTTTCATATTTTGGAATTATTTTATAGATGTCAACATAAACCCTTGAAAATCCCATAACTCTTAGGCAGTTGTCTATAATTCCTACTGGATAGCAGATCATGCCAGTGGTATGGGAACAATGTGCCCTCTATGGTATACAGAGAATTACCTAGAAAGAGCAACACACTTGTGGTCAGTGATAGTATGTACTGAGTGTTTACTATCTGCCACGCATGTTCTAAGCAGGACTTAATGTGTTATTTCACTTAATGACTTCACCAACTCTGTTATATTATTATTGTTCCTCTTATAGAAGATGAATGGATGTGCAGAAATGTTAACTCACTAGCCTGGAGCCATTCATGCAGAACCTTATGTCTAAAACATAAATCAAGAAGTAGCAGAGAAGCCCTTTATTTGGAAATGTGATGGTTTTTATCAGGGGAAAGAACTAATATAATTTGAAGTGGACATTTGAGCAAGTTTGGGAATAGGGAGTGTGGTAGGGAAGAAAATGACTAATTTTCATTATACATACTTTATTAGTATTTGATCCTTTAACTGCATGCTTATATTGTATCATGAAATGTTCAGGATTTTAAAATATAGAAAATGAAAGCAACAAATGGCATATTTCAACTCCAAACAGATGTTTCCCACTTTGATTTTCACATGGAGTTGGAGTTAGGTGAACATTAGGTGCCTCAGTACCTGAGTGACAACAGCAAGCTGCTCCAGGGGAATGATAATGATTCCCAAGGGCTGATATTCTCATCTGCCTTCAGATTGTGTCTTGCCATACTCTGATCTTTTTTGTTCCATTTAGAATATTGTAAGTATATTATTAGTACAGCAGGACAATATAATAGAACTGAAGCAGAATCATGAAGGGGAGGCATGAAGAATCTCCAAAAAGCATTCACATTCTGAATGATAGAAGGACCTAAATAAGTTCATTTATGTGGAAAATATCCTTCCCTCCATTTATACATTAAAATTTCTACTATTTTGTTTATTTTCCCAGTAGCATTTATTGACAAATATTGGCAATTTTGTCATATTTAGTTTCTATTGTTGGTGAGGACTGCTAGGTACAGAAAAGTTAAGTAAAGTGCAAAACCACTACCAAAAGTCTGAAAACATAGATGGGATGTTTTTATGTGTGTGTGGGAGGGTGGGAGGTTATGTGTAGAGAGTTTAATCTCAACTACTGGGTCAGTCTAACTTCTAAAAGTTTGTGTTCTTAGGGTCCTAATCGAATATCCTATTAAAATAAGTTAAAATATCCTAACATAGTTGAATCTTTATAGTCTAACACAGATTTGATGTAGACAATGCAACCTAAGGAATAGAATTCATTCTTCAGCATAGTGCTTACACTTTTTCTCTTAGGATAATGCAGCATGAGAGCAAAGATATTTGAACCCATCAGCCATTTCTCATTTTTTCCCAGTACAACTCTGTCCATGTCAAAACGTTCCTCTTCGTGGGGCGTCATCACTCACTGCCACTGGCAAACACAGAGCTGACGTCTTACAAAGATGGAGTACAGGTGGGATGACAAAAATCATGATAAACATGATGGAGGATATCCTTCTTCCTGACAGAACTTACTGAGGCTCTGAATCTGAAAAGATGTGGTAAGGTCGGGTGAAAACTGAGACGTTTTAAAGTGTGACTCTCTTCCAGCAGAAGAAGATGAGTTATTAAGTAGTGTTAACTCGAGCTGAACATTTTAATGAAAGCAATGAACAAGGTGGATCTCACACATAGAAACAGCAGACAATTAGTAATCTGAGCCCAGAAGAAATGAAGGTGTGGTCATGTCCCAAATGACAAGTTGTGGAACACAGGCTTGAGAACATGAGAAGCAGGTGATACATGAACACCGAGACACATTCTAATTGTTGGCATCAAAGTTCATCAGTACATTGTGTGACATACACTTCATTATCCTCAGTGTTCTCCATACGACCATTGTAGAGACATCATCAACTGTCTGACTGAAGCAGGCATCTATTACACTGTCTTATATCACCTATTGAGTCATCTAGACATAAACAAAATTGAGACTTCCTTTCCTCACTTGTTCTGAATGAATCAACAGTTGTTCTAGTGACCTTGCATCTAGATTCTCACAAATAACTCAGAATCTTTCTCAAGTCATTAACTAACCTCACTGATCCGTAGTTGCCAAAAATTTTACTCATCTCTCTGACCCTTAAAAACACATGTGACCTGTTCCAGTTTGATGATGGCTTCAGTCCTTTGTTCCATGTTTTCTCCAAATCCTGTTGAATATAGCCAGTAAGCAAAATTTGCATAGTGATTTGTGAATGATCCAAATTTCATTGAATTCTCAGCTCTTTGCTAAGGATAAGCTTTGTGGTCATCAGAACCTTGGGATAAGCACTGGTTCATAAATCATCATTTGTTCATAAATCATCATGACTTATTGTCTCTCCTGAGATGGTCATACACAGGAAGCAATGGCTGCCATTGCTCTTTACAACCAGAGAAGTCAGCCTTCTAAGTCATCTCCCAGATGTCACCTTACCCAAGGTTCGACTGGTCCTGTGCATTCCTCTCAATACCTATGGGTATGTGCTAAGGGTAATAATACTCTTACTGACCCTTTTCACTATTAATGAATTAGGAAAACACGTTCTTCCCTAAAATTTTAGCTTTTTATAAATTAAAAAAAGACCAAATTTATTTAAATGGATTCTCTCAGAAATAAAGATTTTCTTTGTGTAACTTCACCAAGTGTTTCAGGTCATTGGGAACTGCCAATACAAGAAGAAAAAACGAATGAACTGATTGACTTCGACACCAGAGGTAAGTCTGGAACCTTCTGTTTTAACTGACTCTTGAGCTGTATCGATTGAATATGCTTCAAGGTATTCACTTTTAAAAATATCAGTCAATTGAACTGAAAACTTTTCCTTTGAGAATATATAACCATGACTTTTATTTTAGGGGCATGAAAAGTTTTACAAGGCTAAAGACTCAAAAAGGAAATGCAGTTTGAAATTATATATTGAGCCAAGACTACCATCATATTTCCAGCTGTCCCAGATTATAACATCTTGTTTAAAGGAATCGTCTGAGATTCTCAAGTTTTTGTTTTTTTTTTTTAAACTAAGGAAGCAACAATAAACAAAGGAATGGCTAAAATCAACGAATCACCAACCAACTAAACAAAAACCGTTCCGTGAATTCTCATCACCAATTTATTAAAAACATATAATCTCAAAATAAGAATTTAATAAATGGTTTAGCTTCGTGGGAAATACAGTATATTTTTCTGATTTTTTTAAATAAGTTCTTTCTTGAACATTTTATCACAAAGTAGCCTGGATACTTTTTATTAGTTTGTAAAAATAAATAAATAAATAAAAGAGAGAGAGAGAAAGAGAGAGAGAGGGAGAGAGGGGGAGAGAGAGAGAAATTGCTGATTTAAAGGGCTATCCATTTAAATCACTCCATTCCACTTATGAAAAACAGTTTCAGATAATGAAAAAAAAAGTATCTTCATTATTTCTACTGTTTCCAGAGCAATAAGTAGGGTCAACTGAGGATCAGACAAGATGAAAAGAGACACATTTACTAGCATTGTACTTAACAGAGAAAGAAATCTGGAAATTAAGATTTAAAAGTTTAAAGATAGATGCACACTTCCAAAAGCTTGGCACATAAAGCTCAACTTTGGATGGGGTTCAGTCAGGTCCCTGACTTTCAAGACTTACTTCTGAGGTGGTGTTCCAGGCCTGCTGCAGTAAGGAAACCTGACCGTCTTTGTTCAGACACTTACTGCACACATATTAACCTCAGAACTCCTCATAATGGCTGGAAACATGGAAGACGTACGACTTTATTCAGTGTTTCTGAATCTACGTGAGATCTTTCAGGAAATTGAGGTGTTAGTGGAGGCATGAAAACTATGTCTTCTTGAATTGCATCCAGAAACTTTGAAAGAGATTTGTTTTTTCATCCACTCAATATCTCAGCATTCATTTAGCAGTTCCTGAATGCATAATATTTTAGACAATGTAAAAAATGGAATAGTAAATGGGTAAAAAATACCATGTCTGAGTTCAAAGATTACAGTCTATGAAGAGAAAAAGATATAGACATTCCTATTGCAAAATGAAAATATAAATGTACTAAATATGCCTAAGAATAAATTATCCATAGTCACTGAATGATGAAATTAGGGAGGAAATAAATGTGAACTTAGGACATACACATCGAGTTTCTAATGAGATTCTTTTATTCTGAATCAAACATTAAAGAATTAATTCATTTTATGACCTGAAAAAGCAATTTTATCCACCTACCTCACATTTTAATCTAAAAATGAGAAAACTAAGTTAAGCCTTTCTTTCCTGCTCTAAAACTTTTGAATGTTGTGATTTTATGATAGAATTTTCCATAAGGAAAAAAAAATGGCATTTGAAGAAAGACAGGAGTTTTCTTTTATCAAAACAAGTAGACAATTCTGTCACTCGTGTTCAGATCTGTGGAGATTATTCCAGATGAAAAATTCCATATGGCAGTTGTGGAAAGTAATGTACTTGACAAATAGTTCCCAGTGCAATTTAAGGGCAGGAAGGGTATGACTCTAATTCATGCCACACACTGATGCCAGATTAATCTTTCCATAGGATTGTGCTGGCACAATAGACAATTGCTCAAAATATTTTCATTGCTTTCCACTGCATACAGAAATACTATAGGATTCAGACCTTGAACCCAGCAGCTCAAACTGCCTTATAATTGTGTCCCATGGTACTCCTTTTAATTACAAATTATTGAATCATAAATGAGAGAAGCTCTATAAGCTACTTTTTAAAAGATATATATTAAAAGAATGAATGGGTATCTTTAAAACTCCAAAACATAAGCACAGCTGGCATCAGTGAGGGCTACATTAAGGAATGGATAACATGATGAACCAGTTATATGTCTTTATTTTTATTGGGATTTAATTTTAATACCATAAATGTCAACATTTTAAAGTAGAAAATCCAATTATGTTTAGTATATTCAGCAGGTCATGCGAGCATCCTCATTGCCTAATTTCAAAAATTTTCAGCCCTTCGAAAGAAATCATACTCAGTAGTTTTCATGATATATTTTTCCTAAACTTTTATTTTCAACCTACTTGTGTCTTTGAATCTAAAGCTTATCTTCTTTATATACTATAAGTTGAGTCTTCTCCCTTATCCATCCTGCCAGTCTGTGTTATAATTAGAACATTTAGTTCATTTATGTTTAATGTAATTATTGATAAGATAGGATGAATCATTTGTTGTTAGATATCTTTTATTTTTTCCTCAATTCCTTCATTACTGATTCTTTTATTCTTAAGTAGATATTTTCTAGCGAAGCATTTGGTTCCCTTTCATTTCTCCCTCTGTACAATTTTGAGTTATGTTCTTCAATGTTCCTTTGGGGGTTGCTGTTAATGTTTTAATTTAAACCAATCTTGTTCAGATGAATATCAACTTAATTTTAATGCTATACAAAAACTGAATTTATTTAGATCTGGTCTCCTTTTCCTACTTGTTTTCACGAGATGTATCTTTGTTCATTGTTCCCACCAACTTAGATTTTTGCAGTATGCATCATTCTTTTAAATCATACGGGAAAAATTATCAATGGAAAATACATTCATGATGCCTTTTTTATTTACCTTCGTAATTATCTTTACTGGTGTTCTTTATTTTTTCTTGTGGATTCAAATTACATTTCAATATAAAGGACTCCTTTTAGTGTTCCTTGTAGGGAAGATGTGTGAGGGATAAACTCTCTGTTACGATTTACCTGGGATATTTTCAATTTCTTTTTCATTTTTCAGGATAGTTTTGCTGGATACAGAATTCTTGGTTTATAGATTTTTTTGTTGTTGTTCAGCACTTTTGATAAATCACCCACCGCCTTCTGGCCTCCGTGGTTCCTGCCATTTGTATAGACATATTGTCAGAACCAAGATGCATAGATTTTATGTGTTTGTTTCTCTCCCTCTTGTGTGTGTTTGTCCTTATTTTTCCCCTAGTACTCAGTATTTTTCTTCTTCAGTTTAGACATGAAGGAAAACAGATGATTCAATTTGCACATATTCAGACCTAAAATAAATGCCCACAGTCACCTGCACCCCTGTAGGCATTCTAAAACACCTTGGTGGGTCATCATCACAGATTTTCATTCCCTACTGGCAACTTCACCTTTTACTATACTGGGCCCCTGGAACCTGACTGAGCCCTTTCTTCTGTTTTCTATTTCCTCTTCTTATCAACTCCCTGCTGAATCATCCCAACATCTTCTGGCTCTTCTTAGAGAAAATAGTCTTTAGCTTTTATCCCAAATCTATCTCCAGACATTGAGTTACATATCTAAACTTAATGAAAGGTTTATGACAACAAAAGGGCTTCTATTTAGCAAGATCTAACCTCCCTTTAAGACAGAAATGAATTAATCTTAGTGTCCTCTCTTATTGAGCGCTCATGTTCACAGTTCTGTATGGGAATTCTTGCTGTTCTTCCTCCTTATATATGACTTCCTCTGGTGAATGCTGTCCAGATCATGGAGTATGTGGTAGGATGACTAGTCTCATTTCCCCAATTACACTGTCACTTTCTTTGGAGTGATAAAAAAGAAATCAGCCTATAATGAGTTACCAATAAATATTTGTTAATGATAATGACCATGAATTTATTTTATTCACTTTAGAAGTACATTGAGTGTACATGGAGACTTATCAGTGAGCTGAATGATGCAGGAAACCATTCCACAGTATGTATGAGCAGTATGTATAAAGGAACTAAAACAACAGTAATAAGATGCTTATGAAGGACTCATCAGGTGGAACACTGTGCTCTACCACTGAATAGTGTGGAAGCAAGTATTTCTCTTCTGATTCATTCTTCCTTCTAGTGATGTTCTTCAATCACCTGGAAGAGATGGGTATGACCTTGCCTTTCAGATGCGGATGAAGAGGGTATTTTTAATCATAATTATTAATTCCCTATGAAGCTTAAAGGAATTCTAGTACCAAAGATCACATCCAGACTAAAATTTTTCTCCCTTTACTTAGGTTTGATAAGGTTTTCACATACAGAAAGACAAGATAAATCTTTCAAGAAAAAAAGGATACCTGCTGTAGCTGATTTTCAATCAAAACTGAATCCTCTAAAATTCATTCTCCTGACTTTTAATCAAAAGCCAGATAAAACAGAATTTTTTTCTACAAGGAATATTTCTTTCTAAGCGGACCATCATAACATAGTAAGAAGGTCTCATGTAGGAGCAACACTTGGCAGACTGTTTTGCCACATAAAGCATCAACCCATTGATTCCTAGATAATGTTAATTCATTTTATTGCCAGTAGGCAGGGCAGGCTTTATACTTTTTTTTAAATGATAACATTGAGGATTTTGACTTGCCTTTGGTAATTAAGTTATTAGATAAATAAATGGGCAAAAGAACTAAACAGATACTTCTCAAAAGAAGAAAAATGAATGGTCAACAAAATGTGATAAAAATGTTTAAAATCTCTAGTAATTAGAGAAATTAAATTAAAACTAAACTGAGATTTCATCTTACTCCAGTCAGAATGACAATTATCAAGAATATAACTAACAATAAATATTGGCCAGGACGTGGGGAAAAGGGTATGCTCATACATTGTTGGTGGGACTGTAAATTGGTGCTACTACACTGGAAAGCAGTACGGAGATTCCTCAAAAAACTGGGAATGAACCACCACTTAACCCAGATGTACCACTCCTTAGTATATATCCAAAGGAATTAAAATCAGTATACCACAGTGACACAACCACATCAATGTTTGTAGCAGCTCAATTCACAGTAGTTAAGCTATGTAACAAACCTATGTGTCCATAAACAGATAAATGAATAAAGAAATCGTGGCATACATACACAATGGCATATCACTCAGTCTTAAAGAAGAATGACTATATGGCATTCACTGTTAAATGGATGGAGCTGTAGACTAATATGCTAAGTGAAATAAGTCAATCCCAGAAAAACAGAGGTCAAATGTTTTCTCTGATATGTGGATGCAAATTCACAGAAAGCAGGAGAGAGGGGAAAATATATATCTTCAGTGGATTAGACAAAGAGGAATAAAGGGAAGGAAAGGGGTAAAGGAACAGGAAAGACAGTGGACTGAATCTGACATGACTATCCCAGGTACACATATGAATACACCAGTGAATCTCACCATTGTGTACATCCACAAGACTGGGATCCTAATTAGAATAAGATATATTCCATGCTTGTATAAATATATCAAAGTAGATTCTATTGCTATATATATAACTTAAAAAAACCAATAAAATAAAATAATAATCAAGAAAATAAATTCCTTTATTAGTGGGACTGGAGGTAATTTTCCCAAAGTCATTAGGGAGTCTGGGGAATGAGTAGAGGCTTGAACAGGAAAGCCAGGATGCAGAGGTTAGGTAGTACAGGCAAGAAATAATTTTTTTAAAAAGATCAATAATAATCTCTGAATAAAGGAATGTGTATCACTTCTACAGCTGTTCATAATAATGAAACATGAAACAAATGGTGATAATGCCAAGAATAATCAAGGCAATGGTGATGACAGTATTACAACTTATCAAGAACTTCCTACAGACTAGTGATTGTGGTAGGTGGTGAGTTTGCATTGACTAATTAAATCCTCACAGAAATCATTGAAAATAAGTCCATTTGGGTCCAATCAGGAGACCAAAACCACACAGTCATATTGAACAGAAGAAGTTTAACATGAGGAATTATAAAATTATTATAGGAAGTTAAAGATACAGAGTGAAACTTAAAGTTAACTCAGGGTAGGAAAGTTGGTCTAAGGAAAGCAAAACTTGTGACTGTGTTTGGATGAGGTTTGAGATTGTGTTGGAGGCTTGGTCCCCAGTGTGGTTGTGTTGAGAGGTGGTTGGTCCTGAAGGGTAGAGGGGAGGCTAGTGGGAGGTCCTCAGGTCATAGGAGACACTGGGTTCAAAGGTAAAGGGAACGCTATTGTCCTGTAGTGAGTTGTCAAGATGCGATCTCTTCTTCCCCATGCACGAACACCCTTCGTTATTGGGCCCTTGTGAGAGCTGGCACTATAATGTTGGGGTTTCATTCTTTAACCTTGTGAGCTAAGCAAGTCTTATGTATTTTTAAACTTACTTGTCTCAGGTATTTAATTATAGTAACAGAAAACATACTAATACAGTTACCTTCCTCAAGACTGGGTTGCAGACCTCATTCAGGTAAGTGTGGCTGCAACCCCTTGAATAGAGGAGAATTTCACTGAGTAGTTGTCCTGGCCAGAGCTGACCACAGTCACAGGGAGGAAGTAAGCTAACACTCTGGTCTCAGGGGAGTGTGCTTGGTGGGAAAATAGGCAGAAAGATTCTACTTCTGTCAAAACAGCACTGCTGTGTGACCTGTTGCACATCAAGGACATTCTAGGAGAGCTTTGGGAAATACTCTCTGAGGCACAGGTATATTGAAGCAGGTGGCAGGCATGCAGGGTTAATTGGTGTGGCTGCTGGGATGAAGATAGAATTACCTTGGTATCCATAATCTGTGAAGAGAGGGGAAGTGATCGCCAGTCCCATATGGGGGCTGCACTGTTACTGAGAGACAGAATGGTCTGCAGCAGGGTTGGGACTGGGGACCATGGATGCCCCACACACATTCAGGCAAAAGACAGCAAAATCTCAGTTCACCAGAACCAAGAATGGGAGCCTCTTTCCTTCCCATCTTCCTCCAGTACTGCCTGCACAGTTGCACATTATTTTAAATGTATATATCAGCACAGGTACCGAAGAATGATTTTCTGACTGCATGATAATCATTCAGTAACTGACACAGTGGAGAAATCCATAGTTTCCATTTTAAATATGTGAAACAGATTTGGAGTAATTAAGTAACTTTTTCAAATCAAGGACCTAGCAGGTAGAGGAACAGGCATATTCACCAGGACATTTTGATTCAAAGGCAATGTGCTTTTTCTCTTCTTTCCTTTATGTTTTAGTGCTACCGATAGAACCCAGGCCCTCACACATGCTGGGCAAGTACTCTATCACTGAGATCTACTTCCAGACTGAAAGGTAATGCTCTTGATGCTTACTGTGAGAGAGATGCACTGTGATGGGGTCTCTGGCTGTCCCCTCAGGTCTCTTCTCACTTGTTTCCAGCCAGGGTCTACAATTCCCAACCACACTCCACCTACCCTGAAGCCCATATGTCTCTCCAGTCGAAAAGGAAAGGAAGTGACATGGGTCTTGAATCTTTATTTCTCATTTGACTAGCCAGATGACTAGAATCACAATAACTAGAGTATTCCTGGAAACAGACAGGTGGAGGATGGCCCAGTCCAACATCAGTCTGATACCCAGCATCACGCTGAATGTGAAGCAGAACTGTCCATGAGACAGAACTACACCCTCTGTTCTTGAAGTCAGTCTTCACCCTAATATTTTCCTGTATTATATATTACATATGCACATATATAATACATATGTTCATCAGATATTTGAAAATTATCAGCTCCTTTTTTCTCAACACATATCTAATTACTATAAATGTTTGTTGAACGAGAATATAAGAACACCTACCTTAACATGGATTAAAACTCATAAAGTGTACCTTTTTCCCCACATCCACACCAACATCTCGTATTATTTATGTTCTTGATAATAACCATTCTAATTGGAGTAAGATGAAATCTTAGAGTTGTTTTAGTTTGCATTTCTCTAATTATTAGAGATGTTGAATACTTTTTCATATATTTATTAATTGCCTGTATGTCTTCTGTAAAGTGTCTGTTCAGTTCCTTGGTCCATTTATTGATTGGATTCTCTGTATTTTTAGTGTAAAGTTTTTTAAGTTCTTTATACATTTTGGAGATTAGTGCTCTATCTGAAGTGCGAATGGAAAAGATTTTCTCCCACCCTGTAGGCTCTCTTTTCACATTATTGATTGTATCCTTTGCTGAGAAAAAGCTTTTTAGTTTGAATCCATCCCACTTATTGATTCTTGATTTCATTTCTTGTGCTTTGGGAGTCTTGTTAAGGAAGTCTGATCCTAAGCCAACATGATGAAGATTTGGGCCTACTTTGTCTTCTTTTTAGTGGAGGGTCTCTGGTCTAATTCCTAGAACCTTGATCCATTTTGAGTTGAGTTTACCCCATTTGTGTACAATGAATCAAAATGCAGTCTGTAAAAATAAAAAAATAAAATAAAATAAAATGAAGGCACAGATTAAAAAAAAAAAACTCATAAAGCTTTCAGGACTTACCTAACATACAAGAAATTATATTTATAATTATTCTAAGCTTCATTTTACCTTGGATTTTGCTTTGGATTATTTTGTTTCTCTTTGTTGTCATGAATTACATGCTATCTCATTCTTTATTGCTCTCTTCTTCCGGTTGCACTGTCCCAATGCACAATTGCTCCACTGAGTGTTTTGCACTGATTCTTAACTGTTTAGTGTGGCTTTCTCTAAGGACTAGGTTGTATAATGTGCAGTGACTATTTTTTCTATACATAGGCAGATACACTGGGAAACAGGATGGTTTAATGAAATTTATTAGAGATTTAGAATCAGAGATGCTTGCTCAAGTCTCAATTCTGTTAGTCTTCCTTTCTTTATTTTGGAGCAAGTTCCCTAATATGGTCAAGTTTCTGTCCATTTGTTAATAAAGTCACTAATATGTTCTTTCTTCAGGCTTATTTGAAATTTATGAGATTTAATGTGGGGAGTCATTTATGACCAGCAATTAAAACTGGGCTTGTCAAACATGGAAATCTGGCTTCCAGGAACTGGCAATCATTAAGAGATTGTTCCAGATTGAATTATGTGGCTTCAGTGCAGAGTGGATTACTACCTGGAATATGCTGGTCCTGCTGGGATGACCTGCTAAAGCAAATGGCTTCCTTAACTCCACCCCACCCTGTTTCTCACAGGAGGAGATCCTCCTGGTCCCCCTTTTACCTGTAAGTCTATAAATAAAGGGAAGGTGGGCTCCCCCATTTTTGTTATAGCCAGATCTTAGCATGACTCAATCTGTCACACCCCCTTTGATTTAAAAAAGATAATTTTCTCCTGTGTTCCTGTGGTTATTCTATTAAATAAGTTTCTCAGTGATTAATCTATAGCCACCTAATCCCTCTGACAGAAACCCTTTTCCTCACCCACGCGGGATGTGGAAGAAACCCTATAAATTAATATAAGTAAAAATGCTATGCTATGCATATGTGATGTTGGTTTCAATTGCCATTATAGCATAGCAAGTGCTCTCTAAATTTTGATGCAATGAATTTGAATGAAAGAATACCATGTATTAAGTCTGATAGTTACTGTATCTATGAACTATTCATGAAGCTACTTTAAAATTTTGATCTAGTGAATGAAGGAATTATGTATTAAATGCACCAGAAGACTGAGTTAGTTATCTACTACATATGTCCAACTGTTATCAAAGAGTACATAAGCAATGGGAAATGGTCAGAAATTGGGAATGAATAAGTTATTTATTTATTTATTTTTAGTCGATAGACTTAAGCTGAAGTGAAATTGGTTCAATATTTAAGCTGTCAGGCATACTGGAGAAAGGACAGGAAGATTTCTTGTCCATATTATTCTGACTGAATTTCCAAGATGCTTACACACAAACAGATTGTTTAATAGAAATATAAATAATAGATGCCTGAATGTCACCTTTCATATATTTCTTAAAAAAGCTCCAATGTCACCTTAATATCCTACGATAGGTGCAAAAGTTATTTTTTTTAAGTTTCAACATCATCATCCAACTGGTGGAAAGCTTAGGACTGGGCACAAGACTTTTATTGGCTTATTAAGCCTAAGCATGCTAGGACACACTGTGGATCAATTTATTGTAAGAAAAAAAATCAATATACTTACCTCAAGAAACAAGGGAGTTAATAAAGCATTCAGAGCAGCCTCATGACATTCCACAGAGAACTGAACAGCCAGGTCTTGCAGAGATCTGGAACTGAACCTCTGGTGACTGAGCCTTGGTTCATCTTTCTGTCTCTTGGTCTTGGGCTCTCGGGTCAGCATGGTCTTTCTCTTCTTGGTTTCTCCTGTGTTTTGTTCTTGCTCTCTACCTGTCAAGCAAGACTCTGCTGCAGTTCATCACTGGGACTCTTAGAGCAGCAGGGATCTTCCTTAACTTCTCTCTACATCTGATTACAAAGTCCTGAAAAAGAATCTGTTTTTCCCAAGCTAATTTTTCCAAACCAGTACATATAACTCACTAATCCAATAAGTAATGGCCAGAAAGGGATAAGGAGATGATTTATGAACCACTCAGAGAAGTTTTTGGCAGAACAGATTTTCTGAGACAAGGCTTAGAATGTGCTGTTATCCCCAAACTTAGCTAGAACACCTTATGATAGAAATACACTGAGCTAGAGGGCATGGACATATTTTGGTTCTGTTCTAGAAATGTTCCTGTCTCATTATAGGACCTTAGGCTATTCCAGGCTTGGGTCTATTTGTTTTACATGAGACTAGTTGGACTACTAAGTGACAGGTAATATTCCTTCCAGTTTAAACTGATTTAACTTGCTGACCAGAATAAATTAGGCTATATGTAAACAGAAGGGTTGAATGTAACAGTGGTCCCATGACTTGATTTGTCTCAGGGATACCAGATGGCAGAGATAGCCCCTCAGTAGGTTTGGTAATAATTTTAACAAACACTGATATATTTTCAATAGTAGAGTTGTACTGCTGGGTCGTTCATAGAGAAGAGAGTTCTATTTAGATTGAGAAACATGGTATGATCTGCATTTCTGTGTTTGGACAGGAATTATTATCTTGTGAAAAACCTCACTTTATTTTAAACAATACTTTATCCTATGATTATAGAAAAACTAAGAAGCAATACACAGGAATACAAATTACCTCTTTCAATCTTTGCAAAAAGAAAAAAAATACTAAAACGTATAAATAAAATTTTAAAGGTAAATCTAATGAATGTAAAAATATGTACACTGAAAACAAGGAAAACAGACACCTTATTCTGCTCTTTCTCTCTCACACACATCCATACCCACCCATCCGCCCATACACACAATGCCCTTGTGTTGTAATATAGAAAACTGCCAATAAAAGCAAACAATTCAAATGCAGTCATGTTCAGTGTAATAATGATTCAGTTAATTATGGACCACACATGTAATGGGGCTCCCATAAGATTATAATATAGCTTAGGTGTATAGTAGGCTCTGTATCATTGAGGTTTGTGGAAGTAAGCCCTACATGTGTGTAAAATGAAGAAATTGCCTAGAAGCATATTTTTGAGAATGTGCATCCATCATTAAGGACCACATGACTATACTAAAGATAAGAAGATAGAGAACCTAAGGGAGAGGAGAAAGAGGAGGAGGAAAGAGAAATTTCCCTAGCAAAAAGAAGTTAGCAGGGCATGGTGGCTCATGCCTGTAATCCCAGAAACTTCCCAGAGGCTGAGACAGGAGGATCACAAGTTAGCAACTTAGTGAGACCCTGTCCCAAAATAAAAATATAAAAAGAGTTGTGAATGTGGCTCAGTGGTTTAGCATCTCTGGGTTCAATCCCTGGTACAAAAAAAAAGTTCAAAACCAAAACCAAACCAAAACCATATTTTAAAATTACTCAAAGAAAAGATAAAAATCAAAAGTTTAGAATACCTAGCAGGTAATTTGGTGCTTAATTAAAATGCTGCATTTTGTAACATAATAATTGTGCTAAAACAGTGCTCTGAAGAAAAAAAGTCATTTTTCATATACTCATTAAAATAAAACATGAAATTAAGGTTATTAAACATCTCTTTTAAGACATTATAAAAGTAATAAATGATGTAAAGGGAAACATAAAAATGAATTAAACAAAGCATTAATAAAACAACTCAAAAATTAAATGAACTATGTAAAATACTTAATTTAATTAAAAGATAACACAAGACACAAAATAAGAGAATATAAACAGATAATAATTATAAATGGAGAAGAAATTTTTTAAAATTATTATATTCTACATTTATTTGACAAAGACCAGTTTGATACAATAATGAATAACTTTCAAAGAAAGTATAATTGACCATAACTGACTCTAGACAAACTCTGAAAGACAATTAGCTTAGCTCTAAAACACAAGGAGTTTAGAAAACATCGTTCAAATATTTATAATAAAAAAATTAAAAAACTAAAAATGAATGTTTTTTCATAGATTCATCAGACAATTGAGATCTCAGGGAGGAAAAAAAAGTGAATATAGCAAACTGAAGTCGAGGTCAATAAATATGAAGCAGAAAACAATGGAGAGAAGAACTGGAAGGAACCCTTATGTGACAATTCTGATGACATTTTTTGAAGCTGAGTGTGCACTTGTTTGAGAGCCAGGGACTGTTGGGGACATAGTTCTCTACTCACATTTCCAGGGGTTTCCTCTAAAACTCCAACTTTTCGCAGTGAAGATTGCATAAAAACAAATGAAAACCATCATGTTCCAGCCACAGGGAGGAGAAAGTAAATATTTTGAAACAGTCCAGAGCATTCTTCATAACAAAACTCTGCCTTCCAAAATAAACTACTTTACCAGGGCCTTATCTGACCTGGGGAGAGGCAATCAATTAACTGCAAAACACTCCTCTCTTCTCATATTAAAAAAGGATAAAGAGTATGAGAAATGTTCCTAAAGGTTACAAAGCCCAGGAATTCAGGCTCATCAAGGAACTGAGAACACAGCAGAAGACTGTAGGACACTTCTCCCCAAATATTTACCATCACCCCATAAGGTCCAGTGGGTTCCTACTGAGAAGGTTGCAATTTACTGACTTAGTTTGAGAAGGAGTTCTTAGAGAAATCCAAAAGTAACACAGGAAGGGTAAAATAGAAATTAGAGGAAGCAGAAGTCTCTGGTAATTTAAGAAACAGTAAACATTAAACAGGGCCCAGTCTAGCTAGATAAACATAAAACCTCACATAGAAACTCTAATTATTTAAGTTCCTGTTGTCCAATACATCATGCATAGTTTCAGCCAAAAAATTATAAGACATGCAAAAAAGTAAGAAAAGCCATAATTGGAAGAGACAAAGCAAACATGAAAACTAGACTCAGATTAAACAAATATTTTGGAATCACCAGATATGAAATTTAAATAACTAATATTAATATGTTAGTAGCGTTTAAAGAAAATATGCACAATATGCAAAAACGAATAGATTATGTAGGCTGAGAAGTGGAACATTTAAGAATGAAGCATATGAAATCCTAGAAATTACATACGCTGCAACAGAAATTAAGAATGTGTTTGATAGGTTTATTAGTAGGCATCATAAATAAACAAATTAGTGAGATTAAAAAATCGTCAACAGAAAATTCCAAAATGAAGGGAAAGAAAAAAATTAAAAACAAAAATATAAACAGAAAAACATGAAAATGTTCTATAATATTCTGAACAAGATGAAAATAAATAATAAATCAAAACTTGGACAATAAATTTTTAAAAATTAAAGAGTAAAACAGAACATAGAAGAATTATGAAAAAATTACAAAAGGTATAACACAACATATCAAGAAAGAAAAAGGAGAACACAAGAAACAAAGTAATAGCTGTGAGTTTTCCAAAACTAATGATGACCAAATCTCAGATCCGGAAAGCACAGAGAACATAATATACTATCAACAATAAAACAAACCAAGTAGCTAAACCCCTACACCCAAGCATATTATATTCAAATTATAGAAAACTAAAGACTAGAGAAATCCTTGAATGAAGTCATGGGGGAAAACACTATTTTATCTCTACAGGAAGAAGCACAAGAATTATATCCCACTTCTCCTCTGAAACCATGAAAGCTAGAAAATAATTGTGAGATTTAAAATATTGATTTAAAGATTTTAAAATATTGAATAAAAAGCCCTGCCAATCTAGAATTCTATATCTAGCAAAATTATCCTTCAAATATGAAGAAATAGAAATTTTCTCAGTTCAGCAAAACCTGAGGGAACTTGAAATTAGTAGATCTGCCTTGAAATAAATGTAAAAGAAGTTCTTTAAAGAGAAAGAAAATATATCAATCGGTAGCTCTGATCTAAGAGAGGGAAGGAGTGAAGGTAAAGTTAAATATTTCATTCTTTAATTCTTAGTTGATAGATTTATTATTCTTAGTGAATAACCATCAAATATTAATGTTAAAAAATGTACTGGGTGTTTACAGAATATGGTTAAGTAAAATAAATGACAATGATGTTATATGAAATGGTAAAGAAGAATCGAGAGTATTTTGTTCTAAGGTACCTGCATGTCTTAGGAAGCAGTATGACATAGGTGTCCCACCTCATTCACAGGAGAGCCATTCCAAGGCCCACAGTGGAAGCTTGAAGCTACAGACAGTACCAAATCCTATATACAATGTGGTTTTTTTTCTTATATATACATACTGATGTTAATGCTTAATTTAAATAATGAGCACAGTAAGAGTAATCTCTTACTCTTACAAGAACATAAAATCAAATAATTACAGTTATATACTATAATAAAATTTACATTGTGTCTCAAAATATCTTAATACACCATACTCAGCTTTCTTCCTGTGATGATGTGAGATGATACAAGTCCTGCCTGTTGAGATGCAGTGATGTGGATGATGTACTCAGAATGATACACAATTTAAAATGTATTTGTTCATCTCTCAATTTGGTGTTTAATACTTTTGGACCACAGTTGACTCTGGGTAACTGAAAATTGCAGAAAGTGAAATGCTTAGTTACTCAGTCATGGATGGACCAACAGGGAAAAGACAATGGGGGGCCATAGAAAGTCACAGGGAAACTGATCTGAGAGAAGCACCCAGAAGATGGGGGCTTGCTATGTTAAAATCTCACTAGTCTTAATTAAGAAAAACTACCATTTATGACCATGTGCAATGATCTCTTCTAACCAAGTCTTCAGGACCCTCTCTCATCACCAGAAATATGTCACAACCCAAATCACTCTGATAGCCAAAATATCAAGACCCTCATGAAAGTCAATGTGGACTAATCAAAAGATAATAATGTACTAATTAAAGTGGCAGAAAATTGAGGTATAAAAAAAGGGTTATTCAATTTCCTTAAAAACTACTCTTGAGTGCCAAAACATCTTATCTTGGAGGTCATTCATCCAGCTCCTAGGCAAAAGTCAAAATGTGGTCTTGGACAGAACTCTAGAAACTTCCTTAGGAGTTCCAATAAAACTGGAGACAAGGAGGGCACACTGTCCTCTCCCATCTGAGAGAACCTAGTCTCTCCCTTGAGAGTCTCCTCCTTTCCCCTTTCCCATCCCTTCTAATAAACTCATGCCTGCTACTCTGAGTGACATGTCTGAAATCTATCTGACTTAAATCTCAAGAATCAGGGAACCTTCACACTGTCTCAGTTTCCCAGAAAGCCCCCACTTCTGTAACAAAATCATGGGTAAAGAGGGACTATCACATTAAAAGTAGAATAAGATTGGTTGTAAATGCATATTGCAAATTTTTTTTATTTTAAAAAGAATAAATAATAATGAAAGGAGAGAGAACCAAATCATATAAAATGCTCAACTAATATCAGAGAACAGAAAAAAAAATAGGAATATTGAAAATTAGAAACAAAGGACAAATGCAGCAAATAGAAACAGTTATAAACATGGCATACATGACTCCAAGTGTATCTACAATTACTTTGAGTGTGAATGGCTGATATGCATCAAAGTGAAAAAATGATAATTGGATAAAAATCAAGATGTCACTAACTTTATCTGTAAGAAACCCACTTTACAAATGCATTAAAAGTAAACATAAAAAAGACAAAACATGCTAATACGAAGCCAAAGAAAACTAGAGTAACTATACTAACTTCACACAAAGCACAATAAAGATCAAAGAAAATGATCAGGAATAAAGAAGAGCATTAGGTAATGATAAAGGAATCAGTTCTCCAAAAAAATACAATCATCCTCAAAATGAATGTACTTAAAGAAAAAGTGTCAAAATAAGTTAGGCAAAAACTGATAAAACTGCAAAGCAAAATAGACAAATTCACTATTATAGTTGGAGATTTCCATGTACCTCTATCTGTAATTGATATATCTAACAGGTGGAAAATCAATGAGAATATAACTGAACTTAACAGGGTAATCAATCAACTGGATGTAATTGACATATTGAATACATAATTCAATAATAGCAGAATTCACATTCTTCTGAATATACATGCAAAATTCATTAAGAGAGTCTATATTCTGAATCATAAGATATACCTCAAAAAATGTAAGAGGAAACATTCACAATTATTTTTAGAATACATGAAGTTAAATTTAAAAACAATAATAGAAGGATAGCTGGAAAAGTTAAAAATATTTTGAGATTAAGAATACACTTCCACCTTTGGGAACTAGAGAATTAAGAACAACTATAGGCTGAAGAAAGGAAATGACCAAACTTAGAGCAGAAATCCATGAAATTCCAAACAGGATATCAATAGCAAAAACCAATGAAATCAATAGCAAAAATCAATGAAACCAAAAGCTTTTTCACTAGAAATATCAATAAGTTGATACATGTAGTCAGACTAAGTAAAAGAGACAAAACACAAATTACTAATATCAGAAATTGGGATCATCATTATTGATCTCATGCCCATTAGAAGGAAAATAAATAACTCAACAAACAATTCATGTGCACAAACTTTAGAACAGATGAAACATACTAGTTCTTGTAAAGACACAATCAACCGAAAGTTTGTGTGCCAAGGACCTAAACTCTTTTACACAGGAAGAAATATATCATCTAATTGGACTATATCTATTAAAGAAATTGAATCAATAATTAATACTTTTTTCCCAAAAGAAAGCATGAATAGTATGAATCTACGTCATGTACAACCATAGAAATGAGATGATGTACCCCATTTGTGTATAATGAATCAGGATGCAGTCTGTAAAAAATTAAAACATAAATAAATAATTAAATTTTAAAAATAGATTTGTCTGTCACCATCATATAAGAAAAAAAAAGGAAAGCACATAGATTGTTCCTTTAACAAATCTACCAAATATTTAGGGATGCTATGGATGCCAATTCTTTACATGCTTTCCAAGAAATTAGGAGCAGGGGGAACTCATCCTAACTCATTCTATGAGTTCAGCATTATCTTAACAAAATTTTATAGGTATATAACAAGAAAGAAAAACTATAGACCAATATACTTACGAACATAGATGTATACCCCTACAATACTGTTACTCAGTATTTATCTTGAAGCATTAAAGTCATCACACTATAGTGAGCCATGCATACTCATTTATATAGCAGCACAATTCACAATAGTCAAACTATGGAACTACCCTAGGTGTCCATCAATGGATGAATGGATAAAGGAAATGTGATATATGTAATGGAGTTTTATTCAGCCATTAAGAAAATGCAATTATATCATTTGCAGGAAAATGAATGGAACTAGAGACCATTATGTTAAGTGAAATAAGCTAAACTTGGAAGATCAAGGGTCACATGTTTCTCCCATATGTGGAACCTAGAGAGGAAAAAGAAAAAGAAAGATGGTGTGTTGGGTATTGTCTCATGAAAATCAAAAGGAGAGGAAAGGGACCAGGGGGTGGGAGGCTGGGAGGTAGTGAGGAAGAGCTATTTACCAAATTATATTGTTATATTACATGCACATATGAATATGCAATAACAGTCCCATCATTATGTATAACTATAACATACAAATCAAAAAATTGGAAAGTGAATAAAAACAAAATATTTGGGACCAGAAGTGTTTAAGATTTCAGATTCTTTTGGATTTTTGAATATTTGAATAAGTATAATAAGATATCTTGAGAATGAAACCACATTGAAACATGAAATTCATGTTTCATACATACCTTATACATCTAGCCAGAAAGTAGTTTCATACAATATTTTAGTGCATCTGCATTTTTTACCTGAGCCAATCACATGAACTCAAGGTGGGATTTTCACTTGTGGTATCAAAACAATATTCAAAAAGTTTTGAATTTTGGAGCATTTCAGGTTTTAGATTTTCTAATTATAGGTACTAAACATATACAAAATTACAATAATCCAAACAAAATGGTGTTTGTGAAATAAAAGGCAAATATATTCATGGAAGATAACAGAGAACCCTAGAAAATGATTCAAAAAGAAAAAGTCAATGGAACTTTGACAAACAAGGTAAGGAAAAACAATGAAAATTGTTATGGTTTCAATAAGAGGTATCCCCCAAAATTTCATGTGTGAGACAATGCTAGGAGGTCCAGAGGAAAAATGATTGTATTGTAAGAGTCTTAACCGAAACTTTGATTTAATCCCCTGATAGGGATTAATTGAGTGGTAACTGAAGTGGTATGTGACTTGAGAGGTGGGAATTGGGGCGCGGCTTTGGGTATATATTCGTATATGGCCAGTGGAGACCTCTCTCTGCTTTCTGATCATGATATGAGCTGCTTCCCTCTGCCACACTCTCTGCCATGATGTTCCTGTCTTACCTGGAGCTCTTAGGAATGGAGCTGGCTGTGTATGGATTGAGACCTCTGAAACCATGAGCTCTGATATAAACTCTTCCTCCTCTACAGTTGTTCTGATTGATCATTTAGTCACAGCAGTGAAAAAGCTGACTAAGCCAGAAATAGGATAAGCTTTTCAATAATGGTGCTAGACAACTGGATATACATTTGTGACAACGGAAGGAAAGAGGGAATATAGAAAGGAAAAAGAAAGGAAAGAAGAGAGGAAGGAGGGAAGAGAGAAGGCAGTAGTAGTGAGGGAGGGAGGAAAAAAGTAGACACAGATTTTATATCTTTCAAAAATACTTCCCCAAAATGTGCCATAGACCTAATTGTAAAATGTAAAACTATAAAACATAAAGAAGAAAAAAAAATCTAGATGACCTTGATTTTTACAGTGTTTTCTACATGAGACACCAAAAGCATGATTTATGAAAGAACAAAACTGATATGTTGAACTTCACGTATGTTAAAACTTCTCCTCTGGAAAGATATAACTAAGAGAATGAAAGGCGAATGCCAGACTGAAAAAAAAAATGACTAAAAATCTGATAATGTAATGGTTTCCAAAATGAGCAAATAATTCTAAAAACTGAAAAATAAGAAATCAAGCAATTAAATTTATTAAAAAAAAATTGACAAAACCAAATGTTGGCAAGGATGCAGATACAATCTCATCCACTGCTGTTAGAATGGCAAAATGGCACAATCACTCTGGAAACTAGTTTAACAGCATCCCCAAAACTAAAAATAACCTTAGCATATGATGTAGTACCTACACTTCTTGGTATTTACCCTGATGCTTTGAGAACTTATGCCAATACAAAAATTTGCACATGAGTGTTCATAGCAACTTTTTTCAACTGCCTAATATTGGAAACAACCAAGATGTACTTCAAGAGGTGAATGGATAAAGAAACTGCAGTACATTTATTCAATGGGCTATTATTTAGCAATAAAAGGAAATGAACTATCAAGCCATAAAGTCAGAGGAACCATAAATGCATATCTCTAAGTTAAAGAAGTCAGTAAAAGACTACATGCTTTATGGTTCCAACTGTACAATATTCCAGAGAAGCAAGACTCTGGAACTAGTATCAAGATCAGTGTTGCTAGGGGGGTTGGGTTGTGGTGAAGAGAGGAGGAGCAGGTGAAAATAATGGATTTTAGGGCAGTGAAACTGTGCTACTATACTGTACTATTATCATGGTATTATTGAATGCATAACACTATGCATTTGTAAGAACTTTTAGATTTATGTACCATAAAAGTGAAACTTTTTAAAAAATTTTTTGTATTTGTTCTTTTTAGATACATATGATGATAGAGTGTGTTTTGACATATTACACATACATGGAGTAGAACTTTTTCTAATGAGGCTCCCACTCTTGTGGTTGGACATGACATAGAGTTTCACTGGTGGTATATTAATTGATGAACATAGGAAAATTATGTCTGATTCATTCTAAGTTTAATGTTAACTTACAAAAATGTACCAATAAGATTCATTAATGGTAATAAATGTACTCAGAAAAGCAAGGTGTTGGTTATAAGGGAGATTGGGTGTTGAGGGGATTAGATTAATTTTCTAGGGCTATCATAACATAGTGCCATAGCCTGGGTGGCTTTAACAACAGAAATTTATTTTCTTACAGTTGGGGAGGCTGGAAGTTCAAAACCAAGGTATCAGCAAATCTTCTTTCTCCTAAGGCCCATCTTCTTGGCTCATGGAGGGCGACTTTCCCACTGTTGTTCCTGTAAGGACAGCTTCAGTGTATGCACGCACCCTGTCCTAATCTCCTCTTCTAGTAAGGACACAGGTCATAATGGATTAGGACCTATCTTAATGACCTCATTTTACCTTAATAACCATTGTAAAGACCCTGTCACCAAATACAGTCACATTCTGAAGAACTAAGGCTTAGGCCTTCAACATTTGAATTTTGGAGGTACAAAGTTCCGCCCACAACAAAAACTATAAGGGACCTCTGAACTTTGGCTCACAGATTCTATAAATTTAAAACTGTTCTTGAAAAAAGTATATAAATTAAAGGGCATAAATAATCACCACAAAAGAAATAGCACCAGGACCAGGTAGGTTTCTGGAGGAATTCCTTGAAAATATTTAACAAATAGATAATTTCAATGTTATTCTAACATTGTCATTTCATTGTTATTGTTCTGGATGTAAAAAAGAAGGAAACCTTTCAAGTCTTCTCATGAATTGAGCATAGCATGAAAACAACATTCAAGCAAGATTACATGGAAAAGGATCATTTTACTTATGAAAATTAGATGCCAAAAAGTACACAGAATGAATTAACAGTTCACTAAATAGCATCATATAGTTAGAGAATTTTTAGAAATCAAAAATCATAAAAAATGAGGAAAGTTAGCAAGAAAACTATGAATATAACAAGAACAGGAAAACCAGGTATTGTCAAAATATGAAAGACATTTTAAAACATTACACACTCATTCCTGATTAAAATTTTTAAAATCCTAAAATCTATAAATCAGCACTTCCATCTTGTGATCAAAAATACCTGAACTGATGCATTATTAATAAAGACATTATAAATATTTCCCTTTAAATCAAGAAAAAACAGAGATGCCCACTATTACTATTATTATTTAACATTTTCTGGAAAAATGGCAAGATAAACCAAAGGGAGAGTTGCAAAATTTGAAAGAGATAATACTTGTAGACATGGTGAAATTTTGTAATATACAGGATAATTAACTTAAAACTGTCATGCACTGTATAATGATGTTTCATACAATGACTGACTGTGTGTGTGTGCCACAGTGGTTCCATAAGATGATAAAGGAGCTGAGAAATACATCTGTAGCCATCTAACGTCACAGAACAATAAATTACTCATCCCCCTTTTGTGATGCTGATATAAACAAGCCTACTGCACTGACAGTCATATTAATGTTTACCACATACACTTATGTATGGTATATAATACTTGATAAGGATGATAAATGACCATGTTGCTGGATTATGTATTCACTATATATTATTTTAGACTACAGGTCCACTTATTAAAAAGACTTAAAGCAGCCTCATACCTCTCATTTTAACTCATTTCTTGGTAGCATCAAAAGACCACATTGAGGGCTAAACTTTTATATCTAGGATTGCATACGTGAACTCTATGATGTTCACATAATGAGGAAATTTCCTAATGACAGATTACGCAGAATGTTAATCTTTGCATGACAGTATGTACAAATTCTAAGAAGAATATTGGTACCAAAGCAATTCACAGAATTCTGCATCTTCATGAATAAAGAGAAAAATTACATAATGGAAGACTATACTTGCATTACACAATTATTACAATAGCAAAGATAAAATTAAAAAATTAAGAAATAATGCAGAGAGAAATACATGCAAGCTGGCATTGCTTAACAAGGGTGGTACATTCTGAGAAATGAGAAATTCTGAGATCAGTTCATGTAGAAAATTGAACATGAATAATCTGGAAAATCCTGAAAGAATTTAAGTAATATAAAGTTCTCATCATTAAGCAATGTTGCATTGGTGTTTAAATTAACTACAAAATCAATGAAACAGAATAGAAACTGGAATGTGAACAAAAGCATAAGAACCTCTAGTACATACAAAGTTCATATCTTAACTCATTAGAGAAAGTTGATGATTAATGAGATGGAATCATTTGAAAAAATTTAAATTTGTGCCTGCACCTGATAAGTTACATCAAGACAAACTCCAAAAGTTAAAAACGATTTTAATTTAAAAACATAAAACCATAGAATTATCAGTAGAAACTGTGGGAGAATGATCTTATGGTATCGGAGAAAGAAAATCTTCAGTTATTCAAAACAGTAAAAGCTGATAAATGAAAGATTGATATATTCAGTTACATTTGTAAAAAAAAAATTATGAGATGAGTACATTTATAAGTACATTCAGAAAAGAAAGACAAATTGACAGAATTGTGATTCATTTCACATCCAAAGGAATTTTTAAATAAAGCAATAACAGAAAAGTGGAAAAAGAATATGAAAAGACAGTTCACAAATAAGGTTAAATAAAGCTTAGATATGTAAGTGTGCTTAATTTCACAAGAAGAAAACCACAAATTAAAATGTCACTAACGTGTTCTTTTCCCTTTTTGATTGGAAAAAACATAAAAGTTTGAAAATATACCAAGTTGGTATTTTAATCAGTTTTTTTTGCAGCTGAGACCAAAAGATCTGACAAGAACAACATAGAGGAAAAAAAGTTTATTTGGGAACTCAGTCCATAGACAGGCAGCCCCAAGCCCTGGGACTCAAGGTGAGGCAGAACATCAGGGCAGAAGTGTGTGGCTGAGGAAAGCAGAAGGGAACATGGCACCCAGGAAGCAGAGAGAGAGCTCTGCTCAACGGGGACAAAATACAAGCCCCGACGGTCCCAAGGGACCCACCTCCTCCTGCTAGCAACACCCTACCTACCAACAGTTACCACCCAGTTAATCCCTATCAGGACATTCATGCACTGATTAGGTCAAACATTTTATAATTCAATAATTTCATTTTTAAACTTTCTCACACTGTCTCAGACATGAGCTTTTGTGGGACACCTCATATCTAAACCATAACGGTTTGTAAGTATGATAAGAAATTGTTACTGTGAGATATTGCTGGTCATGGTATAAATTTGTAGGTATTAAATGAAGGTCAATCTGGCAATAGCTTCTAAAATTAAAAATGCTAATACTCCTTGACCTAGAAATTCATTTTAGAACTATTATCTACAGAAACATTTACCTGTTTGCAAATTGTTCCTGTATCATTCTTTTAAGTATGAAATAATGGAAAAAAACTAAAGTTCATAAACAGAAAATCGCATCTATAAAGCAATATTACTTGATGTAATATTATACAACTAGCAAAATGAGTGATAACCCTGGTACACTTCCTTGGATAACGGCAAGCTACTTCTAAAACTTGTAGGGCAATGGAATTAACTTAGAACAAGCACAACCATTTTATAAACAAAGTCCAAACAGGATAACTTACCCTACTCAATTTCATGTTGTATTTTAGTTATCAAGACAGTATGACCATGATAAAAGTAAGGACAGACCTTCATAACAATGAAACAGAGTAAAAAGTTTAGAAATAAACCCAAATTTCCAATTATGTTCAACTGGTTTGGGCTAATGGTACCAAGGTAGTTCAATAGGTAAATGGTCTTTTCAACAAAGGGTGTTGTACACAAAAAGCAACACAGATTAGATCATAGAACTATGTGAGAGATTAAAATATAAAACTTTTAGAAGAGAACATTAGGAGAAAACTCTTTTAAGATCTGAGTTAAGAGAAAATTTTCCAGATATGGCACCAAATCATGCTTCGCAAAAGAAAATGTAGACAAACTGTACACTAAACTCTACTTAAACTCTATTTAAGAAACACCATTTTAAAAACTGAAAAAAAATTCTGATAAAACCTATATCTGATAAAGTATTTGTGTCCAGAATAAAGGATATCTGAAATTCAAAAATAATAATAATAATCCAATAACTAAATAAAAATGGGCAACATATTTTAGTATGTTTGGTGAATATTTCACCTAGGAAAGCATGTAAATGGCTCAAAGCATATAGAAAATTGCTCAACATCATTAGTCATTAGAGAAATGCAAATCAAAATCATAATGGTAACACTATATATCCATTAGAGGCTATTTTAGAAGATACTGGCCACACTAGGCATTAGTGAAGATGTACAGAGAGTGGAACATTAATATATTTTTTATTGAATTGTAAAATGCTAATTCTGCTTTGGAAAACAGGTTGGTAGTTTCTAAAATATTAACATAAGCTTACAATATGACCTTTATCATCTCTCCTAGCTATTTACTGAAGAGAAATGAAAACATATGTCCACATAAAGACTTCAACACAAATGTTCATTTTTGTGTAGCAATTTTATTTACAATAACCTCTTCCTAATATGGTCCTATTCTGGAAACAACCCAGTGGAAAACAACAGAAAGAAAATGATTAATAAATTGTATATCTATGGGGTGGGCAAAAAATTTGAACAAAGTTCAGGGATTTATCTCAAGAGTATTACATTAACTGAAAGAACCAGATAAGCAATAACACATATGATATTATTCTATTTATATTAAATTTCTAGAAAGTATACGTCTCTGGAGAGAAAGCAGATCATGAGTGACCTTGTGTTGGGTGATGTGAGGTTTGACTGCCATGGTATGCAGGAATGCTTCGGGGCAATGTGATATTTTAAGAGTGGTTTATGATTATGATTCTCCAATACCACTATTTACTAAATATAGTGATTTTCACACAAGGATATGTACATTTTAACTAAATAAAATTTGTAATATAGAAGGATAATGAGGCAACTCAAAGCGTGATGTGGGACATTATCAAAAATGCAGATATAATGTTCAGAACATCTCATTAACATGTTTTATTTGGTCCTGAGGATTGCACACATGGCCTTATACATGCTAGGCAAATCCTCTATGACTGAGCCCTGCCACCAACCCCGTCATTAACCTTTTCCTAGTTCAATACAAACTTGGTTTCTAATACCCAAATTTCATAAAATATATGAATCTATCAACAGAACATCTTTCTCTATTGCTCATGTAGTAACTATTATATTTGCATCCCCTACACTAAACATAACATTTTAAAAGAATGCAAAGCAAAAGAAATTTAGCTGCATTCCCAATTCAATTGTTAAACAGTGAGAACTGGGAATGGATGCTTTGAAAAACAAAAATATGTCAACAAAGAAATGTGCATGTTGGTTGTTTCAGGCATTAAAAGAGGCACTGCAGCAGTCAAGGAAAGTGCTTTTTGACATTCGTAGTTTTTGTTTAGAGATCAAGAAGCAATGTTTGAGACATTTTATCTCCGTATGCGCTGTGTGTTTGTGTGCGTGCATGCATTTCTCTGTATTTTTGTTTGTTTAGCAAACACGTAGGTAAAAGTTTACAGGTAACATATCATAGTTTTTTCTCAAAGCAAATAAAGGAAATAGGATTTTGACATTTTCATGTGGAATATCAGATTTTCAGGGGTGCTTTATCAAAACTAAGAAAGAGAAGCCAATACACTATGGAGTGATAAAAATAAGAGGCGACTGATAAATCCTACAGTTGAATGAATCTTAAAACCATTACACTATATGAAGAAGTTAGACAAAAAGTGTATATACTCAATGATTCCATATATGTGAAATGTCCAAAAAATGCAAATCTTCGGGGCTAGAAAGTGGAGTCGTGTTTTCTAGGGATGTGTGTGTGTGTGTGTGTGTGAGAGAGAGAGAGAAAGAGAGAGAGAGAGAGAGAGAGAGAGAGAGAGAGAGAGAGAGAGAGAATGAAGCATGGGGAGTGCTATAGTTCAAATCTGGAATGCTGGAATGTCCCCAAAAGGTTCTGGTGCTGCTGAGAGGGTGGTGGGCTTCTCCAGTAGTAAAACAGGGCACCAGGGAGTTCAGTAGATAGCAGCTTTAATAAAAGTTGACACTAGCCCAGTGGATTAATATCCAAAGGCGGAGACTTGAATGCAGGGAGACACTGCCTTATATACTTCTTGGAAGTGCTTTGTCTCCCATATAAGGTAAAATGCGTTCTGTTTGGGTGTTCTGATGACGTAGAGCTGCAACGTGTGACAGTCTGGCACATACTGAGGTAAGGCAGACTGAAGTCAGATATCCCGCAGAGTTGACATGAACACTGAGTCTGCCACGTTGCGCTTTCCTGGTTCTGGGAGAGCCTATACCACGGGAGGTAGTGGAGCTCTGAAGTGGTGAACCCTAGAGAAGGGTCTTCAGCTCACTGGGAAGTGCCATCTGATGGGGCAGTGAGACCCGGGACCCAGCCCTCTCCCTTGTTCTTGTGTCTTGGTCATGAAGTGAGCAGCTTTCTCTGTCACATCCCCCCCACCAGTGCTATCCGGCACCCCACCAGAAGCATTAAAGCAATTGGTCTGCCTGGTCATGGATGGTGATAAGCCTGATTATCTCAGGTATTTGTTACAGTGATAGAATCTGACTGCAGGGCGGTGGGGAGTAACTGCTGATATGTATGGGGGTGCTTTGGGGTGCTGAAAGCATGGTGGGACTATGAAGTGACAATAATCATGTAAGAGGAACATGCTGAAATCACACAAGTTGAAGTGGTGCATTTTATGGTATATGAGTTATATTTCAACATCTAACCAGATGTTAACTGAGTATAAATATATATGTAATGTACTAAAAGATAATTGTTTATTAAAGTACTTGGATATGCACAGGATATTTCTAAACAGAGGCCTAAGTAATCAGTTACATCAATTGACTCCATGAAAGAATTTGGTAGCTAGAATTAGGGTTTGGAAGAAATGTGTCTACCTTATGAATTTTGAAATGTGTAAATATATTGTCTACCAATAAATAATAATTTTTATATATTACTAGAACGTATGATGTTCTCCACATCAAGTATTATCTCAAAACAAAAAAATTCCTTTTTTAAAAAATTTTTATTATTTTCATTTAGCTTTTAATTTTTTACAGACTGCATTTTGATTCATTGTACACAAATGGGGTACATAATTTCGTTTCTATGGTTGTACACAGTGCAGATTCATACCATTCGTGTAATCATACATGTACATAGGGTAATGGTGTCTGTCTCAGTCCACCATTTTTCATACCCCTTCCCTCTCATTTTCTTCTACATATTCTAAAGTTCCCCAATTTTTCTCTCATTCCCCACCCCCATCCCCATTATATATCATCCTCCACTTATCAGGGATAACATTCAGCCTTTGGTTTTTTTGGGCTTGGCTTATTTCACTTAGCAAGATATTCTCCAATTCCATCCATTTATTTACAAATGCCATAATATTATTCTTCTTTATGGCTGAATAGTATTCTATTGTGTATATATACCAGAGTTTCTTTATCCATTCATCTTTTGATGTGTTTCTGTCAAAAATGAGGGTCGCAGATAGACCCTAGTAAAAATGTCTTCATTTTCCCCCCTTCCTCAGGACCACACTGCACATACTCAGAGAAGGAATTTGGGCATACTTTCTTCAAGCTTGGGGCATATTCCCCTCAAATTTCCAAAATGGTGGTATTTGGAAAATGTTTTCTTTTCTCAGAAAAGGAAAGCATTCCGCCTAGAGAAGAATGGAGGAACTTTAGATTACGTAGAGGGAAATGATGGGGAGGAGGGGGCAGGAGTATGAAAGATGATGGAATGAGACAGACATCCTTACCCATGAACATGTATGATTACACGAATGATGTGAATCTACATCGTGCACAACCATAGAAACGAAAAGATGTACCCCATTTGTGTACAATGAATCAAAATGCAGTGTGTAAAAATTAAAAAAAAATAATAATTAAAAAAAGAAAAGGAAAGTAATCTATCCAGTAACATTTCTACCAACCAGACTGTAACACAGGGAAAGCTACTCCTGTCTTGGTAACAACTGCTTGCAGAAGTTACTTCAACCCTTGGTCTGTTCTGTGATTGCTCCATGTTCTCTTTTTGCTGGGAGTCCTCCTATTCCATGTCCTAGTCCTAGTCCATGCTATCTCTGGGCTGTCAGGACAGGAGGAGGGCAACTCAGACCCATGTGTGGAAATTCCTTTTCCCCTTCGGCCCTACAGTTCTGAAACCTTTCTAGGTAGGGCAGAGGGCCCTGCTCCACGTTATCAAAGTAGGAGGGCACAACCCTGTGATGTCCATTTCCCTCTAAGGTCATATTGTCAGGTGTACAATCTGACTTTTACCCCTCCCTTCCCTTGATTTCAAATAGCTGGGGTGGGGGCACTGAGGCTAAATTGAACAGCTGACTACTGCACAAAACTAAGGTTCTTGAGCATGTAAAAGAATTAAGGAAGATGCTCTACCAGGTTTATGTCAATAAAAACATTCTTATTCTATGTCCACCCACCTTGTACTAGAAAGGGAGAGAGTTTTATAACAATTTAATACTGAAATAGAAACTTCAGAGATTAATTTACATGACTCCTCTTTCTCAATATTTTTCTGGGAATTACTTAAACCATAATCTCATCAGAAAAAAATGTCACAGACATATTCCCTCTCTTTATTTCTGACCTGTGACCGGAAAATTTTCTGGCAATCTGTAAGAGGCTTTAAAACTCTTCCATCACAGCCCATGATCTTCCCCACTCGGTATGCTGTAAGTCAGCTTTCCGTCACTGTGATAAAATAACTGAGATAAACACTTCAGAAGGAGAAAAAGTTTAGTTTGATTCAGGTTTAGACGTTTTAGTTCATAATTGCTTGGCCCAGCTGCCTTGGACCTCTGACAACATAGCATATCAAGGTAGAAATATATAGCACAGGAGGTCTGTTCACCTCAAGGAGGCTGTGAAGCAGCAAGAGAAAGGTGGGGACAGGGTTCAGGGTCCCAAAATCCCTTTTAAGGGTATGCCCCTAGTGACCTGATTTCCTTCCACTTCAACTCTTAAAGGTTCCATTACCTTCCAGAGGTTCCATGACTAGGACCAAGTCCTCAACTCTTGGGCCTTTGTGGGACATTCAAGCTCCAAAATATAGCATTAGTAATTTTTATGAGTCTTTGTAATTTCTTCACACCAGTTTTCCAATAGTATCATAAGCCATTATTATAAAATATATTTTTCTTAATTTTAAGGGTTATAATTAGTTCATGAATCCTATTTTAAGCTGTATGAAGATGCTTAGATGTTCTGGATACAATCCTTATGTGCTTTAGGTATGATTTCGTTGAACGACACATATTTCTCTAGACCAGGTGACCCCTTTCAAAAGTCCACAAGGTTCCCTGAAAGCAAGTGAACTGGTAAGGGAGTGTGGGTGCAGAAGGAAAAAGGACAGGAAGCCCAGAAAAGGGGCAGGCTCATGCGGGGCCCCACAGCCTAGGTTTAATCTGAGCCAGAAGGGCAAATTGAGCCTCAGATGTTCACTGACCTGCTCAGTGGGTTGGGATCCTACCACCAGTCAGTCATTTGCTAAGTACCTCACCTGGGAAGTGAATTCTCAGGCCTTCAAGCGCCCTGTAGTTCTGGGTACAGTGACTCCAGGAACTAGAGGAAGTTTCTTAAGAGCTTGAGGAACCAGGAGTTAGCAGAAAAACCCCTGAGGGAGGAGCCTGGGCAGAAGGCATCCAAGCAGACCTGGATACTGAATGGGCCGCCATCATTTTCTGTCCCACCCACAGACCCTTTTGTGTCTGCAATATTCCTCAGAGTACTACAATACCAAAGGCTCTCTGAATTTCTGTGCGTGCTGAGTTTTGCTGAAAGAAGTTCTGAAAGAAGTTTGATTTCATCATCTCCTGCCGAACTTGACCACAGGATTATTTGCCATACAGCATGGTATTTGATGGCCTTTGCTTTCTTTTGTGGTTCTGTATCTTTGCAGAGCAAAAATTCCTCTTCTAAAAAGCCCAGTTGTTCCCCAAGGTTGGGCAAAATTCCAGGGGAAAACAACAACAGCAAAAACAAGGACAAAACCTTCCTTTTGTGAGTTGGACACTTTTATATCTCAAATACAAAATATGAGTGGGGCCCTTTCATTTTAGGTGTCTGGCAAATTTTGCTTTGGCCCATTCATCACAAAAGGAACTAATAATCCCCTCAGGCAAAATTCTCAGAATGCAAAGCTTGCCTGAGTGGGATGTGAGGGAAGAGACCTCTCACTCCCTAGGTCCCCACAGGCATTATTACAATCTCAGCACATCCTCAGACCACGGTGTTTTTGTGGGATTGTCAGAAGGGGGTGACTTAGGTCTTTTGATAATACCAACACAAGTACAAATACTAAAATTCATGACTTATTTGACTACATAAATAAATCCCTTAAAATGCCAGATGCCAGAGTCTGCCTCTGTCTAAATCACAAAATAGACACTGACAATTTGCTTAATAAAGAATTAAAAGATGTAGTGATGATTTATATTTCCTCAGCACAAAGATAATTTGGATCCTGAATATAAATTGTTCTGAACAGAATCTTCTCCCTATTTTTCTGTATTTTAAAAGAAGTATATTGATTTCATTTATCCCCATATCAACTTAATCAAATTAAAGACAGAGAAGGAGGTGGGGTTTGGAGGAAAATTGCACCTGCACCCGATTGCACTTAACTGTATATTTATTTATTCACAGTTTCTTCTTCCATTAGACTACATATAGTTCTGAAACTTGTCTTGAAAAAATAGAATTGGGTCCTCATTCCCTTGGTGTTGGATGTTAAACACCTGAGAAACATTGAGGCAAGTGTAGAGAGCAAATTTTATTTAAGAGACAGAACACACACACGCACACACACAGACACAAACAGAGAGAGAGAGAGAGAGAGAGAGAGAGAGAGAGAGAGAGAGAGATGATTCCTCCAGAGAGGAGCCAGGAGACCCAGAGTTGGCACCATTGGGAGTGGGGGTGGCTTGTTTTTAATATATCTCCACCTCCTTCCTTCCCTCTGGACCTGACCAAAAGGTAGGAAAGAGTAGCCCCAGGGGGTAATTACTTGCCTTGGAAAGTGATCCTTCCCCTCTCCCAGAGGTGTTAGCAACCAGTTGATGGGGAAGTGCTGTCTACCCACTTGCTTTTCTATCATAATCAGCTACCTGTCCTTTTCCCCTGGTCTCAGAAGAAAGGCAGAGCACATTCTATACTTTCATACCCTTGTCTCTAAGTATCTTGCTGCTAGCAAAGTGCCTGTAACAGAGATTTAATAAAGATTTGTAAACCAATATAAATATTTATGAAGGAAGATTATTTGAATTACAAAAAATGGTGGATAGGGAAACAGATTCAAGAGCAAGATGTGCTGCAATGCCAAAGTGAACCTGTGAACATGGAAAGCAGAATCATTCTTCCAGGAGATAGAATTTCTACAGCCAGTAATATAGCATAGGCTAAGCTTCAGAGTGACCATTTGAAGAATTAAGATTTTTGGTGATCTCAGTGCAATTTGAAACTTGGTTTATAATTATGCAACTTACAGGTTGACTTTCGAATTCCAAGATTGATAAAAACTATAGGTACCTCTGTGGATGGAAACAAATAGAATGAAATTGACAACAAATAATTGTCCAGTATTTTCAAGGATTTTGGTACATTGAAAAAAAAAAAAAAAAAAGATCCAGTAAGGAGGTTGCGAGCAGGAATCTCCTCTTCGTGGTACAGAAACCACACGATGGATATGGTCACGATGCAACCTTGGGAACTCATAGATTAGATTGACCAACAAGCCTGGTGGATTGGGGGTATTGATGAGTGGCTCTCTTCCTCTTCCGGTTGTACTAATTCTTCCAGAAATGTAGCAGTATCCTGCAGCAGACCTATCAGTAAATCTTAGAAATAGCTGGCACCCAAATTCAGATGGCTAGTCCCCTGAAACATCGTTGTCCCAAGCCCATGCAGCTCTCTTAGGCCTGCACTGTAAGGAAGGAGTCCTCTAGAGAGAGTGGGATCCTTGCAATAAAAAGATGTTCTGGACTGGTGTGCATCTCTGTGGGACTGTGAGAGAAGGGGCAACAGGAAACCTGGTGCAGTCCTTCCTCTGTATTGGTGGGTGGCTGGTTACAAGACTCTTATGGATCCTCTTTGGAGGATCCTCTTTGTGGATACTGTGATGCCCAAGTCCCAATATAACATGGTATAGATTTGCATGAAATCAGCGTGCATCCTCCCCATACTTTAAGTCACTTCTTGATCATTCACAATAACTGATACAAGGTAAAAGTTGTGCTAACAGTTGTTTTGCCATACTGTTTAGGGAACAAGGACCTGTACATGTTGAGAGAGATGCAATTTTTCCCAAATATTCCAATCTATGATTGACCTGAAGCCACAGATATAAAACATATGAATACAAAGAGCCTATATTGTACTTACATTTCTATTTTGTTGAACTTGGTCTGGTAAAAGTTCCCTTTTCCTAATAAAGCCTATTTCTTAATCCATGATTTTTGTGGGTGTGATATTGAGGTTTTGGGGTTTTTTTCCCCCTTTTCTGTGACAGATGGTAGTCCTGGGGGGTACCACCAGAGACAACATCTGTTAAGTTTCCCTGAGAGCCACAGTCAGCTGATGCAGGGCAGTGTCTTCTCTGTCCCTTTCATCCTTCATCCTAATATAGGTTGTTTCTCTTTCTAGAGTCTGGCAACCTGTGAGCATCTTTCTGCTATACGTAGCTGGATTGTACATATTCTGACCACAGAAGTGTGTGCTGATTAAGCAGCAAACCTCTCTGGTAGAGGGAAACATGGCCTCCATCTGGATGGAATTTAAGATGGAAATCACATATCCTTTCTGTTTTATTTATCTTTGAAAGTACAAGACCTTGTGGAAGGATTTTTTGTATTAATTAGTGAGTTGTAAAGCCATCTATGAATTGAGTTGAAATGAATATTCATTTGTTTAATGTAATGAATATTATAAAGCAAAATATTTCTTCTCTACATAGCTTTCTGTCATTTATGTTTAATTTGGATAATATAAAGACATTAAATAGCGTGTTAAAGAACTGCTACATTTGAGACAGGGTTTGAATGATTTATTTCAATATTTTGTAAAAGAGAATTCTCTATACTAATGTGGTATGAACATTTTTATTCAACAAGCAAACAATGGAAAAGTGATTCCTTTAAAAATCTTAAGATAGTGGATTTGAAACTTTTGTCTTTCAAGATTTAATAGAAAGAATCACTTTTCTCTTTGATCAATCAAGGATGACCTAACCCTTATTTTTAAGACTTTGAAAATTCTTCAGTGTAATTTCCATTATGTTCTTAATACCTTTAGACATTAAAGAGATTAAGGGAAAGAGAAAGATGAATTTTCTCCTTTTTATCAAACAGATTGTTTGGTAATAGCTTAGGAAAAAAATAATCAGAGGAGGCTACATTTACCAGAGTTACATAACTTTGCCATGATGTAATTTTCAACAATGGGACTACTTAAACATTTGTCAGGTTACCATAGTTATAAACTGGATTTAGTGGAAAAAAAAAATAGAAAGATATGGAACCCACTGAGGGAGATTTAGAAGGGTTTAGGCAGTCAGGAAAAGATGGCAAAGTGAGATCAGGAGCAGAGCCAGACCAAAGGTGTATGGAGAGGATCTTCTGATGAGATCAATTTCCTGCTTTACAAAAGTACTCCTGGACACAAGCAGGGGACCCAATCAGAGAGACACTTCTGTATTTGTGCTCCTAAGTGGGGGATCCAATAGAGAAACAAAAATCGATGCATGGACAAGGGGGCACCAATCAATAATAATGAGGAGCATGTGGGTAGGAGAGGAGATAAAGAAAGGAGGAAATTCCTGAGACCATAAGAAGAACAGTCCAAAACTTCACTTGATTCCAGCTCTGGAGCTCCCTCTCTTTGGAGAAGTCTATCTCTAGAACTCTGTTGCTTTTACAATAAACCTACTCCTTGCTTACTATCTCTGTGTCCTATTCTTCAATTCTTTGAAGAAAGACAACAAACCCAGCACCCCTAGACAGTGACACCAGAAATAAGATAAACTTCCCAAGAAGGTGTTTTTACTCCATCTAGGGATCGGAAGGAAAACATGAAGATGCCATTACCAGAGTTTTAGGGAAATGTAATTCACATTTGCTTTCTTTTTCTTTTCTCTTATTGTTTTTGGTACCAGGGATTAAACCCAATGGTGTTTAATCAGTAAGCCACATTCCCAGTTCCTTTTATTTTTAATTTTGAGGCAGATTCTCACCATGTTGCTGAGACTTGCTTTCAACTTGTGATCATGTTGCCTCAGTCTCACCAGCCGCTGGGGTACAGGCGAGCACCACAGCACCAAAGCAGGAATCAACTTTTCAATGTGCAGATATTTCAAGTCAAATTGTCTGTATTTAGAAAATGGAATAGTAATTTAGTGTAGTTCCATAAACTATAAAGTGAAGAGAACAGGGACTACTTCCCTGGTTTTCCTTAATTTCTTCTTCTTTGAACAATTCTATCCATTTTCATATCGATTTTCTCTTTTGTTTTTATTTGCTTTTTGTGCTATCTTATGTGGTAGATCATTTTACTAAAATCAACCTAATGGAATATCTTATTGTCTTAGTTATTTCAAAAGCTAAGTAATTTTTCTTCTAAGGTGTTTTACAGCTAAAATCTCTGCAATAGCATCTATGCAAATACTAAAGTAAACCAATGCATTCAATTTTTTTAAAAATTTTTTATTGTAAACAAATGGGATACATGTTGTTTCTCTGTACATGGAGTCAAGGCATACCATTTGTGTAATCATAAATTTACATAGGGTAATGTTGTTTGATTCATTCTGTTATCTTTTCCCTTCCCCCCCACCCCTCCCACCCCTCTTTTCCCTCTATACAGTCCTTCCTTCTTCTATTCTTGCGACCCTCCCTAACCCTCATCCTAAACCTAACCCTAACCCTAACACTAACCTCTCCCACTCCCCATTATGCTTGGAATAGAACCACCATTTGACTCAGCAATGCATTCAATTTTAACTTACAAAGAGAAAATACTTATCAAAAATAGAGAAAAAGATGCCATTTCATATTAAAATTTTTATTTATCTATGATGGTTATATATGTTCAAACACATACACAAATCATAGGTGTACCAGTAACTCAATGAATATTCACAAATGCATGATCAAAGAAGGAGAAACAAACCAGTATCTGAATATGCCTGCCTCCCATATAACTACTTTGCTTCAAAGATAAACTCAATCTCAATTTGGTTTGCATTTAATTAATTTTGCCAGCATTTTAAATTTTTAACAATGCAGACATAGACATTTGTTTTGTTATATAGTATTTCATTTTATAAATACCATATTTTACATAATCTTTTTACTGATAATGCACATTTTGAACATGTCTAGTATTGGACTAATGAAATGTATATAAGCATTACTATCAGCTACATATCGGGGAGTGGCATCGATGGGTCATAAGGAATGCATAGGTTCATTTACTTGATATTGTCAACAGCTTTCCAAGTGATTTTACTAATTTACACAGCAAAGCAGCAATATAGGAGAGTGGAATTGTTTCATGTTCTCATCAACACTTGACATTGCAGTCTTTGTAATTTCAGCTCAACTAATGGGTATGCAGTAGTAATTTATTAAGCACCTTCCATATGCTTAGTGGTCATTGGGATGCCTCACCCATTTCTAAGTTCTTGCCTAAGTATTTTGCCCATTTATTGTATTAGCTTTGGCTGTTGAATGTTAGTGGGGAGAAGCATGAAAGAATTATTATAAAGCTTTACCAGGAAAAGGTTAAAAGAAACATAAAGGGTAAAAAATCCTCATCACAACATCAGACATTAACATCATAATACCAGTGTGTTCTTACAAACTTCCAGTTACTTTCCAGGTATCTGGAAGCCCACCAACTGTTATGAGCAATGTGTATAAATCAAGATTTCCCAATAGTGTCACTGTAGACAATATAGCCAATGGACATATTGGCAGATAATTCCCTGTGAATTGCAGGATGCTTTACCTCTACCCACTAGATGCCAGTAGCACCACCTACTGTCCAAATCCCAATTGTAACAGCCCAACATCTCCAGGTAGTAAGAAATGTTCCCTGGGGGTCTTGCCCATACTTGAAAACAACACATGTGGATTGACACTTAATTAAATCTATTTAAAATTTTTCTTTCTTTAAGTTAAAAATGCCTCTAACGTTGATAGGAAAGAAACACTTATGTTTTTAGATCTAATATTTTCATCTGGGCTCCACAGCAAGCCCCTTTTGTCACCCAGATATATCAATGCTTAATATGCACGGGTTCCTAGACTATTTGTTTACAATGTTTTATTTAAAATGATTTTTATTTTTTATTTGTTCTAATTAGTTACACATGACAGGAGAATGCATTTCGACTCATTGTACACAAATGGAGCACAACTTTCATTTCTTTGGTTGTACACGATGCAGTCACACCATTTATGAAATCATACACGTACAGAGGGTAATAACATCCATCTCATTCCAAGAAACATGGGCTCAGTAGGATTCGTGGTTTTAAAATATTCAGCTGGGGGGAAAGCATGTTCCATCCATACATGTTTGGAGATGAGAACTGCATATGAGGAGTGAAAAATCAGAGATGGATTTTAAATCCCAAGTTAGAAGAATTTTTAAAACATAATCTTCGATAATAACACCTAACATTTTTGAATTACAGGAAATTCCTTGAAAAAGTGTTTTTCCCCAGTGCATAATTTGATGGTACCATTTTAAATGACATCCCTTTGTTATCCAATGTAATCTCTTTATTTAAAGATTACATCATTTAAAATTGCTGCCTTCTTCTAATTTAAAATTTAAAATCCAATTCTTTTTAAAATTTACTCATTTTCTAAATCTATTTTTATTGGTGCACTAAAATTATGAAGAATTATGGGATTCATCCTGCCATATCCGTATATGAACATAAAATTGTTCAAACTCCTTCCCAGCACCTTCCCTTTTGCTCCTCTCCTCCTCCCCGTATCTACTCTCTCTACTGATCTCCCTTCTATTATTGTTATCAGTTCAACCAGTGCATGATCGCTATGTATGTAAGCAGGATTCATTATGGCATATTTGTTCATGCACAGAGCATAGTTTGGTAGATTTCATTGTCCTTACTTCTCCAGCCCCTCTTCTCCTTCCTCTCATCTTCAGTGAAGGAGAGGTTTGCATTTATTATACATTTGAAGAAAATGTACTGCCTTGGGTCTATTTAGACCTTCCTTGGTGACTTAATCATAATTGGCTGAAATCTTTATTTTAAGAATCAAATCCAGGTGAATTTGACAATGCTGTGAATTTCAGAACAGTTCCTCCTGATCTCAACAGTTGTCAACCTATGGAAATCAGTGAGGCTTGAGGCTGAGTAGCCCAGGTTAATGCCCAGACCCTTATCTGTGGACTTTATGACTCAGACAATCTAGGTGTGACAAGTAAAGACAGAGGTCAATAATCTCAGAGGGACCCTTAGTGCACACTCTTCTGGAACGTAAAATTTTTCTAGGTATTTAGTCCTACACAGGAAGAATCCGAAGGGCAATTTTGAATCCACCTTTCATTTATGCATAATTGGCTGAAGTTCAAACAGAATAAATAACATATTCATTGTCCCATGGCTAGTTAGTAGAAGTAACAGAGTCAGAATTTGTATGTTCCATCTTCTCACCCTTCTCTTACCACGAGTTCATGACTTTGCCACAGCAGAACATGGGAGGCATTCCAGTGAGCGGTCTATTGAGCAGAGAAATTAGAATTGAGGGCTTCCTCATACAGAGAAGTCCAGAACTAGAAAAGGCCACACAGAGAACTCCAGCAGGTACTATTAGTTTTCCATGGAAACTTAATAGAAACATACATTTTTCAAGAAATACAACTTTCTCTGGTAAAGGACTAAGAGGAAAGGAAGATAAAGAAGGCTAATGGGAAAGAGCATGAGTCAGCAATTGCTCTGAGTGTTTCAGATTGTCAGGAGGAAGAAGGTGGCATCTCGGCTGCCATGTTGATCCCAGGTCATCTGGAAACCTTAAGTAATAGGAAAAGTAAAAGCCCGCAAAAAATTCATTCAATGGGAGATTGTAGGCCAATAGGGACTGTGTATGCTCAAGATATTTATAATCAAACTTTTATATCAAGGTCTTGATAGGACTTTTAGAAAATGAAGAAATAAAAAGTAACTCCCAAAGAAAAACATAAATTCCTGTTAATTTATGTCTAAAATGGATTTTTTTTTTGGGGGGGGGGGCTTATACCAGAGATTGAAGTCAGGGGCACTCGACCACTGAGCCACATCCTCAGTCATATATATATATATATATATATATATATATATATATATATATTTTATTTAGAGACAGGGTCTCACTGAATTGCTTAGTGCCTAGCTTTTTGCTGAGGCTGACTTTGAACTGTGATCTTCCTGAGTCTCAGCCTCCTGAGCCGCTGGGATTACAGGCATATGGTGCCATGCTCCACTAAAATGGATGTATCTTTAAGTAAGAAGAACTCTTCTCTATGAAACACTATCACACTGTTTTAATCCTCAGCAGAGATTTATGCTTTCAATAAAACCACTCAAGAATGCAAATTCTCAAAAACAAAAACAACAAATAAAAAACAATAACTAAAAAAGTTGAGAACTTTGTAATGAGGCAGAAAGAAAATGGCCTTCTTCAGGTTTCCAGGATGTTGTAGGTCTTGTGTAGAAGCTTCTGTACATACCAAGAAAATAAAACAAATAAGAAAAAATGGTATAAAAATACCCTTAATGTTTTCAAAAGGCTGAACATTTTATAAAATGTCTGGATGTCTGGCTATATTTTCTTCATCACATTGAAGTATGAAGTATAATGACATGAATACAAATACATATCTTCATGACCAAACATACCAATCACCACCTATGACTGGATCATCAGTTCCTGGTATCAAGGATGTGAGGGTAAATGGTCTTTGGCTGGACATAAATTATGATGGTTTGTTGATAATTATTATCTGGCTTATGATTAATTACTTTAAACATCAATTTATTCAAATTTCATGAGCAATATTTGGGAGCATTTTCTCACAAATGTGAGGGGAGAGTAGAGGAAATAAATGTCAGATCAGAAAAATTAAAATCATTAACATCAAATCCTGCTCATTAGATAATGGAGCAGGGTTGCCATTCTGGTATACCATAAACATTGTCATTATTGAAAAAATGTTCCAAAAACTTGTATCATCCATCACTTTAGAGTTTTTATAAAACACTCTCCAACAAGATTCTTAATTATCATCCTCTATAATTTTTTATGGTAATGTGGTAAAATACAAAAACATATTTGGTCTTTTTCCCAGGTGTCTGGCACAGACTTCCTAAAGCCCTTGGGACTTCCTGAGTGTCAGGATGTCTTCATTATTCATATGAGTTCCCTTTGACCATGTCTGAGTCTCTACTAATAAGATGACTTAGGACAGGGTCTCTAAATAGTTTCAGGATCAGGGCCAAGGGCCTGAAAGACCAATTCGAAAGTTGATAACTTTCAGCCTCACCCCTGTCCTCTGAGGAGGACTGAGGAACTGGACTGGAAAGGGAAGCTCTATTAAATCTCTCACACAGTGATTCAGGAAGTTCCAAGTAGGTGAACGCACTGGGGGCTGGGCAGGTGGCACCCCGAAGAGGTCACATATGTTCTATATCTTCTGATTGGGAGTTCTATTCTTGGATATTAACTGTTGGTAACATGTAGACTGTTTTCTTGAGTTCTGTGCTTCACTGTAGCAAGTTAGAGGACATGGGGAAGGGTCTAATTTATACTGATTTATCAGAAGTACATGTAGCCACCCAGAACTTGGGGGTGGCATCTGAAGTGAGGCAGTCCTGAGGAACTGGGCCCCTGGTTGTGGGGTCTGCACTAACTCCAAATAATTAGAACTAAAATTGAACTGAATTTTAGGGCAGCTAGCTAATGTCCAGAGAGTTGGAAACTCATATATTTGTGTCCAGAATTTCATGCATAAAAACAATTCACAGAGGCAGGGAAATATCAACTCATTATATAGGTAATAGAAGTAAGGCTTATGAAGCTAAATTGATTAACAAAGGATAAGCTATAGTAGGTTCTCATGTAACAATTTTTATGCCTCATTCTCAAATTCAATAGCATCCCCTTCTCCACCTCTCTACTGGCATATTATAGGTCTCTTACTAGTTGCAGGATTACATATTTGAATGTCAAAACTATAAAAATGTGACCAGTGGACTAGCACAGACCCAAAATAAGTGGACAATACAAACGATATTCCTCACAAATTGGGTTAAAGACTTTCTCTTAGAAATTGTAGGAAAGCCTTTTGTTGCTGTTTACTTAAAGCATTATCCCATTTTTCTCCAAAGTAACTTATGTTTTCTTCCTCAACAAGCTGCATCAGTTGTACAACAGTTGATTTCCACAAAATGTTTATTTCTACTACCAACCTGATTGCAAGAGAAAATGCTGTATTTGAAACCAGAGATACCACTGAGAAAGAGAGTATTTAGTTTGAATCTGAAATATCCCCCAAATTTGGTCACCAGTGCAGAGGTGGAGATTTAGGGGAAATGGTTGGATGGTGAGGGCTCTGACCTAATCATTGAATTAGTCCATTATGAATTTGGAGCTAATGGACTATAGTGGGAACTCTAGGAAGCAGGACTTAGTTCAAGTGAGTGGGTTCTTGGAGTCATGCACATGGAGACGATATCTTGACTCTCTTTCTCCCTCTGCTTTCTGGCTGTCATGCAAAGAGCATGATGTACTGCCTCACCACAGACCTAATCAATTATGAACTGAAACCTCTGACACTGTGAGCCAAAATAAATCTTCTGTGCTTTAAGTTGTTTTTTTCTCAGGTATTTTGTCACAGAGACAGAAAACTGACTAAAAGAAGGAGATCAGTAAATTATGTTAAGCAGGAAATTGGCAAAGCTGGACAACCTCTTGCTCATTCTGTTAATGATATCTTCCTTCAGATGACAGAGCCAAAGGTTAACCTGAACTGCAAAATGGCAGGGGTATGCATGCATGCATGTACGTGTGTGTTTGGTGAGGGGTTTTGAACAATAATAGGAAACAATTCAGATTCTTGTTAAATAGAAGAAGGTACATTAATGGTAGCAGCAAACACAACAGACCCAGTTGCTCACTGTGCCTTCAGCTTATGTTTTCTTAGGTAATCACAGAAAGTGACAGAATTATTTCATGTAATAGTCGTATGGAAAATGACACCTCTAGCTACACAGAATGTCTTAGATCACACTTAGAAAATTCGAAATGGAGAATCCCTCAGAGATTTTTTATTGTAGCTGCATTTTAAAATATGTAAATATTTTCTAATGATGCTAGGTTCATCTTACTTAGCTCATCCGTGTATGACACATTAAGTGCCATCCTAAATGGACAAATCTGGGCTATGACTTCAATATGGCACTCCCTAGTGCATTTCTTTCCTTGTGAAATGATTTTAGAGAGCTTAAAACAAAATATAATTCTAATGGCAAGTTGGGTAGATAGGTTCTGTATTCATTTCATAATCTGTAGATAGATAAAATTCTTAACTTGAAGGATTGCCTTCCTTGATCCCTAAAACAACATGCTGAAATGCAAATCTGAATGGTCCTGCTCTACTTCATACACTTAATGCTTTCACTATGTTGAATCCTTAACTCTCATAAACGGCTCCCAGTCATCTGGATGATAATTTCCAATATCCCTAGTGAGCTCCAGAAGGCCCGTTGCTTTCTGTCCCATGCTTAGTCTCCAGCTTCAAGGCTGTCGCTCCATCATGGTACATCCAAAGCATATGGAGATAATTGCACTCCTACACCCTGCTATGCACCCATATGTTCCCAAGTTTTACAGGAGTCATTAACTTGTGTGTCTGGAAGAGCCTTCTCCCACTGCTCCACCTGGCTCACTTCCACACCTCACTCAAACCCAGTTCATCTGTCAAGTTCTCCCATTTGCTTTGAGAAGTTCTCTCTCTCTTTCTGTTACTTGGGGTTTTGTGATGTTGTGCTTTCTCCAACTGCTGATTTCATGTGCTTTTATTATCACAGCCATTACAACCCTTCTCACATGGTATTGACATTGCCTGTATCCTTGCCACTATGTTCCTTTGGAAAGCAGACTGTACCCTATTGTATGACCTTGATGACTAGCAGCATGGTGGTATATGGTTAAGCAGTGAATGGTTAAGTAAGTGGACGAAGCCAATATAAACCGAATTAATTGTCTTTCTTTTTGACACAGACATATTAGAGATAAGTTTTATAGACCTTTTGCAACTATCTTGGGTTATTGAAAAGTGGAGTTGACAAAGAGAAGAAATGGACTGAACTAATTTTTCAAATATCTTTGGGAACTGTAAAACGTGCATGGCACATCTAGTTAACAAAACTTAAGGCCAGATTACAAGTTGGTGGATAGTGGCATTTATTATGATTGTATTGTGCCGATAATTTTAGGATAGGTACATTGTGCATCTCCAATAGTACAAAGTATCCGAAATTCTGTTTTTACTTAGCATCTCCTACTTTTTTCTATTTCTGTGCTTCTGGGAGTTGGAGCAATGGTGTAGAGTAGCGGGATAAGGAGTAGGAGAAGGAGGGAAGCACTGTTCGAAATGGTTAAGGTTATTTTTAAAGGAAGGAGCAATCCCTGTGGCACATATCAGGATCTGATCGTTTCGCAGAATACTTCTACAGAGCCACTATTCTCCCAACTGTCTAGTCAACTAATTTGATGACTTCCTCTCACCATAAACACCCTGTGCTCCCTCTCAGATAATCATTATGCCTTCTACCAATAAATGGTGACCAACCGAAAGGGGAAGTTCCTTATCATTCTTTCACAAAATCTACCAAGCCTCCTGCATCTTCTTTATCTCCTGTAAAAGGAATGAAATATCCGTGGGCCTATCATATTTCTCTACATAGCGGAAACCATTTCCTCTTTACTCCTCATGGGCTCTGCTCCTGCATGATGCTTTATTATTATTGGTGTTGTTCTTTCTGTGATCAGTTGCTATATAACAGTTTATTATTTATGATGTAGCACCTCACGTCTTTCAGTAAATACATAATCCCTTTCTTAACTCTACAATTCTGGACATTGCCCCATTTCTTATTTCCATGTTCCAGTCAAACTTCTTGAAAGAATGATCTATAATTATTCACTCCAGTTCATCACACCCATTCTTGCTCATCTCATTGCCACTGAGTTCCTGATCTCACCACCTCCAAAAATGTTTTGGCAGGGTGGTCAATAACCTTCATGTTGTCTGGCAAAGCCTTGTTTTACTCTTGTATCTCCTGATTATGTTTTGTGGCCTTGCATTGACCTAGGGGCAAATCCACTGTGTTCAGTTACAACATCACAAACCCTACAGAGTGAAACTGCTTCCTTTCATTCTGCCTTTTCCTATTTCCTCTAGATCCCAGTTGAGAGTTGTTGGGCCTATATCTACACAATGCTCAGATCCTTTGGCTCTGATGATACACGTAAAATGAGCTAGAAATCTCCCCCAAACCCATCTCCAAACCAGGACACAAAGCAGTGTCCTGTTTTGCCTGCAAATAATTGGTTATTTTCTTTGGGTAAGGCAACCTCATTATGCCCATTTCAAGCATGATTCCATTTCCAAACTTTTATTAATTGCTGAATACAGATAGACACTGCACTCAGACTGCTTTGTTGAACATTCCCAAATCTAAGACAAAGAAACCATTTGTTGGCTTCTAAAATGGTGTTGCCAAGGGCAATGTTAGTGTTCTAGAAGAGTGTATTTTCCTATCTGAGTGAGCAGAAAAGAGTATTTCAGCAGTCCAAGCACAACATAACATTAGGTCCACAGAAGACAATGAGCCTGAGACGGCCCATTGGTTCAGTATGTGGTAGGAATGAATAGATGTGCATCAACTGTTTCTTGTGCTGCAGCTCAGAGTGCCTCAGGAATCAGGAAGTAAAATGTCAGAAAAGCAGGAGGTAAATACAAAGATATTAGACATATTACGGGATGAAACGGCATTTCATTTTTTTGCCCTTGAGCCAACTGTGTAGTTACAATGATCTCACATAAACTGCTCCATTTGTGCAAATTTGGAATCAAGGCCATTCGGGAACAGGGAGGGCCCATCAGCTCCTGGAGGGCCAGAAATGGAAATGTACACACTCTGAAGGTTCCAAAATGGTGTGACCTGTACCACCTAGGAAAGCAGTTTCCTCTGAAGGTTTATGTAGATTGGTGAAAGAGCACAGAGAAGCTGCAAAATCTCAGGAACAATGGGAGTCAGGATCAGAGAATGAGCCCTGTTAAATTAGTGCAGAGCTGGGAGATCAGCAGGAGCATCTGCATGCAAATGTGCCTCAGGTAATTTAGCACTAATTACTAAAACGCTGTTTTTCTGACCTCACCGGCATTCTTCTCTGTTTATGTACTTCTAGCTTTCCTGTATTTCTTTTTGTCAGCGTAGCTTTTATTAGGTCAACTGGGAGGGTGCAGCACATGGCTGTGAGCATAGTATAAAACTTGGGCTTATCTTGGGATTTCCATATAGACAGCTTTGGCAACTCCAGCAATTCCCACACACAGTGCAGGGAGCCCTTTCAATAAACTGTGTGCATGCTTATATATATTCATGTGTTCATTTCCCATAACAATAGCTATATCATAGAATCCACCAGTATGATCATTTCAACTTTGCTCTGCTAGGAAAGCTAATAGAACAAAAATCCAAAGAAAAGAAATCAAAGCTGCAATGTATTTAGCAAGATCTGCACTACAGAGTCAAGCTGTCTATGACCTTTGAGCAGGAATTTCTGCCAAGAAACAGCCATGAAAGGCAGATCCAGGATGAAAAAAATTCACTAATTTGTCTCTGAGCACTTTTGTAGATAGCCGCTATTAGAAAGACTGTAATGGATTTAGATATGTAACCTGTTGCAATAGATCCCATTTGATTGGGCAGAAGGCCTTGAGTTAAATCTAAAAACACAGGTTCAGTAAGGGCCTGACTTCTTTTTCAACCCCATCCTCCACCCTTAGAAGACTTTACTAGATTGTGAAACCAACCTAGATGCCCTTCACCAGATGAATGGATAAAGAAACTGTGGTGTATATACACAATGGAATATTATTCAGTCATAAAGAAGAATAATATAATGGCATTTGCAGATAAATGAATGGAATTGGAGAATATCATGCTAAGTGAAATAAGCCAATCCCAAAAAACCAAAGGCCAAATGTTTTCTCTGATAAATGAATGATAATATATAATGGGGGAAGAGGGGTAGGGTGAGAGAAGAATGAAGGAACTTTAGATTTCATAGAGGGAAACGGGGCAGGGGGCGGGGGTATGAAAGATGGTGGAATGAGACAGACATCATTGCCCTATGTACATGTATGATTACATGAATGGTATAAATCTACGTCATGCACAGTCATAGAAATGAAAAGATGTACTCCTTTTGTGTACAATGAATCAAAATGCAGTCTGTAAAAAGAAAAAAAAAAAAGAAAACTCTATTGACTTTCAGTTGGGGTGAACTCCTGCTTCTCCAGTCTCCCTTGATCATCTCACACTGAATACCTTCACATTTTGGAAAGTAGGAACACAAACTGAAATTTAGTGTGACTTTTTCATCATCCATTTCTGTAAAACCTAAGTAAGAAGAACATGGACAAGATATAGAAGAATGGAACCATACATTCATTTACCATATCATAAAAATTGGGAGCTATATATTGCTAATCTGTTGCTAGAGTATAAAATCCACAGGGACAAAAATGGAGACTTTGTCATATTTTATTTTCAGCATCGAGCAAGCGTTGGGCCCATCCTGGGCACACATTACATAGCATGAGTTATTTAAAGGGTCACATGGGGAGAGTTCATGAAGGATATGCATCTGAGTTTCCTTATTGATCTAGTGATAAGTGATTGGAGGAGAGGAAGAAGATGGAGGTCTACTCCAACACAATAATCTAGCTTCAAGACTTTGAATAGTAAAAACAAATGAGTGTTTTATTAACTTATTCACAAATACCTAGTGTCTATTATGTGCTAGGGATGCTGTAGTGTAGTAATATGTAAAGATCCCCACCACAAAGAGTCAGTGAGGGGGTCAGAAAACAGTGCGCACGTGCACACACACACACACACACACACACACACACATACACACATGTACACACATACAGACACACATACACACAGGGTCTACCCTATGATGGTTCAGCATACGTTTTTTGTTTTTTGGAGATTTAAGACCATCGTGTGTGTGTGTGTGTGTGTGTGTGTGTGTGCTGCCTATTCTCTAACTCCCCGCTCTATTTGTGGTAGGGATCTTTAAATATTTCTTCACTGAAGAAAGATATACCCAAACATTTCTACACATTTTACATGGTTCTAAGGAAACCAAGCAAGGCCTAGAACAGTGTCAGAATGTGTTGGGGAACCGGTGGGGAATGGGCATTTGAGTTGTAGTGACCAACCAAGCCTTTCTCCAGGTACTGCTAAGCACCCAGGACAGCTTGAGAATGCTCTGGTGCAGAGGGTGTAAGGGAGGAGCTGCCCATATGTTCATGAAATAGCTACAGCCAAGGGAATGGGGAGGAAAAAGGGAGGTAAGGGAAGAGAAAGGTAACGTGGAACTTTGCAGGTCACATTTAGGAATGTTAGTTATTGAGTAAGAAAAGGAGAGAAGGAGTCAAGAAGTGACATGACATGACATGACCTGTATTTTCACAGAATCACACTAACTGCTCTGTATTATTCAGAGTTCTTGAGAGGAACATAACCAATACATTGTGCATATAATTTTAAGAGGGAACTTATTAGATTGACTTACACAATCAGAAGCTGGATAGTCCCATGGGGACCATGTGCAGGCTAGAGAGCTGGGAAAAGCAGTAGCTGCTCAGTCCAAGAATATGAGCCTCAGAACAAGAGGAACCAAGAATTCAACCCCAGTCTGAGCCTGAAGGAAGCCTGAGAGCTCCCTGGAGAGGTTCCGTGAGTTCACATTCACAGGTCCAGCAAGCCGCAGTCTGAAATCTGCAAGCAATGACAGCAGCAAAAGTTGCTCCCATTCAAGAAAACATGAGTTTTGTGAGTCTTTCCCCTCTTCCGTTTTTGCTCCATCCAGGCCTACAGTCTACTGGATGGTGCTCCCACTTCCGGGGTCAGTTTCTCGCACCTCGGTTCACTGACTCATGTGGCGGTTGTCTCTGGAAATACTCTCACAGACACCCCAAAGTGTACTTTACCAATTCTCTAAACATCTCTCAATCCTGTCAGGGTGACAATCAAGATTAACCATCACAAATACTAAATATATATCTATATCTATATCTATCTATCTATCTATCTATATATATATATACATATATATATATATAGTATTTCATATATATATTTCATATATATATATGAAAAGAAAATTTGAAATATTATAGGCAAGTATGGGGTCAGTTTATCCTATACAGTGGAAATGACAGAAAAGTCAAAAGAAAAGGAGCCAAAAATGTCAGGAATGATGTCAATGTTTTATTCCAAACAACAGGAGAGATGGATTTTCTATCGACTGAGATAGAGAACATTTTAAAGATGAGGTGTACGGTAGTACAGGGGAAATATCAGAAGCTCAACTTTGCACCTGTAATGTTTGAGAAGCTTATGACATTTAAGTGGAATGGAGGGCAAGCAGCTGGATATGTGTGTGTGTGTGTGTGTGTGTGTGTGTGTGTGTGTGTGTGCATCTCGGGAGAAGGAGCGAGAAAAATAAATTTAGAAATCATCAGCATGTAGATCCACAGGCCTAGATAAAATCCATGAGACTGAGGAATGAATGCTGATGGGAAAGAGCAGGGATCCTCAGCAATTCCCATATTTAGAGATTGGGGTGATGAGGGTAAGTGACACTGAAGGCAGAAGGAGAAGTCAGAGGTAAGCCAGGTGACAAGAGGTGCGTGGAAGCTATTGAGGAAATGCTCCAAGGATGAGAATGACCAGGAATGTCAAACACTTAGGGTACATGGGGCAAGATGAAGGCTGAGAGGTTTCCACTGTACTCAGGTTGTTTGTTTGTTTGTTTGTTTGTTTTTTGTTTTTGTTTGTTTGTTTGTATTTGCTTATAGTTTTATTCCTCCTATATGCCCTGTAGTCATATTTTACCAAGTGTGTACATTTTCCCCATTTGCATTATAATTCTCCATATAGATCTATATGAAGACACACATGTCTCTCTATTATATACAGATATAGCTTTGTGTTGTTTTCTGGACTCCTCACTCCTCACTGTAAGCATCGTGAACCTAGACAGTTCAGTATGTATGTATTTCTGACAATGCTGACACTCTCTTGCAAAAGCAATGTGCAGTTGGCAAAATTGGCAAATTGAAAGTTGTGAGATTCTGGATATATTTTGAAGGCATAACAAACAGTATTTTGTGATATTCATGTGAAAACTAAACAAAGACAAAAAAACCCCCCACAAAAACAGAAAGGAATGACTCCCATGTTTTGAGAATGATAATAAATATAATTTTGAATAATTATATGAAATACATAATGGTCTAATCCATTGTTCCTATTAAAATTTTGTCAGTTTCCCCCAAAATGCCTTACTTAAAGATTTTTCTAGTCCAGGATCAAATGAACATCCATCATGTCTCTTTTAATTTGTAATAGTATCTCAGTCTTTCCATATCTTCCCTGACTTCGATACTTTATGAGAGTTCAGATTAGTTAGGTTCTTATTTGTTTCTTTCTTTCTTTCTTTCTTTCTTTTTTTTTTTTTTTTTTTTCTCTTTTTGGACTAGGGATTAAACCCAGGGGTTTTAGCACATTAGCACTGAGTCACATCCCAGCCCTTTTATTTTTTATTTTAATCCAGGGTCTCACTAATTTGCTTAGGATCTCACTAAATTGCTGAGGCTGGTCTCAAACTTGTAATCTTCCTGATTCACCCTCCTGAGGATTATAGGCATGTGCCATTGTCCTCAACCAGACTAATTAGTTTTTAGAATTTACCTCCATTTAAATTTGTCTTGTTTCCTCATGATTAGATTCTGCATTTGGAGCATAATAAGCATCAGGGTGATACATACTTCTCAAAGCAACATATTAGGAGGTACTAATATTAATCTTCACCAATATTCTTGATGTAAAGTTTGATAACTTGATTAAGATGGTATTTGCCAGGTCTCTCTACAATTCAGTTACCATTTTTCCTTGTCGGGAATTTGTAGGAAAATAATTTGGGACATATACATATCCAGATCCTCATTTAAATTGCACCTATAAGTTTTAAGAAACATTAACAATTTTAACCCCAATATTATTTTAGACCAATCAAGTGATTCTCTACTGTACAAAAAAAGAACTTGTCATGTATTATTATTTATTATATGGATGTTAATTTTGTTCATATCATTATATATTAATATTTTTAATTATTTAATGTGTGAAAATTCACTATTGTGTTTACGTTTTTACTCAAATTGTCTCAGAATTGGCTCCCAGTGCAAGGTCACTCATGTTAACTCTGTGACCCTTATGACGTACTCCAATATCCTTTAAACCCTTTATCACTTCCTGGTGCATTAAGATATCCCAGAACCATTGTGGAATTTTCCTGTTTCAGTCATGATATAAGATGGAAAATGATGCTTAGAAACCAAGGACTGGTTGTTTATTAGCCATTTGCATATCCTCCCTTTTGAAGCATCTGTTTAGGTCTCTTTTCTATTTTCTAATCAGGTTTTCTTAGGTTTTTTTTTTTAATGTCTAGAAAATATATACTTGAAAAGTCATTTGGTAGATGTATCTGTCTCTTTCATCTCTAAACATTTACTTATTAATTTTTGTAAGTACAAGTTTGAATGAGCAATTTAAAACATATGATTATGTCTATTTTGTCAGTTTTTCCCTTTCGTATGTATTTCTTGCTATGTTCCATCCAATTAATTTTTGCTTACTCCAAGTTAAAAAATATTTCCAGTGATGTCATTGGGAATTGGAAGATTATGACAAATTCTCTCTTTCATTAAAGTAAAGAGAAACCACCCAAAATTATCAAGACAATTTTTTCTTGTAATGCTGAGAATTAATCAAAGTCTGGCAACAACCCTGGAAGCATGTATTTAATAAAATTAGCTAAATCTCAGCAAGAACAGGGAGCATTGTGGCATTTTATCTCTATTTTATCCCTATTTCTAACCCCTCTCTAGCTTGATGGTGTCATTGAAAACCGACATGTACAATTGCAGTAAATACTAGCCACCCAGCATCTTCAGGAGGGGTCAATATGATCTGGGGTTCTTATAAAACTGTATCTCAGAGAATGATCATTATTTGACCTGCCAGAGTCCTGGGAAATCTCACTCCCAAGACTTACCATTATTTGCTTTAAAAGCTCAAATGTGCAAGTAGCCTTTTCCTTAGAGGTGTTTAGCAAGAAGAACTAGCAGCAAATTGTTTGATACTGCAGATGCCTAAGGAGATGAAAACAGTTGAGGAAAATAACAAACTGACCAAAAAGTTTAAAAGGAAATGATGGGGAATGAGATGCCTACCATTGAAAAGATCAGAAATATTCCTTGAAATCTATAAAGTCACACCTATATGCAAACTGTGCACATTCTCAATAAAGACCTAATAAGGACCTGTGCTTTCACCTCTGGCTGACTTTGAGGCAGGAATGAAGGCAATGCAGTTGTAAATTGCTTGAGTGTTCAAGCATGTCCCAACACACACACACACACACACACACACACACACACACACACACCACACACACGTACAAGACCTAAAGCAAGACCTAGGAGACTTACTGTTACCTTAAATTGAAGACAGTCTCTCTCCATTTAGTAAACGATCATAAAACTAACCAAGCCATGTTGTCAGAGATCACAAAAAACAAATAATATAGATTTTTGCAGAACTAACTCAGAAAAGTTTCTAGATAAGCAAATCCATTGAGAACAGAACAACAAATATCAATAATAATGAATCCTAAAGATTAAGGAGAATGACAAATCGTACCCTATTCTATCACACAGTAGTAATTTTTTGCTATGGTATGCATTATATTGTTATGTTGTTTTAAAGTTATATTTTTCAAAAAATATGTATCTGACATGTCAAAAAAAGAAATGAAAAATAAAGTGTATGCACCAAGGGAAAAAAGCAATAAAGCAATCTATGGAAATTTTCCTTAATACAGCAAAGATGTTTGCTCAACAAAGACTGAATATTTTAATATGTAGAATTTAAGAAATTGTATCTGGAGAATTAAAGAAAGTATGAGCAAAATATTTCACCAAATAGAGAACTTGAGAGGTAGAAACTCCAAAAAAAGAATGAAACAGAAGTTCTAGATTTAAAAAATTAAATAACTGAAAAGAAAATTCACTAGGGGGATTCAACATTAGTTTTAAGCAAGTAGAAGAAATAGCCATAAGATGTATCATTTAGAATATACAACCTGAGGAACAATTATGAATAAAGATGTATCTAACAACCCAAAATAAATGAAACAAGAGATGGAAAAATTGAATAGGGAAATAGACATTTTTATAGTAATAACTGGACATGTCAACGCCCCATGTTCAACTACTCAGAAGATTGAAAGCAAAATAAAAGACAAAGATGACTGCTGTTTATCAACTTCTATTAACTGCTTATGTTGCTGATGCTGACTCAGGGCCAGGAAGCAGAGTTCAGGGTTCCAGCAGGTAGAAGAAAATGCAAGATGCTGTTGGGATGGTAGTCATTCCTTATATAGAGGCGACAATAACCCCCAGCCAGTTCATATACATAGGCCTTTTTTACATGCAGGCCAGACAAAGAAGGCACACTGTCAACAGGTTACATCAATAGGTGCATGCTCACAAGCAAGTGTTTATGACTTTGAGTACATACTCTGAATCAGAGTATGATCTTGAGTACACACTAAAAACACAGCCCACCTGAATCCTTGGTGAGGGAGCCTAACTACAGTCATGTGGGACCTTCCCAACACTACTGTTGAGCAACTACACAGAAGATCAACTCAGATACAAAACACTAGAATTCTAGCAAATACTTAGCAGACATCTTTACAATACTCTACTTGACATCAGTAGGAAAGAAATCCCATTCAAGTATACAGGGAACATTTTTTTACGACAGGCTGTATGCTAAGTCATATAGCAAACCTCAATATATTTGAAAGAACTGAAATTATGAAAGGATATTCTCTGGCCTCAGAGGGATAAGATTAGAAATCATTAAAAAAACTAAATTTGAAGAGTCATGAATGTATAGAAATTAACATACTCATAAATATTTAATACCAAATAATAAATCACAAGAGCAATTAAAATATATTTGAGATGAATTAAACAAAAGACCATACAAAAACTTACAGAACGCACCTAACACAGGGCTAAGAAGGAAGATTATAGCTAGAAACACTATATTTTAAATAAAGATCTCAAATCATAACTTATCCATTCATCTTTAAAAAGTAGAATAAAATAGCAAATTCTAAAGATGAAAGAAAAAATAATGAGAACAGAAATAAATAGACGATAAAAATTAAGGACAAATCAATGAAAAAAAAGCTAGTTCTTTGAAAGTATCAACTCGAGAAGCAAAATTTTAGCAAGACTGAGCAAGAAGCAAAGAGAAAAATTTCCATTTACTAAAAACAAGAATGTAAGAGGAAACCTTAACCCCAACTTTATACAACAGAAAAGATTATAAGGGAACACTATAACTGTTTGTACACAAATAAATAAAAAAATGTAGATGAAGTAGACAAATTCCACAGGATATAGCCTGATTAGGAAAAAATGAAAACCCGAATGGATCCACAAAATATGAAGTGATTGTATTTACAAAGCAAAGTATTACAAAGCAAAATAGATCCCTCTCCCACCCCACCAAACTTCACTGAGGTATTTCCAAGACAACTGCATTGATAAATTCTATCAAATATTAAATAGGTATTGATCCTAATTATTCTTGAATTCTTCCAAAATACAGAATTGGAGGGAATAGGTCCCAACACATTTTATAAGACCACTTTTGCCATGATAACAAATCAGACAAAGATATTACAAGGAAAGAAAACAGACCAATTTTCCTTATGAATATAGACACAAAACGTTCAATGAAATGTTAGAAGCTAAGCCCACCAACATGCATATGCAATTAAAAGCCATGAATTTCAGGATGAAAAATTGACCCAACATACAGAAATCAATCAAAGAATATGCCTTATTCCTTCAGCGAAGGACAAACACATGATAGATAAAAAGCCAAGAAGTCATTTGATAAAATACAATGAATTTGCTTTATAAAAGCACTCGATGAACTATAAATAATAAAATACTCCCTCAAGCTAATAATAGATGTTTATGAAAATCCTGTAGTTGCCATCATTCTTTTTTATGGTACATTGTAGTTATACATAATAGTGGAATTCATTGAGACATATTTGTCCATCCACAAACATAGCATGTTCAATATTCTTAGTGTTACTCACCATTCTATTTGAAGTTATATCCAGGGCAGAGTCAAAATGACAGGATCTTGTATAAACAAAATCAAAATGTCTTACAGTAATGAATTTACACATTTTCAGGATAAAAGATCGATATATAAAAGTCAGTTTTATTTGCTAACAATTAACAGTCCTAAAATAAAATTAAGAATTTCACTTACTATAGCATAAAAGAATAGAATGCTTACAGCATACTTAACCAAAGAAGTGTAAAGTCTTTTAAATACTACAAAACATCCATGAAAAAAAAAAAAAAATCAAAGAATGAGCTTTAAATAAATGAACGATATGTTGTGTTCATGGAATGGAGCTACTAACATTGTCAAGGTGGCAATAGTTCCCAGACTCATCTATAGTTCAAATATATCTTTCATCAATATTCCAACTTTTTTTGTACTATCCTAAAATTCATATGGAGACACATGAGACTCAGAATAGGCAAAACAAGCTTTAAAAAAGAAAAAAAAAAAAATTGGAAGACTAGTACTTCTCAATTTCAAAATACACTAAAAAGCTACAGTAATCAAGATAGGGTGGTACTGATATAATGATAGACATAGAAATTGAACGAATAGAATTGAGAGCACAGAAATACACCTGTATATGTATGATCAGTTGATTTGGAATTTCATTTTATCTCTTTTTATTCCACAGTTTTTATTGGTGCATTATAGTTCTTATATAATCATACCTGTGAAGTCAGGTGACAAAAGACAGTCAGTGTAGATAATAAATAATTGGGAAGATGGGGGTTGGTTAGAAAGGAAAGAAATGTTGACATCTCCAGAGCCCTTCCCCCTCCACTTCCAACCTGTTGCTAAGGTAACCTGCCCCAAGAATTGTTCTTCCCTGCATGGAGTTGTAAGAGATGTTAATTAATGTCTCCAGGATTTTCCCTTCCTGCTCTTACTGCTAGGCTGCTTCCTTCTAGGCTTTGGATCACTCCACCTTCACCTTTTGGCCACTGGTCACATATGCAGAATGGGGAGAGGAGAGAGGCAAGATAAGGGGAGAAGGAGAGCTGGAGAACAAAGAAACCTACAATGTAGAAAAAAGGCAGGACACCCCCTCTTATTTGGATATCCAGCTTGGGGCCCCTTCTTTGCAGAGAAGTCTATTTCTGTTCTATCTGTTAAATAAAACTTGCTTTTGACCTTTGCCTTGGTGTTTCTTGGGTGTTCAATCTTCACATCTGGGGAAACAGAACTCAGCCCTGACAGATTTTCATCACCTGAGGTATCCCTGCACACAATGTAACAATATAATTTGACCAACAGAGCCTAAGTAATTCAAAGTCAAGAGAGAATAATTCTTCTAACAAATGGTCCTATACAATTGAGTATCTATATACAAAAGAATGAAGTTGGATTTCTTATTTATACCACATACAAAAATTAACTTAAAAACGAATAAAGACCTAAATGCATGAGCTGTAATTGTAAGTCTCATAGAAGAAAATATGGTTGTATATCTATAAAACCTTGGATTAGGAAATGGTTTCTTAGACATGATAAGCATTCAAGAAAAATAGATAAATTGAAATTTTATACTATTATATATTTTGTGGTTCAAAAGACACAAAAAGTAAAAAGAAAACCCACAGAATGGGAGAAAATATTTTCAAATATTTCTCTTATAATGCCACAGGTGATCACATGACATGAGTTTTTCAGGTCAAACTTCTTTTCCTCATCTCTTAACATATATCAAATTAAACAAATTTAGGAAGATTCTCCCTCTGTAACTTGTACAAACAAGGCACATTATACTCAGGGTAAGGATCCTTTGTTGACTCAGCTTAGCAAGGTTGTGTTATAAAAAACAAAAAGAACATAAAGATCCTTAAAACCACCCTAAGATTTCATCTAACTCCAATTAGAATGGCTATTATCAAGAACACAAACAATAATAAGTGTTGGCATGAATGTGGGGAAAGAGGCACACTCATACTTTGCTGTTGGAGTTGCAAGTTGGTGCAGCCACTCTGGAAAGCAGTATGAAGATTCCTCAGAAAACTTGGAATGGACCCAACTTTTGACCCAACTATCCTATTCCTCAGTTTATACTCAGAGGTCTTAAAATCAGCATACTACAGTGATGCAGCCACATCAGTGTTCATAGCAGCTCAATTCATAAGAGCTAGTTTGTGGAATCAACCAAGATGCCCTTCAACAGATGAATGGATAAAGAAACTGTGGTATATATACACAATGGAATAATACTCAGTCATAACGAAGAATAAAATTACAGTATTTGCTGGTAAATGGATGAAGTTGGAAAATATCATGTTAAGTGAAATAGGCCAAGTCCAAAAAACCAAAGGTTGAATGTTTTCTCTGATAAGTGGATGATGACATATAATGAGGGGGGGGAATTGGGGGAGAAGAATGAAGGAACTTTGGATGATGTAGTGGAAAATGGGGTGGGAGGGAGTGGGGGAAGGGAAGATAGTAGAATGAAACAGTATTATCCTATGTGTATATATGATTACATGAATGGTGTGAACTGACATCGTGCACAACCATAGAAATGAAAAGTTGTACCCCATTTGTGTACAACGAATCAAAATACAGTCTGTAAAATTTTTTTAAAAATTAATTAAAAAAAAAAACAAAGTTCTCAGGACTTGTGCTCAAAACACACCTTCTATCCTTTGCTACACGGTGAAAGCTTTTAGTCATTAGTGTTTGTGTGAACTTGACTTATTCAACATGTTACTTTGTCTCTTAGGGTTTTGCATATAATTTAAAGAACGGGTTAACATTTTTTTGCATAAGGATATTGTTAGTTAGATGTAAAGGGGGCAGTTTTGGTTCGTCGATAACTCCCAGAAAAGACGCTCTGCAGATACAGGTCTCACACGAGGAACTTTTATTCTAAGCGGACAAAACGTGTCCGCTCAGGGGAAAGGGGAAAGGGAAAAAAGGAAGAAGAAGATGGCGCAGGGTTCTTTGTATTGGAATTTCGCGGGCTGGGAGGAACCAATCACAGAGGAGAATTATTACAGACTGACTGATGGACCAATGACATATTGGAACGTAATGTAGGGGGGTAGGAAGGTTATGGCGACTTAAGCCGGAAATTCCTGTAACGAGAGACGCGGGCTTAACACAGATTGACAGGTGGTGCCTGTATCGGGAGAGAAAAAGGTGGCTTTATACCTAACAGATATAAAAATGTTTCAGTGGGTTTTTTAAAAACCTGTCAATAATTTACTGAATTGCCATAGTACTTTTATAAAAATTCAATTAAACACAGGTTTGTGTTTGTTCCTCCACTTCCTATGCTTTTTCATAGTTCTTATTACAATCATTTTTTTAAATAGAAAAAACTTATGAAATCCCTGAGACCATATTATTGTCATTTTAACATCAGGTTGTAACATCTTCAACTTTGTCCTCTCATAAAACTGTTTGACTATTCTGTCTTTTATATTTTACGTAACTTTCAGAATTTTGATTTCTACAAAAAGATTTTGGGGTTTTCATTGAGATTATTATTGATCTATGTAAGCTTGTGACCATAAATGACAGAGGCAGGAGACAGAAAGCAAACCTGGGACCAGCAAGCTTTCCTCTTTTCTGCATTGAGGTCCATCGATCAGGCACGGGAAGGTCCATTTTTCTGGGAATGGAGATGGCCCCCGGATTACACAAGGAATCTGGGTTTTATAGTTGCATGGGAGACTGCGGATGTGCAGTTTGGACAGTCAGGGGCTAGTTGTGCAGGTTAAAATTTTAATTCTGGATGGTAGTTGTAAAAAGTCCGAACCTCATTGTCCCTGGGAAAAGCCCACAACTCCGTGCTCACTGCATGCCTTCCTTCCTCTGGGACCTGCTGTTACCTGGAGCTTCACTATTTGCTTGTCTCCTTCCAGGACTCATCTGCAGTGGGGAAGGGTAGAAGTCCAGGACCCAGTATTTCAGTATTTGCCTCCTTCCTTCAAGATCCATCAGGATTGGGAAGGAGTAAATGTTTGCTTTTAGTGGAGATGCTAGGGATAAAACCAGGAAGGGATGAAAGTTTGCTTTTACCCCCTAGGGAAGGGATGTTTTGAAAGAGGTTTAATGTTTGGTTAATTTCCCCTCCTGCCTCCTGAGTCACACTGTCCCTCCATTTTTCTTGAGGACCTGTCTTGTAGGAATATTATTTTCCATAACCCTTTAACCTATACATCAGTTTGGGGACACTTTAAATCAATAATATTTAGTCTTTCAGTTCATTAATATACTACAAATATTCATGTATTTAGTTCTTTCATTTTCTCTCAATCATGTATGGTAGCTTTCAGATTTTGGTAGCTTGCAGATATTTTGTTAAATTTATACAAAGTTATTAGTTATTTCCCTTTTTGGGTGTTAATGGTAATATACATGCATATAATAAGCCTATATTTTATATATTAATATATGTAAAAGCATATATATGCTTCAAAAGACATAATTGCAATGTTTTATATATATTTGATTTTTTTATGTTGAGTTTGAATTTTGCAACCCTGTTAAACTCCCTTACTTTAGTGACCTTTCTTTATTTAGCTATCTCACTTTCTAGATAAGATGATGATACTATATATGATGTTAAGCACTGATGTGCTTGTCTGCTATCCATGTGTCTTCTTCAGTGAGATGTCTGTTTATGCCTTTTGCTTATCTTATAATTAGATGGTCCATTTTTGTTGTTGAATTTTGCATTCTTTTTCCTAGATATAAGTCTGCTATTGGTTTGCAAGTATTTTCTCCAGCTTTGTAGCTTGTCTTTTCATAATCTTCACAGGGATCAAAACTAACTCTAATTTTTATTAGATCCAAATTTATCTATTTTTCATTTTATAGATCATGCTTTTGGTATCAATTCTTAAAGACTTTGGCTTAGCTGTGTATCCCAATGATTTTTATCTCTTTTTCCCCAAGTACTTCATAGTCTTACCTTCTACATTTAAATCCAGGATCTGTTTTGTGTTACTTTTTCTATGAAGTGTCTTGTACATGGATGTCCAAATGCTTTAATACCCTTAATAAAAAGGTCTACACTTCTCTGATTTAATTTCTTTGGCATCTTTGACCAAACAGCTTGACATGTTTGTATGGGTTTACTCCACAATTTTTATTACATTCCATTGATCTATGTATCTGTCCTTCTGCCAGTACCACACGGTTTTGATTACTATAGCGGTACATTGTACTTTAACATCAGAGAGAATGATCATCCTAATTCACTCTTGTCAAGATGAGTTTGTACTCTAGGTCTTCTGCCTTTCTCTTTTTATTTGGCGGGAAGCGTAACCTGGGAATGATCTCAGGGGCACTCACCCACTGAGCCACATCCCCAGCCCTATTTTGTATTTTTAGTTAGAGACAGTATCTCACTGAGTTGTTTAGGGCCTTGCTGTTGCTGAGGCTGACTTTGAACTTACGATTCTCCTGCCTCGGCCTCTGGAGTTGCTGGGATTAGGTATGCATCACTGTGCCATATATTTTAGAATAGTTTGTCTATGTCTTGCTGGAATTTGAATAAGAATTATGCTAACTTTATAGATCAATTTGAATACTACTGAAGACTTTATGATATTGAATCTTCTCATTCATGAGTACAGTGTAGGTCTTTATTAATTGAAGACTTCTTTGATGTCTTTGATTTTTTAAATTTTCAGGATATATGTTTTGTTAAAGGAACTCCTAAATAGTTATTTTATACAAATTATATATGATAATTGTGTTTTAATTTTGATTTCTGCATGTTATTAATATATTGGAATATTTTGTATGTTGATCTTGTATAACAGTGCAAACTTGTTGAACTCACATGTTTCTGTGGAACTTTTGTAGATTTCTTAAGATGTTGCTCAGATATAATCATCTCATCAGCAAATGGGGGGAGTTTCCTTCCTTTTCTTCTTCTTTTTTTTTTTTTCATTTTTTTTCTCTAATTGCTCTAGTCAGGCATCCAATGCTATGTTGAATAAAAGTAGTAAAAGCAAACTTTCTTACTTTATGCTGATCTTAGGAGGAAAACATTCATTTTTTTCACCAATAAATATGATGTTAGTTGTAGGTTCTATAGAAATGGGTCTTTTAACTTTTTTATTTTTTATTTTTAGAATTCCATCTTGATTTATGTTTTGGGGTGTATTGATTTACTTAGTTTTCTTGTTGTTGCTCTGAGTGTTAAAATGCATGTACATAACTTATAGTCTATTTGTATTGATGTTTTCATACTTTGGGTGAAATATAGAAATTTCACTTGCATATAAGTCCCTTTAACATCCCTAAGTTTTAAGTAGTCTTAAGTACTTAGCTTGTCTTAAGTATTTCTTCAACATATATTGAGCACTACAATAATTTTCAATCCAATACTAAATTATTTAAGAAATTCATAACTGTATTATCTTTATGCCCATTTTCACCCATTCTAATGTCCTCTTTTTCTTCCTGA